>NC_134595.1:42557954-43757954 GCF_037038515.1 Microtus pennsylvanicus
TCCCTAGGAAAGCCAACATGAGTGAGAAAACAGGTCACAGAGCAACAAGCAACACGAACGTCAGCCAGGGCCAATTGCATAAGAGGAGGCAGAGACTGACCTAAACGTGGAAGGCTGGGGAGAGACCAGGAGAGGAGCGTGCTGGTTGCAATGATGAAAGGTGAATTCAGAGAGCTTAAAGGAACAAACAGAAGTGATCAAACATCCAAGCCATCCTTTGTCTTGGAATCTGAGGCGTATCTTTTCTGATATTTGATAAATGTGGACTTCGATGAACCTGACAAGCCCTAAAGCCTGAGTAAGAACCTCTGTTTTCGGAAGCATTTTGTTCTCAAAGCCCACGTGCCCCGGCAACCTGTATCCCACAGCGTATCCATTGCTACACTGGCTCGGTCTGGATCGTTTGTTTAAAGCTTAGGTGGCTTTGGTTGAAGGCAGGCTGCCGTAACACATTTGCTGAACGCACAATGTGTAACAGCACAGCATTACACTCGCAAACCAAACGGTTTTCCCTGGGCTCTCTAGGGACAAATGTTAATTTTTGCATAAATACACATTCAGATGAGGATAAAGAAAGCCACGGATCTTTTAAAATAGTTCCTGCTCTCAATGCAAAAGAAGCCTCTATATTTAATTATAGTGTATTTTAGGATTATGAGGGACAGACATTTTTTTTACATTTATGTCTATATGAGTGTACTGTTCAAGGCTCTCTAGGGGGATGGAACTGATAAAATGAATATAAAGAGAGGGTTTAGTGGTCCAGCTAGTCCAGCAACAGCTATCTCCTAACAGAAAATCCAAAAAAGTTGTTCATTCTACAAGGCAGGATATCTCAGACGGTCTTCAGTATACGTTCAGAATCCCAAAGAACCACGCTCCAATGCCAGCGAATGGCCTCGCAGGCAAAGGCAAAAGCTCCTTTCTCCCTTGTTCTTTAGCTCGGCTGCCACAGGAAGGTGTGTGTCTTCCTATCTCAAAATATCCAGATTTAAGGTGTGTCCCCCAACCTAAAGTTATCTGGATTTAAAGTGGGTCTTCCTACCTCAAATCCCTCACAGGTGTGCCCAAGGATTTGGGGTTCCTAGCTAATCCCAGACGCTGTCAAGCTGACAACCAAGAGCAACCATTACCGTCCACGAGAGTCTGCACAGAGAAGGCAAAGCACAGCTTCAAGGATCTGATATTCTCTCCCTTTCCACCATCCAGATCCTGGCAGTCAAACTCCGTTTACCAGCTTAGCGGGGAAGCAACGTCACCCACCGAGCCATCTTGCCAGCCCTATTTTTATTTTTTTTAAATGTCGTGCAGGAGAGATGAAATTTACAGCTACTGACTCAACACATGTAAGACTGAGATTTCTCTGGCCTAAGGAAAATGTACTGCCTTTTGAAAAAGGAAAACTAACAACAAACAAAACCACAAATGTATAGGGAGGGATTTTTTTTTTTCCCAAAGCCAGGCATCAAAAAGAAATGTTTTGTCCTTTTATGTTTTTTTTTTGGGGGGGGGGTCACTTTTCATAAAACTTCAACCAGGATGGCTACATAAACCTAATAATCATAGTAACAAGTCAGTGTGTGCTGAAAGACAGACACAGGTTGGCTGGTCGATCGCCAAGAGTGAGTGCTAGTTAGCAAGGGTGATTGCTCGCATCCAGGAGCACCTTACTGTGGCGTCAGCCCTGCTGTGGGATCAGCCCTGCTGTGGGATCAGCCCTGCTGGCCTGCCCCGGTCAACTGTATGGCTACAGATGGATTTGCACCCGTCCTTCGGTGTCCTTTCCCAGAGTCCCAGAGATAAAAATCTTCTCTCCAGATCAGAGGTCTCAGCCTCGGGCTCATGGCCCCAACCCCTTCACAGGGATCACCTAAGACTATCAGAAAACACAGATATTTACATAATGATTGGTAACAATATCAAAATTGCAATTATGAAGTAGCAAAAAAAAATCATTTTATGGTTGGGGGTCACTACAACTTGAGGAACTGTATTAAAGGCTCAGAGCCTTTCAAAGGTTGAGAACCCCTGCTCTAGAGCTCCTATGCCCGGTATATAAGATAATGTGTATGAGAACTATCCATCAGTATGCTTGGTCTGCGATCCATACTCAAGAAACAAGTGCTCCCTCCCCCAGGATAGTGCAAAGTTCAACTTAGAAAGAAAACATGAGGGTGAACTCCCTACACAGACATCAAATCTGAACTCTAGCCTGGTTGATCTACAACTGTAACAATTGGGTCATCTTTGGGAAAGGAGCTCAAAAAGGGTTTTCCCAATCTTTTCAGAGAGACCCAATGTCCCAGAAACAAACAATTACCTTCCCTTATCAGAAGGTAGTGTGAAGTGGATGACAGAAGGCACGAGCCCCTTCCTGTATAACGTACACAGCAGTCATGTCTGGTAAAATATGGATTTTATATATCCATAAAAAGCATAAAGTACATATTTAGTCAATTCAGTCACTTAAAGTGATAGAAAGACTTATGCCAAGCATGAATATGCAAATCGCACAGCACTTGCCAGACCTATCTTTGAATTACATCGAGCAGGGTGCTTCCAACCAGAAGAAAAGGGGAGCTGTAACCTTCTTCAGTCACACAGAGTTATCCGGGTGCCTTTTGTTGGCAGTGAAAATAGGTGCTGATTGTGCACTCTGAAACAGGAGCTGTTTGTGAGGTTGTTGGGGAGTCAGCACCCGGAATCAGTGGCAGGGTGGCCAGTTTTCTTCTGTTGACTGTATCCACTCTGATCATCCCTGCCCACTTCCTCTCAGGTGAACCCCAACCTGGAAGTGATTCAAGACACAGAATAACAACAACAACAGGTGCAGTCTGTGTTTTCACTTTCTAGAATGTGCTCTAAGTCAAAGATTATAACAACACCTGCGTGTTGGCATATTATAGCAAAGGATTAAAGTGGCCTTCGAGAACTTTATTCTCAAAGTTGAGTGGAGTGAAGGGTTTCAGTGTAACGCAGTAAAGGGTGTGCCCACCAGGGAATGTTTAGCAGTGCTCAGCTGTGCCAGGGGTTCTCTGGACTGCCAGCGCATAGCTCTGAAGCCAGTTTCCAAGGAAAAGCCCACTTGGAAAAGCCGGTTCTTCTGCCTACTTTCTCAGCCTCTCCTGCTTTTCACTGCCTTTGTGAGAAAACCCCACTTGATGTTTTCCACACTCCCTCCATCTCTCAGTCTCCATCCTTCTCTGTTTTCTCCAACAAAAGCAGGAGTAGTATTTATTGTTTCAGACGGAGGAAGGATCATAGAGAGGATTCACTAACTTTTAGGGACATGGAACTTCAAACTTTTCAAATCTACTATACCATGTATGGCCAGTCCACCTCCACTGGCATGACATTGGTGGAGGCAAAGTCTGTAAACAGCCCAGGTTCCCTCTTGAAACCCGCCGCCAGTAGATTCAGTTTGGTATAAGGGTGACAAGAATCTAGAACAATCCTCCCAGCCAGCCCTTTGAGCACATCCAAAGGTCAGTTTGTGAATGATCAATTTCGCACCTAAGCCTTTCCTGAGCCTTCGCTAGATTGTAAGCCTAGAATCTGACAACACCTCCAATCTGTCTCTCCAAGGGAAGGATGCCGAAGAGCCCTCAATTTGGCACAACTCTTTCAGGAACTTCAGAGAGCTTCAGCTGCCGACGGATATGAGGTAAGGACCTTTATGGTAGAAACCAAACCCCTTTAAAGAGAGTCACAGCTTGGGAGAGCCAAACCCCTTCATAGATACATGTGTAAACCAGTAAATGATAATACAGAATCTCAAAGCAGTGCTAACGAATTCAAGTTCAGAAACTCTAACTAGAATTTTATTTGGAGTCTACAAGGTGTAGTTCAGGAGATGTGGGTTCAGATTGCTCTACCAGTGTTTAAAGTGGGTCAGGGAAAGGAGAGCCCGCCTCTGCACAAAAGCTCTTAACCCAATGCAAGGTAATTAAAAGTGTCTAAAGACAGCCTCCTATTGATGTTGCGAGAGCTAGCTGTGTAACCAGCACTCAGTGGAAACATCCAGAAAGCAGGAACGTGACTCTCTTCCAATATACATCTTCAGTCTCCAGACACATGAGGTTATCAGGCCTTCACAGACACCGGCAGTCTAAGGGAGGAGGCCACTACCTCACTGCCTGGACCACAGCTGGAGACCACACGGGCGCTTTTCCCTAATGCCTACTCCCCTAGCCCCCACCCCCACACGCCATTTCCAAAGTTCTCTGCTTGCTGCTTTTCTGGCAGGTTCCTTTTCTTTTCCCTTTGAGGGGGTAGAGGGAAATGATAGCCTTGAATGCTGCCTCCTTGGGTTGTCTGAGGAGCAATTAACATCTCATAGCTGTAGCTTGCAAAACCCTAGCCAAGAAAAATAATAATGATATAACTAAAATAAAAATCATCCATCGCGTGCCTACCACACGCTAGGTCTCGGGCACAAAACTAAATGCTGAAAAACCTCGGTTCCATTTAGTCCACATTCCTATTGGTGTTTTCTGAGATTCTATTGGTCCACTTAGGGATCTCCTGGGAGACTCAGCAGGTTGCTTCCAGCTGGCCTAGGCAGCCATCCATCTTCTCAAAAGCCGAGACAGGCAGGAGAGATGTCACCTGTCCTAAGCCTCACGCTGCCTGACTGTTAGCACGAGACGCCGTTGACAAGCCCACATTGGCTAACACCCCACAGGAAGCCAGACTGCGACCTCAGTAATCAGTGGCAGCATGAGAGAGATCAGGGTTTTCTGGACTTCCCCAGCCTGAACTAACTTAAAAGCACGAACCGGGCCAGCTGGCATGGATGCTCAGCAAGCAAACTGCTTGGTGTCAAGCCTGATGACCTGAGTTCTGTCACTAAGACCCATGGCTTGCACAGGCTGTCTTCTGACCTACACACACACACACACACACACACACACACAGTGGCACACACACACACAAACATACACACACACATTGGCACACACACACATAAGCACAAGGAAGTAAATGTGGTTTAAAAATAAAGTGTGAACTGCTTGATGCTACTCCTTTGGCCCATCTCCGCTGGAATCGACTCAAGGAAGGTTTTGGATTTGAGTTTTAAAGAATTGCTTGTTTATTATTTTGATGTGCATGGGTATCTTGCTTGAATATATGTTGGTACGTCATGTGTGTGCCTGGTGCCTGCGGAAGCCAGAAGAGGGTATCCCGTGCCATGAGACTGGAGTTACAAAGCTCTGAGTCATCGTGTGGGTGCCGAGGATCAAACCCTAGTCCTCTGGAAGAGGAGTCAGCGCTCTGAACTGCTCCAGCCGCCGATTCAGGTTTAGATGTGGAACCCCAGGAGATCCCAGACATCCCACCCCCAATATTTTTCCTCCTGGGAGTCAGGACAAGTATTTTTTAAAAAAAATGTAGTCTCCCATAATGACATCAGAACCTCCAATAGATTAATCGCCCTCAGGTTTGGCCCAGAAGCACATGACATAACAGGGGTCTTAGCACGGGGTCCCCAGCACGATGAAGCACACTCTCTCACTTTCTGGACAGTGAATAAGGTCTTGCACGCCTAAGCAGCCACCTTGAACTCACACTACTGAATGTGCCTGGGCTTCAGCTTTCTTAGTTCTGAACTAGACAAGCTCCATAGAGATCACTGTGAGTGCATTGAGAAGAAGAGACAAGGGTGAGGATTCGCTACAGGGACTCAAGAGTGCGCGTGCACACACACACACACATGCAGACACACACAGATGCACATACACACACGCGCGCGCGCACACACACACACACACACACACACACACACACACACACCTATGAGAGACCTGCTGCTGCTTCCACAAAGAACTTACCCTACCGCTGCTGGCTTAGCGTTGGCTGGCTGTGTGTTTCAAGCTGAATTTTTGTTTGGTGTAGAGAAAGGATAATTTCAGGAAATAGTTTCTTGTGCTCCCTCTCACTTTGCACTGCCACACTGGCAAATTTTGTTATCAGCAAACCCTTGTGATTTCAAGAAGGGGGATGAAATGGTGAGACAGTTGGCGAAGAGTCTGGACGTGAGCAGTCTGTGCTTCGGGTCCCTGCATGGCTTAGGGAAACTTTCATTTTTGCCTGCCTTGGTGGCTTATGCCTTTAATCTCAGTCACAGGAGAAAGAGGCAGGCAGATGTCTGTGAGTTCAAGGATGGCCTGTCTACATACCCCAGGCCAGCCAGCTAGGCATAGTAAAATCCTGTCTCAAAAACAATACAATACAAAACAACAACAAAAAACAAATAAAACAATAAACCAAAAACCTTCAGTTTTGAAAGTAAGGTCTCAGGCATTCTCAGAAGTGCTTTCCTGACTTTTCTTAGCTTTGTCCTGTTAAGAAAGTGTATGAATGGCCTCCCTTTCCTCCCTGATCTAAAGGCTCAGCATGCCCAGTGATGAGTGGCCTTTGAAAGGCCCCTTCCAAAGACATTCATTTGGCCTCTAAGGACACAGTGGAATCAAGGCTCTAAATCTCCCTTACCTTATTTTTCCTTCCACATTTCTCCCTTCAGCAGAACTCTCGTATTTCTGAGAAAAACCTCTTTTGCTCTCTTTTAAAGTTACCCTCAAGAAACCAGTCTATGTTTGTACAAACAAAGCTTGTCTGAAGACTAGAGGGCAGAGGTAGCCACTAGCTAACCATAGAGATCTGAAGGTCTGTACAGACAGACAGGAAATGATGGCTGGGCAGAGAGAGGAAGTAATAAGGCAGGAGGAAACAGGAACGCGGAGTTGAGAGGTAAGATGGCCATGGTTTTGCTCCTCCATCTTTCTGGTATCTCAGCATTTTTCCCAATATCTGACTCCAGGCTTTTATGATTAAGATCCATTACAACTTGTATACAAGAAGTGGAGAGAAGTCTCAAGTGTTTAGTACACAAGAAACCCCTTGAACTGGGTCAGGGGTTCAGTATCTGAGTTCCTCACATTACTAAGTCAGAGGAAGGCCCTGTGAGCTGGCACCCAGGCCTGCCTTTTGCTCTCTGAAAGCTTCCTTCTTATGGAGAAAACGTGACCTCTGTCTATTGTGCCCCATCCCGTGGCATCTACTTTCCCCTGTACCCTTTCAGCTTCATGCTGCATAGCAAAGTCCCTTCGTGGGGATCTCCACCTCCACCTACTTAAAAATAGATGTTGCATATTGTGTTCGCTGCTTCCTCCCTTGCTGTGACAAATGCCTAATGAAGCAAACTGAAGGAGGAAGGGTTTGTTTTAGCCTACCGTTCAAGGGATACGGCTCATCGGGAGGCTTGGCAGCAGGAGAGTAAGGTGACTGGTGGCATACACAGACTATCAGACGGCAGAGGGTGATGAGGACCCAGGTCTGCCCATTTTATTCAGTCTGAGACTGAAGTGGTACTTACCACATTTAGGATGACTGTCCCACCTCTATTAATCTGATCTCAAAGTGCCTCACAGACATGCTCAGTGGATTGTTTCCATGGTGACTGTGAATCCTGTCAAGGTGGCAATCAAGATTAACCATCACAAAAATCAATTGTACGGTGGTGAGGAATTGCCTAAATTTAAGGGTAGACATTTTAGGTTCCTATGGCTGAGATAAAACACCAAAACCAAAAGAAGCTTGGAGGAAAAAAGGTTTTATTTCATCTTGTAGTTCCATATCACAGTCCATCACTGAAGGAAGTCAGGGTAGAAACTCTAACAGGGCAGGAACTTGGAGGCAATGGTCTCCCTTTCTGCCTTGATCTTAAGATTTAGAATATCCAGCAATGACTGTGGCCTTTGAAAGGCTCCTCCCAAAGACATTTAGCCTCTAAGGACACAGTGGAATCATGGCTCTAAATACCCCACTTCTATCCTCCTTCCATCACTAATTAATTACTAATTAAGAAAATGCCCTACAGGCTTGCCTCCTGCCTGATATTGGATATTGAGGTTCTCTCCACTCAGAAGACTTTAGCCTGTGTTGAGTTAACATGAAACTAACCAGCAGGATAGCTTAAGGATTCATTCAGCAATTCACCTCCAAGCAATGGGGCTGAGTTGAAGGAAATGTAGGGATGATGGAGAATCAAGCCCACATCCTCTTCTCAGGACCTGCAGTCTCCCCAGCAACCTCACCAGACTCATTTCCGTCATGGCTTTCAGGCTCTTGGGCATTTCCACCTCATCAGAAGCTTGGGTCCCTGTTTCTGGAAGTCATCACTGCGTATAGTCAAAGAGACTCCTAATGAATGCAAGGTATGCTGAGATACAAGAAAAAACAAACAAGGTTGTTTAACATGACTGGTGATTCTTCAAATATCAGAACACGGTCAGTTGGTCCTCTCGGTTCTTGTTAACTTCCTTCTTAATAGAGAAGTCTAGAATTAGGAAACCTAAACGATCTGGTCAGGGTAGAACAAAATGTCAGTATGGGAGCAGAGAAGTACTCTCTTGGGCTTTTATGGCTGTGAAAAGACACTATGGCCATGGCAGCTCTTATCAAGGAAAGCATTTAATTGGGGTTGCCTTAAAGATCATAGGTTTAATCTATTATCATCATAGTGGGAAGCATGCAGTACCATAGTGGGAAGTGTGCAGGCAGACCTGGTGATGGAGTAGCTGAAAGTTCTATATCTAGATCCCCAGGCAGCAGGAAGAGAGAGTGATACTGGGCCTGGCTTGAGCTTCTGAAACCACAAGCCCATCCCCAGTGACACATTTCCTCCAAGAAGGCCATACCTACTCCAACAAGGTCATTCCTCCTAATATTGCCTCTCCCCATGAGCCTATGGGGACCATTTGCATTCAAACCATCACAAGTACAGACATATTCTGGAAGTCCTGTTGAAGACACCGACTGGAAAACAGCTCCACTTTGTGAAAGAAACAAGAAACCAGGGATTTGATCCAGGGGCTTTGCAGACTGAGATAAAATAAGTGGATTGCAAAGCTCTGAACACCAGAAATTCAGCACCAATTCAACACCATTTCATATACCTTCAAAACTTGTAAATATAATGTGCATCAGAAATTACCATAGTTGAAAAAGCCATCTGACTTGAAACTGCATGGTATTCTAGTATAGCATGAATGACAGGAATCTCGTCACATATATTCTGAAATCCTGATACATTCATTATGTGTAGGAGTCATAACATAGCTAATTACTGTAGGTTACATCAATGGTAATTCAAAGCTGACAGTGACATATCTTAAAAGTAAAGCCTTTCTTTCCCTGATTTGGAAATTCTAAATTGTGATTGACTTCCATGCTCACATCACAGTGGAGATAACTCATCTGAAAGGCAACTGAATTGGTTGTTTTAGAAATGGGTCTACAGGGCTACACTGAAGCCATAACATATGCTGACAAAGTTAATAAAGCCATAGCTGTTAGCTGAGCGTGGCTGGACTGTCTCTCATGGAGCTGTTATCACCTGGTGAGGGTAATGCAGCACAGGTCAAATTGGATGAGCTTGTGAGAGACCATCAGCTTCTTGGTGTTCATCCACTACAGAAAATATGTTCTACATCTAAGGTAGACATGCCAAAAAACATCAATGTCAACTTGGATAGGCACGTAGCTGTCCACACTTTCAGGTAGGTAATGTTTTGTTTTCAACCATGCTACAAGGAACCCTGCTTACGAGTCAACAGCATGGCCCACATGTTATCAGTGAGTTATGCTGTCTCTGCTGGGCTCACAGTCTTCAAATCCTTGGGTCTCTACACATGGAGACAGGATTAGTGCAGTTTGTGTGAGCACGGATGAGCAGATGCCCTGCCGTGTCACACAGGCTAGGCTCAGAGCCAAGAGGCAGCTGTGAGAACATGCTGAGACCCCTTCCCCGTTAGTATTTTAATGAAGACATGCAGGGTGCTTACTTACCGGTGACACATCAATGCCAGACAGAAGGGAAGACTCAGTAGCGACCCTCAAGGCCCTCCCACCACCCAGAGATCCACTTCCTACAGCAAGACCCCAAAGACTCCCCAAATAGGGAAGCCATCTAGGAACAATGGGTTTAAACACAGGCATCCACATGGGATATTTTACATCCAACCATCACGGTCCTCATCTCAGAACCCATCAGTCCATGGTAATTTCCTCAACACAAGCTTGCTCAAGAACGAGACGGAAATCTGACTCTTCACCCATGTATAGAATATCAAGATCTCAGCGACACCCAGGGGCTGATCAACATTTCCCAAGGAGGAGAGATTGAGCTGGTGAAAACATCAAACTGTCACCACATCATCAGAGTTAGTGACTTGGAGTTCTAAAGTCACACTCTTTCTGAAGTTAGAAAGAGACCTGTGTTATTAATTTAAGTTATTAATAGTTCCTCACTGTTAAACAGGATCAAGAATTATGACTCATAATGAAGATAAGTTTCACTGACATTAATCAAATCTCTGGCATTATAACAATGCATGCCTTTTGCAAAAATGAGATTAAAAGACTTTGAATAAAATTTTGATATTTTTACAACTTCTAGAAGCACTTTATAATTCACTTTGTCTAATTTCCTATAGTCATACCTAATTATAAGAAAGGGTTTTTTTTTTAAATCGTGATTCCCCTTCATACAATATGTAGTAATAGCATGAGGGAAGAGGAAAATCTTCCAGAGCTAACGAATCTCTTTCTTCTGTCCTCATGTTGCTACTGCAAGCTAAAAGTCAATAGGACACACGACGATGACAGACTATATCTAATGGAATGGTCACTACTGCCTCTGAGTGTTGGTCATTTCCAGAGTTTAAATTTCCTTCATTTCGATTCTCCTCAGCTTAATGAGCGAGAATTCCAACAAAGGGTGCATAACACTTTAAGTTTCGGTTTTGACCCTAAGACTGTAGCTTAAGCACATGAAGACACGTTTTAAATAGAGGATTTTTAAAACAGTGTCACAGGTGGCCCGGGGCATGGCTAATTTTGACTGACAACTTGGTGGGATTAGGGAACACTAGGAGATTAGGGTTCTCTTGGAGTGTGTGAGGATGGTTTGAGAGACTAACAGAAAAGGTAAAACACTTTCAATTGGGTCGGTGTAGTATGAGGGCCGGCTTGTTGGGGGTTTCTGTCCTGCCCAGTTCCCACAGCCTGTAAGCCCCAAAGAAAATCACACAGAGAGTCTACATTAGGTTATAAACTGATTGGCCCATTAGCTCAGGCTTCTTATTAGCTCTTGTCACTTATATTAACCCATTATTCTTATCTGTGTTAGCCACATGGCTCAGTACCTTTTTCAGCGAGGCAGATCACATCCTGCTTCTTCAGTGGTCTGGGCAGGACTGGGGAAAGAGCTTCCTTCTTCCCAGAATACTCCTGTTCTCTCTGATCCACCTCTACTTTCTGTCTGGTTTTCCCACCTATACTTCCTGCCTGGCTATTGGCCAATCAGCGTTTTTTTAAAACATGATTGACAGAATACAGACAATTCTCCCACACTAGGTCAGGTTGTTTCATGGGCTGGCATCCCTGACAGAGTAAAAGGGGGAAAAAGAAGCCAGCTAAACCCCAGCTTTCACCTATCTTCTGGTTCCTCACTGTGAATGTGATAGAATCAGCCACCTCTGGCTCCACCCACTCCCACCCCATCACAGCGTCATCGCCTCTTCCCTGCCACAATGAACTGCATCCCTCTGGAACTATAAGCCAGAATAAATTCTTTGTTCCTCATGTTGGTTATTATCAGGTATTTGGTCACAATTATGAGAAAAGTAAGAAGTCCACAGCTGGGTCCACAGAAATCCATGTTCTATGAACAAAGCAGTGGGCTCTAAGCACTCAGGGTGTTTCTCCTTAGGAAATGCTCCTGGACCACCATTCTGTATCGGCAGCATTATCATCTCCAGTCCCCATAAAGGCAGGGCCACCAGGCTCACAGTACTCCTCACTGTCTATGAAATATTCCAGTGGAAAGAAAGGTGTTATTATAAAGCAAAGCATGCTATTGGGCCACATTAAGTTTTTTTTAATTTTTGAGACAGGGTTTCTCCATAGCTTTTTTTTTGGTTCCTGTCCTGGAACTAGCTCTTGTAGACCAGGCTGGCCTCGAACTCACAGAGATCCACCTGCCTATGCCTACCGAGTGCTGGGATTAAAGGTGTGCACCACCACCGCCCAGCTGGGGCACATTAACTTTTTTTTCAAAATGATGGATGCACATTTGAGTTGGTCAAAATGAAGATGTGGATGCAGTTAAGAAAGAATGAACTTAAACAAATGACATTGAAGGTCACTATTTGAACAAACTGAATGTACACACACAGAAAACTGCCAGCCAGCAATATAGTTGGAGCAGATTGGACCTTCTCCGGCAATTTGCATAGTATGGAAATTTTATTCCCTGACAGATTATAGTGCCTTGGCTCTTTCTCAGCCGTGAAATAGGCTGAGCAAACTAAGAAAATGCAAGGAAATGGTAACTCCATCTTTGAGAAAGAGGAGATAGTAAACCCCAAATCATGGAGAGAGGGGGCGCCTCTGGAAGAGCTGGCAAGGCGCAGCATGAACCGATGAAGTATCTACAGGCCAGGCCAGGACCCTGTGAGCATGTGCAGGGCTGTAGGGTGCAGAGGCCTGTGAATCCCACCTGACAGCAAGAGCGGCTGGGCCAGTACGGGAGGGACATGCCAAGTGTGCCGCCTAGGCATTCGGGACGCGTGCCAAGGAGTCAAGATGACATGGCAGTGTCATATATCCATCTGTTGATTTCATTGGTTAAGCAATAAAAAAAACCTGCTTGTCCCTCATAGGCTAAAACATAGGTAGGCAGAGTAAACAGAACAGAATGCTGGGAGAAAGAAACTGAGTCAAGGAGTCGCCATGATTCTCTCACTCCAGGCAGATGCAGGTTGAGATCATTCCTGGTAAGCCAGCTCGTGGGCTGCATACATTATTAGAAATGGGCTAGTCCAGGTGCGAGAGTTAGCCGAGAAAAGGCTAGATATAATGGGCCAAGCGGTGTTTAAAAGAAAACCGTGTAATTATTTTGGATAGGGCTAGCCGTGCTGGCGGCCGGGTGCCGGGGACACAAGCCCCACCACTCCTACTACTACATCAAGAGAAGCTGGAAAAGGAGCAAAGTCGAACCTGAATAAGAACAGAACCAGAACACACACAAGAGTTTTCTCTTGAAAAACTACAAAGTGCACTTACTTATTAAGTAAAAACAAACTATTGCCTTATCTGTGGGTTCTGTTTATCCCTTTGTACTACCATGGGACATTTCAAACATCTGGAGGAATTTTGCCAAAAGCTGGAGAGAAAGTTTGCAGTTGGCATCTGGTGGAGGGAGGCTAAGAGTGCTGATAAGCACGCCACGCCAAGACAACCTCCCCAAAATACAGAACTATAGTGTTGAGCAACAGATTTTAGTAGTGCCGAAGTAAAACGCTGTCCTAATGTAAGCAAGAAAGAAGGGCAGAAACTACACAAAATGAAAAAAAAAAACAACTGGATGCAAACCCACTTTGAGATTATAGAATGTTTTACTGATTTTTAAAACCCATTTGTAATGAACGATGCTCCCAAGAAGTAGGAATTGCTGAAAGGGATTGCAGAGAAAACGAAACTTCAGAATAAATTATTAGAGAACAGAAAGAATAAACCAAATGATACAGAGAGACGATGAAAGACAGACAACTAATGATTTAGGAAAGAGATCGTTCCAGCGCCGTTCCCGTTATTCCAGGACAGAGTAAGAAATCACATAAAATGCCATAACAAAAAGAGCCCACGAGGAAAGAAATTGCAGTTTTAATTACACATACCATAAACCAGCAGACAGATGATGCTATCATCACTTTGACAGTTCATGGTGACCGGGTGAGCCACATATCACAGAGGAAAGTCTCAGCATTTACGAGATCAGCCAGCATAACTCGATACTGCAATGTATCCTGAAAAGACGGTGCAACCACCTCCCGTGAAAAGTCCATGTTTTCCTTGGCACTATTCACAGTAGCCAAATTATAGAATCAGCCAGGGTGTCCAGGAGCAGACGAGTAGATAAGATGGGGCACACACGAATACATGTACACACACACACACACTATAATAGTATGTATCCACTAAGAAGGATGAAATCATGTCCTTTGCAGGAGAATGATTGGAACTCAAAGTTCTTATGTTAACTAAATTAAGACAGACTCAAAAAGGAAAAGAATCATGTTTATCTCCTATGGTAGTTTGAATATAACTGGCCCCAATAAGCTCATAGGAAGTGATACTATTAGGAGATGTGGCCTTGTTGAAGTGGGCGTGGCGTTGTTCAAGGAAATGTGTCACTGTGGGGGTGGGCTTTGAGATTGCCTAGGCTTGAGCGATGCCCAGTGACTCAGACCACTTCCTGCTGCCTACAGGTCAAGATGTAGGACTCTCAGCTCCTCCTCTAAGCACCATATCCGTCTGCAAGCCACCGTCTCGCACCAGGATAGTAATGGACTAGCCCTCTAAGCCAGCCCAGTTAAATGTTCTTCCTTTGTAGGAGTTGCCGTGGTCATGGTGTCTCTTCACAGCAATAGAAACCCTATCTAAGACATCTCTTATATTGAGTCTGCACTTCTTAAAAAGTATGTGAAATTAGAAGGGAAAATGTTGAAGGGATGGGGTAAGTGGCAAGAGAGGGTATAGCATGTTCAAAGCACCGTACATGCATGTATGATGTCTTGCAGTGAAATCCACTATTCTGTATAGCTTATATACACTAATGTTTAAAGGGAAGATGTCATGAGTGTTGGGGAGGAAAGGGTATGATGGTAACAACAGGGATCAAATTGGGAATGACAGAAGATCAAGAATTTTATAAGGACAACCTCTAACAAAATGTTGTCATGGGAACACATAGGCAGCTTTTAAAGGCACTTTGTCATCACGTAGGTAATGTGATAACTGACGACAGAAACCAGTGGGAAGGCTGGAGAGAAGGATCAGTGAGTAAGACACTCTCACAGAGGACCGCTCGCTCCTTTCTCCAAGTCCCTGGCCCGCAGCTCACTCCTGGCTGTGACTCCAGCTCCAGGGAGTCTGCCGCCCTCTTCTGTCCTCTGCAGATATTGCATCCATATGCGTGGACCAGCACAAACATAGACCCAGAAATTAAAATAAAATATAAAAAAATAAAAATTTTAAAACTCCAGTGGGAACTGAATAGGGGTAAGTAAGCTTTACAATCGAGAACTTTCCAGTTCAGGAATCCAAAAGGATTTTATGAAGCACTAAAGAAGAAAGTGAGAATGTACTCAAAGTATATTACATGTTTCCATAAAAATGGCTTTATGTAGCCAAGTGTAATAAAATAAATTTTTAAAAAAATACAAAATTAATGTTTACATTAGTTCTGATCAATGAAATATTTTAGGTATATATTTTTTAAATCAGTGTTTGTTTTAATTTCCAGTGGTTGGGAGTGTTCTCTCCAGATAAAGTTTTCAAAATATGTAGTCTGAGGCTTTAATTTCCAGTGGTTGGGAGTGTTCTCTCTAGATAAAGTTTTCAAAATATGTAGTCTGATGCTTTGATTTCCAGTGGTTGGGAGTGTTCTCTCTAGATAAAGTTTTCAAAATATGTAGTCTGATGCTTTGATTTCCAGTGGTTGGGAGTGTTCTCGCTAGATAAAGTTTTCAAAATATGTAGCCTGAATGATCCCCCTTCTGCACTGTTCTAAATAAGCTGAGTCAAAATCAGAAGTACGTATGCTGTCTTCCTGACAGTTAATTGTGGAGAAATTTAAAATAGTTATCTATGAAATAATGTCTTAAGCTGTCTGAGTCTCTCCCAATCCGTCTAGCAAGTGTCTGGCCTATCTGAGTGATAGCTACCAAAGCTACTGAATTTAGTCCACCTGAGAAGAGATGTGGATTGAAGGAAGTTTGGCTTTTAATAACTTTGAGTAGGGTTTTTTTTGCCCTTTGGAAATTAAAGATATGTTTTTTTAATTTACTCAAAACGATTGCAGTGTGCGTTGAAAGACAAATCACGCTATGAAAGAGAACTTATCGACCGCAAACGACAAAAAGGAACCTAGAGTTAAAAGACCTGCATCAATTCTCCATGAATGAAAACACTTCCATTTATGCCCACAAGGTGGCGATAGGATCCCGCTTATTTATTGCAGAGGCTGCTCGCAGCTCCCTGGGAATCTGACTATGTAATGAAAAAGCGAGAATGTGTCCCCTGACCTTAACACCCTTCCCCTGTAAAGGTCAAAGGTCAAGACTTTTTCAATGAAATCAAATCCGTTGAATGAGTATTTTCTGAACACTGATCTTCAGGAAGTCCATGGATTCTTGGTGTGTGTGTGTGTGTGTGTGTGTGTGTGTGTGTGTGTGTGTGTGCATTAATTAAAATATAATTAACATCACTTCCCCCACCACTTTCCTCTTCCTAACACTTCCCATGCCCCCTCAAATTAATGGCCTCTTTTTCTTTGATTATTGCTATTACATATATTCATGAATATATAAATACCACCTGCTGAGTCCGTTTAGCGTACGTAGCTGGTGTATATGATTCCAATGACCACTTTGTGTTGGGCAACCAATTAGGGGCCTCACCCTGCTGCAGATCAGACACCGTCTATCAGCTGTCACTAGTGGGCTATGGCTAGTCCCTTCCATGCCGTCATGTCCACCTGGGGTGGTCATGGTCTCTTGTTTCAGTGGCCGTACTGCTGAGGTGTCAGGAGTACGGTTTCCCTGAGTGGTCTCCCTCTGTAGCGAAGAGACGCTTCTTTGTGTATTGGGATGGGGGTGAGAGCTGCTCCTCGGTGGGCATAAAGGTAAGTTTTAGAATGTAACTAGGCACCGTGTCGGTCTGGCAAAATAAAGCTACGTATAATACATATAAGGGGATTGCGTGCGTATGCTATGTTGTATTGTATATACATATAAAATCAAGTTATGACATTGGGGCTGACAGTGCTCCCTAGAAGAGCCGGAGACTAACAAAAAATCGCAATACCGGGCATGAGGAACGTCTGTTTGAGGTGTTGGTTAGCATAATCCAAGTTATTCCCAAAACCAACATAGGCTATCGCTGTTGCCCTTGGCTGCCTCTCAGAGGCTGAGGGTATGTCCCCAATGCTGAAGGCACGACACACTTTGGATATAGGACTGAATATTCTAGCTGGATCTAAGCAGAAAGCCTCCTTCCGGGGGGGGTGGTGTCACCTCTCACAGTACCGGAAGGTACTTCCCCAGCTGTCAATAGACCGAGCCAGCTTTGATGCTCACGGACACAACGATGTCCTCTACGGCATGAAATACCCAAAGGGTCCATCGAGGCTCACCTGTCTTGGTGGAAACCAACAGCTGTCTAGTTGGACTTATGGCCAATATGGAGAAAATTGTGTAGCCAGCTGCTTGGTGCTAGAAAGGCCATGGATCTTGGAGGGGAATCTACAACCTACTACCGCCTCTTGAGCAATTTATTGATGTTTAGAGAGATCTTTCGAAATAATCAATCACGGTCCTTAGTCTAGGCACCTAGAGCTGTACCAACTCTTGGGCGGGTTACTGTCCTGCTCTCTGGTGATATTGACTTGGAGAGCCCCATAAGTCAGGATCTTGGGATTTCCCCTCATTCCACAAGTCCGGCACTGGGTTTTCTGTAACAAGTGTCTTATTCTAATAGAAGCTGTGAAGATCTGCTGCAGGGACCTCGCTTCCTGCTCATCTTCCTGGGGACAAAGTAGCCAATGCATGAGTCTGGGGGGATGGCTGCGATATTAAAACCATAGCAAATAAATATGTCAGCATTCAAATGATAATGTTTGACCTTCATGGTCTCACCACCCCTTAGCAGCATCAAATATATGTTCAACATAAATATAATACATTACAGGAGAGAATGACTCATACAGAAAGTCTGAGCAGAGTCAATTCGAGTAAGAGTTTCCCCACCACTGATGGAATCCAACACGTTTATTTCCCCTCACCTTTCCTGTTTCGTTACAATATACAACCAAGTCTTCCAATGTTAATGTCAGTATTTACAAAGACTGCAAAATTGCTCTTTTTAAAGTAACTCACATTAACATGGGTCAGCCACTTGTCGAGAAGAACTCTCCACTGCAACCCAACAGCAAGGATCTTTGCACCCCCGCCACGCCTGTATTTATTTTCGCACAAGCGGTAAGTTCACTCGTCTCTTTGAGAAAATGCAACTTTATCTCACTGAGGCGTCTGATGCATGGTTGTCACTGCAGACAAGTGACACCCTTCTAAACCTGTTTTCATCCCTGCTGTGTCCTGGGTGTCATCAGCTCACCCAAACACATTTTCTGCCAAACACACTGGGGTGTGTGTGGAGGGAAAAAAGCCATAAAACTTGGTTGCATTTGCCTCAAATTTTACCACTGGAAGCCTTAAACACACCCCATTCCTCATTTGTCTTTATGATTTAGAAACCCAAATAAAACTTACGCCTGCTGCAAAGATTAAATCGAGTAAGCACTCACACACAGCTTCTCTACCGTTGCACGTGCTGTGTGTGTGCAGCTGCAGTGCAGGCACGTGTGCGTGTGTGCATGTGTGTGCAAGTGTGCATGCTAGAGTTCCACACTGTGTGTGTGTGCAGCTGCAGTGCAGGCACGTGTGCGTGTGTGCATGTGTGTGCAAGTGTGCATGCTAGAGTTCCACACTGTGTGTGTGTGCAGCTGCAGTGCAGGCACGTGTGCGTGTGTGCATGTGTGTGCAAGTGTGCATGCTAGAGTTCCACACTGTGTGTGTGCGCATGCAGTGCAGGCACGTGTGCGTGTGTGTGCAAGTGTGCGTGCTAGACTTTCACACTGTGTGTGTGTGCATGCAGTGCAGGCACGTGTGCATGTGCACATGTGTGCAAGCATGCGGGCTAGACTTTCACACTATGTGCGGGCTAGACTTTCACACTATGTGCGTGCTAGACTTTCACACTGTGTGCGTGCTAGACTTTCACACTGTGTGTGTGCGCATGCAGTGCAGGCACGTGTGCATGTGCACATGTGTGCAGGCATGCGGGCTAGACTTTCACACTATGTGCGTGCTAGACTTTCACACTGTGTGCGTGCTAGACTTTCACACTGTGTGCGTGCTAGACTTTCACACTGTGTGTGTGCGCATGCAGTGCAGGCACGTGTGCATGTGTGTGCAAGTGTGCATACTAGAGTTCCACACTGTGTGTGTGTGCATGTGTGTGCAAGTGTGCATGCTAGAGTTCCACACTGTGTGTGTGCAACTGCAGTGCAGGCACGTGTGCGTGTGCACGTGTGTGCAAGTGTGCGTGCTAGACTTTCACACTGGCCACCTAACGCTGCCACTCTCCGCCTTGCTTTTTGGGGTAAGAGCTCTCACATGTCACGGACTAACGTGTCTCCCCAGTCCCAAGCTGCTTCGCTTTAAGTTATTAATACACAGTGAATTCTAGAATTTCTGTATCTAATGGGGCATTGAAAAAACAACAATGGGTGGAGCTTTGAAAGAGCTGTGCGTTGTAAAGCCACAGGGCTGCGGGCTTTTCTGCACGTGAAGGTATCTCCTTTATCAGTCAATCGACTAATCAGAAACACGGGAGCATGAGATGCTGTGGGAACACAGGAACGGATAACACTGATTCTGAAGGACTTGGAGCTTGTTAAATCTTGCCTCTTCTCTGACGAAGGAGGGGCGTTGTGGAAGGCCAGCATGACGTGACGTGTGGTGTGTCAAGGGTCGTACTGACTGAACTTCGGCAGGAATGTCTTGTTCTATGCACCTGTACTTGTTATCTCATCTGAGCCATCATGAAACGCTCCATACACGTGAACTTGGAGAACAATGTGGCCCCCAGACTCTCTGTGTATATGCCGCCCATCTTAAAGCCGGCCACTACTTGTTCAAGCCATTCTGTTGGCTTCCTCTTGAAACACATCTACACCCAAAGTGACACCTTTCAAAGTGTGGTCGTTTGATAAGTATGGGCTCCATAGTTTCATGTGCTTGAATGCTTAGTCGTCGGGGAATGGCACCGCTTGGGAGGGGCTGGGAGGTGTGGCCTTTTTGGAGTAGGTGTGATGTCATTGGAGAAAGTGATGGGCTTTTATGTTTCAAGGCTGAAGCCGGGCCTATCTGTTCTCTCTCTCTCTCTTCCTCTGCCTATGGGTCAAAATGCAGTTCCCAGCTACTGCTCCAGTGTCTGCCTGTGTGCAGACATGCTTCCTGCCATGATGACACTGGGCTGGCCCTCTGAAACTGTAAGCAAGCCTCCAAAATGATTTCTCTTGTAAGAGTTGCCTTAGTCATGGTGTCTCTTCACAGCAATAGAACATTGACCAAGACACGGGGTTCCTGGGTGTTTGTTCCACCTTACGAGGCATTGAGATCCAGCGCACAACCAAAGCTGGCTGACTTCTCTACCCAATTCCATCTGTGGTCACTCATTTTGCTTGTATTTTTCGTCTGAATGCCTGCACGCTGGAAGAGAGCATCAAATCCCATCATAGATGGTTGTGCGCCACCATGTGGCTGCTGGGAATTGAACCCAGGACTTCTGGAAGAGCAGCCAGTGCGCTTAACTGCTGAGCCATCTCTCCAGTCCCTTGTGGACGCTCATACATAACCTTCTTTTATTTTTTTTCATTTTGTTTTTGACTCAAAGTGGGAATGGCTGCTTGAAGGATTCCAACTTGGGGATTTACTCTTTCAATATTATAATTTGGTGTGGGTAGGGAGTGTGTGTTAGTCTTCAAGGACTGTGACCATTCAGGAATTTAACATTCATGCTTACAACCGTAGGCACTGTGTCCTTAAAGACTGTAATCAGCATCACAGGCTCTTAGTACCTGAGACATGAGTGCTTATTGTGGTTATTCTAATCTTGCCAAGCAACTGTACATCCCATGGCAGATAGACACCAATACACTAATTTCCTCTTACCGTGGTTCCAGGCCCATTGCTTATTAAACCCTGGCTCTGCCAATGATAGCTAAGCTAAGATGCTCAAGGCCCTGCATGCCTCCCCATGGCAACCCCTGACTCAGCTCCTGTCATGCTAAACAAAGGTTTTATTACATGGCCATTGGCAACCAAGAAGGAGAGCTTGAGGTGACTCTTTACCCTTCCCACTCTTTTTCTGGTGACTTGATTCTGTGCTGCAGGCTCGCTCCTTCTCGCTTGGGCCTTCCCTTGTCTACAGAGTAAAATCACCAACCAGAAACGTGCAAGACAGAATGGTACCCAGCTCTAGGGCTATTCATCCTGTGGCAGGTGATCAGTCTCAATGGCCTCCTCATGACTGTGCAGTGTGGGGCCTCCTGATTCCCTCCACACTCCAGGAGAGGGGTGATGATGGATTCAATCTTGCACAGATTGCCACAGCTGCCGAAAGTTCAAGCAGGAATTCTGTGAAGGGCTGGAGAGATGCTCAGTGGTTAAGAGCACTGGCTGCTTTTCCAGAGGTTCTGAGTTCAATTCCCAGAACAGGGTGGGTCACAACCTTCTATAGTGGGTTCTGATGCCCTCTTCTGTCATGCAGGCAAACATTCAGACAGAGCATTCACACACATAAAATATGTTAAAAATAAATCTTTAAAAATAAAAAAGCTGAGCAGTGGTGATGTACGCCTTTAATCCCAGCACTTGGAAGGCAGATACAAGTGGATCACTGTGAGTTCAAGGCCAGCCTGGTCTACAGAACAATTTCCAGGACAGCCAGAACTGTTATACAGAGAAACCCTGTCTCGAAAAAGCAAAACCAAAAACAAAGAAGGAATACTGTGGAGTGACAGGGGCGGGGGGGGTACTGCTTGCTTGTTCCTGAAACACCAAGGCCTGGGACAGTTTTCTCAACGGACATTAAGTTGTCAATCACTGGAGATTCTTTTTGAATCTTCTTCCTTTCATCTGAATGAGAGAACTAGTCACAGTATTTTGGGACAGCTGAGGGCACAGCCGCTCTTTCCATTATCACCTTTATTTCTCTGCTCTCTCAACTGGGGTCTCATGGAGCCAGCATTGGCCTCTAATTCACAATGCCGTCCAGACTAACCTTGGATTTCTGATCTGACTTCCTCCTCTTCCTCCTCCCGAGTACCTGAAGTACAGGCAGATACAGTCATACCCAGTTAATGCCTCAATGGAGACGGAATCCTGGGCTGGGTACAAGCTGGGGGAGCACTCAGTCAAGTAAGCTGGTAATCCGCCCCCCGCCCTCAGTACACACTTTTCTGTTTTCAGTCACTCCCAGGGCTTGCTGCAAAAGTGTCCCTGCGGTAGCACCTGTGACCACAGAACTTGACATCTTTACTTGAACACAGCATAGAATGAAAGCGTGGCACCCGCAGCTTGGGGGCATGGTGTCCGTGCTCACTAAGGTACTTTTCGTGCCTAATCATGGCTACCCAGGACTCAGTTGCCCCTCTACCCCTTTCCCAAATAATGTTCACAACAAAATGGGGAGGGGGGACGTCTAGGATGTGTACTTGACTGCCTCATTCTCTTTTCTTATGTAGACCAAACTTCCTCACAAAGAGAAGCAGCGTTAAGTGACTTGACTCACCTGGAATTACCCGGGTGTGCCTGAGAGCAGAACTGACCGGCTCCTGACAAGTTGAGACACCTACAGAGGTGACTTGTTCACTGTCGCCTTGTTGGGAAATGGATCACAACCCATTTCCATTCTTGAAGCTTTTCTTCCTACGGTTGGATGGGTTTTTTTGTTTTTGTTTTTTGTTTTATGGGGTGAAATTGACAAAAGATATTTGTGGCTTTCACTTTTGTGGAGGGCGCTTGTGGGGTTCCCTTTAAACTTGCTCAGTGAGCATTGCCATAGGCAGTCTGCTTCTCTGGCTACACCAACTACCTTCTTTACACACACACACACACACACACACACACACACACACACACATACACACATACACACACACACACAAACACAAACACAAACACACACACACACAAACACACACACACACAACACACACACACACACAAACACACACACACACAACACACACACACACACACACACACACACACACACACACACACGAAATGTCTGGTGAGAAACTGCAAGAATCAATTCAAATTCCCGAGGCCAGAATCAGGTAAACCCTTCCCAAGTTCCAGGGTTGCCGTTTGGTAGAAGGGCACAGAGAAGCCATGCTAGTAGCTGACGTGGATCAGCTGTGGTGAGAACCTGCACGGACCCTCAGAGCCGGAGCACTGGGGCTGTCTCCTGATTGTCCTTGTGGCTGCAAAGTATCATGGTAGAAACCACTTCACGGATGCTTCCCATGAGTAGGTGTTTGGGGCTGGTGAGGCTACTGCTAACGTGATGGTGTAAAACCAACCAACAGCAACTAGAAAAAGGTTTTAACTGCCCACCTTTCCAACTGCAGAACCCAGTTCTGGGGCCCTCTGAAGGCTTCCTTACATATCTCAGCTGTCCGTGGTCAAATTGAGAAAATAAAATTGGAGAGTGACTGGTTTGAAAAGGGAGAGCAAGACGGAAAAAAAAAGGTTCTGGCCATGTGTGATTCAGCGCCTGTCACTTGTATCTAGATGGGCAATTAAGACCCAGCGGAGGCAGGCAGTTACACTTGTCTTCATTGTTAATTCCTAGACTAGCATCTAGGAAAACTGATGTGGGATTCCCTTCTGTATGTTGTGATTACCATCTATTAATAAAGAAACTGCTTTCAGACCTATAGCAGGGCAGAACAGAGGTAGATGGGGAAAACGAAACTGAATGCTGGGAGAAAGAAGGAGGAGTCAGGGAGACGCCATGGAGCCACCAGAGGAGAAAGATGCAAGCTGTCACACAAACCTCATGACAAAATATAAAATAATAGAAATGGGTTAATTTAATATGTAAATGCTTGCTAGGAATATGCTAGAGACATTGGCCAAGCAGTGTTTTAAATAATATAGTTTTGTGTGATTATTTAGGTTCTGGGCAGCCAGGAACAAACAAGCCACCTCCTACCATAGAAACCATTCGGTACATAAATTTCATTGCTCTTAACTACAAGGCAGAAATGATTATCTGGCATTTGATTATCTGATTATGATTATCTGGATTATGAAATCCAGGCCCTGGGAGCGCATATGAACATCAGGGAGACCCTCACCCCCAACGGTGATCCAATGTATTGAAAAGAGAAGTGCATTTGTGAAGAAAGCACTCAGCCACGTGGTCCAAGGAGATCCATTTTGTAGTCCTGTCTTCCGGGTGGGCTCTTCCTCCCACCATCTCCTAAGCCCAAACCATTTTTTAAAAAAATCTAATCTAGTATTTATTATGTCTCCTCTTGGTGAAAGCAAGGTGGGAGTGCAGCCCCAAAATTTAGAGCACATTACCCTAGTACCTTCTGGTGACAAGCTTGGAATAGAATAAAAGAAAACTTATAAAAATCCTGCTGAAATTTAGTCATGCTTAATTTGGTTAATTGATTGGATCATTGGATAAAGCAAGAGACAATTCCAAAGTGCCACTGTAGGGGGGGGAGAGAGAGAGAGAGAGAGAGAGAGAGAGAGAGAGAGAGAGAGAGAGAGAGAGAGAGAGAGAGAGAGAATGAATCATGATATATGAGGATGTTAGGTTCAGTTCACACAGGGATTCTAACAAATCCCTTGGATGGGTTCCAGTGTGAAGGAATCTGGAAAAGCCTTTGGAGGTTGCTAGGTCTTGGGGAGAGGTCCTGATGCTGCAACTAGTGACCTTAAAGAAGAAACACCAAACAGTTCTGCCCCTTCCTTCATTGTGTTTGGGGCCAACCTGAGCTACACAATGAGGCAAACCCGCATCTCCCCCAACCTCCCACCCCTATGGATCCTCAAAACCAAACATATAAACAAAAGAGGGAAAAATAAGTGAAGATGACATAGTATCAAATGCACAGAGGGGAAGAAGGGAGAGGGGAGAAAAGGGAGATGAACAGAAGGCAAGAAAGAATAAGGACCAGAGAAGAGAAAGGACTAGAAGGAACAGGGAGGTCATTGCAGAGACTTTGTGAAGGTTCTAGAAAAGCAAACAGCCCCGAGTTGTTTCTAGAGCTTCTAAAGATGGTCTGTGACAAGGTAATGAAATGAACAGAAATCTCGGTGTGAGCGATGGCTCTGTTCCCTTCCAAAGTACTAGGACTACAGGCCAACACCATCACCCTCAGATTCTAACTTATTCTGTTGTATGCAATCGATTGAAATTTATGATGTATTTTGTTATTTACTGGATATCATCTTCCTGTTAGGTAAAACAAATAGCATACATAGCTTAAAAAATAATCTTAGATAAATTTGCCTTTTTTATGATTTCATTGATTTCACTAAAACTTGTCTCATAAAATAATTTTTGTCTCATAACATTTTTAAACTGTGGGCCTGAAGGACCAATTACATTAACACTAAAATATATAGTAAACTATAAAATATAATATGATAATAAAAAACTCTTCCACATTTATAGCATTTAATAACATCCAGATATGTTTATATACATTACCTATGTTCTCATAATAATAACAAATTTATTATTATTATTATTACCTTTGTTACAGTAGATAAGGCACCAGAGCCACTGTGTTCAAGGTCACATATATAGAGAACTTTACATCCCAACCTGCCCCCCTGACATTTCCATCCCATAATGTAGATTGGATTCTTACACTGAGTAGGAGAGAGTGGGTGACATTTTAAGAGCACATTACATTATAAGCCAGTCTTACAAGGTGCATATTTGAACTTCTCAATATTCTTTACGATTTCCATGGACTCATATCCTCACCCATATTTTATGTTGAAGAAATTGAGATAGCGTCAAAAAGTGTAAAAGAAATTTAAAACTTTCCCCTGCTGTGCTTTCATAGGCAACTCAATTGTTCAACGGAAATGAGGTTTTAGAAAAAGCCTTTGTTATAGAAAGTCACACCAACATTAAGTCCCTCATATTATTTTCTAAGACCGAAGTCTAATCTGTGAGGTAGAGGGAAAATACTGTGAGACTATTTTGATGTTTAATGGACAGAAAAAAAAATCAATTTGGAATTCCTGCTGTTATCCACCTGCAATGCTCCTCAGGTCCCCGGGTGTTCTCAGCAGAGCACACAAACCCAGACTGCACATGTTTCTGAAAGGCCTGTCGGTGCCTAAGCCAGGCTTTCTCTCCAGTTGGGTGTACGTATTCCAGGTCTTGACAGATCTAGGTGGGGCTGAGAGTGGACCACCTAGAAGATGACTTGCCCCGTAAGCATCCTAGAAGCCCTGGGTTCCATCCCTAGAAGAAAGGAAGGAAGGGAGGGAGGGAGGGAGGGGGGAAAAAGGGAGAGAGGGAGAAGGTAACATGGGAGGGAAAGAGGAAAGGAAGGAGGGAGGGAGGGAGGGAGGAAAGGAGGGAGGGAGGATAGGAAGGAGAGAAGGAGGCGGCGAAGGGGGAAGAGGCAAAGAAAAGGAAAGAGGGCAGTTAAACAAGCATGTGTATTCTTATATTACACCTATCCAAGAGGATGATAGACACAGAATCGAATATTTTTTAAATACTTATTTTTATTTTATGTGTCTGTCTGTCTGTGTGAATGTATACCATACGCATGCATGTTCCTGTGCAGACAGAAGAACGAATTAGATCTCACAGAGCCAAAGTCACAGGCAGTTGTAAGCTGTCCAGTGTTCTGGGGACCAGATGTGTGCCTTTCGGGAGAGCAACAAGCTCCCTTAACCACTGAGCCGTTTCTTCACCTTCCATTTATTCTTTTTTAAAAATTTATTTATTTATTATTTATTTTACATCCCGAAGTTTCTCCTCCCTCCTCTCTGCCCAACCCCTTCCCCCAGTCCCTCCACCTCTGTTCCCACACTCCCTATCCACTCCTCCTCCATTTCTGTTCAGGGAAGGGCAGCCCGCCGATGAGTATCAACAAAACATGGCATATCAAACTGCAGTAAGACTCAGCACCTCCCCATGTATTAAGGCTGGGCAAGGCAACCTTGTAGGAAAAGTAAGGTCCCCAAAAAAAGTAAAAAAAAAAAAAAGTCGGAGACAGCCCTATTTACACTATTAGGGGTCCCATAAGAAGACCAAGCTACACAACTGTAACATTATATACATGCAGAAGGTCTAGGTCAGTCCCATGCAGGCTCCCTGGTTGTCGGTTCAATCTCTGTGAGCCCCTATGAGCCCAGGTTATTTGATTCTGTGAATTTTCTTGTGTTGTCTCCTTGACCCATCTGGCTCCTACAATCCTTTCTTGGTGTAACTCTAACCAAGCAAGTGAAAAATCTGTATGACAAGAACTTCCAGTTCTTGAAGAAAGAAACTGAAAAAGATATCAAAAGATGGGTTGATCACATATGCTCATAAATCAGTAGGACTTACATGGTAAATATGGCAAGTTTACCAAAAGCAATCTACCAATTCAATGCAAGACCCATCAAAATCCCAGTAAAATTCTTCAAGTAAAATTCTTCACAGACCTTAAAAGAACAACATTCAACTTCATATGGAAAAGCAAAATACCTAGGAGAGCTAAAACAATCCTGTATAATAAAAAACTTCCAGAGGTATTATATCTCTGATTTCAAACCCTACTACAGAGTTATAGTAATAAAAACTGCATGGTATTGGCATAAAAAGAGACAAGTGGATCAATGGAATCAAATCAAAGACCCAGAAGTAAATCCACACCCCTATGGACATCTGATTTTTGACCAAGAAGCCAAAATTATACAATGGGGGGGGGAAAAAAAGAAAGCATCTTCAGTGAATGGTGCTGGTCTAACTGGATGTCCGCATGGAGAAGAATGCAGACCAGTCCATATTTATCCCGGAGCACTAAGTGGAAGTTCAAGTGGGTCAAAGACCTCAACATAAATCCAGATACACTGAACCTGATGCAAGAGAAAGTGGGAAATAATCTCAGATGCATCGGCACAGGAGACAGCTTCTTGAACATCACAACCAATAGCACAGGCACTAACAGCTTCCTTTTATTTTTAATCATGAGTATACACTTAATCCCCACACTCCAGCATTGGGGCAACAGAGATTGTGTTCCTTGTGACCATGATTTCAAGACCGTAAACTGCAATTTATAATATTGGCCGTCTCCACTTGCAGGTTACGAATGCTCGTGCGATGGCTGATATTGCCAGCATGATTGGGTTGGAATGCCTAGGTCAAGTCTCTGGGAGTGCGTGCAAAGGATTATTTTGACTAGGTTAATTGAGATAGGATGAATATACCTAAAAGTGGGTGGGTTTTCCTCGAGCGGGCAATGAGTCCGGAGACCTCAAACTCTGGAACCAGGAGGATCCCATCATCATGGATTGCAACCCAGAACTGTGAGCCAAAGCAATCCCTCCCTCCCTTAACTTGCTTCTGCTGTGGTATTTTATCAAAACAACCAGACAAGTAACAAAGGCAGTGCTTCTTTATACGGCAAATATGGGCCTGGATTGTGGACTAAGTCAGAATCTCAAGCCCTCTTTAAAGAGTTGGTTCTGTAGATTATCGCAGTTGCAAAACCATTGCTACCTTTTGAGTTTGGTGGCCACAAAATGTCTAGGTATCGTATCATACATACATCATAAAGCAGGCAAAAATATGAATGGTGTGAACATATAAACGAATGAATAAGAACTTCAGATAAACCCTGGGAGCCCCCAAAAGACATCTAGTTCACAAGTCCTGTTTTAGTGACTCAGTCAGCACAACCTTTCGGCTGTCCTCAGCGGAGAGCTGAAATTTGCTAATCATCCCATGTCTTCCTTGGTTTTTTAACAAGAAGTGCTGCCCCGTTCAGAGTAGGCCATAAACAAATGAGAAATAGAATTATCACAGAGTCTAGCATTCACTTTGCCCTAGCTTTCTGGCTTCTGGTACTCTTACTAATTAAACTGGGCGGGCAGGGGGTAATAATTTTTAAAACACTTTGCATTTTCAGTCATTTCAGATGCAAAGAACTTTGAAAGGAAAACCACAAGAGGGTATGTGGTAAACAGGGCCTACTTACCAAAGGAGGTCACATAAAAATTAAAAAGCACTAAAGAATAAATAGTTCACACTGTCCAGGGGGAATAAGCCATGCAATCTCAAGTAAAAATTAAAGCCAAATTACACCCACTAATCATATCTACATAGTGTATGTGATTCATTTACATATAATGCCAGTGTTCTTTTTTTAATTTATTTATTTATTAAAGATTTCTGTCTCTTCCCCGCCACCGCCTCCCATTTCCCTCCCCCTCCCCCAATTAAGTCCCCCCCCCCAGCCCGAAAAGCAATCAGGAATGCCAGTGTTCTAATCAGGGTGCTGAACCAACACGTGTAGCTGGGTTAGTGTGCCACTGAGACGTCCAGGCATTGGGCTTTCTTCCTCTGCCTGGCTGAATTCTTTTCCATCCAGCCCGCAAACTATCAGCTCCTCATGGACTTCTAATACTGGAATTGAAAGCACTATGAACCTGTGCATTGAGAGCCTGGGGCCCTCGCGGACGAGCAAGAAACTGGACGATCCTGGATCAGCGTCTGTAGTTCTAACCTTCATTGTCAACCTAACTAGATTTAGACTCACCGTGGAAATGCACCTGGGGTGTATCTGTAAGAGTGTTTCCAGAAAGATGTAACTGAGGAAGGAAGACCCACTCCGAAAGTGGGTGGGTTCTTCCATGGGCCCGAGTCCCAGATGGAACAACAAAAATAAAAAAAGGCAAGCCAAGCCCCGGCATCCTCCCTCCTGCTCTGCCACGTAACCATAAAGGTGCATAATCAGCTGCCTCACACTCTCACTTCCGTGACTTCCCGAATGGACCCTTCCCACTGAAGTATTAGACAAAATAGTCTTTCCTAAGTTGCTTTTGTCAGGTATTTCAGAGAGAGGGGCAACTAATACAATGCTTTGTTTCTAGAACATTCTATCTTATCTGTTCTTAGACACATTCGCTTTATGCTAGATGAAGAATTCTTCTTTCTCTTCGCCCTGGACAGGAAGATGGTGGGCACATTTTGAGATTCTCTTCTTTATACCAAAGTCCCTTTGACCAGGAAGTGACAGAGGACGGAGTCTGCCCTTCACGACTCTTTGGTTTGAGGAAGCGGTCGCCTCGAAGGAAGAGCCCGACAAACAACATGGTGGCTGACTGCTCTGAAAATCCCTGGGAAATCTCATAAAAGATTGCCTGGGTTTGGAATTGGTGACGGTGAAGCCAGTGTCAACGTTTGTCTCTGCCTCGAGTTTCTGGAAGCTGTGTTCCTGAAGGGCATGCATTCGCATCTCAGGCTCCATGGGGACCGACAGGCGGTACGGCCGCAAGCCTGTGTCTGAGCTCTCTGCCAGGGAGGACCGGCCAGGGCTACTCCAGAAAGGGTCGCTAGAGCTTTCCGATGTCCCACTGGGCTGTGGGAGCTCCAGAGAATGTACTTTGAACCTCCGGCTCCTGCTCCTCCGGCTCCGTGGCTCTAAGGTTCTCGGTGTGGAGTCAGAGTTCAGCCTGGAGCACTGTGGATGCACGTCACCGCTGAGGCTGCCATTCAGGAAGGAGCACTCAGCATTTCTAACACCAAGTCCTGGCTTCGGTTGGACCTATGAGACAAGGAAAGGAAGAACCAATGTAACGTGGTTTCCCCTGCTAACTTCACAAGCCTTGTCTGGCCTCTCCTGCTTTCAGCCGCACCGTTTGAGCGGAGGTGAGACATGAATCTGTTTGAAATGATCAGTATTCTCATTCTTACTGGTTTTGAGGGGGGTGTCCGAAATGACACCACCACACTTCCTGTAGATCTGGTAGTTTAAACACCCAAAGACATGACGTGCACAGACATTTCTCAGTGACCTGACCAGATAATTTAAGTGATATATTACAACAGACAACAGTCAAAGCCTGTGGCCACCGTCAAGACAAAGACCAGAATGGGAATTCAACCTTACAACGCTGGTGGTACCTCTACTAGATCATGCTAATAAAGGAATCCTTCTTGGATGTGCCTTAGATATGGGGGTACCCCAGACAGGTTAATACGTTAGTACCTTTTTAAAACATTTTTTCCTTATTTTCTTGAGGCACCATTTATACACAGTAGAGCATATTGTCTGGGAAAACAGAAAAGACTACTTATATGAATTTTCTAGCATTTTAATTCACAAAAATTGCATTCTGGTTCCAATCTTAACACTGCTGGTCAGCAAAATCCCCATCCTATGAGTGGCTGCCCTCTCTTTGCACAGGATCAAGGTCACTGGACACCTTCCATCCTAGATTCCTGGGAAGCTGAAATGTCAGCTCTTTCACAGGGCTCTCCCAAGACGATCTCTGGACGTACCAGTTTTCACCCCAGAAGTTAGAATCTAGTACCTCTCTATGAGTTACTGTTCAAGGAACCCACAATAAAAAGGCTCTTGCCGTGGCTTTTGGTTGGCTGCGGGACTTGGAGAGATCAACTGCCTGGGAGACTGCCATCTGCTGGCTAGGGCTGAACACTGCTACACGGCCAGTGGGGAAGAAAAGACAGCAAGTGGTCTTTTCTAGCACTAGCTCCTGCGTGCTTTAATAGTACTTCTAGCCAAAACATACCCACTGGCTCAAATATAGCATAACTGTTATGAAGGAAACCAATGATTTTACAGTCAGATTTCAGGACTTCTCCCTGGGATAGAATGTATGCCTGGTCAAAGCCCATGGCTTTGATGGGGAGTTCATATGAGGTGGAATTCTTCCCTGCATGCTGTGGATGACAATGGTTAATAAAGAAACTGCTTTGGCCTGTTGATAGGGCAGAACTTAGGTAGGCGGGGAAAACTAAACAGCATGCTGAGGAGATAAAGGAGGCAGAGTCAGGGAAAAGCCATGGAGCTCCTGGCGGAGACAGACGTGCTAAAACTTTGCTGGTAGTCCACGACCTCGTGGTGATGCACAGATTAATGGATTCATAGGTCCTAGGAAAGAACTAACTATTTTTGTTGCTAAATAGTCACATCAAACTGCCTTGCAAATATTTATGCTTATAACTATAGTTTTTTATACCTATAGATTAATGGTGCTCTCAACCTGAGTCATAGAAGCTTCTTCTAAGCAGGTAGTGGTTAATGCAGAATCTCACAAATAAACTCATTTATACCAAGCCCCTCCTCACACATACAGCGGGATCAGGTAATATGGAAGACGGGAGCGGAAAGAATTTAAAGAGCTGAAGGAGGAGGAGTATTGAGAAATGCTGTCTTACAGACAGGACAAGGCTATTGTACTCATGAACTCACAGGGGCTGCGATTACCTGCACAAATCAGGACAGTCCAAATTCCAGCGTCTATAGGGGAGTGCACATGAGGCGTCATCCCTAGTGAAGAGCTTTCAAAGAGGTTAAGAGCCGAGGGGGCTATATGTCTGTGGGGTCATGAAGTTCTCTACGCTTTATGCACTGGCTTTGATGTGAGGCACCACTGCGCTAAAACAGTCTTTGAAGAGGAAAAGAGAAAACTGTACATATGCCTCTCAAAGCAAGAAGACAGAAGTGGGGCCGGGGGGGGGGGGGGAAGCAGGTCTACAATGAGTCGCTTACTGAATGCATACACAAAGTATTTTTTTTTTTGCAAATGACAGGCATACATGCTTTCTTCTAACTTTTCTCTGCGATAGAAATAGAGGAACTGCAAAGCCAATCCCCCCAAATAAGAGACATTTATTTCTTCTTTTAGAAATTTCAAATATGTCCTGCGAGAGGGTCATGTAACAGTTGTTTCACCATGGAGCTATCAGCCCAGCCCCTTGGCTCAGCCGAGACACCAGAGCCAAGCCCCACATGAATGGTGTGGCTGCAATTCAATGTATTTCTATTTGTGGACCATGGAATTTGAATTCTGTGTCATTTTCATGTTTCATATTTCTTTTCCAATCATTTAAAAATGGAAATCTATGCTGAGTTCCTTCCCATAATTGCCCAATATCTCCTCTCTTTAGATCAATGAGTCAGCAGTTCTCACTCTCTCTCTAAGTCTTCTTTCTAAAAATTCTTTACCTGGAGGTCCCAAACATGAAGCAGTCGTACTTCCGAAGCTCGAAGGCCATAACACTGGAGCAGTCATGGGTAACACTGACTGCTAAACCTTTCTCAGCCCCACTTCCATGTCTGCAGGATTTTTAAAATACAGATTTAAAAACCACCACTCCAGGATCCTTAGATTCCATTTATGGGACCAGTCCCATAGATTCCTAAAGAGCTGCACACATCTAGATACCGACCCCTAATCTACCAATGGGATTCCAAGATGGAACCCATCTACCGTGGTGCTCTTGTCCAAACCAGTTTTGCCAGCATTGAGGGGCTTTGTTGCATGGATGTCCACGGCACCTTAATATATGTACTTTGACAACCCCATGGGAGACACATCTGTCTCCGAGCATTGTTGCACACTGCAATAATAAAAAGCCCTAGCGCCCACCCTTAAGATTCAAATGTATCCAAACAAGGATGTAACATGGGTATTAAGAATGCACACATTTCCCCAGTGTTTCAAATGCATAGAAAATCTGGAAGCCACTTCTATGGGCACAGAAAAGCTGTGTCTGGGTAGTTGTCTTGTGGACAAACGGACTCCTGCAACCCTGCTGGTCACTACATCACCTAATTCCATTTCACTGTCCTGTTGGTTCAGTCTCTTCTCTCCCTCCTTTTATCTCCTCTCCCTTCTCTTGTTCTTCAATTCTTTTCTTTCTTTTTAATCCATTTGTTTTTAATAAAAATATCTTATTATGGGTTGGATATCCCTTATCCCAAATCATTCTGGGGTAATATTAGATTGCCCAGTCTGGAGAAACAAATCCTTGGGTTTGACTTTGAGACCCCATTTCATTTTCTACCAACTGCTTTCAGAAAGAAAACCCTGTGGTGTGCTATATTAAAACTCTTCAGATATGTATCCCAGAGTGGTATTCCCACAAGCATACTTGGAAGATCATGTCTATTGCAGCACTATCCATAACAGCTGATGTACAGGTTTAGCTTATGCCCAGGAAGAGAGGGAGGAATACAGAAATTGTGACACACATACATACAATGAAGTGCTAGTCAGTCATTTGCAGAAAACGAACACAATTGGAGACTATCATAGTGAGCAAAATAAGCCTGACTCAAAAAACCATATATCATGCATTATTTCATTTGTGGATCCTACATTTTATACAGGTATTTTAACATGTTATATTATAATATACCTATAATATTGCAGGCACAGCTTTCCTGTATTCTGGCAGTCACTTCCAAATAACCACACAGAGGCTAATTATTAATTATAAATGCTTGGCCAATAGCTCAGGTTTGTTACTAGCTAATTCTTACATTTTAAATTAGCCCATGTTTCTTATCTACCCTCTGCCACGTAGTGCCTTCTTTCAACACAAGACGTTTGTCTTTCTTCTTCCTAGGTCTCTGGAGACTCCCCGGAGTCCACCCTTTTTCCCAGTGTCCTTCTGGCCTGACTCTCTTGCCTAGTCTCTTCCTGCCCATCTATAGACCAGTCAGCTCTTTAATAACCAATGAGAGTAATAAATATTTGCAGTGTGAAAAGATTGTTCCACATAATACCATATGTTCTGGTGTCATTTCTGTTGCCATGATAAAATACCCTGACAAAATGCAGCTCGTGGGAGAAAGAATTTACTTGGCTTAAACTCCCAGGCTACAACCCATCATTGAGGGAAGCCAAGGCAGGAATCTGAGCAGCTGGTTACATCACATCCATAGTCAAGAGCAGAATGAAATAAATGTATGCAACCCTATTTTCTTAATAGTGTGCTATGTTCTCAGCTAGTTTTCTTATACTGTTCAAACCCTATGCCTAGGGAATGGTGTTGCCCACAATAGGCTAGGACTTTTTACATCAATTGACGAACACAACCCACAGACAAGTCCATAGGTTAACCTGATCTAGATAATTCCTCATTAAGACTCCTGTCCTTGGTAATTCTAGGTTGTGTCAAATTCAGTTAAAACTAACCAGCCCATTGTATACGCATACATGACATGAAAATAAACGTGAGATTGTATGAAGAAATTAAAGGGAAGCACATCCCACATCAGGAATGGCAAACATATGGAGAAAGAAGAGAAATGAATAAGTCTGAAGTACAAGTTATATACTTATATGAAGATGTCTTTATGAAAATCATTACTATGAACCCAAAGACAAACACATAGGCATCCTCATGAATATTAACCTTCATCAGGCGATGAAAGGAGACAGAGACAGAGGAGCACGGGACAGAAATCTCAAGGTCCAAATCAGGAGCAGAAGGAGACGGAGCACGAGCAAGGAACTCAGGACCGCGAGGGGTGCACCCACACACTGAGACAATGGGGATGTTCTATCGGGAACTCACCAAGGCCAGCTGGCCTGGGTCTGAAAAAGCATGGGACAAATCCGGACTAGCTGAACATAGAGGACAATGAGGAATACTGAGAACTCAAGAACAATCGCAGTGGGTTTTTGATCCTACTGCACGTACTGGCTTTGGGGGAGCCTAGGCAGTTTGGATGCTCACCTTAGGAGACCTGGATAGAGGTGGGCGGTCCTTGGGCTTCCCACAGGTCAGGGAACCCTTATTGCTCTTAGAGCAGATGAGGGAGGGTGACTTGATTGGGGGAGGGGGAGGGAAATGGGAGGCGGTTGCGGGGAGGAGGCAGAAATCCTTAATAAATAAATAAATTAAAAAAAAAACCTCCCTACCAAAAAAAAAAAAAGAAAATCATTACTATGTACAATGAATATACTCTAAGAAAATGTTATATGAAAGAAAGAAAGAAAGAAAGAAAGAAAGAAAGGAAGGAAGGAAGAAAGAAAGGGAGAAGGAGGAAAGAGAGAAAAGAAAGAAAGAAGGAAAAAAGACAGGAAGAAAGAAAGAGAGAAAGAAAGGAAGGAAGGAAGGAAGGAAGGAAAGAAGAGAAGAGAAGAGAAGAGAAGAGAAGAGAAGAGAAGAGAAGAGAAGAGCTCTGAGACAGTTAAATGGTAAAGGCATTTACCATTAAGCCAGATGTCTTGCATCTGATACCCAAAACCCACGTGGTGGAAGGAAAGACTGACTCCCTCAGATTCCCTGCAGATCTCCTTGTCCCCATCATGATGGTGCACTTTATGGCTTTTCCTTGGTATATCTGAACTGCTGGTCATTTTGTGCTTGGGGCCATTGTTAACATAGATTTGTGTGTGCACTCTCACTCCCTCTATTTCTCTCTATCTTTCACAATAAATAAATAAGTCTTAAAAAGATGAAAGAAAGAGAAATCTGCTTCCCCTTGACACATAGACTAACGTCAAATTAGAACAAGATTGGTCTAGAAGTCACAGCTAGGTCTACGTCAGCAGTCTCCTGGACTCCAGAGTCATTGGGCCCCTCAGAACCAGCCCGGTAGGCATGCCCGCCCCTCGGTTCTGATTCCCTAGCCCCTCCTGTGGATTTCCTCTCCCATAAAACACTCTGCCTTTGAACACCCAAGTGAAGCCCAGGACTCCTCTCATGTTACACCTGATTTTTGGCACCAACACGGTTCCTAGATTTCAGTCTCTTGGTCCTCCATCTTCCTATATTCTACAGCCACTGGAAAGCCAAAGAGTATTGCGTCAACCATTCCCCTGCCGTCCTCTTCTCCCACATCACTTCCTCCCTGCCATTACTTCCACCAAACACTCCCAGCCTTGGACTGGAGTCAGGATTGGAGTCACACATCCGCCTTTCCTTAATTTGGGCACAAGGTGTAGAAAAGCACAGGCTACAAAAGCTGGTGTTACGAGGCAGCTGTGGCTTCTGGCTTCAGCCAGGCTGTATCCCGTCCTCCTGTTCCCTTGGTCTCCCCGCTCTGGTTAGCACGGCTGCTGTGCACCCATTAAACTGTCCCGAAAGCTTTAGAGGTGCAACCTCCCTTTAGTACCGCAGCAGTCTCGTGAGAAGGTCTCAGGCCCTCTGTTTCAGAGGAAGCAGGCACCGTCCTTAGTTACAGCTCCGTTCATCCTGCCCATGGGGAAGGGACCAGCCGCTACCTGTATTGTGATCTCCATTACCCTCTCTGCCTTCTCCATGACCTCAGCCTCTCAATCATTTTTTCTCCTCTCTCCCTGCTTCTCCTCTCTCCCTCTCCTCATTCTTTTCAGCTAGTAATAGGGCTTCTCAAATCTCCTATCTTTTCTCTCCCTTTCTAGCTTTCTCCCCACTGCTCTTCGGTCCAACATTTGTTTCTAAAATATTTTATTTTTCCTGCTAACCCTGCTTCAACAACCTCCACCTCTGCCTATGCTTCCACAAACCAGCTCATCTACGGTCAGTTTTGTTGTGAGCTCCTAGAAGGATTTTCCTCTGCGGTCTGTATCCTTCATTTCTGTGGTCTTCTCTTCAGGTTTCCAGACCAACCTACTCCTTTCCCCTTCTCCTCTGCCTTTCTCGGGTTCCATAAAGGTGGTTTTTCTTTTCATGTGGTTCATGTAATGTCACAGTTGTCCCGAGATAACCTGAGCGAGCCCTCGTTTTTAAAAAAAAAGTATTTGTATTTCATGTGTATAAGTGTTTTGCCTACACATATGCCTCTTGCCTGTGGAGATGCGAAGAGGGTAGCAGAGTCCCTGGAACAGGAGGTACAGACGTGGTGAGCAGGGAATGCTGGTGCTGGGAATTGAACCTGTGACCTCTGAAAGAGCAGCCAGTGCTCTTAACAACTGAGCCATCTCTCCAACTCCCCTGAGCCTTCTTAATCTGTACAGTGGTTCTCAACCTTTCCAATGCTGCAACCCTTTGAAGCAGTTCCTCACGGTCCTCACGGCAGTTTTGCTACTATTCTGAATCGTGAGGTAAATATTTTTGGAGACCGGAGTTTGTCAGAGGGTCTGATTCACAGTTTGAGGGCTGCTGCCCTGTACACACGCCTTGCCAGACTTCAGATATCTGTGCCTTTAGTCATACAAGTGACTAGGCTCACAGAAACATAGCTACCACTCTCGTCTGTCTCTAAAGCTTCACATCTACCTGCCCAACTGCCTTCCAGGCACCAGTCCCTCAAATACAGCGCTCTCCAAACCATCTGCACCACCGAATTCATCTGCCTTCACAGAAACTCTGTTCTTCTTCATTTACCTGATTATCACTCTGTTTCCCAAGCAAGAGCCTCTTCTGCCCCTTTCCATGCCCCGGGTAGAGCAGTCGCCTACTCCCGTGGATTCTGGCTCCTAGACTCTCACAGGTTTTTCTCTTCTCACTGTTGTTAGCCTTACAGCTTAGCAGGTCTCATCGGAACCATCATGTCCTCTGGCCTTCCGACTAGTCCACTCTTAACTCTCCTCTCGGGGAGCCTTTCACCATCCTTAATGGCTTCCTGCTTGTCTCAAGATGAAGGTGAACCCTTTGATTAGTCCACTTTGCCCATCTGCAGCAAGAAGCCATGATGCTTGGGAACGCATCGCCTTCTCCCTTTGAATGTCTTCCAACCCCTAAAGCATAGCCTGCCCTTTCCCGTTGTTTCTGATCATCTGTCATCTTTCCCACCTAGAAGGGCTCCCTTGGAACCTTTTCACTGCAAGCCCTAAGCTCTGTCAACCGCGGGTTTCTACCTCATCTCTTCATGGAAGGCCTCTCAATGTCACTACGTTTAGATTAGGCGCTCCTACATGGTGATCTCGCCACTGATTAGCTGTGAGACGTTACACAACTTACTTAATAATTTCTATGCCTGTGATTCCTCACCTGTAAGAGAAGGTAAGTGCCAGCATCACAAGATTGTCATGGAAACGAACGATACAATGTCTGGTATATGGGAATGCTGTTCACGGCATGGTTGTGTCCACTGTCTGATACTGCTGTTTCTTCTCACAGACCTTGGCATTCTGTTGTGTGCTGGGTTATGCGTCTATCTCCTCTGCATGTCTACACCCGTGGACTGCCAAGGTTTCATTAAGCTCTTCATCACAGAGCCTTTCACACTTAGTACGTTGCCTACAACAAGACAAGTTCTTGGCGACAAGAACTCAGTACTTGTTGAACAGACAAAGCTTAACATTTAATGAAATCCATTCTTTCTGCACAGAGAAAAGAATGGAAATTAAGGTCCATAAACCAAACACCTGGCTGATATTTCATGACCTCATGGGGTTAGTTTTCAACCTGGGGCAAGTAACTTAGTGGTAGAGTACAGATGGAGCATGTTCAAAACGCTAAACACACACAAAAAGAAAAAGAAAAGAAAAAGAATTTTAAGTGAATATTTTTTTCTCTTTTCATACAACTGGATGTTTCTGCAATCTTCCTAAGACAGAGAGGGAACATATCAGGCAGAGAAGAGCCTGAGATCTTTAGGTCATATGGAAGAAAAACCTTGTCAATCTAAAAATGTAGTGTGGGCTGTCAGAATGAGAAATTTCCAAGAGACAGAATTCTGAGTGATTTGGACAAATCCCTGGAGGAGGTGTAAATCTTCTCTTGTCAGAAAACAAATGGAAACACATTTATTGGAATTGTGATCGCCAGGAGCTCGGCTTTCTAAGAACTGAAATGCCACAAACTGAGAACAAGGTTTTCCCAAGTTCGGAGAACATCAACATTTACGATAAACAGGGGGAGGGTTCATCCCTCATTGCAAGTCTCAACTTGAAAAACATGAGAAAATGATCATAGAAGGATGATTCAACTATTGAGGACCAGGCTCCTTCCTATGACAGGAAAAAATACGGTCTTCCTGATAGTTTTTCACAAAGGTACCAAAAGGATATCTCCGAGTTGGGAAAAATGATGATGTAGAAGCAAACTAGGTAGATGCGAAGAGACTCTCAGATGGCACCAGACCACTGAAGAGTGGAAAACCTTTTCCAACTAACTGCTTTGAAAACTCCTTAATCCACTGAGAAGCCTCAAATGCTAACCTGCTATTCTATAGTGGTCAATGCCTTTGACTCTCACCTGTCAAGAATGGTGCAGCCCAGGTACTCAGTTAATGCAGAAGTGAGAGTGTGTGATGGCCTGAGGTGAGCCGGGTGTAGGGAGGGAGGACAGGAAGGTAAGAACAAAGAAGAAGGGGTCTTGAAGTCTGCATGAGGACAGCTTGGACATGCAAGAAAGAAGTTCTTGAATAAACTGCTTATTTCTGGAGAAACAAGATTACATCATTCCACTTACAGGAAATGCCTTAAACAGGTAAATTCAGGAAGACAGAATAGAGCATAGGCTGCCCAGCGCTGTTCAGAAGAAGGAATGCTGAATTCAGTTCAGTAGGGGTGGAGTTTTGCTTTGGGCTGATGGCAAGAAGTTTTGTGGACAGTGTCCCTTAGAGAGAACTAACAGCCTCTGACACCCAAAGGCAGCCATTGCTCTGCTTTTGTGCAGCCTCCGCAAGTTTCTACAGGACAAAGCGCTTGCATGTACGTTCTTTCACTTGATTCACATAACACAAATTATACATGTCAGTTCTGCCCACAGGCTCCACCAGCAGCTGGATATGATGCTAAAGTTAGAACCAAAGCTGTCTATCAAGTGTTCACACATACACAAATGCCCATGCCTCCCATTTCCAAGCACTAGCTTGAATACTGCCTTCATCCGAGTGAACTAGAAAAGTTGCCTTCCTTCTTGATGCTCCTAGCCCGTGATGGATCATATTTCTGAAGACCTGGCCTCTGGCCACTGGTCCATCCGTGTGCCATGATATCATTCCTTCTACTGCAGTTCTGTGCAGCCTCAGGCACCGCGCTAACTGTGTTCTGCTAAGGAAGTGTTGTACTACACGCTGCCTCTTCCTTTCAGAACACATTTCCTCCCATTCATGGTTGGCCCCTGCTGTGTCCTCTAGCCCATGCAGGTCTTCTCAGCACTTCTCCTCCAGAAAGTTGCTCCCTGGCGCCTTGGATTCAGCATCTCTCCTGCCTCTTTGCCCCCACCCAGGCCCTATGGAGAGTTATCTGTAGAGAGGTTAATTTGTGATTTTGATCCTCTCAGTGTCAGATAGGATTTTTTGTTTGTTTGTTTTTTGTTTTTTTGAGACAGAGTTTCTCTGTGGCTTTGGAGCCTGTCCTGGAACTAGTTCTTGTTGACCAGGCTGGCCTCAAACTCACAGAGATCTGCCTGCCTCTGCCTCTGCCTCCCAAGTGCTGGGATTAAAGGCATGCACCACCACCGCCAGGCGATACGATTTTCTTAAGTGAAATTTGGTTGCAAACTTTCAACAGTTGCCTCCTCCGCTCTGATCTTAATTAAGGACCTTCATCCTTTTGTGACAGCTCCAGATGTCAGTGTGACCCCACACAGCACCTGAAGTTCAGGCCAGATCTCTGCCTCAGGACTAACTTTTTCACAGAACTCCATTCTTTGGGTACAACCATCAATTCAGAAGAGAGAATAGAGTCTACATTGGTCCAATTGGAGTCTAATCCAGAAACTTTATTGGACTATTATGAATTGATTATAGAGCTAAGAACAAGGTAGCAGAGCTAAGAACTGGATCCTAGGGGTGGGCCTCTTAGTTACAAAAGTAAGACTATTCATCATCTGTCCCTATTGCCCTAACACTTATGCCAAGAAAGTTTACAGTGGGCTTTACCTCTTAAACATCTCACTTCGTTCTAAGCACAAAATGGCTGTACTGTAGCTACAACATGCTAATTTCAATAGCATAGTATAGTCTAGCCTTTTGTACTACTCTCTACTCAAACACTCTTACGACAAGAAATCACAGAAAATAATACCTCCTTTTGTTTGCAAAAGTATAGAGTCATCAGTAGGAAGAGATCAAAAAGTGACCAAGAGTAGTGTTCTGGAGAAGGTAAGATGCGCCCAAAGGGAGAGTTCAAGGGAGGCCACGAGAATGAAGGACTCATGCTGGGTCCCTGCTTAACGGATGCTGGGACTTCTAAAACATCCCGAGACAATGGAGTCATCTTGATATTCCTTACTGGATTTTCCCTCATCAAAATCTTCTCTAGACTCCCCAAATTTGATTCAGCTTTCTGAAATGACTAATTATCTCTATGTGTCTCCCAGTCAAACATCACTTAGCCTTCAGGAGTGGGAGCGAATGGGGACATGCTCCCTGCCGCATGCCAGGCATGTTAAGTTGAATTCCAGGGCTTAACCAGAACTAAATGTGGAAGTTCAGACGTCCGGGGAACTGGGGAGTTGGACACAAGGCATCTAAGCAGCAAGGTAGTAGACACGGCACTTGCGTGGTGACCCCAGTGGGAGTGGAGGTCAGAGGACAACTCTGTGGCCGTGTTTCTCACCTTCCACCCCGGGGAGTCCTAGAAAGGGGAAGCAGGTCCTTGGCCGTGTTTCTCACCTTCCACCCCAGGGAGTCCTAGAAAGGGGAAGCAGGTCCTTGGCCGTGGCTGCAAGCTCCTCTACCAGACGAGACATCTCCCTCACACTGGGTCTGATTTTAAATTCTTTTATCAGTAAGACAAAGAACTCACAAAAATGAACCCTGATTTCCACATCTTGGGGGTGTCCTCCCAGCTGTCTGGAGCCTTTACTTTTGTTCTACAAATATCTCCTATGTTTTACTCAAGGAAAAAGAAAAAGATTAGTTCACGATAGAATCGATATAATTCATGCTTTATTAACTAAGGGAAATAGGTGGTGATGAAGTCAGACAAGGGGAAAGGTAATATTTGCTACCGAGCGTGATTCCATACACTAGGCCTTAAGGGGCCTTCTGATCCGTTCTGATCATTTCCCAAGGACAGACACCATGGGATATCTGCTTTGACTACTGTATAACTTCTGCACAGGTATAAGCACAGGGACCGCCACCACCTGCCCATCTCCCACGCCCCACTTCACCTCTATGGTGCCACCATTAGTCAAACAGACTTTGAGACCTGACAGAGATACACCCTAGCTGTGTCTTGGACAAATAACTGTGCTTCAGTCTTCTCATCTGTAACAGGAATGGCAGTAACTTCATAACTAAATAAAATTAGTAATTTGAGAATCTTAGTACAGTGTATAATATGCACAACAGCAGCTAAAATGTAACGATGCGCATTTACGGCATTTACGCCATTTCATGCAGATTAGCCACCTTAATGCAGGAAGACGCCAGTATCACCTTCACTGAGCTAAGGTCATCACAACAGCTACTAAATGCTAAAGCTTAGCTGCCACACCATATGCTGTTAGAGACAGCACATGGCAGCCATCATGACTAGGTAAACACCTGGTTGTGTTTAGCGTCGGGAGGATGGCTGACAGGGGTGGTTTTCAGATTTTCTGTAGAAGGCATTCTGGGTGTTGAACTTGGTTTGTGCTTAAATTTGACAGTGGTAGAGAACGCTGCGAGATGAAGCACATAGTAATGCAAACCTAACACTCCCAGACACCATGACAACTTGCCCTTCCTTAAGTCTGTGGAAAAAGCTCGTGGCATTGTTGCCTGTTGCTGTAGCCTTGATCGGGCCCTGGACGGATCTGTGCTACTGCATAAGCAGCCTGCTCTTGCTGGTTAACGTTTCCTATTCTTCTTTCTATCCCTTTCCCCAGTGTGCTTTCCGTAACACTCAGGCTTTCCTCCTCCTCTAAGGCTCCTCCCTGATCTGTGACTGACCTCCATGCAGACTAACTCAGACAGCATGGCTGTTCTCTTTCTCTTCCTTATCTCCCTCCTCTGGCCCCTGTTGAGATTTGCAGCTTGCCTGCACTGAATTGTTTCTCTTCTTCTTCTTCCTCTTCCTTCTCCTCCTCGTCTTTCTCTTCCTTCTTTCTCTTCCTTCTTCTCCTTTTTCTCCCCCTCTTCCTCCTCTTCTTTCTCCTCCTCTTCTTTTAAACACCAAGAAATTTGCCCTCGAGTTTCTGCCTGGGTCTGTTCTTAAATTCCTTTATTAATGAGACTAAGAACCAAAAGGGGAGAGCTCCATTTCCCCCGTAACAGGCACAACTCTGGCAAGATGCTCCAAAATTTCCAGAAATATTATTACTGAGTCTGAGGGGGCAACATGTGTAAGGATGGGTGACCAGCACGGTGAAGGGCATCCTGGGGAGGGAGCATTGTCAGATTTGCGGGCTTTTCAGATGAAGATTCACACAAATCAGACGTTACTTTCCTATCACATGAGGAGCCTGTATAATTTGAAGCCTGTGCCTGTCAACTGCAGTATCTATTAGAATCACACAATGAGCCCTTTTATTCTTTTGTAAGAAATGCTCTCTGGGTCTCCCCAGACTTGCTGGTCTAAGGGGACTGTGGAACAAGTTGGCACGCACAAGGTTTTAACCTCCCCAGTCTCTTAAAATGTAATCAGGTTGAAAACCACCTCTAGGGTTCATCCAGACATAGCATCATACCTTTCCAAGTGCTTGTGTGACCGTCCTGGCAGGGATGAGGCCATTTAGAAGATATGTTTGCGCCCCCTCCTTTGCTTATCAGACTAATGACACAATGGGGAAACTCAGATTTCGCCAGGAATCTCATGCTGCAGAGAGGAGAAAGCTGGGGCCCTGATGGTGGCCAGACTGTTCTGCAGGAGAGGTTGAACTGAGACAATGGTGAATGGATACTAACTGGGACCACACCCTGGCCGGGACTACTTAGTTAGATACACACACATACTTCTTGCCCTCTATTTAAACCTAAACTTCATGTCAAGGAGAGGGTTCTGCTGTATCTGCTTTGAATAGACCTCCTATCTCCGTTTTTCACTATTTTGCATCTTTTTAATTGGCCTACTGAGGATGGGTGGCCAAGCCTCTCTTGTCTAAGTTTCCAGGGCCCTGGCTCTGACCCTACCAACGCTAGTAACCCTGGCACATATAAGAAACACAAGAAACGGAATACCTGCAGCAGAATCTTATTGCCGTCATAGTCCCGAGTCTGCCACCTGGTGCTGCTGATGGGAACGCAGGGATTGGGTAGAAGAGGCACCAGCTGGCCGATCTCTTGAACCTTGAACTGCAGCACGGAAGACTCTTTGGGATCCACTGGCGTTCCCAGAGGCAGCTGCTTCAGAGAGAGCTGCAGGCTGAAGCCGTTGGTGGCATAGAGAACAAAGACACAGAAGTTGCTCTTCTGCACGGTGGCGTCTCTCTGCAAGATCATCTCGTACAGCCTGATGGCATCCTCGTAGTTGTCAAAACTGCAGTACAGAGTCACTCTGAGGATATCCGTGCCACAATGCACCGGCCGTATGCCCCACACTGGCATCTGGTGGTGCAGACTGTAGAATTCCTGGTTGGCAGGGAGATAGGTACAAGGCCTCCCCTGTGCATGCTGGGTAGGGAAACCCTGCCAGGGTGAATGTTGTAGGAAGTCCAAGACTCGAAACAGCCGCTCCTGTCCTAGGCTTTCCTGAAGAAAGAGCAAAACAGACATCCCTGGGAAACGGGCCCTCCGGGGGTGGTACCTTTCATGGCAATTCACTGGTCTGGCCCGTTCAGACACCAGGAAGAGACGCACCTCTGGGCAGATGCAATCCAGGAGTTGGTCCAGCGCCTGCTGCAGAAGCGAGCCGTTCCCAGTGTCAGCAAGAAGATGCACAGTCAAGGCTAGCGACTCCTGTGTCTCGTCCATGGTACGCCTAGGTGAGGATGATAGTGAAGGCCACCCAGCAGGGCCCACCGTTCAGCCTTCTAAGGTGAACCAAGGCCTTCCACGGAGCCCTCTAGATAAACTTCAGCAACTTCTGAACCAAGCTCTGAGCCAAATCACACACACTCCTGGCTTCCTCCAATGTTCCAGCAGGGAATGTCCCTCAAGTGTGGACTTTGCTACACACAACAGCAGTAGCTCCGTGTCATCCGGTCTGGGCAGAGGTAATATTGGCTTGGCTTTTTCAGGCATTCCCTGGGGTTTCTGTTTGACCTAAAAACCTATAATGCTGAGAACCACGCCAGTGGGTGGGTCTTACATTCAACTCAGTAAAGGAAATGACCAGGCGGAGAGGAATAGGAGGCGGCTCTGTTGCGCTGATAACCATCTATAGCTCTGTTACGCTGAAGAGACATCCATTTGGTGGACCACAATGGGCGCTGACTTCCTCCTTAAATACCCTGATGTTTACAGTGGCCTGCCAGGCCACCTGAATAGAATGCCTTTTTTAAAACCCTCCCAGCCTTGTCCCTTTGCCAGAGCCTTCAGTACCCATTTCTTCTGTTTCATTTTGACTATTTTATACTAGTTACAAAGAGAGAGAGAGAGAGAGAGAGAGAGAGAGAGAGAGAGAGAGAGAGAGAGAGAGAGAGAGAGAGATTTTTGTCTCTGCAGTGCCGGCCTCCTCGAGAACTGTTTGCCTGAACTATGTCTGGGTGCACTAAAAACAACATTAAAACAAACTAAGTCACCTTTGGTTGGTGCAAATTTGTAGGAAGTGAAATTTCCTGTCAGTAATTATTATGTCTTCCTACTGAGAATCTGTTGATAAACTGTCCTAAAGCTTTAGAGGAATTGAATTAAGCAGCCAACAAACCTACAAAGAAGGGAGTTTTACTCCCTGCTTCGCTGACGCGAAATTGAGGCATAGAAAAACATCAGATAAGTTGCCCAGACTCACACAATGAAGTGGCCGAGGGAAGATTTGAAAGATCGGCAGGGCCCACATGCCGTGCTCCGTCTCTAAGAGCTGGGAAGGCCAGTCACAGTTTATCGTTTTGTTTACTGTTTGTTTGTTTGTTTGTTTTCTTGAAGTGAGGAAAAGCCGCCATGCCAACTTCCAGTTGGCACATTTTCCTGTGGATCCAGGCTGTTAAATCTTACACAGAACATCACACAGTTGACGTCATCACCTAGTCTGTTCCTGAATCCTTTAGTAGTCAGGCATAGAAACAAATACTTGTAATCCCACCATTCACGAGACTGCGACAGCGGGATTACTGTGAGTTCAAGGCCAGTTGGGTTACGTAGAAGCCAGTCTAGGCAATATAGCAGACCTCCATCTCAGCAAAAAAACAAACAAACAATGTTATTAGGATAGTCATCTGCCAGTGGGTCTGCGTGTGCCCCGTGTTCTAATGTGAATGTGTTCAAAGGGAAGGTATGACGCTGCACTGAATCAGCGTGTGTAGGAGCTTTCTAATGCACAACCAACTTTAATGAGAGCGATAACTTCCTCCCACTTTACGTCTTCTATTCACGGCTTCCTTCAGTAGTGGGAAAGCTGTGATCCTGGGCTTTGATCACGGGCTGGAGACTCTAATTCTGAAGAGACACTTTGCTCTCCATAACTAAGGATGGAGGGGAGGTGGTGTGCCTGGGAAAGGACCAGGCAGAGCCTCACAGCTGAGTCTACATATCTTCTGGTTCCATTTATAGCTCTCTTTATACTGTAAAAGTCTCACAGATATATGGAAGAAGAAACAGATTCTTTCTGTCGCTGACTTGCCCAAACAGTCAATTAACCCATTTTCTTTTTCAAACTTCTGTGTCCTAATTTTTTGGACTACAGGGAAGCTGGGGCAGGGGAAGTTATGGACCTGATCTCTTGGTTACAGAGGATAACCACATTTAAAGTCTTCAATTAAAACTTCAATCCGTAGAAAGGAGTCCTCTCCATTGACAACCTGCCCACAGTTTTCATCGATTGCATTTTATAATCCTAAGATTTCTGTATTAGAAAATTTATAGGGATATAATTTGTAACTGACAAATTGTTTTCAGATTCATTTTGCTTTAACTTTCTGGGAATTGTTAGAAGGTTTTAAAAGAATTACAGCTCTCAAGCTTTTTTTTAAAAAAAAAAACGCCTCTTAATTCATGTCACATGCTGACATTTGAAAGCAATAACTCTCTTTCCTTGGTATAAGGCCCTTTCCTCTCCCACAACCTTTCTCTTACAGAGTCGCTCTTCTGAGTCACTTTAGAGCAAACCCTGGATTTTGAAAGACCTTTTGAAATTCTTAAAATAGCACAAATAACTCTACATGTTTGAAGAGAAACTCCCACCGTTGAAACAAAAGTATTAGCTCATTAGCCATCAGCATTGTGTCTAAGGCGGATGTTAACAATCTTACACGGGAACAGGTTGTCGAGCCTTCCATCCAACGTTCTTCCTCCCTCTTGGGGTTGTCATCTATGGCTTTGTATAAAATATGTCTTTCATCTATCTGTTGGCAGCTAAAGTGCAGAGCAATTGCAACCAGGAGCAGTGGAGGGGGTCAGCCAGCACCTTGACTGACTGTCTTTGCCCGTTCTTCTCCTGGAGCAACGTGATATCCTGACCAACCATCCCCCCACCCTGTCACTGCCTCCACCTATGCTCACCCTCCCCCACTCACAGCAAAGGGCAGCTTCTTAATGCCACAGTAAGTTTTGTTTTTTGAACAGTGCTCCTGTGGAAAGCACAGAGGGAAACATTCAGGACATCATCACCTGTGACTTGCTGACTCCAAATCTCTACCTTATTTTCCCTAAACGTGGAAGCCCTGACCGGGTTCCTGTCGGCTACCAGTGGGGCTACTCTTGACAGCAAGGCGGAAGCATTGGTGACAAGACATCAACTTCTTAAAATGTGTTGGGATGCATGAGACTTGCCGGATTTGTCCGTTCCGTGAATCTCATAAACCTAGTGTGAGACCCTGAAACCCTGAAGTTCCCACTCCCACACCCAGGAAATCTTTCAGAACATTTCTTTCCACCTTTAATATATCAAATATGTTTATATTTCTAACACGTTGAAAAACTGGCTTTTCCCCCAGAGTAGAGGACACAATCGTCCAGGTCCCATTTCTCCCAGGAGAAGTGCCTGACTGAGGCTGTTGGTATCATGATCAAGGGTGCTGCAAGTTGTCTAGGAGATCTGTGGGAGGAGATGCGAGGTGTGGAGGAGGAAAGATGCTACTTAAGTCTTGATAAGTGAGAGGGAAGGATTCAGGCAGGTGGGGAGGTTGGGCTTGGACTGAGGGGCAAGGAGCCTGTGGGAAGAGGGTTCTCAGAAATGTGGCTGACTAGAAAGTCAGACATCTCACTCCAGCTGGAAGGAAGGCAAGGGCCTTGTAAGCACAGTTTGAGCTGTATTGATTTCATGGACAGGACCGTAGAAGGGCCGTCTTGGACAAAAGGGATGTAAATACAAGATCTCATTATGTAGCTTGTGTAGCCCAAGATGCCTCAAAGTCAGAGTCCATCCAACTCTGCCTCCCATGTGGTGGGATTACAGGTCTGCGTTACCCACTCCTGGCCAAAGAGTTGTCTTGAAAAAACACGAGGCCATGCTTTGAGAAACTGCTGATCCAAATGCTGTATAGAAACCCAGTGAGGATGCTTGTGAGCTAGCTATCATCCAATCAGGCTTCCCACAGTAGTGTCCATGGGTTTGGGCGAGGCTATCAGTACCAAATAAGGATTAAGCCAGAAAAGGAGCATCAGGTAGAGCGTAAGGTACATGGCGTGAACACATTGAGAGGATGTCCCTTGGATTCAGAGTAGAGATATCGAGTACCACCTCGGAGTGGAGCAGCAAACCAGAGACTACGTGCTGAATTAACACCGACCCACCTTCAAGTCTAACTAACAGAGATTATGATGGGGATGGAGCAGAGAGGAGGATAGGCATACTCCATGAGACAAGAGACATTTATGTGGTACCTGGGGACAAAAAAGAGAATGGGATATGCTATCCTAACTGTGTGGTGCTTGGGTCTTTGGTCACAAGATTCCAGGACATGGCTTTGAGTGGCAGATATTGTCACTTAGATACTGTCACAATTGTGAAGCATTCCTCCTCCTCCTCAATTAGGACAGCTGAAAAGCAGAAGCCATATCCCAGCAGACTTCAGACCCAGGTAAATCTGCTCCCCACAGGCAGCATCTGAAGGAACAATGGTGGGGAGGGCCACCTCTCTCACAGGGTTACTTCCTGCTAGCAGCTTCTTACTCTCTACCCGTGGAGTGGGCAAGGCAAAGCTCTGTTATAGATACAGGGCTCTTGGCATCTCCTAGAAGGTGAGACACCCTTGCTGGGAGTGAGGAATGTTATTGTCCCCACAGAACTGGCTGTTGACAGAGCCTGAATTTCTGGTTTCAAACCACATCTAAGGGAACTTGTGCAGCAACTGTGGCTACTCAGGTAAGTTTTGGGACTCCAAGACACATTTCAGAAGGGAAAGGAGACACAGGAAGGGGGATTATTTTTAGATTTGATCATTGCCCAGTGCTCCAGACCCCTCTAAGCATGTGCTTCCCTAACATGCAGCATGCACACACTCATGCACTAACACGCACACTCGAGTGCTCACACATGCACACATGCACGCATGCCCACACATGTGCCCATGCATCCCAGCTCCTGGTTTCCTGGGAGCCCTGGCAGGAATAGCAGCACAAAGTGATGGAGACTGGGCTATGCCCACCTTTTAGGGCTGTACTATAAGAGAAGACGTGAAAATAGCTACCATAGGCATCTTCCCCCAGTCTTGGCTCTACTGGAAACCTCCCTCCCAGCTCTCCAAGGAATACTTCCTGCCCAGTCCCACACAATGCTATCGGGTTCCTAGCAAATTACCATCTGTTTCCCACTTCCCTGAACCCTGCGTGGTTGATCCCTGGCTTTCACGGGTACAAACAAAGACAATGTGTTTCCTCCTGGCCCTTTGTTGTTCGGCTGTGACTTCACTTCCCTTAGCCTAGCCAGTTGTAGTTCTGGCCTATAAAGCAGGGAGCCAGAGGCCTGGCCCCTCCCACCTGTCTCTGCAGTTCCAAACCCCTCAGGCTGATTTCATCATCCGTGGAAGAGAAAAGAAACAGCAGGAATAATTGACCTGACTCAAGGGAGAGGGATCTAATGAGTTCAGAGAAGCCAGCAAGCAGCCTTGGAGCTTTGGGGTGCCTCAACCTGTGTTCACTCCAGATAAAATCCGCTTAAGCACAGTAGGGGATGGGTATAATTATTTTATACCAATGCTATGAAATAAGTTCGTGTATATTCTTATCGTGTGTGGCTATGACGACTAACATAAAAAAATATAAAATAATACAGAAATCGTGGACAGCTAGCAAGGCTGAAAATGAGCATACCTTCTAACCTTTGACCCCCCTAAAGAGAATTTCTGGAGAAATCTCCCCACTTGTGCATAAAAGACGGTAAAATCAAAGCTGTGTGCAACTTCACCCATTCGCAGAAAGGGCAGTGAGGGGAGACAGACCACCCAGCGGTAGAGGGCTGGGTGCTAGCCTCAGATGCTTTCGCAGAAGACCCTATGTTGAGGGAAATGAATGAAACCGGGCTATCGATTTATTCTTTATTTATTCCTTGACAATTTCCTACACGTTCACTATATTTTTATTGCATCCGTCTCCCGCATCCTTCCCACTCTCTCTGGACATGTTCTCCATCCGTCACACTGTCTAGCTTTTCTGTTTGTGTCCACAGAGTTTCCTTAGAGTCCCTTGTGTGTGCATGGGTATGGAGTTATTTACTAGTGTCAGGTTCAAAGGGTGTTCATTTACCCCTGCAAAGGGGAGGGTCCACTGACTTGGTCCAAATTGAGTCTAGACGTGCCTCAAGCTGGACTATAGAAGGATTTCTGGTGGTTCCATAACAGCTACCGTTTCTCAGGAACTTGAGAAATGGGTTCCGTCAGTCAAGAGGAGTCATTTTCCCTTGCCTCAGGAATAAGGGTCACATGGCTCTATATTGGCATATACCTGTGGTGCCTACCAGCATGTCAGAGTCCATGATAGTAGCCTCCAGGGTCTCTCAGTCCCCGTTCACATTTGTTCTATATCTCAAAGCCCATGATAGCATCCTGGCCCTTTTCGCTCATCCCCCACCATGCTTGCTCTCATGTTGTTGTTGTTTACAGACTTCCTTCCTCCCACAACCTATCAGGTCTCTACATAGCAGCAAGGTTTTCCCCTTGGCCCTACTATTCTCTCTTGATATTCTCTGCTGTTTTCTTTATTGCTAGTCTCTACTGTTCTTTCTCCCTATTCCCTGCTATTCCGGCTTCCCTAGTCCTGGCTGGCCATGTCCAATCTGCTGTTTGTTCTCTCTCTCTCTCTCTCTCTCTCTCTCTCTCTCTCTCTCTCTCTCTCTCTCTCTCTCTGTCTCTCTCTCTCGCTCGCTTGCATGCTCACACACAGACACACACACACACACGATAAAACACCTCCCCCCCCCCAATCGTAGAACAGCCATTTTGGCAGTTTCTTTTCCATGTCTTCACTTACAACTAGATCATGAGCTACCTAAGTTCTAAGCGCTCAGTCTCTCCTTGTCAGCCCTTTATGCAGCCCACTGCAGAAAGAGGCTTCTTGGAGCAACCTTGAGAAAACATCCCAGGTTCTGGGTCAGATCTGGGCCCAGTTATGGTTTTCTGATTAGCTTACAATTTCCACAAGGCTTTGGACAGCTACTCCCCTTCTTCCTCCTCTCCCCAGGGAATTCTTTCCCTCCCCAGTATTTCTCCACACACACCATTTCGTTTTTAAATGACTCTCACAGATCAAATGTTCAGGAAAGAGAGTTGTAGAAGATACAAGACACAATTCCACCATTCGTATGTAATTTGGAAATGTGCCAAGACTTTCTAGGGATTATAGATATGAATTTCAGTGCTTACACATAAGGAGGGCTGGAGATGCAGCTCAGTGCTCGAGTAGATGCATAAGACTCTGTAAAAGACACAATTATAATTATGTGAATGGGGAACATCAACTTCAAGATGGAGGTTAGCTCAGGAGTTTGTCGAGTGTGACCGTCCTACTGAAATCCTTTACTAAACTGGATGGGAAGCTCTTGGGTGTTCATGTTATTGTTTTAGACCTTCATAAAGTATTTTGTAATCATTTTAATAATTGAGGTCTACTGGCTATGGACATAGAAATATAATTCTATCACAGTGTTAAGTATTTAACATGTATATATATATATACATACATATACATCATACAATTTAGTTTTCTGACAGAAACTACATATGTGAATGTGTGTATGATTATTAAACATACAGGAGAAAAATATCTGCCAGGTCATAACCCAAATTTGTGTAAATAGTGGATCCCTCTGGAAGATGAGACAGGGATACAGGGGCAGATTCATTGGTTTATATATTCCTGCATTCTTGGTACTTGTTGCAAGCACTATATATGACCCTCGTAATTAAATGACAAATGACACGGGATTGATTTAAGAAACACATGAATATAGACTAACTTTCTCATCTGTTTCTTCAGCCCATGTCCTTTTCGTATCTAGAGTGTAATTTAACAACAGAACTAGATGACAGGAATATGATAATAATTTTTTTAAAAAAAACTGCTCTTGTCGCAAGAGCTTATATAGTGATAAGAGAAGCAAACATTCATCAATCCCATCATTAAATATAAAGTAGCAGCCAGGTGTGGCCGTGTATGCCTCTAATCCCAGCACTCAGAAGACAGGGGCAGATGGATCTCTGTGAGCTATATAGCAAGTTCTAGGACAGTCAGAGCTACACAGTGAGACCCCTCACTCCCTTCTCTCTTTCTTTGTATAGGTATATGTATGTAGAGAGAAAGAAATAGAAGTTATATGCATTTGTGCTAAATGCAAGACACTGGATTTGACCTGTGGTGGTTTGATTGACATGCTCCCCCATAAGTCTGAAGCACTTGAACACTTGGTCCCCACTTGGGGATTGTTTGTGGGGGGCTGAGGAGGTGTAGACTTGCTGGAGGAAGTATGTCACTGGGGCTTTGAGGTTTTAAAGGACTCAAGCCACTTTGAGTATGCGTTCTGTGATTTCCTTTGGTGGTTTGAGATGTGAGCCTTCAGTTCTCAGCTCCTATCTTCAGCTGTCATGTCTGACATCTGCTGCCTGTTGGCCATCACGGACTCTAACCCTCTGGAACCATAAGCCCCAAATAAACCCTTCCTTCTAGAAGTTGCCTTGGTCATGCTATTTTATTATAACAGTAGAAAATTAACTAATGAGGTCCGAAGTCTCGGCAGACAAGAGCTTAAACTCTGACCTGTGAAGAGAAGCACAGGAAGAGGGGGAAAGGATATTCTGGGGTGTAGATCAGTACATGCACGCATAGACGCGGATAGGTAGGGACCGATTGGAGGAAGGAGCTGGCTTGCACCTGTTAATGGTGGGACCATGGAATAAGATGAGAAATGTTTCTCTTTGGTTGGCTGTTTTTTGTTTGTGGTGGTGGTTGTTTATTTGAGACAGGGTCTCTCTGTCAGTGGTTTCCAACCTTACTTATGCCACAACACCTTAATAAAGACTTTCCATGTTGTGGTGACCACCCCCCCAAAGCGTAAAATCATTTTCATTCCTACTTCATAACTATAATTTTGCTACTGTTATGAGTTTTCATGTAAATATCTGATATGCAGGATATCTGATATGTGATTCCTCGGAAAGGGTCCTTTGACTCCCAAGAGGTCTGGACCCACAGGTTGAGAACCACACTGTTCTATGTAGTCCCTGCTGTCCTCGAGCCCAGCATGTAGATCAGGCCACTGGTGAACTCACAGGGATCCACCTGCCTCTGCCTCCTAAGTGTTGGGATTAGAGGCATGCCACCATGCCCAGCATGTGGGAAATTCTACATGAAGGGCACAGTTGGCTGGGCGTGATGGGAAGGCTTTTGGTGAACAAGCCTCTGGGAAAATTGCATGACTCAGAACGCGCTAGCAAATCTAGACAATTACCAGCTGGAAGATAAGAACTGCTTTAAACACCGATTCACATTAACTAATCCTTGTAGCAGCCTTCTGATGTAGGGGCTCTCAGTATCCCCACTTCATAAATGAGAAAACCAGGGAACCGGTGGAAAAAATGGAAGCGTTGAGATTTTAGTCATATGGTATCCTATATTTGAAGCCAAAATAATATTTAAGCAATGTTATAGAAATGCATGCATATATTCTACTGAAAGATTAGAGGTTCAGCAGCTAGAAAATAGCCATCACTTCTGCAAGGGCCAGGATCACAACCTTAAAACAGACTTTGGCAGTGTCTAGCGGGCTCTTCATAAGTGTGTGTTACAAAATATATGGAAAGGCTTTTACTTTATTCTTATATATGAGTTCTAATCCTCTGATTTTTTTTTAAAAAATCTATTTGTCAAGTTTGAGTTCTTAGTAAACAATCACACACACATAAAAAAAAATCTTCTCTCATAAGAAATGTAAAAAAAAAAAAAAAAGCTCCTCCAAAAACATACTAAGTAAATGTCCTCCCAGAATTTACCAAAGGAATTACAAATGCTAGCCAACTCACCCTGCTTTTAGGCGGGTGTCTTCCCAATGTAAGGGCTTGCGTTCACAAACCAGTACATCTATTATTGGTTAAGATGATGCTAACTCACTTTGAACCAAAAAAAATTTTCAAACATTTTACTAGCATTTAATGTGCACCTTTTAAAAAGTCTAGAAAGAGGCAGATAACATAATACCGCACTTCCAAGGCCGCCAAAGATGAGGTTCCAACAAAAAGTCTGGCTTTAATTACTGTGTAGGTTAAAATAGAGATGGATGGGCACATGACAAGAGACCTGGCTTGCTCTGCCAACCTTTAAATCATTAAAGCCTGCTCAGCAGAAAGCCAGAGTCAGTCGGACCGAAACCAGCATGCCTGGGCTAGTTGGTTGGCCCTGCAGCGCCCAGAGCCACGCTATGCTCAGCCAGCTGTTCTCGACTAATAGGGCCTTAGTCTCTATTTTATATTTATATCCCAGCTGCTTCAAAAGGCCAGGGCTGTGCCAACCACATGGCAAAAATAGAAAGAAGGACAGGGAAAATAACCCTACACATTCACACTGCTCCATTTTAAAAATGCCCAAGCAGGAATTTTGCTCAATTGAGTTTCGTAAACGAGCTTTTATAAGACACGAATTGGAGCTGTGGTTTCTGTGGCTGCCTGACACGCTGAGTCTTTCTTTAAATATGCATCAACCTCGAAAGCTTTCTAAATCTGTCCGGAGCTGCAAGGGACCCGGTGTAGATGTTAACAATAATAGTGCTCAGATATACAATTTAAAAAGTTGATTTTGAACACTGGGAAGATAGTTGATGTAAAAGAAGACCTGAGTTGGACTCCCTGCTGCGTAGTATACAAGATCAAGGTGCATCCTTGCTCGCAAATGGGCCACCACCCAGCTTTCTCCTGTGTCACCGTAGAGACAGAAATGGAGCGACAAGTTCCTGGCACTGGGCCTAGGCAAAACAGTGCCATTCTTTCATTAGTCATTGATTGGCTGAATTTTTTTTTTCAAGACAGAATCTTAAGTAGCCCAGGTTGGCCTCTAACTATGTAGCTAAAGATGACCTTGAATTTCTGACCCCACTGTCTCTGATTCCTGAGAACTGAGATTACAAGCTAAAATTTCTTTCCTTAGTTTAAGCAACATGTGTATGTTGAATTCCCAATTTCTTCAGTTTTATTATATTATATCTACTTTCTCTCTCTATTTTTTTTTAAACCAAGCAGCACGTACAGAGAGGGAGAATACTGGAAAGGGGGAGGAGCATTCTGGGGCGAGGTAAAAACCAGGGCACAGAGGACTCTCTCAGGAGTTTACAAGGATGGCTCCAGCTAAGACTCCTGCAATAGCAGATATGTAGCCTGAACTAGTCATCTTCTGTGCCCAGGCAAGAGTTCAAGTGCAGAGAGTGAGACCCAACCCAGCAACATACCCTACAGTCTGTCCTGCCTATGGGATGTGCTGGAGTTGGCGCCTAGCCCAGTCGTCATCAGAGAAGCTTCATCTGGCAACTGATGGAAACAGTTGCAGACCCCAGTCAAACATTAGGTGGAGTTTGAGGAATCCTGCAGAAGAGGAGGAGAAAGGAATGTAGGAGCCCGAGGGGTCAAGGACATCACAAGAAAACCCACAGAAACAACTAACCTGGGTTCCTAGGGACTCACAGAAACTAAATCTATAACCAGGAAGCCTGCATGGGACTGACCTAGTCCGTCTACATATATGCTACAGTTGTGTAGCTTGGTCCTCTTGTGGCACTCTTAACTGTGAAAAGGGGCTGTCTCTGATTCTTTTACTGGGTTCTGAGACCTCACTCCTCATACTGGTCGCCTTGCCCAGCCTTATATGTGGGGAGGTGCTTAGTCTTATTGCAACTTGATATGCCATGTTTTGTTGATACGCATGGGAGACCTGTCCTTTCCTAAACAGAAACAGAGCAGGAATAATTGGGGGTGGGAACAGAGGAGTGGGTAGGAAGGATTGGAAAGAGAGGAGGGAGAGGAGACTGGGACCTGGATATAAAATTAATTAATTAATTTAAAAAGAATGAAAACACACACATACAAGAGATTGGAGAGATGGCTCAGTGGTTAAGAGCACTGTCTGCTCTTCCAGAGGACCTGGGTTCAATTCCCATCACCCACACGACAGCTTACAACTGTCTATAACTCCAAGATCTAATACCCTCACGTAGACATGCATGCAAAAACACCAATGCACATAAAATAAAAACTAAAAACAGGCAGAACTAAACGACCTTATACTAGCACACATTTGACTTTAACATAAATGAATGTATTTGGATCGAACATAGGAAAGTGAATCGTTTCTCCATGTGGGAAACCTGAAGCACACAAATACGACATGAAATAACCTGTTCGGCAGTCATGCTTGATGATTAAGGATAGGGGCATCTTTACTCATGGCTCCCTAGCCAATCCAGAGGCTCCCAGGACAGAGCATGATGACTGCCTGTCGGGAGAGCTTGCTGATGGGAGGAGGGAGAGACAGCATGATGTTCCTATGACAAGTAACTGAGTTCGTCAGCTGACAGGACCTTATCGATCTTCGGACTCTGAGTTGTTAAGACGAAGCTAAGAAGGTAGGGGGGTGGCCTGGGGGCACTGGAATACAGTCCAGTGGCAGCACGGTCGTTCACAGAAACAGCACCTAGCCAATACCAGTTAACTAATGGGTGGCACTTTCTCAACAGTTCATGAGAAATTCAAGTTTTAATAGTCCTCGTTCTGTGTGGATAAGGACCCCATCTACAACACCAAGACAAGTGTCCTATAAGATTTTGGGTTAATAGAGAGACTCCTGATACAGGGAGCCATTCCGTATGTCTCATTTCTATATGAGAAGAAAACAGAAAAAGGGTCAGATACAAGCAAGTTTTGGAAGAGACTCCCAAATACCTCTTTCTACTCAGCACGGTCACTTAGAAGAAGGACATTTTCAAGAGCTGATAGGTGCTGGATACCTTCAAAAAGTCAACCCACGGGGACTCTGATGCAGATCTCCTCTGTGTCCAGTCATGCTCAAGTCAAGATCAGGCTTAGGTGGTTGGTTTGTCTCTTTAAGGCAGGATCCCCCATTACCTAGTGGGCCCTGAATTCACTATGCCGCCAACGATGATTTGAAGAGTCATGTGTCGCTACGCCTAGTTTATATGGTGCTGGGAATTGAACCTAGGGCCCCATGCGTGAGAGGCAAGTACTCCCAATCGATCTATACCCACAGCCCAGGGGCAGGGTCTTTGTTTTCTTTGCTCTTGAGCCTGGGTTTTTTGAAAAGACCAAATGGAAATTATCAACCAGAAAATTAACATGCAAAATTGTATTGAGATGACAAGACTCTTATGTCTATCATTACTGAATTCTCAGTGAGTAATAAAATAAGACCAAGTGTTATGGTAATATTCTTGCTGCACTAGCCTGAAGACCTAAGTTCAGATCCCCAGCACCCACATTTAAAAAAGATTTAAAAAGCCAAGTGTGGTGACATACCTGTAATTCCAACACTGGGAAGGTGGAGACAGGAGAGTCCCTGAGGCTCACTGGTCAGCCAGGCTATCCAGGTTCAGTGAGAGACCCTACCTCTCTGAAAACAAAAGTAGAAAGCACTAAAGACACCTGACATTGACCTCTGGCCTCCAAATGTACCACGACCACCACCACCTACACACAAGCACGTATCAGCCAAAAGATTACTAACTTGATAAACACTTAATTGTATAATATTACTATCAGTTTCTATAATGTCTCGGACAGTGGCTGGGGAGAGGCTCAATCAGTAAGGTACTTGCCTTGCTAAAGATCTGAGTTCAGCCTTTAGCACCTATGTGGAAAAAAAAAACAAAAACAAAAAACAACAACAACAAAAAGCTGGGAAAAGTGGCCAAACAGCCTAGCTCACTTGGCCAGTTCCAGGTCAGTGAGAGACCCTGTCTCAAAATACTCAAGAACAATGGCAATGGGTTTTGATCCTACTGCACGTACTGGCTTTGTGGGAGCCTAGGCAGTTTGGATGCTCACCTTACTACACCTGGATGGAGGTGGGCGGTCCTTGGACTTCCCACAGGGCAGGGAATCCTGATAGCTCTATGGGCTGACGAGGGAGGGGAAGCTGATTGGGGGAGGGGGAGGGAAATGGGAAGCGGTGGCGGGGAAGAGACAGAAATCTTTAATAAATAAATAAACGGAAAAAGAAAAAGAAAATAGGCAATACCTGAGTAATGACACACAAGACTGCTTGTTAGACTCCACACGTACCTCATACATGCACACACCACACAAAAATAATGTCTTTAACAGCCCTTCATTTGGCTATTTGAGGGTTAGGTGCTCCAGAGTGAGTTATAATCAGTAATAGTAAACATGATGGGGAAAGAAATGAAGAAAAAAAAAGCCACAGGCAAACTCTGATAATAAATTAGAAAATACATCTTTCGGATACTTAGGACATGCTCCGAAAAGCCTTTGTTAACGCCCAGGTCAGGCCAACTTCAGGTTGGACCCCAGGTGGCTGGCCGATGGGGAGTGGTCAGATGGTCAGACTCGGTTTGTACCTGATTTTATCAATGAGTACTTCATGCATGCTTACCAAGTGGTGAGAGCAGAGCCACAGCCAGGGCTGTAGCCACTGGCTCTTAGGCAGAGATGCATTTGCTGCAGGTACTGCCCAGGTTTCCTGCAGCCACTCAGAACTCCAGCACTCCCTCCCTCCTGGGAGCATTGGCGTGATCTCTTTGTGTCCGCCGGAAGGATAGCTGTGGCAGTTGCCACTCGGCATCGACAAGGGTCAAGGAAAAGGCGGGGCCGGTTCATGAGGTCTTTGTTCGATTCTCTGTCAACTAAAAACCCTCAGACTGCAGGATTGTCATGACAACCTGTCAGCAGAATGGGAGCCATTAGGTAAGCTTGGGGATCTTCTCCAATTAACCCAATAACTCTCATGACACACAGCCTTCGGTGTGGGAGAGCTGGTGAGGGTGAGCGTGATGGAGGGTGATCTATATGTCACTGATGGAGTTTGCTTTTCTGGCCTTGGGGAATCATGCCCTCAGTAGCACAAAATCCTCCCTGAAAAGGGTATACTTCCTGCCATTCTCTTAATCTTTGCTTTTACAGAGACACTCGGGAAGAATTCTTACACATTGTGTAATCATAGAACCAGCAAATATGCTTAGAAAAAGAGTGAGAAGTTTCAGAAATAGTAGTTCACTTGCTTGGTAGTTAGTAAACACCCAGGCACGCCTTCCATGGCAAGCCTGATGGTTCCTGATGCCATCTCTGTGGGCAGTTTAACCCCTTGGGCAACTGCTGCTCTTAGAGATAGGCGTCCCTGTGCCAAGCTTCCTGCTGGAGATACAAGAGTCCTTATCAGTCACACAGAGGCTCTCAGAACTGAGAAGAAACTCCCCAACCTCTGAGGATACACAGGGCTGCCTGCTCCACCAGCAATGCTATTATTTTATGGGATAATATTATATGTGATGGTGCTCCCCGTCTGTGGAGCTCACAGGCACACACCACACACTCACACACGCACATGGCATGTACATGTCACACATTCTCACACCAAACATATAGTATAGACTCACATATACACACGATATGCATGTACCACACACACAAACCACTCACACTAAACACATATACCACACACACACAAAACATAAACCAAAGATTTACACCACACATATGCACACCAAATACATACAAACACATATATATGCATGCACATGGCACATACAAACATGTACAAAGCACACACATGCAACACAATACACTCACACTAAACATATATACCATATACACAGCATATAGATATACTAACACCAAACATATATACCATACATAATCACACAGTACACACACACCACACATATCTGTACCATATACACCAAACATATATACATATACATAGTACACACTACCTAAATACCCAAATCAAATAACACATAACAGTCATAGAACACACACACTACATGCACACTTCACATCAAGTACACATACATATTCTACAGACAGCAAACATTCACATTAAGCACATAATATATATATAGTATACATGTTCACATACTATATACCCACATACTACATGCACATACCGCAAACACCATACATATACACACAACATGCATATATTGTATATACATACCATATACACACACTGCACACACAACACACACTGTTTGCCTGCTGTTAATCTGCTATATTTCATCATAACCAGGTCTGGGACTGATTCTACCCTGTGTTCAGCTAGCAGAATTTTTAAATTAATTATTAAGAAACAAAGATGGATGAGTCAGGGCTAGAGACATAGCTAAGCTGGGGTGCATGAAACCCAGCAACATGTAAATTGAGCATACGAACACACTCTGTGATCCTAGCGTGTAAGAAGTGAAAGTAGATGGATCAGAAGGGCAAGGCCAGCCTTGGCTACATAGTGGGTCAAGGTCAGTCTGGGCTCCCTACATAAGACTCTTCCTCAAAAACTTAACAAAAAAAATGACTAACTTCTAGACAACTTGTCTGCCCCTTAGGACTTTAAGCCTTCTCTTTTTCTCCTGTTTAAACATTTTCTTAAATATCAGTGCTATCCTTCAAAGGCATTTACCGGGGTGGTGGATCTGACAGGACACTCAGCTGTGAAGGTGGAATTCACAAAGTTTTGAGATCCTGTTTTCAAGCCACAGACTAGATTTTCTAGGTCTTTTGACACCGTGTCCTTTTATCTCTTTCAACTGTGCTCCAAATTCCTGAGGCACCATGGGCCCAGCTGCGATACAGGTATTTGTTCAGAGGGCATCATTTTGCACAGGTGGGGAAATTCAAACTAACTTCACTCCTCTATTTTTCTTTCCCACTGAAATCTCAAGAAATCAGAGCTTAATTCCAAAACTTTCCCCAGGAACAATGAAGGAAAGAAAAATACACAGGCGGTGCAGGACAGTGCTGTCTTTGGGTATCCATGCTTACAGGTCATTTGTGACGCAAAACCTCTGCACCCTGCAGATCTTACACCTTCCTTTGCAGCACACTTCTTGGGAGGAGCCCTTGGTGGGCCTGACTCCAGCCTGTTTCAGACTGAAGTAATGTGAGTACCAGAGTAGCTCTGAAATTTGGCAGGAGACACAGGCTTGGGATTTTCCTAGAAAACAATTAGGCCCTGTCCTAATGGCATGTGCAGAAAACGACCAAGATACATTCCACGAAGCATATCAGCAGTCTTGGCCTCTGCCACACTTGGTGGGGTCCAGCATGCAAGCTAGTTTGACGGCTGCTGTGCACTGCACATCTATCTGTCTGTCTCCAAACTTCACACCCCAAAGCTCTAAGGCCCAGTGTGGCTATATTTGGAGTGGGACCTCCTCCGTGAAAAACAAGGCTAAGGTCCTATGAGAGGTGATTCTTCAACTCGATGGGATTTAAAATCACCACGGTGACAAGCCCTCTGAAGTCTGTGAGCCATCACCTAAGTTAGGTTAATTGAGATAAAATTTGGGTGGCACCACTCTTGGGGCCGGGGTCATGGACTGAATAAAAAGGTGAAAGCAAGCTGAATGCTCAAATTCCTCTCTCAGGGTCCTGACTGTGAGTAAATCTAGCCAGCTGCTGATGCTCTTGCTGCCACGCCATCTTGGCTTGACGGGCCACACCCCAAACTGTGAACCAAAGTCAATCCTGCCTCCCGTAAGTTACTTTTGCCACAGTAAGGACACAAGAAACTAATACAGGTGACTCGTGTCCTCTGGGATCTACAAAGGCCTTGCAAGGACATGGTTGATAATCAACAAGTCTGGATCCTCGTCTGCGTCCTCCAAACACCTTATCACTGCCTTGTTCCTCACACCTTTCTCTGAGCCACAAGAACACACTCTCAGTTCACATTTTTTTGTGTAGCTGGTTTCTAGTAATAAGACACTGTTGTGAATACTTCTGGTCTATCATTAAATCACTGAAGCACCCCACCGTGGGCCGCACTGCTATCACTGTGGTAAGATGAAGAAATGGACATGCCAAAAACTTAGGGGACTTGTCTCTGGTGCACATAACTGTCCAGCCTTTGCCTTCTGCCCTATCTGTCTCTGTGACTCTGTTTCAGGCTTCTTCTGTTTCTTCCCCACCTACCACAACTATCACCACATGAATTACAGATGCTTAAACCCTCCAGAGCTCTGTGGAGCCCACCCAATTCCCTGAATGGACACCCAGGGGCTCTGTCACACACCCCTGACCAACTTTAGAGCTGATTTTCACGAAGCTGGAAAGAAAGCCAGCCTCCATCTTTAAGCTTTCCCTACACGTGGGTTCCCTTTAGCCATTCACTGGTTACCCCCTCTTCAATGCTCTTGTCTAACCACCACCTCCACTTTGCCCTTGAAAGATTGAGCTCTTTCTTAGAGAATCAGCGTGAGCATTCCTTCCTCCAAAAGCCTTCCCTGACTTCTGCAGATCTCACCAAAGCCACGCTCACGTCACCACACAGGGCACATTACTACAACCACTGCAAGATGACCGTCTCTAGGGAGGACGAACTGTAGTGCTAGATTTGGGGTTTGGTTTTTTGTTTGTTTACAGCTCTCCCATGCCTGGAACATTCTAGGCTTGGAAAATCAGTTAATAGAGAGTGTGAGAGGCCAAACAGCGGAAACCTAAGTCAGCTATAGATTCTGATGCGGCATAACCCCCCATACTACAAGATGTTTATTTGTTAGCTGCAGAAAGAATCTGAACTTTGGCAAGGGCAGAACATTTCTAGTCATCCCACCTTTCCCGCATATCAGCTGAGGTTGGAACGTGTGTGTCCAGTATTCCTTTTGTAGCTCATACTTTACTAGAAAATTCCTGCTAATATTTATCTTATTTTTTGAATAAAAATTATTAATCATCTTCTCCAAAGTTAAGCTTTATCCAACCAAGCGCATACATCACCCGGCCCTGGAACTGCTTTTGTAGTTAACTGTGTAGCCCTTCTCTTTGGAGTCTGTTGAGAGCCTGATGGGGCAGTGTAGGAGAGATGGTCTGCTTAACTGAGTGGAAACTCAAAGGGACGTGTCTGGACCCACCTACTTATAATCGTTCTGAAATAACAGTCCGTGACCCCATTGTCCAAAGCCTTCCTCTTAGGAAGAACAGGGAAAAACGACTAATGCAGACCCAGCCCTCGATAATCTCTCACTTCCTTTTAAAGAGCCACGTGAAACAAAATTCGCTGGAATATTAACAACAAAATAGTTTCCTACCCTCTTGCTGAAAGAATTTTAGTTTAGAAGAAAATCTCTAAGTAGCATTCTCTGAAGAAAAAAAAAAGAGATGACTTCAGTTTTATACATATTGATATGTGCATGTAGTGTGTTCTAAACTACCCTGCACCGTCTTTCCTGGCTCTGTAGTGGGCTAAGGTGCTCGCTTCTACCACAGCTGCCTTGGAAAATAACATTCTTAAAACTACAAAGTGGATGGATATTTGTCTATAAACCGAAACTCAAAACCTTCCTTTTTTCCCAAAGAGAAGGTCCATTATTGTTACACAGGCAAAACTATTAAACCAAGGAATGTTGTATGCTGCTCCAAACAAGAGCTGAAATGCTTAAAGCTAAATGTTTAGTTCAGCAGAAAAAATCTAAGGTCCAGGAACAAGTACTGCTGGGCATTCTGGTGAAGCCAGCTTTCTAGGTTATTTCTCAGTCTTTGGTCTACATCCCACAGAAATGAGGAAGCCATGACTCCAGAAACATTTTTCATGGCTAGTTCATCAAGTCAATCCAGGCAGAAAAGAAAGAAAACACTCAGGAAGGAACATAGTCAAGTGAGTAGAGCTAAGGAAATCATTCACGTAGACCCATAAGCATCCCTATTTTGTGTGTGATTGGTCCAGGGAACTTTCCCAAGGCTTATGTCACACATCTTTGTGATACTTTTCTCTGACCCATTGTGATTTGAATCTGACACGTCTTCCAGAGGCTTATGTTTTTGTTTGTTTTTTTGGTGGGGGAGGAATAAAGTCTCATGTAGCCTAGGATGGCATTGAACCCACTAAATGTAACAAAGGCTGGCTTTGAACTCATGATCTTTCTGCCTCTACCTCCCAAGAGCTGGGATTATAGGAGTGCACCACCATACCCAGGCAGGCTCGTGTCTTAAATACTCAGTCCCTGATTAGTAGAGCTATTTTAAAGACCGTAGAGACTTTTTAAATGTGGAGCCTGGCTAGTAGAAGCAAGGTCAGAGGTCATATATGTATATATGTATTTATATGCTGGTTCTGACCCGAGCTGCTTGACAAGCTTCCACAGAGCTTCTCTCCTGCTTCCACAGAGCTGTTTCCACCACAATGGCCTGCTGCCATGATGGACAAATCATAAGTTTGTTTCTGTGGGACATCCTGTCACAGCACTGAGAAGAGTCTCTACTCCATCACCCCATGATAGGGCTACTTTATACCAGACAAAGATACATAGATGCATTCTCACACATAAGTCATCCGCAAGACATCACAAGCCCATCCTTGAAGAGAAACGTTGTCCATTTCATAGCCAAGGGACTATAGGAGGCTGGCATGGTCTTTGATATGCAACCATGGGTGGATGCCACTGGAAAGTCATATGCCCCTTCTGTCAGAGGCAAGGGAAATTACTCTTTTGGGCAGACAGGAACTCATTCCACAAGTTCCTGGGTATGCAGGCTGTTATCTAACTGCCAGAAATCCTTCTATCGTCCATCTTGAGATAGGCCAAGGTGGTCATTTCTGGACATATACACTACATGAAACCCACCAGACAGTACTCAGAACAGAGGGTCTCGCTTATGCTAAGCAAGCAGAACTGAACCATATTGCCCACTCTTAATGAGCATTCTGAGCTACAGGAAGAGAGGCCTGTTGGGTGCTTAGGGTCTGGAAGTGGACTGAAGAAAAATAACAAACTTGTCCTAGAATAGAGGAGTGGTGTGAAAGGTCCTTCTGTCTATGTGTTGCTTTTATTGGCTAATGAATAAAGAAACTGGTTTGGTCTGTAGCAAGGTAGAACTTAGGCAGGGAAAACTAAACTGAATGCTGGGAAAAAGGAGGCAGAGCCAGAGAGAAGCCATGTAGCCCCACCGGAAACAGATGCCGTAACTTTACCCAGTAAGCCACAGCCGCAGCCACAGCCACGTGGTGATACACAGATTAATGGAGATGGGTTAAAATAATATGTAAGAGTTAGCCAATCAGAAGCTAGAGCTAATGGGCCAAGCAGTGATTTAAATAATATAGTTTCTGTGTGGTTATTTCGGTGCTGGGTGGCCAGGACAAACAGCCACCTACTATAGAGGAGACCATCTGTAGTCACCTCTTTCTGGGCGAGGGGTCAGACACTTAGTATCTTTGCTTAGTGAGATCTTTCCTGAGCTGATAAGGGGTTGTTAGAGGGAACAGCCCCAGCCTGTATAGTATTTCCAACGTATACGCAATTTTCCTAAAAGACAGTTATCATTTCTGTATTCAGAGTTTGAGTAACCAACTCAAAATATACCAAGGAAACCAATTTGGAATGGGCTATTTCGACCTCCCTGACAGATCTCCATTTTAAGTGATGTTCATGTTAGTGCTTGGAAGACAGTCACCGTCCATTTGTAAAGAAGGTTAAGGCAACAAAATGAAGGTATGAGGGACTACAAGGTCTAGGGAACAGGAGACAGGAAATGGGCATTCTCCATCTGGCTGGGGAGGCATGGTGGCAGTCGTGTGATGGGGACTGGTCTCATTGGACCCATTCTCAGGAAGCAGAGAGCATAAAGGGAGTGGCGCCCAACTATCAAAATGGACCTTAAGTCACTAACTTCCTCTAACTAGGCTCTGCTTCGTGGCTCAATTCCCAGATGGGGATCGAGTGTTCAATCACATTAATCTATAGGGAACACTTCACATTAAAACTGTAAGGCGGGCTCCAGATTTGTGATAGTGACCTAGCAAGCATGAAGCCCTGAGTTTGATCTCCTAAACTGATAAAAGCAAAACTAAAGGCCATGAATCTACAAAACAACAAGGGGATGGTGGTGGTTGTGGGAAAAGGGTTTTGAGGGAGGAAAGAGAATGGGAAGTCTTGTTATATTATTATCTCAAAAAACAAGGTTTGTTTGTTTGAACCGTAACATTGTGCCTGTGCCTGTTGTGTACGGGTTAATGTGCAATCAGCTTCCACAGAAGGGATTCCTGTTAGGATAAAGCATTGAAAATGGACCTTTGGCAGGTCCTGCCCAGGTGAGGTGCTAAGAGATCACCGTGCCATGAGTAACAGATCTAATGCAAGATGTTTATTGGGGGAGGAGGAGGGCAAAAGACAGTCTTGGAATGGAGACATGAGAAAGACAGACAGATTGAGAGACTAGGAGACAGAACAAAACGGGCAGGACCTTTAAGGGGGCGTGAGTGAGTTTGCAACTCCTAGTGATGCAAATACGCTGCTCCAGGAGCTGGCAGGGCATGCCAAACCCACAACACTTTCTATTATAACTGCTGCCTGCTCAGGTCAGTTGTTTTGTTTTTGTTTTTATGGTGGTCCTACGGATAAACCCAGGGCCTTGGGCATGCTAGGCAAGCACATTCACCCGTAACTTCACCTCCAAGCCCAGCTTCGTCAGCTGAAGGGTTATTTTTCAGAGTGACTCCCATGTTTTCTGTGAGGGACAGAATTCCTACCTTGGCTCGATAGTGTCTACACTAGACCAGATGGACAGTCTTTCTAGAGGGGTGTGAATGGGACGCGCAGGGACAGCTGACATCAAAGATAACTCCCACACTCAAGAAGGAGAGAATTCAGTGAGTGGAATACAGTGGGGGAACTCAGGTCCAGTAATAGGACTGGAGCAGACCCTCCATGACCTCCAAGGAGAAAGAAAAAAATACCTGCTCAATATACCAGTTGAGAATCTTTTATAGGCTCTGTGAATGCTGCTAGGTCTCTGTGAGAAGCGATGAGGACAATAACTGCTCGTTAACCTGTTAATAAAAAACATCCATAGCTTGGGGTTATCATGTGTTGACCTCACTAGGCCACAGAATGATGGGGAATTTGGCAAAACATGATTTTGGGGTATGCTCGTCAGAGTGTTTCCAGGAAGGGGTGTATCTACCTGTAACAGACTTTCTTTTGGGTCACCAAAGAGCTCCCAGATAAAAACAGAGACTTATTAGTTATGAATGTTTGGCCTTATTTTATGCTTGTCCCACCAGCTCTTATAACAATTTAACCTGTTTCTCTTCATCAATGTGAAGAGGCTTTTTGCCTCTTTCATTCTGTCTGTCCCTGTTCCCTTTCCTCTATGTCTGGCTAGCTAGTGGCTGATTGGCTGGCCCTGAGTGTCTTCCTCTCTTTCTTCCTCATTCTTGTCTCTCTTGAGCTGAGGTTCCTCCCCCTATTTATTCTCTCTGCCCGCCAGCCCCATCTATTCCTCTTCCGCCTAGCTATTGGCCCATCAACTTATTAGACCAATCAGGTGCATTAGTGTGTGAAACAGCATCGCATCTTTACGTCATTAAACAAATGCAGCATAAACGAATATAACATACCTTTAAATAGGTAAAATAATATTCTGCAGCATACACAAGTGTAACACATCTTTATATAGCTAAAGCAATCTTCTAGTCTACAACATCTACCATAGAATAAAAAGGTCCCTTTTGCAGGCTTCTGGTCTCATGGGTACCAGAATTTAAAGATGAACACAAAAGGAAAACCCAAGAAAATTTTTATTGGCGTTTGAGAGCACGAACACTAGAGTAGGCAAGCTAAAAACCTGAGTGGCTGGAAGAACACGGATGGCTTAGTTAGGGCTTTTATTGCTGTGAAGAGACACCGTGACCTCAGCAGCTCTGAGTATAGAAAACCTTTCATTGGGGCTGACTTACAGTTCCGAGGTTTAGTCCATTGTCACCATGGTGGGAAACATGGGGGCGTGCAGGCAGACACGGTGCTGGAGAGGTGGCTGAGAGAGCTACATCTGGATGCACAGGCAGCAGGAAGAGACGATGACACAGTAGGATTGAGCATCTGAGACCTCAAGGCCCACCCCCAGTGGCACACTTCCTCCAAAAAGGCTATATCTCCTAAAAGTATCACACCCTATGAGCCCTCAGGGGCCATTTTTATTTAAACCACCACAGTGGACTTTGAGTAAAAGTCAAAAAGGCCAGTAAGCTCAGGAATAAAATCTGCATGCAACCTCCTGGAGTGGGTTTGAGGGGATGGGGGTAAAGGGTAAGTGGTGGAGTTTGGGGGTGGGCTCTTCTTTAGAGAGGGTGAGAATTCCTAGAGCATCCGGACAAGCAGGCTTAGGATTCTAGCTAGTATTGGGGGTTAGAAAGAGGGGAAAGAGAAAACGTTAGAGAAAGAAAAATGTTGCTTTTTCTGAGCTAGAACTCAGACAGCAGCAGGGAGTCCTAGCTGTAAGAATCTGTGAGCAGCAGGGTGGCAATGACTAGAGCCATTAGCGCAGGAAGTGGGTGGTGTAGCAGACAAGCTCTGTGAGCAACCGAGACAAGAGAGGGACCTCTGGGTGGTAAATTCATTAGGGGCTTCTCTTTCTGTGCAGGGGCACCGAGATCTTGACTAAGGGCACAAGGTGCTCTGTTCAGCCGCTGTGTGCTGTGTACAGGACCACGGCGATCAATATGGACAGCAAGAGATGACTTGGGGTGCTCTGGCGTCCATGCCTTGCCATATGATTTCTATATAGGGAACCACAGCATCTACAGTGTGAACTGCGAGCTGAATCTGGGGGGGTCATAAGTACTTACGGTGGTTCCAAACGCATACAGTGCTTCTTGAAGTCTTTCCTGGGTGCATTTCCCAATCTATTGGGTCCTGCCTTTCTATTCACAACCTGATGACAACCACAAATTGACAGCTATAATTTGTATTATGAGATGGATACACAGGCAGGAAGATCTTTGTGAGGACCATGATGCACCTGAAAAAAGGACAACCATAATATGAGATGAATGGATGGTACCACAGTTTCCATAGATGCACGGTCATCTATAAATGGTCCAATGTTAGGCACAGAAAGGGAATTATCTGTTGTACACAAGAGTGCTGTCAAGACATAGATGTACTATAGGCTCCATGCAGGGCAATGTGAGCCCAATGTGCTGTAGCATGGCACCTAGGGAGAGCACTGTAGCCTCTAGGGCAGGAAATATGAATTATGTACAGCGGAGAATGGCTTATACAGTATGGATCAGGAGATGCATGTAGGGTATCACGTGTGCTCTTCAGGACAACGTGACATCACTCAGAGAAGCATGATGAATACATATGGGAGCTATTATGGCTACAAATGTGCTGCAGGAGCACACTATACGAGACAGCATGGGCTCAATAAATTTGCACTATGATGTTCCCTGCGCAGGAGTACTATGATCTCCATAAAGGGCATTATGAACTCGACACAGTGTGCTGTGAGCTAGAAGCGAGGCAATACAAGCTCTAAACAGGTCACCGAAGCCAATATCCGTGGCATTATGAGTTTAATAAATAGCTTTATGACCTCTATAATGAGATGGCTAGAAGCGTACTATGGGACCTCGGAGGCCACTGTGAGCTGCTGTTACAACGGCTCTATGAGATGGACGGAGGAGACTGTGGAGTCTATGGTTGTCTTGTCACGCTCACACATCACGACAGCATGCGAGTTCCCACACATGCTGCAAACTCTATACATGGTCAGGTGAGCTCCAGTGCATGCGCTGTGAGTTCTTCGCTGGGCACTTGGGCTCTATAGAGGCCTCTGTGAGTTCATAGATAGCGTATCCTCGGATGGTGAGCACTGGGAGCTGTTATGAATGATCTAGTGCACTATGAGTTCAACACAGAATTCAAACATATACGCAGGGCACTATAAGCTGTGACCATAGCGTCCGGAACTCTGCACAGGCACACTATGATCTCCACGTGAGAGAAGGAGGTGTTCGAAACAGCGCTAGGACTTCAATGAAGATGCAGTATGAGCTCCAAATAGTCCGCTCTGAGTCTAATGTATGGCCTATGGGAGCAGCACAGATTCACTGTGAGGTCTATACAGGCCACTACAAGCTCTGCACAGGGCTATGTGAACTAATGTACATCGGGTGTATTGTGGTTATGAGTGGCTATGAACAGCACACTGATAACTCCATGCATTTGCAATATGGTCTCGGAAGAGATATCCTGTAAACTGTTTATTTAGGTGGTCGCAGGGGCCCTGGAGCTCCGGGAGCTCTGAGCATCACAGCACACACACACACACACACACACACATTGTACTCCATGCATGTATAACATGATCTCAGTGCACGGCCTCAGCACAATGGAGTTCCACTGTGGGTTCTAACATAACAAACACTATGAGCTCTAAATAGGGCACTTTGAACATACATGCACTTTGAGATACAGATTTTCATGGTGAGGTTTGCCTATTAGAATCTTCATAAAGGTCTTTGGTCTTTGGATACATAAACACGATTTTAATTTTGTTTCTTCTTATTGCCATCAATCAACCCTTAGATCATCATATAGCAATCTAACTCAGTCTCTCCAAGTTCCGAAACCTAGCGGTCAGTTAGTGTGAAGACCTTAAAAGCTTCTGTATTTCATAGCAGTTTTAAGTGGCCAGATGCATTCAGTATTTGTGGTGAATGAGAACAGCCCCCACAGGCTCATGTATGTCAACGCTCGGTCCCAGAGGCAGTGAAACTCTTTGGAAAGAATTAGGAGGTGTGGCCTTGTTGGAGGAGGAGTGTCATTGGGGTGGGCTTTGAGATTTCCAATGCCCATGCCGTTCCCATTTGGCTCTCTCTCTCTCTCTGCATTGTGGTTGTGGTTTAATGATGGAAGCTCTAATCTGCTGGGAAAGCGGACTGCCGGCTGCCATGGTAGCACCATGATTATCATGGACTCACCCTTGGAAACTGTGAGTCCCCAATAAACTCTTCTTAAAGTTGCCTTGGGCTTGGTGTCTCTTCCCAGCAAAAGAACAGTCACTAAGAGTTACGTTACTAACCCTTACACATTTTAAGGTTTCCACTTTCGAGTGGGATCTGTTAGACCAGCTATTAGACAGCTTGACCGTTATTGAGGATAGACCCCCTCCTCACTGGTAGATTGTAAAACAAATGCCTGAAACTGTGGAACTTCAGTTACTTGTCAAAAGATAGAATTCATTATTGACCTTAGTGAAGACATGACATTCTAAATGCCCCCAAAGATCACAAGGTTACTATCTAGCTGGGAACTTTCTGGTAAAGAATGAAGATATACCATTCTCCCTTCAAAAACATACCACTGTCCCCTCCCTTAGGAGTTAGTCCAAGTGGAGCTACTGGTGAAGTGGACAAGAAAACATGCTCAGGAAGCTGCCTTTTCATTCGCAGACTGGCACAATGGTCTCTGGCTACTGTCTACTCTTTCTCGTGACAGTGTTTCCCTCTGCCGTGGACTCTTTAGCTACTATTGTCCACTACTCTCTTGCCTTGAGTGCTTCCCATTTCCTCTGAAATAAACTTAGTCTTCTACACTACACTCTCTGTGTCTTGTCTGAACACTTTTGATGAAGGTTGCAACGACTGGGGAGCTAGCTGAGGGGAGGCCAGAGTGAGGTCCCAGGAACAACTGTTCTGGTGTGTTGGAGAAGTTCATAGGCCTGTTTCTGTGATGCAGTGCTGATCCATCCATGTGTTCATAGATGACAATATTTTATTTGCATAAGCAAGCTATTTGTCAGGCTTTGCTTTGTGGTTTGTGCTGGACAGATGGTGGTTGCTTAATTGCACAAACGAGAGACACATTCATCCTCTTCTCAAGCTTGCACTGGAAATGGAGCTGTGGTGAGCATACTGTGTCAGAACCATTGGTGACACATTTGTGTCTTTCCGCAGTGTCAGAATGTATCGAATAGCAATGAGTTCCCAGGCTACATTAGCTTCATTGGCAGCCATTTGCCAAGCCCTCCTGCTTTCTCTTGATAGCTGGGAAAGGAAAATGCAAAGTCTTTTATTCTAGTGCTGACTGCTAATATTAACTCCTACATTACACACCGCACAGTAAACACACACACACATACACATATACAAACACACACAAACACACATGCACACACAGGTTAAGGGTGGCTAAATAGGACCACAGCAGAGTGCAAGGAGTTTCAAAGGGGCCTGGTTGAGAGGCAGAAGGGGAGGGTGATAGCGATATTAAAAGAATGTCTGCTGGGGTCTGATAAGGAATTCTGCTGGAGGCACTGCTGCAGAGAGAAGGTCCAAGGTCAGAGTTTAATTGAGTTTAGGGTTAACTAGAGCTGCTGAAGCCAGGTATAGGATCCTGGAGACCACAGAGGCGAAGGTCCAGACTAGGTCTAGACAGATAAATGCATGGACGGCAGCTCCTGGTGGACTAACAGCTTGTGGGTGGATGGCAATTCCAGCAGTGTTGAAATACGAGCAGCAGGGCTGCGTCCCCGGCACCCGGCCGCTCACATGGCTAGCTTATGCCCCAAAATAATTACACGAAAACTGTATTGTTTTAAACACTGCTTGGCCCATTAGTTTCAGCCTCTTATTGGCTAGCTCTATCATATTGATCTAACCCATTTTTAATAATCTGTGTAGCCCACGAGGTGGCTTACCAGGGAAGATCTTAACCTGCATCTGTCTGGAGTGGGAAAATCATGGTGACTCCTGACTCGGCTTTCTTTCTCCCAGCATTCTGTTCTGTTTACTCCACCCACCTAAGGGTTGGCCTATCAAATGGGCCTAGGCAGTTTCTTTATTAATTAACCAATGAAAGCAACAGATTAGAAGGAAATCACTCCCACATCACAGCAGGTCACATCACCATTGGAGACTGAGCCCAGTTGAAGTCCTGGGGGAGTTCTCTGCCTGGCAGTGCCTTGACGCACACCTTGGGGGGCAGATTGATGGGAACTATCACCATCACAGTCGTTAGGTTCCTGGGCTTGCATCCTTTCCTCAGGCTGGTATGTTGGATAAGTTCTTGGTCTGGTTTTCCTGATAGGGTTTTGCTATGTCTCTGTGCTCCTACAGCACCCATTCACTCTGATAAATTAAAGTGTAGCACCCTTCCTACTTTCGCAAGTAAGTCTTCTATCGTAGTCTGTGCCTCACGGGTAGTGCCAGACAGATGATGTTTATATGTCCACCAAGGTGCAGAGACAACAGGCATAGCCCAAGAAACCATTGTCTTATACACTACGATAGAACTTCACGTCGAGTACAGCTTTCAAGCTGTGCAAACTAGAATCCAAGGGGAAGGCACAGTTGAAAACACTGTTCCACACTCCATGAAATAACTCCAAGAGGAGCCACGTCTGACCTCTTCACTACCCCACTCACCTCCCACTCGGGGAATTCTTGAGCAGCCCTAGAAACCTCACTGGCTGTCTTCTGAAGCATGTCATTGTTTTTCTCATTCGACCCTGACATCACAGTGAAATTCCTGTCTGGGGCTTGAAGGCCTATCTGTAGCAGTCAGTCTCCATCCTGGCCTCTTTGGCGGAACTACGTGGGCCGCCCGCTTTGGACTAATGACTGGAATCATCTCCTTCCCACACCGTCATTAGGATTAGGAAGGCCATCTAGACAGAGAGGACAGCACACTAATGACCACGCACGTAGCTCTCACTCTCTCCTGGCCCAAGCTTTTCCCCAGGCAGCCCTCTCAGCTGGCCCTACTCTACCCACACTACTGCTACCAAGTCCTCTGAGCTGTGTTTCAGAAGGAAGGCTTCACCTACTGTACCAACGTTCTTTCTGTCTCCTGCAGAGTTAAAAAACCACATAAACAGTGTTTATTTAGCAAGTTCAGGCGATTCTTTGCAGGCCTTTCTCTAAGAGGATTTAGTTATACAAAATGCCTAAAAGGTTCTTTTATCATGTTAATACAACCTTTGTCATGGAAATCACATCCTGAGGTCCCTGAGAACAAAATGAACTTCCTTTCTGCCCTTGATTTGAGGATTCTGGGGACAGGAAACACAGTTCCATTTTTTCCCTCCCACACACTCTACAGCACCTTTGCACTCTGAGAAGGACAGAGGCTGTCCTTGAGAACAGCATGACGAACTGGAAACTGTCAGACGTTCGAATGGACCTTGAATCACAGGGAGTGCTCTGAACAGCCTTAAGGAAGTGTCCACTTACATTTCTTTGCCTTAATTCATTGAGTGTTTTATTACGAAATTTCAACCATAGTTTGTGAACATTTTTTTTTTAAAGTACGATTGGGATTGAACCTAAAGCAAGCTAGGCTAGCACTCTATCAAATGACCTACGTCTTCAGCCCTCTGTACTCTTCGGGGCTGAGTCTTACTAAATTGCCAAGGCTGGCCTTGAGCTTGCTATTCTCTTGCCTTGTCCTCCTGAATCGCTGGAGTTAAATGCTGTAACACCAGACCCACCTTTATTATTCCTACATAGAAATGTCAGGGAAAAAATGAGAACAAAAAAAGAAAAACAGCCAGTCATGATGGTACATGTGTTTAATACCAGTTATTGAAAGGCAAAGGCAGATGGAGCTCTGTGAGCTTGAGGCCAGCCTGACCTACATAGTAAGTTCAGTCTACAGAGCAAGTTCTAGGACAGCCAGGGCTTTGTAGAGAGGCCCTGTTTCAAAAAATAAAAGGAAAGGAAAAAAGAGAGTGGAGGAGAAGGAGGAGAAAAGGAAAAGGAAGAAGGAGAAAGAGAAGAAGAAGAAGAAGAAGAAGAAGAAGAAGAAGAAGAAGAAGAAGAAGAAGAAGAAGAAGAAGAAGAAGAAGAAGGAAAAGAAGGAAGAGGAGAAGGAGGAGGAAGAGGAGGAGGAGGAGAAGGAGAAGGAGGAGGAGGAGGAGGAGGAGGAGAAGGAGAAGGAGAAGAAGAAGAAGAAGAAGAAGAAGAAGAAGAAGAAGAAGAAGAAGAAGAAGAAGAAGAAGAAGAAGAAGAAGAAGAAGAAGAGAAAGCCAAGATTTTGTGTTTTGTTTGGGAATCACTGTCTGTTGGATAAAATAAGGAGGACACAAATAGCTGAAAAACTTACTACTACTTGTTGCTTGTTCGTTTTGTAGTTTTTCTAGACAGGGTTTTTCTCCCACTCTGTAGACAAGGCTGGCCTCAAACTCACAGAGATCGCCTGCCTCTGCCTCCAGCTCAGTGCCTAAATAGTTACTTTTCTGCTGCTGTGATTAAAAAAAAAAAAAAAAAACCAACCACAGCAACGTTAGAAAAAATTCTTTGTTTTGGCTTACCTCTCCAGAGGGAGATGGGTCCACCGTGGTAGGGATGCATGGCGGCAAGGCTGTAGGCATGGCAACAGAGACAGGATGCTGAGCACTCACATCCCTTATCATAAATAAACACCAGACAGACAGACAGACACACATCCAGAAGGATCGGGTTGCCCTGTCTGTTATTCCCATTCACCTGTTCAGAGAACCATGTGCAGACAGGCCCCATCACTCTCACTGAACCTTGAAGTTGCTCATGAGTCATTTCATCTCAGGGAACCAAGGCCCTGCGTTCTGCTGCCCTTCTAGCTGCAAGCTCTTCCAGATGAGCCGTTCTGCAGTTGGCTGCAGCTCTGTCCACTCTACAAGACAAACCAGGCACACTTTAGATCTCCCTTTTCATTTACCCATTTTTCTCTCCTTCCCTTCCCCTCCAGCACCAGTAACCTCTAAGGAATTGGAACGCAAGCTGCAGAGTCTAGAGGCTGAATCGGATGGCCCTAGAGTGTGATCCTGTTGGGTTAGATCGGTCCCTATTCTAACCCCCACAGTTCTCTACGGAGTCTAGCCAGCAGACTACACCCAGCCAGGCCAAGGGGACCGCAAGAGCAGATTCCCCAGCTGTAAATTGGAATGATGTATTCTGACTCCAAAAAGATATCGAAGAAAAAGGCCTCAGAGGTTGAGGTTTCCGGCCCTTTCCATCTCTCTTACAGATCTGACCAAGGAGTGCTGTCTTTCTCGTTTCCAGGGTCATCTCCAGAGGTCTCGTGGCTGAGGGGAGCACAGATAGAGAGATCTGTGGTTCTCAATCATGTGAGAGGGTCTTGAGCCAAGTGTGCACCTACCTGAAGACAACTGGCTTTATGAGCTACTTGTTTCGGGAAGATAAGCGGCAACGTATAAGAGTCCTAGCTGGGCTCAGTGGCGGCGATTAATTTTCTTTGAGTGGCATCACGTGGAGGACCACCCAGCTGGTTTCCTCTAAGTACCCACACATTCTGAACGCGCAAGGGAAGGGGGTTAAGGGCGTGGGCTGTGCTCTGCTGGGGAGGGGGAGGTCACAGAACCCGAAGGCATGAAAGGAATTAGAAAGCGTGGCATTTTGAAATTGAAAGGAACTTACCCTCCCACGCAGATCAGAAGCCCCGTGGAAGGCTTCTCCCAGCCTTGGCTGGGAAGCTGTGTCTAAGGCTGGATGCTCTGCCTTCCAAAAATAGGAGCCCTCCACCCAGAAAGGGCAACCATACTACTCGTGATAGGACCTTTCTACACCATCCAGAAGCAAATCCTATATCAGGTTACAGATGTCATGCTCGTCACGTTCTGGGTGAAAATGGCTTCACAAGGGTTGAGCAAGCTTACGGTGCTGTGGACGGTGTTTTAACACTCCCTTCAACTGAGGGCTGAAACCAACACGCTCCACCATGTACTCACAGAATCAATAGTGTTACTCAAATCAAAGGGCTTCATGATAAAATGGATTTAAAAAAACACTGGGCTTAAAAATAGGTTAGCAGGAAGGCCCAGCATGGTGTTAAAGTTCTTCTGCTTATAGGAGTATCAATGTCAAAGTTCTGGTTACAATATTGTGCTATATAGGTAAACAAACACTACCAAAGGGGAAAACTGGGTAAAGGGACCTGTGATTCTCTTAAGATATATATATATATACACATATATGCATTTATGTGTATATATATGTGTGTATATATATATATATTGCATTATTTCTTTTGTGACTCTATAATTTTCTCAAAATAAAATGTTCATCTTAACCATGTTAAGAATTTAGGGGCTGGGATGTAATTTGGTTGGTAGAGTGCTTACAGGAAGCCCTGGGTAAACTCAGCATGGTGGTGGTTTATTCCTATAACCCCAGCTCTCAAGGAGATAGAGGTAGGAATCTTGTCTGTTTAGCCCAGGCTGCCCTGGGCTACATGAGACCTGTCTCAAAACAAACAAACAAACAAACAAAAGCAATAGCACAAATTGTAGAAAGTTTTTTTTAAAAAAATCTAATAAACTATGTGTGCTTTTAATTTCTGAAAGGTGGCCTAGCATGATCCTTGCTTTTTAGGGTCATATACAAGTCCCACACTGAATCACGGCTAGTGTATGTGAACAAGAAAAAACAGCCATGTATGGCTTTGAAGCCAGGTCCAAAAAGACATTAAAATCATGTGGCCTTTAAACATACATTCTGCTGAGTTCTATTTGCTAGTATTTTTGTTACGATATTTGCATCTAAATCCTCCATGTAATTTGCATAAGACCTTAGCTGCCTAACTCCCCCCTGGGTACCAAGGTTATAGTCACCTTATAGAATTAGCTGGCAACTTCCCCTTTTACTCTGTGAAGTGATTGGAAATAAATAAACGCTCTTTGTAAGTAAAGTGGGTGGTGTCTTTGAGGGGTAAGAGAAGGCCAAAGGGACCCTCAATGTTGATTTTATTTTCTATCATGACTGTCCTTTTCATGAGAATCTTTGTCTTTTTGGTATTTTTAAGGTTCATGGTTTTTAATTTTTATTTTTAGAAAAATAATTATTTCAGCAAAGTTTTAGGCATTCATGTGTGCTTTAACAAATCTCCGCCAAAGCAGGTGAGATGGCTCACATCTATATCCCAGCACTCAGTAATCGAGGCAAGAGAATTTCTGCATGTTTGAGGCCAGCCCTATTTCAAACCATACATATATACACATATTCAAATTCCTCTGAACCTATAGCGATATCCTCTTTCATTATAAGTATTATTTGTGTCTTTTGTATTTTATTCAATTTGGAGCCTTTTATTTTGATTCCCAGTTTCCTTCTTTCCTATGAGCCACAAAGGTCCTTAGTCTCCCTGACAATCACTAGGGAAACCAGAAATGTTAAACGCACAGGCTTATCTCTTCAAAGAAAGAGACGTGTGACCCGTTTTCCGCCCAGAAACCTAGGCATGGACATGGTTAATCATCTGGTGACCTCCGCACTAACTGTGTGATAGACACCAGATCCTCCCCAGACCCTTAAGATGCCACATGTAGTCGATCTATGAGACCTTTCTTTACGGAAGAGGTCACATGTACTTTGCAAAAAGTTTCAATATAGTCATACCTTATGTTTTATTGTGTACATGGGATTGAATTAATTATCCCTGGGAAACTTTTTTTCCAAATGTGGTGTACGTAAACATACTAAAATAAACTGCTTGGTGCCAGACTCCAGAAGTTTGAACCAGCACTGGCTGGGTCCTGTTGAACTGAACTTCCTTCTTGCTTCCTTGGATTGACAATCTGCTGGCTGTGACGTTTGCAGGGACGCCCACGGTATTTTACTCCTTTCTGCTCCTTTTCTTTTTAAGTTTAAGTTCTTGTGTTTTATGTGCATGGGTGTTTTGCCTGCATGCATGTCTGGGAACCATGTGTATTCTTGGCTCCCAGAGGCAGCCAGAAGGCATCGGATCCCCAGAAACTGGAGTTGGATAGGCATTGAAGCTAGGTCCTCTGCAAACGCTAGCCCAAAGGTAATTTTTAGATGCATTTGTATTCATAAGCACTATATGTTCTATTTATTTATTTATTTTTAAATGTATGTTTTTCCGTAAGTTATAGTTTGTCTGAAATTGGTATTATCTAGCACTTTAGGATTGTGATTTAATTATTTTCAAGGCACAAGTGTTCTAACCTTCTGCTTTAATTTATTTTGGTGGCTTAATACTAGGTTTATCTTGCCTAAGAAAACTAGGAAACTATGTGCTATGGTCTGAATGTCGTATTTCCCCTACACTGTCTCGGCTCTGCCGTGCTAAGTGTCAGGAAATGGGGCCTTTGGAGGTGATGAGGTCCTTCTAGAGACCACCCCTTGGAGGCACAACAGGGAAACCCCATCTGTGAGCCAGAACGAGAACCCCCACCAGACACAACTCTGCTGGTGCCCTGGCCTGGGGATTTCCCAGCCTCCCGAACCATGAAAAACAAAGGCTGTCATCTATAAGCCTCCCAAGCTGAAGACATCGTGTTATTCTAAACTGAATTTACTGCAGCACCATGCCAGGATTGAAAAACAATTTTTTGATCCTATAGTCTCTTAGTATTTGCTTTATAGTGAACTAATTATATCTTCAGAGTATGGGTTACTGATTAATTGATGATAACTCTCTTCCTTGTTGCGGCCAGGTGATCATGTTTTGTTTTCTTAGATTCTTGTTCCCCTCTCCTACAGTCTACCCTACTGCCAAACTTTCTGTGTTTTCCCTTTCTGTTACTGACACTATTGATGATGTTTTCATCTTTACTTATTTAACATACATATTAGACCATACACTCTAGTGATTCCAAAATGTCTAATAACTTTTTTGTCCTGGACAACAGCAAAAGAACCCTTGGTACACCGTAAGTAACGTCCTAGTTGCTGCTTTGGTTTACCCATATCTAGAGTCAGTTTCAAACTTATTGAAGCAGAACAATTCATTTTGCTACTGTTTTACAGTCAGCGATTTGTAAATGTTGGCTTATATTCTATCAGTTTCTGGGCTTTTGCTCGCTGTTTTCTGTTCTGGCTCTTTTCCTAGTGAGGAACAGTCTTTAATCAGTTCAGTATAGGTCTTTCTTGGACACTGTATTTAATCAGTTCAGTACAGGTCTTTCTTGGACACTGTATTTAATCAGTTCAGTATAGGTCTTTCTTGGACACTGTATTTAATCAGTTCAGTATAGGTCTTTCTTGGACACTGTATTTAATCAGTTCAGTACAGGTCTTTCTTGGACACTGTATTTAATCAGTTCAGTACAGGTCTTTCTTGGACACTGTATTTAATGGTGTTGCAGTTCTGATCAACTTCTGGCCCAAGGAGTCATTTATTTCATTTTTAAATAAATTGTCTCTTTGCAACTCTCTTTTTAGATAGTCTGTCTTTGCTGAGGGTTCATAATTTAATAGAAAGGACCCAAGGGGTCACTCGGGACCCAAATCAGAGTTAGTGACTGTTGAGTCTCTGGTTTTTGGAGGACAAAGAAAACATCCCTGAAAGGGGAAAATATTTTTTTTAGTTTTATGCATATTACAATTGCAAAATATATTTGGATGTTTTTTCTCCGTTCATAGGAATGCTAGGGTGATCACACTTGGTGTGCTGACCCCTGGTGGAGTCTTCAAGCACTTATTTATGGCAGTTTCTGGGGTCAGGCTTCAACGCCTCCAGAGGCCAGACAGGTTATGTAAATATACTAGACAAGCCTGTATGTGACAATAGACTGTGGTGTCATCCGGCAAAACTGGCTACAGCTGTCTCCAGCAGCCGCATAGACAATCAACGTTTTTTGAAAGGTGGCAAAGCACACGCAGGTGAACCCCAGAGCGAGTGTTTAATTATGTCAATCACGTTGGTCCGAATTCCACCCTGCAGTCGCACACAGAAATGCTGTGATGTGGTCACACCAGAGCTGGGCAGGAAGTTAATGATCAACATTCTTTCAAAGATGTATTCTGACTTCCAAATGCGTCATAAACTCATCCGCGCTATGGGGAGCTGGTTCAGTCAAGGAAGGTGAGGCGCGTGCTGACGAGACCGAGCGGGAGGACCATTCTTCAAGTGAATTAATGCATTCCTTCCATATTTTAAGAAAAAATTGCTTCTGTTTTCTATATTATTCGAGGTGCTATGCAGCAGAATTATCTACTGTGAAAGTTGAATGCCTAGATAGTCACACTTTTCTACTTTTTGCTGTGCCTGTGGTTGTTTGTGGTTGTGTGTTATTTTGTTTTAGTTTGAAATAGGGTCTTGCTAGGTAGCACCAGCCTTGTGGCAGCCCTTCTCTCTTGATCTCCCAGGTGATAGCATTTGAAGTGTGAGACACAATACCCAATTTTTCCTCTAATACAGATTAATCATTACATATCACATAGAGCATATTCTCTGGCATACATACATACACTATGTATATATATATACATATTAACTATAGTTGAATAAAATTAAAACCCAATTCTGATATGATATTTTTATTTGAATAATAGAATAAGAGTAGACCACATTAAAGAATAGCAAAAGCAGAGGTATTATGGATGAAAGGTGTATACTTCACTGATGTTTAAAAAAAAATCAGCTAAATTGTCAAAGAACACTTACTTAACCTCTGAGCAGCAGAAATGACTTATACTTACTTCACCAGTTCTTTTTCTAGGACATGCGTGATGTCTAACTGCTATCTGCTTTCGTGACTCTTTGTAACCAGCATGCGCGGAAAGAATGAGAATATTCCAGGGACACTTTGCCTCTTCCTTTGACTACCAGACTATTGAAACAAAGCAACCCAAGAAATCGGAATGTCCCAAGAATCTCACGCTAGGGAAAGAAAAAGACTGATGACTGGGCCAGTAAGGGGTGGAATTTGTCTCCTTGAAAGAGATGTACAACTTGTCAGACCGTCTTGTAGAAAACACTGGATTCCCGTGGATCCCTACCCTGACTAAGACCCCTCAGCTATGTATAGCTATGCTCTCTGCTTAAACATAAACCCTGTGGGTGAATGGAAGAGATAATACTCACTGGATCTCTTTGCTTCTTTTCCCAGTGTGGCAGGCCACATGAGCGAATCTTTTTTTGCTTTTTGTTACTGTTTGTTTGACTGGTCTAGTGGATACAAGTAAAGGAAGCTGGCTTATCAGGGATCCCGCGGTTCACCTCGTTAAGTCCCAGGATTTCCCCCTCCCCAGTCCGGCCTCCACTCTGCACATTTTAAGCACCACATGTCTACCCTATTCTGTGGTCTGAAATTCTTCTGGGCGGTTTGAAATTTTATCTCATTATTATAATGCTGTGCTAGACCTGTTCTGAGCAGAGGAGGTTCATTCTACCTGAAAGCCCACATCATCCTACCCTAACCAGAAGGAGGAGGACAAGAACAAAGAAGAAAAAGTTCTTTGATGTTGGTTTCCCCCTTATTTTATCCCTTTTCCCATTTTCTCTGGAATTAATGTAGGCATCCAACATCTTAGACCAACACTCAGTTTTTGCTATTTTTTCCTTGCTTTCTCGACTTTATTCTTCAGTTCTTTTGCTGAGTCTTTTATTTCTTTTTTTTTTCTTTTTGGTTTTTCGAGACAGGGTTTCTCTGTAGCTTTGGTGCCTGTCCTGGAACTAGCTCTTGTAGACCAGGCTGGCCTCCAACTCCCAGAGATCCGCCTGCCTCTGCCTCCCGAGTGCTGGGATTAAGGTGTGCACCACCGCTGCCCGGCTTAGTCTTTTATTTCTGAGATGGTATTTTTTATTCTAAAGGTGCATCTTTACTCTCTAGTACTTTGGGGGGAGGGGCTGTGTGGGCTGTGTTTTGTTTTATTGTTATCATGTCTTCTTGTTGGTTCATTTATACTATGAGTTTTTCTAAAACCTTTTAACTAGAAGCCAGGATGTAGTGGCGTACACCTTTAATCCAGGCACTCAGAGGCAGGAGGATATCTGTGAGTTTGAGGCCAGCTTGGTTTTCAAAGCAAGTTCCAGGACAGCCAGAACTGTTACACAAAGAAACCCTGTCTGGGGGGGGGGGAGGGACAAAAAAAAACAAAACAAACAAACAAACAAAAAAACCCAAATTTATTTACTTGTGTATATACTTTGGTTACATGTGAAAATCAGAGGACAACTTAAGGAGGTTTTTATTCATAAATAAAGTTATTTATTTATGTATTATTTTTAGAGCAAGCCGTCAAAAGTTTAAATTAGAGTACTCAACTGTTCTTTGTTTTGTTTTCTCATACGAAAGTTGTCAGGATCAAAATGGAGTCACTTGTGCCAACTCTGACTGAAAGAATTAGTAATGCCAGAAGGCTACAAAGGAAGAGAAGCTACAGATGGCTACCTAAGAACAGCAGCTACCACGGAAGACTTTTCCAGAACTACGACCTTGCACAAAGGTTACCACAACCATACATAAAAAGAATGCTGGCCGGGTGGTGGCACATGCCTGTGACGTCAGCTTTTTAGGAGACTGAGGCAGGGGAAGTGGAAGCTTGAAGCCAGAATGACCAGTTTAGTGAGATTCTGCCTCAAAATTTAAAAAGGCGAGGGGCGTAGCTCAATAGCATAGCACTTGGTCAGCACCTGCAAGGTGCTGCGTTTGTCCAGCACTGCAAACACAAAGCAACGAGAAACCGGCTCTGAAAGGGCACGCCCTCCCCAACATCTACTGTTCAAAAGTGGACCAAAGAGCTGGGTGGTGGTGACACACACCTTTAATCCCAGCACTAGGGAGGTAGAGGCAGGCAAGTCTCTGTGAGTTCAAGGCCAGCCTGGTCTACAGAGTGAGTTGCAAGACTACAAAGAGAAACCCTGTCTTGAAAAACAAAGAGATAAAAAAGCGGACAGATACGGCCTTTGTCACTGATCCTGGGAGCCCGAAAATACGGTGTGCGTGTGTAGTCGTCATTTTATCCTGCCGACTTTCCTCCTGCTGCATCCTCCTCGAGGATGAACATGCTTCTAAAGCACACGTGCCACAATTGCAGTGTGATATTGTTCCCTGATAGTATTTTTAAAATCCCCCTCTTTACATTATTTTTAGGTTGGTATGCATATTTAACTGTAAAAATAGAGATCCAAACAGCAGATTGGAAGCTCTGAATGTGACATTTGTTGATCGTCACCTTCATTTTCCAAGGCTCTGGTTGGGCCATGGCTTTAGGATGTTCCTGGTGGTAAAGCTGTGTCTCTCATCTTGAGGGAAACCCATTCTTTTCGCCCTGCTAGTGGGTGTCCACTGGCTGCCTGGATTCTGGGGGCAGGGAGATCTGTTGGGGAACATGTTGCAAGCTTCATAGTGTGTTAACTTTTGTTTATACCTTCTCCTAGTAAAATAATCTGTTCTCAACTTGTTCTGGGCCGTTTCCCTCAGTCCAGGGTCTGGGACCACTGGAGGTGGGGGAGAACCATTTAAAAGGTCCTGCAATATTTTTCAACATGAGTATCCGCCCATTCCCTGGCTCATGGCTTAAACTTTTCTTCCATATTAATAGGTTCCTGGTAGAATTTAGAACCCAAGAGATGGGACGGACCTATAGAGTAAGTCCAATTGCTACCTGATTCTCTCCATCGCCAGCAGGAGAAAAACACCAAGACCTGCCTGGCAGATGCTAACCGTGGTCAGAGCTCCCACATGCTTGCTTTGTCTCTGAGGGTTGTTTCAACAGGGAACAAACAGAAACGCCTTTACCCTCCTGTGTTTGTGCAATCCCAGGAGGGAAGCGAGGTTGATGCACATGTCTGCTCAGCCAAAGCGTAAGCAGGGTTCTCAGTTCATTCTCTCAGATGAGCTTAAGGGCTTTGCTGAAGTGTGCCTCTCGTTGATTCAACTTCTTCTCAAAGCGAAACCTTACTTTAGTCCATGTACTGGCCGGTTTCGTGTGTCAACTTGACTCAAGCTAGTCATCAGAGAGAAAGGAGCCTCGGTTGAGGAAATGCCTCCATGAGACTCCACTGTAGTGCATTTTCTCAATTAGTGATCAACACGGAGAGCCTTGCCCATGGTGGGTGGAGCCATTCCTGGGCTGGTGGTCCTGGGTTCAATAAGAAAGCAGATTGAGCAAGCCAGGGCATGTAGACCAGTAAACAGCATCCTCCATGGTTCTGCATCAGTTCCTGCCTCTGGGATCCTTCCCTGTTTGAGTTCCTGTCCCGACTTCTTCCTTTGGTGATGATAAACAGTGATGTGGAAGTGTAAGCCAAATAAACCCTTTCCTCAGCTTGTGTTTGGTCATGGTGTTTTGTCACAGCAACAGAAACCCCGAGACAGTCCATAATTTCTTTATCCACCAGTTTTTAGTTTTCTATTTATTATATTGTTTTCCTATCTTTTTATTCATTTTGGGGTATGTTATTACAGGCTTAAATTGAATGTTTAGTCTGTTTCCTAGTTACAATCAAAAGTATTGAATTCAGAACTTTCTTCACTGGATAGCTGTGGCCAGTTCCATAGTTATTAATGGCTAACAATTCTATTGGTATAAAATTATAAGGAGCTTGGGGGCTGGAGAAATGGTTAAGAGCACTGCCTGTTCTTCCAAAGGTCCTGAGTTCAATTCCCAGCAACCACATGGTGGCTCACAACCATCTGTAGTGAGATCTGGTGCCTTCTTCTGGCCTGCAGGCATACTGTACACATAATAAATAAATAAATCTTAGAAGAAAAAAATCTAAGGAGCTTATCTCTTAGGTTGTATTTTCTGAATGTTTTTGCATTTTTAGAAGAACAATGGCATCTTTCTACACAGAATTCTTATTACCTTTTTTGTTTATTATTGTGTTCCCTTGCTTCACTGCCTCCCCAAAAGCAGACCTGTGAGCATTTTACTAAAATATTACTTTTATATTGTTATCACTCTTACATTTAAAATAGTTTTAGCTTTCTGTCAACTTCATAATTACCTTAGGAAAATTATTTTTGTACCCACTGTAAATTTTAAGTGGCATTAAACAATATTAAAATGGTGTACACTTTTCTCTTCTGCCTTTCCACATATATGAGTCCAAGGTGTTCATTCAACACGAAGAAGAAAAGTCAGGAAATGGGAATTATTAAGATTCCCTTGTAGAAATGAAACGCAAAGATGACAGTTTTTCAGTTTCAGATGGGATTTTGCAGTTGAGACTATAGACAACGATGTGTGACAGTCAGCTGAAGACAAATGTCTCTGTGTCTGTTTCGTGCATCAAATGCTAGGCCTGGCCCAGAAGATTGCAGGAATTCTTCTAGAACTCCCAGGAAAATCATCCTGCTTGCCAGGAGAGGATTAGCCAGTAAGGCTTGACTCCAAGGGGCAAAGAGGATTAAGCAGAACTGGTATATTAAACGTCTGCCTGCCCTTTCTGTCCCTGTGAGGATCAAGGCAAGGGACTAGGGCATGAGACTTAGGAGAAGGTCAAAGAGATGTTGCAGTTACTCCTCTTCGAGCCACACCTAGGTGAGGAAACCAGTGTTGGAATGGTGGCGAGGACTCAAGTCCCACATAGGAAGGAGTAGGCGGTGCAGACCAGTCTGGTTTAACAAAGGCACCACCGCTGAAGCCAAGCCAGGTAGTGTAGAGGCGCAATTAAGACTGAGACCGTGGTCTCAACCTGGATCAAATCCTAGAGAACACTGGGGACACTGAGCTGCACTGGACTGGCAAGAAGCAGGTAACGTCAAGAGTGTAGCATGAAAAGTGTGACCTCCAGGCAGCTCCAGTGAAAACAGAGGAGCAGGGAGGGGCAACAAGGACCAAAGAGAGTCTAGAAAAACCAACTGTGGGCTTCTCTCTTCCAGAAGTCAGAAGCAGATATCTGCAGTATGCCCAGAGGACACACGGGACTGCCACAGGTTACTGGTTTACGGCCAGTGGCACCGAAGGTCCAACTTGAGGCCAAGAAAATTCTTTGAGAACCAAATGAGTCTTTGAGGATCTTCTGCTTTCTAGATTTGTTCTGGATATCATGGTGGACACTGGATAGCACAGTGGACAGTGATAACTTGGTGGGCAGTGATAACTTGGTCAACAGTGGAGGGCACAGTGGACAGTGGAGGGCACGGTGGACACTGGATAGCACAGTGGACAGTGATAACTTGGTGGGCAGTGGAGAGCACAGTGGACAGTGATAACTTGGTGGACAGTGGAGGGCACAGTGGACAGTGGAGGGCACGGTGGACACTGGATGGCACAGTGGACAGTGATAACTTGGTGGGCAGTGGAGAGCACAGTGGACAGTGATAACTTGGTGGGCAGTGGAGGGTACAGTGGACAGAGCAAAGGAGGTTGTGTGAATCCTGTAGACTCATGCCCCCAAAAGCAAGTTACGTCAAGCTGTTACATAAAGGGTAGTTTCTAGCCAAATTGGCATAAAAATCAGTCGAACTAAAATTTACAAGTGCTTCTAGGCTTTCTTACTAGAGAGCCTCACACATCTGAACCTGTCGAATCCTACACTCTGACTCAGTCCTTCTGGCTGGGACATGACCTTCACTTTTCTCTGTCCTCGAGAGTTCTTGCTCGAGTTTTTCAAACTTCAATTAAGATCCACACTTACTTTAGGGTGGAGGACCTCGAAGGAATTCATTTCGGAACATTGCATGCTCTTTTGTCTTCGGCGAGGACCCTTAGGTTTCCTGGTCTGAAGCTCCGGGATGTCCTCAATTCCTCGGCCCTGGACCACAGTGCACTCTGAATTGGGAAGGCTGCGGTCATTCCTGGGTCAGTCCGCGTCTTCTCCTGTCAGCAGCTCTTTGCACGGTGCTGCTTAGCTTGCAGAATGTGTCTTCTGTTGAGAGAGGTCGAGAGAATGATTTCTAATTTGTTTCGACTTTTGAAACAACCCCACTGAGCATGTATGAAATGCTCTTAAACTTGGGGAGGCCTTCCAGTGTCTACCGCTTGTTGCCCGGTGTTCCTATTTCAGGAACATGGAGTTTTCGTTTTGGACTCCTGGAGTTCTTTATTCTCAAGCCACTATTTCATTTAGGGGAATATACTTTTCCTGTCGGTGTCTTTATTGAATTGAGACTATTTTGACAACTTTTTACTTTTCAAAGAATCTTTATTTTTGTAGTCAGAGCCTTTTCCCTGACAATATTGGCTTATTGTTCCACTATCCCTGAATCAGTGAGTCTGAAACACAGTTTTTAAATACTGTGCCATTGTTCTCTGGTTTCTGAGTTAATTCTGTCCTGGAGCCACTTGCTGACTATTTAGTTTGCCATTGTTTTCTGGCTAATCCTGCTTAGTGGATCGTATCTGTCCCCATCCCCACCTAGGATGGTAGAATATACTGTATTGTAGTAGACACAGGCTTTGGAATGTCCGTGGTGGTCAGACTACAGCAGCTCTTGCTTTCGTTTTATGCCAGGCAAGGAAATGTGCCTTCTGCCTTTGGAGCTGAACTGGCAGCAGTCTTTTGTTTTGTTTTGTTTTCCAGACTCTGGATGTCCTGGAACTCGCTCTGTAGACCAGTCTGGCCTTGAACTCAGAGATCCACTTGCCTCTGCCTCCCAAATTCTGGCCACTGTAACCTTTTGTAGGCTTAGGAAGGTGGTATTTTTTTTTTCTTTTCCCATGATGGCTGGAGGAAAATCACCTAGTAAGGAATTTGTCTTCTACAAAATGACTGATAGAAACTATGTCAGCCCTATTTGTCTCATTCAAGTAGATGCTTATGACTGCGGGTTAGAAGTGGAACCTAGTTCTTCTCATTTTACAAAATTGAGAGCTTTCTTTCTACACTAGCTGATATACATGGCTGAAGGGCCAGGAGAGCGAGGAGCCCACATAGTAAGTCCTTAGGCTGATACACACACACACACACGATAATACCATGTGGATCCTAGGGTTATAGATCAGGTCATGAAGTTTAGCCACTTGTCTATTATCTGTTGATAATCACTGGACTTCTTGGTGCTTAGACAGGGTCTCAAAGTTTCTGTCAGTCTGGCCTTGAACTGACAGAAATCTGCCTACCTCTGCCTCCCAAGTGTTGGGATTAAAGGCACGTGCCTCCACATCTGGCCCCCATTATTTAATTAAATTTTTTCCTTTGCTTTTATTGTAACCTCCTTTGTGGTTTTGGTTCAGAGCTAGTGTATTCCTTAACATGGTTGTGAAAGCCTCTTCATGTATGTAGGGGATTTTTGACAGCTACTACTAAACAAATCTAGATCTATTTCAATTCTTCTTGTTGCTTTTGTCTTTTCAAATGCAAAGATAAGTTGTCATATACATTTCATGAGCACAAAAATAATAAGGCATAAAAATTATACTCTCAACCTTAACATTCATTTTCTAGTGGTCAAATACTTTTAGGTGGCCTTCTTTAAGTGACATGGACAGTTACAGTAAAGGGTAGCCTTCATTTTTTAAATACTATAGTGTGTGTGTGTGTGTGTGTGTGTGTGTGTGTGTGTAAAACTGTGAACACATGCCTTGTGGGACATAATGGAAGGGGAGCACAGACTCGCATATGAAGTCTTCCACCTTACACACCGGCACATAAATAAAGAAAATATCCCATTTGTGCACAGAAGAGATTTGCAAACCGAGAGCTACACGTCCTATCAGAAAACAGTTGTTCTACCTGAGATGAGTGAGGAGTCAGGACTTAACAAGAAAAGGGGAGCAGAGTATACTCAGCTTAGCTGATTTTCTGGAAAGCTGGTAAAGTCCTGCTATTGGAAAGTTGGTACTAATCAGGACAGTGATAAAATTTGAAAGTGTAAATCCTGGTAACTGAACTCAGATAATCAGACATGGTAGCAAGCTTCATTGTCCTCTGAAGCATCTTTCTGGTCCAAGGATGGTCTTTTAATAGGTCCTAGATAATACTCCCTGTTATAAAGCAATTGGTGCAAAGAAACAAATCAATGTGAAGGGAAAGAATGGAATCTACATCTCTCTTGATGTTATGCTAATCAACACATAACACATTATTAAGCAGAAGCTGTTAAATCCCTCAGGTTCCCATTTGAAACATTAACAATAAAGCTTGACCTTATTTTAATGTTTATTTTTCACCAGTATAATACACTACATAATGGCTTCCCCAGAATGCTTATATATCAATCCCCAGAGCACGTGGCTACTCAGCAGCTGTGACTAATTTAAATAATCCTGAGGAGGGAGAGTATCCCAAGTTACCTAGCTGGGGCTGACATACTATCCTGGGGCTCTTCAAAGAGGACACAGGAAGGGTAGGAGTCAGAGAGAAAGGTGCAACAGAAGGAGAGAAAGATGAAGGTGAAGATGCTGCATGGCTGCAGGAAGAGTCTGAGGCAAGAGAGACTGGAGAGTGTAGAAGAGCCAGTGAAGAAAAAGGCAAGAACTCTCCCCCTTGTGCCTCCAAATGTACAACAAAGTGAAGAGAATTGATGGGGTAGTAACTTTCACGTGGGATACACTGAAAATTAGCAAAAACAATAACAAGAGGGGTTTGCGTGGGGCTAGTCCATCCAGGGACTCAGGACACTACCTAGGAGACCTGGGTTTTTATGTAGGAAGTAACTGATACTTAACTGTAGGAACAAATAAATCAAATAAATTCATTATAAGTTCATATATACATATATCTTTATAACTGGTGTCATAAAAATATATTTCTGCTAAAATCAAGACATGGAAATATGTATGGCTCTTTATATGTATGTCAGAGTTTCAGCAAGAACCGCTACTCAGTGAGGGAACCGAAGTGGCTATGGTGCCCGGGGGGTGGGCTACGTTTGGAGTGGTACCCTTTAAACTTCTAAATTCTCTTCTTTATGATGAGAATGCTTTAACTTGTTCCTGTGGTTATGACAAAATGCCATTAACTGGCAAACTTACAAACAACAGAAATGTATTTGCTGAGGTTCTTGACGGCAGAGAGAACGAGGTCTTGGTACAGGCAGGGGTGGCATCTGGAGAGAACTCACAGGAGGCTTCACACGGGGCATTTGCTTGTTGTGTGCTTTACAGGTTCTGCCCTCATAACTTAACCTGTTTTGCAAAGGCTCAGCAATGCAAACATCGTGGGGATGAGGCTTCCACAGGAATTTCTAGAGAAGACAAATGCAGAAGGATGTCTATATCCTGTGGGCACACATTTCCTGTAAAGGAGCTGCTTCTGCCAAGATGCTTCAGCTTAGCTGGAAACAGGAGGCACTCGTAGGACTGGAGGTAAAACAGGAATAATAAGGGACAAAGACTGAGAAAATCTTCAAGTATGAAAGGAAATTCTCATGGGAGAGTTAAAGCCAAAAGTAACGGGAGTGGGAAGCTATGAAGGTCACAGAATATGAGCCACATAAGGTCCAGCTTTCTAAGACAACAACAGAGCTCTCCCTCTGCATTCCTGTTATTCCACCTTCTGTCTTGTAACTCTCCCAGCCACTACTGTTTGAGTTGTCTTCTTTCTTTGTCAATTGACTCTACAAAACCTCTTCTCTTATTTGCTATACAGTCTAGCAAAGATGTTCTTTGCCCAGAGTTTTATTTCCTCCTGTCCACATTTAGCTTTCAGCGTATATACTACCTCTTCCAAAAGGACTTCCTAACCATAGATGCCATTCTAATCTATTCCTGCCACTCTTCTATGTCCTTTGCACTACTCCTTCAGAAAACATACTCTTAGGTACCTCTTGCCATGTTTGCTGGGTTCACTGTTTTTCTCTCCATAAAGGCTGTTCTGCAATGCTAAGCTCTTTCCTGTTCTACTCACTGAACTTCCCAGTTCTTAAAACAACAGTAGCATACTAAAGACATACAAAGAAACATCGGGAGATATGTCGGTATCTTAAGTTTTTTTTTTTCACTGACAATAACTGATGCTTCTAGTGAGAACTACACAAAACCCTAAGTTTATACAACTTAATTAGTGATATTCCCAGGTTGTCTATTCCTCCACATAGTAGATTTGTCCCTGGAGACCCAGAAAGCAGCATTGCTTTGGGTTGAAGGTTGGTTGACCGCCCCAACTTCCTATCAGTTAAGTGCCTCAGACACCTTCCCCTCACCCTTCTCTCTTAACTCCTTGGTCAGTCTGGGTTTAATAAAAGACAGATTCCAAACAGTAAACTATCCATGCCTAGTTGAACATGGAGAATTACTATTTAAATGATTTAACACAAGGAACCTTTCAGAGACTATGGGAGAATGACCGTGAAATGAGAGAACGCCACTGGGCACTCTAGAACTTGGGCAGAGTATGTAAGGACAAACTCTCAAATACGTTGGGGTTCAGCCCTCTCTGTGAAGAGGAGGTGGAAGGGGCACCTGCTTATTCCTGCTCACAGACAGGTAGGAGCAATCCCCTGGGCAGCTGGTGAGCCCAGGGTTGTGGAGAGCTGTAGAGGGGTTACATGCTACAATGGGATCAAAGCCTCAACAGACACTGTCTATGCTCAGAAGACCTGAACAAAGTTCCCAGCATTGGGCCAGTGGAGGCAGGTGGTAAGTTGACAGAACTGGGCCTGCAGAAGGGGTTGGGGTATCACTGCAGACATTGCTGGAATCAGGTACTAGAGGCAGCATCCTGCTACCTTAGCGAGCTTCCACATGTGGCCTCACCCAGGTAGCTCCAAAAGTTATACTAGAGCTGCTTAAAATCTCTCTCTCTCTCTCTCTCTCTCTCTCTCTCTCTCTCTCTCTCTCTCTCTCTCTCTCTGTCTCTCTCTCTCTCTCTCTGTAGTATGCCGAGAAAGGGGTGGAGCAGCAGCAATTTTGTCTGGGTTGCGGCTCTACACTGGCAGTATCTGATAAGCTTCTGAACCAACATTAAGGGCTTAATACCAGAGCTAGGGTTGGAGAGATGGCTAGGCCATTATGAGGATCAGCTGCTCTTCCAGAGGACCTAGCATCAGCGTCCAGCAGCTACACAGTAGCTAACAACCACCTGCAACTCTAGTTCCTGGGGATCTGACTCCTTCTGGGTTCTGGTGGCATTGCACACACACAGTGCACAGACACAGAAATAAATTTTTCCCCTTTTATTTTTTTAAAAGAAAAACTATCTTTTTCATTATACATACCAATCCATGTTCCCACTTCCTCCCTTCTTCCCATTCCCTCCATACCCTCCCGACCAACTCTTATCCGATCCTCAGAGAGGGTAAGGCACATTGCTTTGGGGAAGGTCCGAAGCCCTCCCTACTATATCCAGCCTGAGCAAGGTATACATCCAAAGAGAATGGGATCCCAAAAAGCCAGTGCATACAGTAAGGATAAACCCTGGTGCAGCTACAAGTGGCCCCTCAGTCTGCCCTAGCCACGCAACTGCCAACCACATTCAGAGGGACTAGTTTGGTGCTATGCTTGTTCCTTCCCAGTCCGGTTGGTTTGGGTAAGCTCCTGTTAGTCTTGGGTGTACCCATCATGGTCTTGACCTCTTTGCTCATATTTTCACTCCCTCCACTCTTCAACTGAACTTTGGGAGCTCAGCCCAGTGCTCTGATGTGGGTCTCTGCCTCTATTTCCATCAGTTGCTGAATTGAAGGTTCTTTGGTGATATTTAAGATATTCAGTAGTCTGACTATAGGACAAGGCAAGTTCAGGCCCCATCTCCTCTATTGCTTAGGGTTTTAGCTGGGGTCATGCTTGTGAATTCCTGGGAATCTCTCTAGATCCAGGTTTCTTGATAACCCCATAATGGCTGCCTCAACCAAGATATCTTTCTTTGCTCTCATCTCTGTCCTTCCTCTATCTCAACTATCCCATTCCCTCAAGTTCTCCTCACCCCTCCCCTTCTCCCCTCCTCTTCCCCTTCCCCCCTTCCTCCTCCCCCCAACCCCAATGCTTCCAATTTTGTCAGGCAATCTTGTCTATTTTGACTTTTCAGGTGGATTTATATGTTTTTCTTAAGGTTCACCTGATCACTTGGCTTCTCTAGGATCATGAACTATAGTCTCAATATCCTTTGTTTATAGCTAGCTCACTAATGAGTGAGTACACACCATATTCATCTTTTTGAGTTTGGGTTACCTCACTCAGGATAGTGTTTTCTATCCATTTGCATGCAAAATTCAAGATGTCACTGTTTTTTACTGCTGAGTAGTACACTAATGTGTAAATGTGCCATATATATTTTTTTAACCCATTCTTCGGTGGAGGGGCTCTAGGTTGTTTCCAACTTCTGGCTATCACAAATAATGCTGCTATGAACATAATTGAACAAATGCTTTTGTAGTATGATTGAGCATCTTTTGGGTATATGCCCAAGACTGGTATTGCTGGATCCTGAGGTAGGTTGAGTCCCAATTTTCTGAGAAATTGCTATACTGATTTCCAAGATGGTTGTACAAGTTTGCATTCCCACCAGCAAAATTGATGAGTGTTCCCCTTACTCCACATCCTCTCCAGCATAAGCTATCATTGGTGTTTTTGATCTTAGCCATTCTGACAAGTGTAAGATGGTATCTCAAAGTTGTTTTGATTCGCATTTCCCTGATGGCTAAGAATGTTGAACATTTCCTTAAGTATTTTTTGGCCATTTGAGATTCTTCTATTGAGAATTCTCTGTTTAGTTCAGTACCCCATTTTTTAGTTGGGTTATTTAGAATTTTGATGTCAAATTTCTTGAGTTCTTTATATATTTGGAGATCAGTTCTTTGATGTGGGGTTGGTGAAGATCTTTTCCCATTCAATAGGCTGCCTTTTTGTCTTTTTGACTGTGTCCTTTGTTTTATAGAAGCTTCTCTGTTTCAGGAGGTCCCATTTATTTATTGTTGCTCTCAGTGTCTGTGCCACTGGAGTTATATTTAGGAAGTGGTCTCCTGTGCCCATGCATTGAAGACTACTTCCCACTTACTCTTCTATCAGTTTCAGTGTGGTCAGATTTATATTGAAGTCTTTAATCCATTTCGACGTGAGTTTTGTACATGGGGATAGATATGAATCTATTTTCATTCTTTTACATGTTGACATCCAGTTATGCAAGCACCATTTGTTGACAATGCTTTCTTTTTTTTTTCCATTGTATAATTTTAGCTTCCTTGTCAAAAATCAAGTGTTCACAGATGTGTGGATAAATATCTGGGTCTTTGATTCAATTCCATTGGTCAACCTCTCTGTTTTTATGCCAGTACCAAGCTGTTTTCATTATTGTAGCTCTGTAATAGAGCTTGATGTCAGGAATGGTGATGCCTCTGGAAGTTTCTTTTTTGTAAAGGACTGTTTTGGCTATCTGAGGTTTTTTGTTTTTTCATATGAAGTTGATTGTTCTTTCAAGATCTGTGAAGAATTGTGTTGGGATTTTTTATGAGGATTGCATTGAAACTATAGATTGCTTTTGATAGGATTGCCATTTTTATTATGCTGATTCTACCTATCCAAGAGCATGGGATTTTGGTATCTTCTTCTTATTTATTTCTTCAATGATTTAAAGTTCTTGTCTAATAGGTCTTTTACTTCTTTGGCTAGTGTTACTCAAGATATTTTATGTTATTTGTGGCTATTGTGAAAAGTGATGTTTCTCTGATTTCCCTCTCAGCTTCTTTAGCATTTGTGTATACTGATTGTTTTTTGAGTTGTTCTTGTATCCTGCCACATTACTGAAGGTATTTATCAGCTGTAGGAGTTCCCTGGTAGAGTTTTTGAGGTCACTTATATATACTATTATATCATCTGCAAATAATGAAAGTCTGACTTCTTCCTTTCCAATTTGAATCCCCTTGATTTTCTTTTGTTGTCTTATTGCTATAGCCAGAACTTCAAGAACTATGTTGAAGAGATATGGAGAGAGTGGACAGCCCTGTCTTGTTCCTGATTTTAGAGGATTCAATTTGAGTTTCTCTTCATTTAATTTGATGTTGGCCATCAGCTTGCTGTATATTGCTTTTATTATATTTAGATATGTTCTTGTATCCCTGATCTCTCCAAGACCTTTATCATGAAGAGGTGTTGGATTTTGTCAAATGTTTTTCAGCATCTAATGAAATGATCATATTTTTTTCCTTTCAGTTTATTTATATGATGGATTATGGTAGATTTTCGTATGTTGAACCATCCCTGCATCTCTGGGATGAAGCCAACTTGATCATGGTGGATGATTTTTTGATGTGTTTTCTTGGATTTTGTTTGCCAGTATTTTATTATTTTTTGCACCCATGTTCACGAGTGAAATTGGTCTGTAATTCTCTTTCTTGGTTGAGTCTGTGTGGTTTTGGTATCAGGGTAACTATAGCTTCATAGAAAGAGTTTGGCAATGTTCCTTCTGTTTTTATTATGTGGAACACTTTGAGAAGTATAGCTCCTCTTGGAAGTTCTGGTAGAATTCTGCACTAAAACCATCCCGGACTGGGCTTTTTTTTCTTTTTGGTTGGGAATTTTTTGATGATAGCTTCTATTTCCTGAAGTTTATAGGTTTATTCAAGATGTTTACCTGGTCTTGATTTAATTTTGGTATATTGTATCTCCCCAGAAAATTGTCACTTTTTTTTAACGTTTCCCAATTTTGTGGAGTGCAGGTTTTTTTAAAATTATGATCTAATGATTCTCTGAATTTCCTCAGTGTCTGTTGTTATGTCCCCCATTTCATTTCTGATTTTATTAATTTGAATGTTCTCTCTCTACCTTTTTATTAGTTTGGATAAGGGTTTGTCTATCTCGTTGATTTTCTCAAAGAACCAGCTCTTTGTCTCATTGATTCTTTGTATTGTTTTCTTTGTTTCTATTTTGTTATTTTCGTTCCTTGATTTGATTGTTCCTGTTATGAGTATAAAGTGTCCTTCTCCATGTCTTCTGATTGATATTAGTTTGAAATCTATTTTGTTAGATACTAGGATAGCTACACCTGCTTGTTTCTTAGGTCCATTTGATTGGAAAACCTTTTCCCAACCCTTTACTCTGAGGTAGTATCTGTCTTTGAGGTTGAAGTGTGTTTCTTGTATACAGCAGAAGGCTGGATCCTGTTATCATATCCAGTCTCTTAGCCTGTGTCTTTATAGATGAATTGAGCCCATTGATATTAAAAGATATTAACGTCCAGTAGTTGTTATTTTTTGTTAATTTTTGGTAGTAGTGTTTTGTGTGTTTTCCTTCTTTGGGTTTTGCAGGTAGGAGGTTATCAGTTGTCTGTGTTTTTGTGGGTGCAGTTAGCTTCTTTGGGTTGGGGTTTTCCTTCTAGTAATTTCTGTAGGGCTGAGTTTGTGGATACATATTGTTTAAATTTGGCATTGTCATGGAATATCTTGTCTTCTTCATCGATGGTGATTCAAAGCTTTGCTGGGTATAGTTGTCTGGGCTTGCATCCGTGGTCTCTTAGTGTCTACAGCACATGTGCCCAGGACCTTCTGACTTTCATAGTTTCCATTAAGAAGTCAGATTTAATTCTGACAGGTTTACCATTATATATTACTTGACCTTTTTCCTTTGTAGCTCTCAATATTCTTTCTTTATTCTGTATGTTTAGTGTTTTGATTATTATGTGGCGAGAGGGCTGTTTTTTTTTTTTGAGGGGGGGATCCAGTCTATTTGGTGTTCTGTGTTTCTTGTATCTTCATAGGCATATACTTCTTTAGGCTAAGAAAGTTTTCTTCTATAATTTTGTTGAATATATTTTCTGTGCCTTTGAGCTGGAGCTCTTCTTCTATCCCTATTATTCATAGGTTTGGTCTTTTCATGATGTTCCAGATTTCCTGGATGTTTTGTCTTAAGAATTTCTTAGATTTAATGTTTTCTTTGACTGGTGAACCTATTTCTTCTATAGTATCTTCAACACCTGAGATTCTTTCTTCTATCTCTTGTATTCTGTTGGTTATGTTTGCCTCTGTAGTTCCTTTTTACCCAAATTTTCCATGTCCTGAATTCCCTCAGTTTGTGTTTTCTTTATTGCCTCTATTTCAGTCCTAAGTTTTGAACTGTTTGCTTCACCTGTTTTTTTTTTCTTGGTTTTTCTTTGAGGGTTTTATTAAATTTCTTCCAATTTTTTATTTGTCTTTTCCTCCATTTAAGGAAGTTTTTCATTTCTTCTTTAAATGTCTCCATCATTTTCATAAAGTTACATTTAAAGTCCATTTCTTCTGGGTTAGTAAGATCAAGTCTTCCTGTTGTGTGACCACTGGGTTCTGGTGTTACCATGTTGCTTTTTAGGTTGTTGGATGAATTCTTGCACTGGTGCATAGCATCTCTTCGTTCAAATGAGACTAGCAGTGTTTTTACATCTTGGTTCAATCCTTGCAGTGACTATCTGAATCTTTGGGAACTGTCCTTGGTCTGCTCTGTACTGTCAATGTCTGTGTCTCAGGGAGCCACTGAAGTCTCTCTCAGCCTGTTCTCCTGGTTTTCTCTCCTGGTTCACTCTCTAGGCTCCCTCAGTGTTGTAGAAAGCTGTGTTTCAGAGTTCCACCGAGGTTGCAGGAGGATAGGCGAGTTTGGGGCGGGATAGGGCTAGTAGCGTGCAGGGTCTGGAAGATGGTGGTGGGTACTGGGGCAGCCTAATTAAAAAAAACTCTCCTGCTGGCTGGCTAGAGAAGCCAAATAAGTTGGGGGAGGAGCCCGGGGTTTTGTCCCACTGTGGAAGTCCTAGAGAGTGAGGTATTGGGCCGCATGGCTGTTCATTTAGCTCTTAGTCCCCCCTCAGTATTTCAGCAGGCTGTGTTTCATAGTTCCACTGAGGTTGTAGAAGGATAGACAAGTTTAGGGGTGTGATGGGGCTAGTAGCTTACAGGGTCCCATTGCTGGATATTCTATACTGTTTATTACCTACCACAGGTCTGCAATGCTCATGATGAAGGCCCCAAGTGGAGGCATGTGCCTGCTACTGTGGTTTTAATGAGGAACATCCTCCACAGGCTCAGGTGTTTGAACATGTGGCTTGGTGAAAGTGGTGTTGTTTGTGGTTTATGGATGCTTATAGTGTTTCTCAATCCTCTGTAACTTTAAGCCCTTATTCTTTTTATCTGCACATCATTTTCAGTCATGGTGCTTTATCACAGCAACAAAAAGTAATGGAGACAGCTAATAATCTTCTTTGTTCTGTCAATGAGATGAATGGCTCCTCACAGCCAACAGCCAGATGGGCCACTGTAGTCAGTAACTCTAATCCAGAAATAAATCTTTAAAGAAAACCCATAGCTAGAGAAAGCTATACTTTGTTGGCACCTAGTGCTGGAGGAACTGCCTGATGCCAACAGAGCTGGAACCTGACCAGAAGTTCTCCTTGCTTCCTTGTGTGGCTTCTATGTGCCTTCCACTAACAAAGCTGGATGTCAGGTTAGCAGGCAAGAGACTGTCCTCAAGAGTGCAGGTGACCAGCACACTCGGAGGAAAGTAAGGCATCATGGGTGTGCAATGCCTTCGAATATTCTTCCAGCACTTGGACTTTAAATGACACCCACACCGTGATGATTCCTATAACTGCACTTCCAGTCCATTCCCTTTTCCCAGGCCCCAGGAGCACAGTACAGTAGTCAGTGGGCTCTGACCGCAGACATGGCAAGGCTCCACACTGACCTCTTGATTCCCCTCTCTCAAAATGATCAATTTTCCCATGTATTTAAAACTACTCCAAAAGAACGTTTACTAAAAGTAAACAAGTGGGGGCTGGAGAGATGGCTCAGTGTTTAAGAGCACTGACTACTCTTCAGACCCACATGGCATCTCACAACTGTCTGTAACTCCAGTTCCAGGGGACTGGACATAGGCATTCATGCAGGCAGAACACCAGTGCATGTTAAATAAAAATATATTTAAAAATCAATAATAAATACAGAGAAATTAAATAAAATCACTTAAAAACCTACTAAAAAGAACATGACAAACTTGATTACAGCCTCTAACACCAAAAGCCTTTAAGTGACATCTTTCTTTCCCACATTCCAGGTACTGTTGGGCAAAGCCCATGGTCTCACAATAGGCACTTCTTAACTTGATCCCAACAATGATCTGCCTTCAGCTAGAGACTGTGGCAATAGCCATGCCCAGGTAAACAATGGTCTGTGGCACTCTGCTTAAAACCCCTGCCGTGGAGTAAAAGCTGTAGTCCTCCTTGTGGACTTCACAGCCTTGTACTTTGGAGTACCTCCCTGTTGTCAGCTCATCCAGCCCCCTTTTTGTATTTTGCACCTGGGATGCCGACCTCCCCTAGTCCTCTCCAAATGAGGCATTGGCCCATCTTCTTTCACTGCTACAACTTTCTTACTTATACCTGACCTGATTTGAAGGCTCCCCAAAGCATCACCTTTCCATTAAGACTTACTCTTGCCATCTTGTTGAAAGTGACAGCTTACCCTTTCCACCGTGCAGTTCCTCCTCATTCCCTTGAGCTCTTCATTTGCCATCATAGCATGTCCACAGAACCCTAACTCTACCCATGTCATTCATTCTTCTCAGCATGCTCGTTTTTTTTTTAAATTTTATGGCCTATTTTGTTCCCTGTTGAGTTCCAGTTCCTAAATTCTATCTAATACAGAGAGTGCCAAAGTGCCAAGTAGGGTAAAATGAATTCTATGGAAAATAAAATGTTAGTGTGATTTATATTCCATTACACTCATATCCTTTAAAATTAGGCTAAAAGTTGGCATTTCATAATGGTTTCTTAGGAAGTTAAGAAAAAAAAACCTAGGGTTTAAGGTCATTTTATTAGTCTGATATCCAATAAACTGTTTATGTAATATGACACAGCAAAAAAAATCCTCTGCCCATCAGTTATCTGCTAACTTTTAAGATCTGTTCTCTAACCGAGCATATACAAATTCACCCAGACCCATGTACCCCAGTACATAGACATGCATGTTCAAAGCACTGACACAAAACTGGTATAATTGTTTTATAACTGTTTTAATGCCTCATAATTTGGTGATTGTACAAAGCAGGGAAAAAGGAAGTTACACTAGCTTAAAAAAAAAGGGCACCTTAATCTTTAGTTAATAATTTCTAAGTGAATAGGTCAGTTGATCAGAGTATTATATAGTGATGTTAATGAGTTTAGGTTCAGATGCAGGATTACTAACTTTACAGAAGTGGGGGGCACCCAACCTATTTCATCATCATCACTTATGCCTGGCAATGCTTAGGCATGCATGGGCAGCCTGTTTATGGCAGTTCTCCAGCTGGAGAAGGTAGGATGCGTAGGAAGTGAGCAGTTACTGCAAACTGACAGGCAGGTACCATACTAAGACCTGTTTTAGTGAGAGCATGCCACCTGCTCCTTAGTAAATCAAAGCTTCAATCTTCTAGATGAGGTCACAGATGAATAACCTCCCATGAGAATTGCAATGTACTTGCCCTCAACTGCCACTGGGTCCTGAGGCTAGAGAATGGAGTCATGAGTAAATCAACAATAGGCCGTGTTTTCATGTACGCCGAGAACAGCACCGTCTACTGAGCAGTCGATGAAGGAGAGGTACATCTTGACAACAGTAGGGGCTGGAAGGTGGTGTTAGAGCTGGGGGAGTCTTTGATTCTTTAACCTTGAAAACTGATTTTAAAGACTTGTAGGTTTATGTACTTAAATTATGCAATATATGGTGCCAATTTGATGAGGGAGCTAATACCTATTTAACTTTTTACTGGATAATTCTATGAATGCTCATTACTAAAAAATAACCCAAAACTTACACTGGGGAATCAGGGAATCAACAGTATGACATTCTTCTGGATTATGTAGACACTCTTCAAACCGAAGGCTAAAAATAAAATCCCTTCAAGTTATCTTGATTGTTAATGGCCAGGTCAATGGTTTACACTTATGATCATAATTTCCAAAATTGACTATACAAATTTCAATTTCTGCTACCCAGACTAGGTCACTACACAACCCATGGTTCTAGTAGAACAAATTCCAAGCCCATTCAGTAAGCACTTTTTATTTAGCCATCTAACACTGCTACCTAAATATGGACTAGTAGAAGTCACTAAGCTCAATTTCTAAGCTCACTTTCTCTTAGTGACAGTGCTTAACTCAGACACCATAGTTGTCTCTCTACTGTAGCGGTGCCATGACTGACATTACTCTCCCAATGAGGACTTAGCTGTGACTAATGTGACGTGACAATCCCATTTTGTTATTAAAGGGTCTCGGAACTTGCTTATCACATGAATATTGTTACCTAATTAATGAAACTGGTAGTTTAACACAAATAACCTAAACAATGGTTCCGAAACATAGCTGTCCCAGAGCCTCACCTTGCACCTATAAATGCACTGTCTTCAGATGGGCAACTCCCCCATCCTAAGCTTCCCTTGGATGCTGGTGAGCAATTTGGGTAAAAATTTAGGCCTGGCTACCCTTCTCGAGCATTTAGTTTGTGGAAGTCTTCTCTAACCTTAGTAACAACCAATAAACCTTCACTCCCTTGAAATGGACTGTTCCTTTAATGGGCTCAATTCAGCTTAATATGGACACTTTCTAACAAACAGGAATACATTTTTTTTTTTGCTTAAAAATAGCTTTTTTAAGGAATATTGTAAAAACATTTCGTGGGCAACCTCTGAAACTAGACCAACATCTTCGCCAGGCTCTCCAGCACCCCTTTCATTTAAACATCACAGTTGCAATGTCTTGTTTTATTACACACATGCTGTGCCGCTTGCTGCATCAGAACACACTGAAATTGTCTTTACCTCACTCCATACAATGCTCTTTAGCTAAACTTCTCACTATTGTTTCATCTCTATCTTTAAAACATCAGGTCAGTAGTTACTTCACAAATCTAGGCTAATGGATAGAAAATTAACTCCATAGGTATTGAGATCTGACATTGAGCTCTCTTTTTTTTTTTACAAACAATAGTAAATATATATCAAGATGCACACTACAAGTTTATATGCATGCTGTTTCAGTATCAAGGCACTATAAGTCAACACAAACTTTTACCAAAATTTATGACAAGAAAAATCTGTAAAATCCAAATTCAACTTGTACATATATCACTGATTCCTGGAGACGGAACATGAACAATTATTAAAAACACAGGCTTTAGAGCGAGACTTGTGTAGAAATTCTAGCACTACACTTAGTGGGATTTTGCACACATCTCTTTTTCCAGACTCTTGTTTTTCTGGTTTTAATCAGCAAAAGAAACTGAGTCCTAGAAATTGCAGTGATGTAAGCAGCAAGTTTGTGCATTCATCTTTTAATACATGTAAATCACCACATGGTTGGCACACTTCATTTCCATAAAATTCTGCACCATACACACTAATTGTAGTAAGATTATTTACCCTATTCCCAGGGAGGGGGGACTACTTTAGAAATTTTCACTGAAACTAAAACAAACTTCATTAAATAGATTGTGACAAGATTATAAATGATATGAAAATAACATTTACCATCAATTTACAGCCACGCATTTCAAAATTTTTAAAAGTTAATATATTCAGATGGCCTTCAGAATTAAAACACAAGGAAGATGAAAAAAGAACAAGGCTCCGAGCTAGGAAGTAATGAAAATGGTATACTGAATAGAATCTTAGAGCCAACAAGGTCTCTATACTGTTCACTTACACAAGGGCGTACTTGGTAATTACCAGTTGTATTAAATGTACCAAACAAAGATCCTAAATTGGTACTTGAAGGCGCCACCTTAAGTTTTCCAGGTAAACTGTCTACATGCTTTTGTTGATGCCGGAGTAAATTTTGCTGCACAAATTTTAATTTAGGAAGCTCAATGCTTCTAAGACCTGCCACACTTGGGGCTTAGAGTGCCATTATCCCCCACAACCGATCCTGTTAAAGCATTCATTCAGAAACCACAACAGGGAAAAAATTTTGGAGAATCACAATCTTGGCACTGCAAGAACTATGCACATTAAAGTTTTATGCTATGTGAGTTGTAAACTTTATTAGAATGTAGAAACTTGATTTCATTAACTAGAAACACCGCACACAATACTAGGAGCTTCTTGTGTACTTTAAGTCTAACACTTCAAGGCATTTCAGCACAGCACACTTAGGAACAAGTTAGACGCAACTATCAAGAATGAAATTACTTACGTCAAGTTACAAATGTGCCATTTAAATATTTTGTTCAAGTTCTCCCAAGAGCTAACTTCATGACCATTGTCATTTTGGGTCCTATACCTTCTAGATTTGGTATATATATATATAAAAAAACATGCAATAAGGAATTTGTAAAATATAATCACTTACCTTGTAACCCCCACACTTAATTCTTGTAACTAAGAATTTGAGTTTATTTTGCTTTAAATGGACACTTTCCAAAATAGTAGCCATCATTAGCTTGCTTCTGTTCTGATGTTGGCATCAGCAAATATTGGCCAACAAAAACATGCAGAATTTTACTGAGATACATTTCCACGTTATATCCATTGCTTCATGCAAATGAAGTACAGTGACAGATTTAAATGAAACCCACATCCATTTCACGGGACATAAACAAGCTCCAGTCTTAGCTTAGAATTAAACTAAGGTCCAAATTTCGGCTTAGGCATTTTTACGCAGCTACCTTGAACAACACTGGTATAATGGTTATGTCAAATGATATGACAACTAAATGAACAATAAACTGTTCCCAAAGTCACCTGTGACTTGACCATTTCTGCTCTTGTGACTAGAAATGATTTATAATTTCATTTACACTGCCCCCTTTCTTACATTTTCCATTATCAATAGAACACAAAACAGTTACCAAATAAAGTGCCACCACACGGTGTAACCTTTTACAAATAATACACAGAGGCTTTCCTTCGAAGACTGCAAGAACCTTATATTGTGTAAAGCATAACATAAATAATTAGGCTACTTTCAAAGGATAGTAGAGAGACAAGGGCAAAATCTTATATTATTTGTTTAAAGTGAATACTCAAAAAATTGAACCCAAAGAAACACTGTATAGACTTAACAAAAAAAATTAATACCCAAGTAGCGGAATTAGGTATTCAGAAGCCTAAGATGTCAGTCAGGATACTAGTTTTAGGAAATGTATACATTATTTATAAGAGCACTGGTTCTTAGCTAAGCCTCCCCCCATCCATCCAGCATATTGAGAAAACAGAAGCCAACAATGCTTCACTGTTCAAGATTTCCAGGTTTTGAAATGGTGCCTCCCTGCCCAGTACTTACAATGCCCCATATATGCATCCCTTCAATTCCCTGGTTAAATTCACTGACATAAAGAATCCTTGCAATCATAACCATTTTCTTTTTATTTTGTAAGGCTGTTTCCTAATTGTAATAAATTTTCAATTTTTAAATTGACAATTTAAAAATAAATTGCTGTCCTCATGAAAAATGACAGCAAAAAATTACAACACAACATTTAATGAACAGAGGTGACATCATTTTTGTAGCTGGAAAAATTATCCATCTTCCCTAAAATTTGAGTCACAAAAAATTTAGTCACATTATTTTTTCAAAACATTAAAAGTAGATAAAAATGTCAATGACCTATTGCTGAGGAGAAACATCAAAATGCATCACAAGAATTTGGTAAGGTAGCAGAAGCAGCATTCCCCAGCAAATCTACTTTAACCCAGAAGCAAGCATCTAGAAGCACAAGTATCAAATCGTCCCTACACATATGCTAGACCTGATCTGCACAGCCACACTGAAGATGACATCAATGAGCTAGTACTTTGTTTTCAATGTCTGACCTAGGAGACTTCGTAACAGAAGCTTTCATAGCCTCCTCAATTGCTGACAACCAGAACTGTCCTCACTTTCAAAGTGTTAAAGAGCAGCTTTCTTAGTTAAAATTCCAACTATATGAGAAAGCAACTCTTCAGCGTTCTGTGGTACCTGTGCAAGCACAGCAATGTCCATATTGATAACATCTTCACTGTCTCATGAAAAGGTGGGAAACATGTAGAAACCAAGATCATAAGGCTTAAATTGTACAGCACAGATAAAAGCAATTTAAATGAAATAAAAACATATTTGCAGGCCTAAAAGGGAAATTATAATCCAAGACGCATGGGGAAAATATTTATGTGGAGTTTTTAATCCATATTAGAATTCAGTTACTGTAACTTCACCATCAACGTAAACAGAAACCATCTTCTGAGACATACATTCTAATAAGCATAGCAACAGTATTGATGTTCAATGGGGAGTTGGTTACTTGAACTCAGTAACATTTCATTTTTCTGACAGAAATCTACAGTGGTTTCCCCCAATTACATATCTAAAACATTACCTTGTAAGAGAAAAAAAAAGAAATTAAATAAAATGCAAGATAAAAATACTCTGACGTTAAAGCAAACTATAATCCTTGGCAGATAAATTGGGTAGGAAACAACTTCAGTGATGGTTGGAAGCACAGAGCAATGGACACAAATCTCCAGCACAAAGCACATCTCTGGAAACATGAAAATGACTCTTCAGAGGATAACGGAGAGCTAAATACCCAAGAATCATCACATTTGAAAAATATTGCTTAACACTTTCCAAAACACAGCTGCAAGAACTAAAGACTTCCTTCAAACTACCAAGTGAATCTATTTATTGCAATTTTAGATAGCATTTTGAAATAATTAATGGTGTACCAGTTTCACCAAAATATATATATTTAAACTGTGTTTGTTTGTGTGTGTGTGTGTGTGTGAGAGAGAGATAGATAGATAGATATGGGGGCTAAGTTATTTATAAACAAAGGGTAGAATGTATGTGCTTTTCAAAGGGACTGAATTAAATATAACCAGCTGCCACCTTTGTGCTCTGACATACTTGAGTTAGTGTGTATGTGAATACTAAATTCGTTTTTCTGTCTACAATAAATGAAATAAAAACACCACCCTATACAATCCACTATTAGCAGTAAGTACAACAGCAAAAAATTATTGTACAATTTATACATACTAAAATATTTTCTTTCTCTAGAAATAACTCAGAGCAAAACCTAGTCATCTTAGAACTTACTTTGGAAAACCTCAAATTACAACAGGGACAAAACAACTCAGGGTGTGTACTCATGTCCAAACAAAGGTTCTTGGTCATAAGGCTGGAAGATTAATAAGTGCATGTGGTAGGATAAAGCATGCGCCAATTGTATGCCTGGGTCTTTGTATATTTATCAAACCTTTAAACAATACCAGCTAAGGAAATGTCACAAGCAGAGCAAGAAAACTGGGAACTTTGTATGTCTTTTGCCATTTTTGCTACCCAACCTACACAATGCGCAAAGTGCTAATAAGCAACACTACAGAAACACATTTACATCAACACTGAAGACCTGGGGAAATGAAATCCAACAATTTTATTTTAATGAGCTGTGTTTTCTAAATTTGTTTTATTTTTTTCCTGTTTTCATACAATATTGAAAACAAAACGCGGCACATTCACATTTTCCCGAGGAACTGTAAAGATGATCTCTACAGGGATAACGTTGGAAAGCCTGAAGCTCAATCAACTGATGTTGAAAACTCTCAGAGGGAGGAGAGGCTTGATCTGAGTGGTCTATAACATGTACTGCAATTTAACAGAAGAGATGGTCGTCTTAATAGTAATGATTTAAAAGAACTTCCCAGTCCATGCGAAGAGTACAGTCCAAGAATAAATCAAATTTCTGAATGCATTTTATGCTACGTATGTGTATACTTTGCGATCCTCAGGGGTTCGTGCCAAATATTCTCTCTCAATAAGTCCTTCAATACGTTTCTTAATAACAACTGGACTTGGTAAGAATCGAGCCTTCAACTGTTGAGTTACCTAAAAAGAAAAGGTACAAACTAATTTTTAACTAAAACACTTCTACATAAACACACAAAAACCCTCTTCTACTAGAGCTGACATGCCATTTTAAAGCTAAATTAGCCAATATAGACGCACCAGGCACGATGACTAACATCTATAATCACAGCAATAGGGAACGTAAGGTAAGAGTATTCTGCATCAACCTAACAGACAGATAAAATGACTGAAACAGAAAAAAAAGCACAAGGAAAAACTTTACTTGAAAATGTTATAGATGGTTAGAACACACTGCCATGTGTCAAAATGTGAACGATAAAGAAGATTAGTTGGATTTCACTAATCTGATAACATACCAGCATAAAGTGTAATCATTTTGATGATGGTATTACTAACTTCTGGGTTATTTTCCCAGCTTACAGAACCTGGGTAGCACAGTATGTGATGTACAACACAACTCTGGGATCCAAGTTGCCTGGGTTCAAATTCCTGATTCATATTCGTCCAGCTCCGGGATCTCAGAGATGAGTTAATGGATAAAATAACTTACAGCAATGGCTGCCAATACTACGAACAACTGTCATCATTTGTTCCAGCTGCAGTCAGACCCTAAACATGGTGCTTCCAGTAATAAATTAACTGTAGCAGCCAGTCTACTGCTAGCAACCATTGTGTATGTATATAAAGTAAATAAATATACTTGTCTAATGCTTTTAACTACAATGTAGGCTGTTTCATTTTATACAGGAAAATAAGAAGTTGGTATTAACAATTAGTACCAGAACCAGAGAGAATCTAAACATCTTTGTCCTCAAAGCTTATGAACATTTCAATAATCCACCCTGACTCATCCATCCACCTGTAATCCAGGTTTTCTTTAACTCTTGTTGATTAAGGTTATTTTCCCACAAGAATCAGTTATTAGAAATTCTGGGATGTGAAATTTCGCACTCTACTATGCAGCTACTACCTATCCTCCTTCCACAATTACCATTATAGCATCAAAAGCCTTGCACCTGGCAGGTAGTTCTCCTTTTCCAACCTTAGCCTCTCTGCATCCTCACAGTGCATTTAATACACCTGCTAATTAAAAAAAAGTAAGGAACAACAACAAAAATCTTGCTACCATCCACTTGAAATTGTCTATCCGTAAGTATCTTTCAGACTGTGAATAGCTACTTTGGACACTGCCTCCTTCCTTACAGGGCCTAGACTGTATTCAAGACTACTTCAACTCTCAAAAGCATTTTCGACTCTGGTTTCTTTGGTTCTATTTTATAAGCATTGTTATTAGTATAAACTAGGAGTCATCAGTTGCACTCACAGGTCAAATACCACCTAATACTTGTTTTTATGATATAAATCACTTATATCTAGTCACACTTGTATGTGCTGCTTCTAGCTGCCCTCAGGCTAAAACTGGCCTTTTATAAAGGTTTGAAAATCCCTGGGAAATCCTACTACAAATTTATAATGAAAATCACCGCTCTGTTGTAGATAGAATTGCCAATTTCAATGTGTTCCTTCTTTTCCAACCTTGGTGCTCTACAACAATGCAGAATCACTATCCTGTTTTCCACAGGGACAAGAAAGAAGCCATTTCATTTTAGTTTGATTTGATACTCATCTTCCTGCCTTACATAGTGTTCATCTACTTCATCACTGCTTGGTCAGCACAGACTGTGTGCTCTACTGTGTTCTCAGGAAAAGGCACATTTTGTTACTGCCCACTATTCCTACTATCAGCAACCAATATTCACTCTTCCTTTCCCAGATTTTAATACCTCCTTGTCCTAACCAACCACAATATACGCACATCAACAATCTCCATTCAGAAGAAAAGGGCAAATTACAGAACTCCTAATCCTACCACTTAGTTTTCTAGAGTTCTTCTTTCTGCCTATTACCAGGAACGATGGTCTCAAAGTACAAACTCTTGGTGGTTTCCACACCCACTTACTTCCCCGGTGTGGCATCAACTATCTACTCCTACTAGACCAGTGAGAATATATGGCAAAATTAATTTAATCATGTTTGCCGATACAGTCATTCATCTAAGCTTTATGGTTTCTACAATTATTGACCACCCACTCGTGGTCATTCCTCTGCTGTATAAAACCATACTTAGTTTGTTGTTCTCTTTGGAAGGGCATCATATTTGAACACGTTTCATAATCACCTACATAGAGCCTGTTAAAGGCAGATTGCTGACCCACGAATTTCTGATTCAGTAGGTCTGGGTAGACTGGGAACCTCTATATCTAAGACTGTTTCAGGAAAAAAAACCAAAAAAACAAAAAACAAACAAAAAACAAACCCTTTAAAACCAGCGCTCACTGGCTTCCTCTCAGCGTCCTTAGGCATTCTCACTGTTCCTGAATGTGGTACTTTCTTGCAGTGTTTTCCTTCTGTTATTTTCCATGTTACGCTTGAGCAATTTATAATATAAATTCAGTTTTGACTATATGCCTACATAATGTGAATTCATAATTTAGTGTCTAGCCTTCATGTTTTAACTGACTTTCAATGCTCTAATGGACTCCCAGCCCAGCAAACGCCAGTGTACAACAAATGTGCAAACCATTGCAACTAAGATACCGATCACAGAAGCACACCACTCTTTCTCACTATAGAGTTAAGGAGCCCAACTTCTGTTTATTCACTCAAGCCAGAAACCTAAAAAGCTAAACTCTTCCTTCTCATTTCTCAGTTAATAAACTGTCAAACCTACTCGTTTAAATTCTTAAACAAAGCTTTTGTTATCCGACTATGTTAATGACCCCTCATGGGTCTTAGTTGCCTAACTTGTGAAGAGGTCCTCAAAAAACAGTAACATTGCTAGTGTTCAAAAATACAGGTGATTTGTTTAAAAAGGTACACTGGTGTGCAGGTGTTTCATTATACAGTGTCTTGCTCGTAGTAAGCAGTGTTGTATGAAAATGATGCCAATATGGCTCCAAGCATCCTTACCTCTGCTACTAAAACATTGTGCTGCATCTTCTTCCTAGACTTCATTATTCGCACTATAGCAGCTTCTATCTCATGCTTCCTGTCATCATCTACTTTCTGTCTTGTTTCTTTCCTCTCTGGGTCGGATTCACCTTGTTTGGCTGCAACTAAAATAAAAATAAAAAAATAAAGGTATGTGTCAGAAGAAATACATTAAAAATTTGGCTTACAAGAAAATGTAATATAATTTACTATTATTCAGAGAAAAATCCATCTCAACTAGAGTACACATACAAGTTAACACAATAAGCAAGCATTAACACTCACCTCAATTATATACTTTTTTTGTCTAATTAGAAGATAGTTTTAAATAGGATTTTTTTTTTTTTAAAGGCAAAAAATGAGTTCTGCTTGGCTAGAACTCATTATTTAGACCAGGATGTCCTCAAACTCAGACATTCGTCTGCTTTGGCCTCCTGACTTCTGCTATTAAATTTGTATTCCACACATGCCTGGCTGAAAGTCAATTATTCATAGACCAGAATAATTTCTATCCTGGCAAAATTAACAGTACATAATTTGTACATTGTTCATGGCTTTCAGACCTCAACTCTTTCTTTTCCATCATGGCTTCAAGTATTATTTCAACAAAAACCTTTCAGATAGATAGATTCCAACAGTTAAAACAATTATAATGCACTACTACAGACTGCTGTAAAAAGAATTCTATAGCAATGAAATACTTTTTTCCAATTCCTTGGATTCTATTACCTAATAAAATTATTTTCATAATTCTCATCATACATTTACTCTGTATTCCAACCTTTGGGAGAGTCTCACTCTGCCCTTCTTATAGTATTCAAAATAACCAGCAAGGGGCAAAATAAAGACCTAATATACAACTATGCCATAATTGATGTAGCAAAAACAAGACCCATCTGTTGTGTTAATCAGGCCCTTAAAAGGACGTAAGCATGAAACTTTGAACTCAAACTAGAAAACCTCACAGAGGCAAATGGCTGACTTATGCACAGACATTATGTAGCAGATTTATAATTTATATTATTCTGGTAAACACAAACATTTAGATATTTGTAGGGAAAGTTCCTTGATAAGAATACTGCTTTCTGCAGGGGACATGGCTCAGTGTTGTTAAGAAGCATGTAGCCTAGTGTATGTGAGGTTCTGTATTAAAGCCCTGGTATGTTATCTAATCTCACCTATCCCTCTATCCTATCTAATACAATCAAACCATGTATCTGTTTTTCATTTAAACACACATAAGAAGACACATGGAAAAGAGAAAACTAACTGCATTCAACAGCATTTAGTAAGAAAAAAAAAGTAAAGCAATTAAAAATAATCTACACAAAGAATTACCCCCTCATGAGGTCAATGAGGGGTATGGGTTTAGATTATTTAGACTAAGAGAAATAAAAGAAATATAGTAAGTAGTAATGTGGATATCCTCAAGGAATCCTAGTTCCAAAAAGAACCTTTGAGACAAAAGAGAATATACAATAGACACAATATGAAATTATTTTTCCTGAGTGTGATACCATATTTAGAATGATGGAGGAAAATATTTTACTTCAAGGAGACATGTGTGCTGAGGTATTGTCTGTGTACTAATATTAACCTTGAAACCAGGAAGCAGGATGCTTTAATTCTAAACATTGGAAAGGAAGGATTGGCTTTTTGCCATTTACAAACAGAAAATAAAAACCTAACACAGATTATATATACTGAAGAGTATTTTCAGTATCAGCATAGAAGGCAGTACTAAAAAATGTTCACAACGGTGTTATTTATGCTTTTAAATTAAAGGTAATACTCGTTTTACAATTCTAAAACCTAGAGAAAGTACCTAAAAATCAATCCTTTAGGTAACAACCAATTTTAAAAATCTGTAAAACAGCCTTAAAAGACTTCTGACTATCAGTCAGAAACAATTACACCATTACTGCTAAGCAATCTGTAGGGCTGTGTCTCATTTGCATTTGGGTTCAGCATTTTGCTATGCTCAGGTATCCACACACCCCACTTCCCTTCTTAGAAGCAAGCACAATCATACCACAGACATTATTTTTGTTAACAATGAAACTATTACTCTTTAAAAGGAAGAAACCCAATAGATGAGGAATATTTTTCTATGTAAAAATACATGATTTTTAAGAGGAAAACTTGAATTCCAGGTACCTGTTTGAATCTTGACTCTGTGTAGTTTGGATGTGAACTGATCATTAACTGTAAATATGTGGCCACTTTCTATCTCCTTTGACTTGGGTTCTTTTGTGAGGACCCGCTGTGTTGGTTTACCACAGGCGAGGGACTGGAGGGCTCTAACAAGTTCTCTTTCAGGGATATCTGTCTCTTGTTGAATTTCCTGAAATTTCATTAGATTTGACACAATTAGATTCCCCCCCAAGATTAAAAGAACATTAATCAGCAAATAAATAGACCAAGCAGTGGCTAGTGAAAGGTAATTCCATTAAAGAATTAATTTACAATAAAAAATCTCCTGAATATTATGACTTGCTACTAAAATCTCATTATTTGAACAAACTATATAAACTGTTAAAGACAAGGGTATTTCTGCTTCAGAAGTACAATGTGTTCTCTAAAAATGCCATCTGTAGGCACCACCAGGAACTTGACAGCATTCAGGTAATACTGCCACCTTCCAAGATCACTTTGTTCAAACTTTCATTATGAAAACAAACATTAGAACCTGAATTAAACCATATATACTGCCTCTGGGATCAAAGTAAGATTTGACTACTGAAAATTAACAAACACAAACATCATAAGACAACTATTCTGAGGTCTAGGCAATTACTAAAATACAATTTTATATTGAGAAAAATAAAAACACTTGGGGAAAGAGTTGTGAGTAATTTTTAACCCACTGTGCTCATGTCAGTAGGGTAACTGAGAGTACTGCACACTCACATGACTTACTACTACACATACATGTGTGGAAACATGAAGTACGTAAGGTCAAGATTCTGTGAAGTGTTATCTTACGCATACATATCTCTGCTTCAAATAATGTTTATTACTATTGTAGACATTACAAACAATATATGAATTAACAGAAAGCTAAATAGGTCTTATTATTAAACTATAGATGGCTAGTTCTAACGTAAGTTACTTATACTGAAAGATTTGAAAATACTATCTTAGGTGGTATCTTTATTTATGCTCACATATCAGCTTCCTAATATATGCATTTACCTAGAATCTATCTTCGTATAAGATGTGATATAAAGGTAGTAAAGTCCCTTGACTGTCCTCTAACACCTCCAAACATATTCAGACTGACCTAAAATGATAAATTTACCATATCTGAAGTATTAAAAGATATAAACCAATTTGTTTCTGGGTTCTTATTTTGTTCAAACACGTTCTTCATCTATGACTTTTATCATAATACCAGCACTTAGGAGACACAGGCAGGAGGTCATGAATTTAGACACCTGTCTGGGCTATATGATAACTCATCTTGAAGGAATATATTTAAAACAGAAAGTAATTTTATGCTTTGTTATTAAGATTCCCCACCACCAATCCAAGACCCATTTCCTTCCAGTAATGTTCTGTTTATAGGCTGGGCAGTAGTGGTGCACACACCTTTAATCCCAGCACTTGGGAGCCAGATGCAGGAGAATCTCTAAGTTTGAGGTTTGTAAGTCTACTTTACAGAGTCAGTTCTAGGACAGCCAGGGTCACACAAGAAACTCTATCTCAAAAAATCAAGAAAAAAAAAAAAAGAAAAAGAAAAACAAAAGTCTTGTTTAGTCTTGTGCACTTTCTTATTCACATAAATCCTGGGACTGGTTTATCAAGTTCATAAAAAAGAAATATTTAGTTTTAAATTTCTTTGAACTTATAGGTGACTTAGAAAAATTGACCATATAATATGTAGTCCTCCCATTCTAGAGCCTTCCATAATTTTTCCTTTTAAAAGCAAAATTGATATAAATCCCGGTATAAATCCTCTATTTCTTGCTGCAATGACTATATTATGGTTATGATTCTTTATAATTCTTTTCTTCATGCCATAAGCTATGTAAAGCTTGCTTACAGAAAGTGTCATTTTTCCACACCACTATTCTGAGAATGTTTCCTTGTGATTGTCACACACTATCAATCTCACAATAATATCCATAAATGTAAATGTTTATTATTTCATTTATTACTTTCACTTTTTTCTTTTGTTAATAATTCAAGGACCTGCAGAGGAACTGTGGTAGCAAAGGCAGGCATCGCACCAATTCTCAATGGTGCTGTCCTGTTATGATGTTACAATTCTCTTTATGACAACTAAGAAAACTTTCACCCTATTTAGATGGCTAAGAGGCCTATATTTCAGCAGCGAATATGAAGACTGACTTTAAGCACCAATTGCTTTTTTCCTTAAATGGTGTGTGGCAACTAAACATCTGTGTAATATCGTACGATTACAATTTAACTGTCTTAACACATTATTCTCATGCAGATCCTTCTCTGTATTCCAAGAAGAGTACTACATAGACACATACGTCATTTTTCAACATGCATCTGTAACAGAGCTCACATCTTTTTCCTTTTTCAGCTTTGGTAACACAGTTGTTTCATGTAGAGATTTATTTCAAGAATTCAACATCTATTCTGCTGTGTCTAAATTCTTTATACAGTTTCAATTGTACCTTGTTATATTATGTAATCTTTTATATCTCTTTTAATTATTTTACTAGTTGATAAATATGTAGGGAATTATTAAGACTACACACATCTATTTTTCTATCAATATGTTAAAATATTTCCTTCTAGCCTGTGGCATTACACTTACCACCGATGACTACTATCCATTTCAGATCAACTACACCCCTTTCCCACAGAGTTTCTCTGTGTAGCCCTGGCTCTCCTTGAACTCAGAGATCTGCCTGTCTCTGCCTTTCTTGTGCTGTAAAGACATGTCATCACCACACCCAGCACTGGATATGTTTATTGACTTTCCACTTCAATTATATTTGACATTAGGGTTCAAATTAGCTTTTATACTTGAGAATCAGAAAATTTTTTAAAAAGCATACTATAGAGCCTTAATATAAGAATTACTACTCAGTTGCTTTCAAAAACCAAGTATTAGTTACTAAAACTAAGGATATAAGCTACTATTCTATGATTCTAGTAACTATTTTAGATTTCAATGAAGTTTATTAAAAAACACATAAGAAAAACCTCATTTAAAAATTTTATTACTATGGATTAAATGTGACACTATAAAATTATCTCTCTTGTAAGTCAGTTCTCAAGACAGCTCATAATAATCTTGGTAGTGCTGTTTTTTAAACATTTTTGTTACATTGTGTATTTACTGGGTTTGGTGTGTGAGTGTGCACGCGTGCACTACAACTCATTTGTAGAAGGTAAGTTAGTTCTTAACTTATACCATGTGGGTCCCAAGATCAAATTCAGGTTTGGTGGCAAGCAAATTTATCTGCAAGCACTTTAGCCCTCTGTGACATTTCATCAGCCCAGACTGACTTGGGCGACCAAAAAAGAAAGGGAGGGACAAAATGTGAGTTCCAAGGCTCTATCAACAAAGACAATGAGGCTTCTTCTTAGGGCTCTAGGAATGTTCACATTAGGGCAACTAAGGCACTACGATGTTAAAAATGACCAAAAGATCACAAACAAAGGCCTACATGGAAAGAAACTACAAACTATAGACTTTTACCAACAGCCAAAACAAATCTGCCCGCCATGAAAAACACCTTGGGAGTGTAAAGCCCAGTCAAATAACTGGATTTTCTAAGCTCAACCTGACCATTAAATACAATCTTGCCAAGGACCTTAAGCTAAAAGGGCCTGAAGCCACAGTTACACAAGTGACCTCCAGCTAACACTTAACTCAGAGAAACCAAAAGGTAACATTATTAGTGGGTGTTCTAAGGCACATGGATTGGGATTTGTTATGTGGCTAACCACCTTTCTGAACTCAAAGACGTATAGAGTATAAATTTTAAAGCTTCCTTTAAAATTATGAAGTACTTAGCTCTCCTCTAACTTCTGTGAAAGAGGTGGCTAATGGAATTGAAGGAATAGGTGTAACACAGTGTCCAGCCCAGTTAAGTGTGATATGTCGTCTCACAATGCCTGGTTAGAACCCAAAGGTTTTGAGGCCCATTACATGCATGGAATTCTACACAGAAAATTCAGTGTGTATGAATTAGATAAATTGGCAATGTTAGAGCAATTTTCTTCTACCTAAAACTTGCTTGTTAGCATCAATGGATCCCAAGTTGGTTGAAAAAGAAAAGCTACCTTCAATCATTACAGTTAACACAGCAATTCCATAGTAGTTCTAGAAAATAAACTTGGAATGTTCTTATCCCACCATATTTCTTAGTTCTTTAATAAATTAGAGCTCTCAAAATCAACCTTAGTATTTATCAGGTACAACATACTCTTCATAAAATATTCACAAACACTTCAATTAAAGAACATCTACTAGACTAGGCAGCAGTGGGGTGCACCTTTAACCTCAGCACCTAGGAGACAGGTCTACAGAGCAAGTTCTAGGACAGCAAGAGATAGCCAGAACTACATAAAAGAGCAACCCCGTCTCAATTATGCCCTGCCAAACAAACAAATAAAAACCTAAACACACATTGGAACTAGGGATATAGTTAAGTTGGCAGAACACTTGTCTAGCATGAAGGATGCCCCAGGTTTGGTCCCCACACCACATAAAGCTTGATGTGGTAACTCACACCTACAATCCCAGCATATCTAAATTAACTTGAAAATTACCATATCTAAATATAAAATCTAAAATTATAAACTACTTCTGAGTGCTAGAAGTAAATCTCTACAAATCTCATGACAGGAAATCATTTCTCACATCAAATTAATAAACTATATATAATGAGCCAGGTAGATCTCTGAGTTCTTGGCCAGGCTGATCTACAGAGCGAATTCTAGGAGAACCAGGGGTACATACACGGAGAAACCCTGTCTCAAAAAGCCAAAAAAGAAAAAAAATAAACAAAGCCATTTTAACTGAACTTTAAATATCAGTAAGTTCTCTTCTTCAGAAGAAAGCAAGCGATAGACTGAAACAATATTGTGGCATAGACATATGTGGTCTAAATGACAGCGACCCCACAGCTCTTATGTCTGAATCCTTTTGTTCTCGGTTCATATGTGGTCTAAATGACAGCGACCCCACAGCTCTTATGTCTGAATCCTTTTGTTCTCGGTTCATATGTGGTCTAAATGACAGCGGCCCCACAGCTCTTATGTCTGAATCCTTTTGTTCTCGGTTCATATGTGGTCTAAATGACAGCGGCCCCACAGCTCTTATGTCTGAATCCTTTTGTTCTCGGTTCATATGTGGTCTAAATGACAGCGGCCCCACAGCTCTTATGTCTGAATCCTTTTGTTCTCAGTTCATGGAACTGTTTGGAAAGGATTGGGAAGTATGGTATTGTGGGAGGAGGGCTTTCCCTAGGGGATGTATCTTTGAGGTTTCAAGAAACTAGTGCTTTCTGTCTACTTGTAGATCTGCAGTTCAGCTATTCCTGACACAACACCTTTGCTCTCCTTTTATTGACTCTTAATTTGCTGAAACTCTAAGTCCAATTCAATGTTTTCTTTTACAAGTTTCCTTGGTCACGGTGTTTTTGCCACAGAAATAGAAAAGTTAAGACAATGGGACAAAGCATTTGTATCTGCAAGTGTGTGTGTGTGTAGATTATACCTATGTAGCTTACAAACACATAAAATATGTGCAACATAATTAAAGGAAAATTAAGACCATGATACAACTGAACATAAACTAAACTGACTAAAACTACGGACTGTAGAATATATGGAACAATTTAGGACAGTTGCTTAAAATTTAAACACTCTCAGAAGACAACCTTAGGTGTAGTTTCTGAGGAGGCAGTCACCTTTCTCTCTTTACCTCCCTCTCAAAGGTCTCTCACAAGCCTGGGGTCCATCTCCCCAGTTCTGGAATTATATGTAAGTACCACCATGCTTGGCTTTTTTTTTTTTTTTAAACATGGTACTGGTTCAGGTGATGAAACGTAAACAACTCAACAAGTGAAGTGATTAAAAAAAAAGTAGCAAATACACAGGCAGTAAAAAGAACCAACTGCTGGTACTATATAACAGAGATGAATTTAAAAACAATGAACCATGAAACCTCAACACAAACAACACATATATTATATTTACATAGAGTTCTATAAAAGGCAAAACAACCCACAGAAATAAAATATTAGTCATTAGTTATTATGGCACCAAGAATGGTTGGAGGGAATTGGCTGTAAATAGATACAGAGAAATATAGGAGGTAGTACTCATGACTGTGATAATGGATACAATACCTACTTTTCAAACTTTGCAAGCTATGTATGTATTCATATAATATAAAAACTATATCTAAATACTGTCAATTTAAAATAACAAAAACAAAACACGCCCCAGTAATAAATGATGATCACAAAGTTTAATGGATGAATTTTACGCAGTCTCTCCTAATTGGATTCAAAGAGTCTCTTAAGTTAACTCCATTTAGAAAGGCTCAAGTAATAATAGTTAGAAACAATACCACTGGTCAAAACGTTTATTACTATAAGCCATACCTCAAATGTGTATTTCTCTCTATTATTAAACAGCATTAATATGGTCATCTGGAAAGTGGAGACTTGCAATATGTGCTTCCGAGTATTAGAACCAGTTACTTGTGCACCACCAACACCAACTTCAGATCCATCTTCCTGTTGTATTTTTTCAAAAAACAAAAAAGACATTATCTCCTACCAACTTTAATCATAATTTCAGAAATAAATTCCATATTCTCCTCCCATCCAATAAATATTGAAACCCATTTCTATATAATAGAAAGCCTGCTTAACACTCATGTACATGTACTGTGTGTGCGTGTGTACACACACACACACACACACACACACACACACACACACACACACACACACACACACACACACACACCTTTAGTAAGGGACTGTCCCCATTTTCCAGCAAGTGAACACTTCAATGTAGTCAGCAAGTTTTTATATACAGTGCAAATATTTTTTCAATTAAAGAAACTATAAAGTTCTGCATCTATGTTAATTACATATAAAAACAACAATATTTAAACATGCATTTAACAAAACTAAAAATGCTTTGGTGTCATATTGACTTATTACATGAACAAGTCTAGGTTACATCTAGATTAAAACTTTTTGCTGCCTAAGTTGATTAATTTTCAACTTTAAGGCTTGATTCAAACCAAGTAGTAAGAATAAATATCAGTCTAGACCTCAAAATTTTTGAAGATTACTTTTGAAAAAGAAACAAATTACTTGTACTTCACTTTAAAAATGACTCTACAAATATTTGCATGTCTTATAAGTATCAATGCCAATCTCCTGGTATTGATTTACAGGAAGAACTAAAAGAATTTTCAAAAGGGGTACTTTGCTTTGTATGCTCTTAAAAATCAACTTACATATTTGGCCACAGAATCTCTGTCTTAATCTTATAAATAAAAACTGCAATTTTCCTATTATTTTATTCTTTAAAATTAAGAAGACATAATCTTCACATTTTCAAATGCAGCCAGCAAACAAAAGAATACACATAATAAACAGAAACAGAGATTTTAAGTTTTCCAACTTATGAGATGGAAGTGACAGCTATCCTCACGTCAACCTAAATCACACAGAATCCACAAATTTTTAAGTTACTTTGCATACTGCAAGAGTCAACATTTACCTTTTTAACTGGACCATAAAAGGTGGCATTGAGATCTGCAGAACCCATGTGATGCTGGAGTGTGAGCTGTCGACCACTGTGTTTGGCTAAGTAGAACCTGTAGCAAAGCAAACTAAGTTTTAAAAAATTATACAATTTACACATTTGAAATTACAAACTGTGAGACAACAACCCTCTGCAAACATATAGATAAGAGACATTAAAAGATGTAGGAGGCCTTTAGGTTCTGTTCCTGCTTTTTACCAGAAGAGGAAAGTGAAGGCCGAGTATAGGCTGTTGATGTAAGTTAAGTAAGATCAATGCAACTTAATTAGGTACCAACACAATCATTCCTCTTGCACACTTTGACCAAGCCAGCTGTTCAGAGGACTGTCTCCACAGTCTATCCTAAGCCAGTGACCAACACTAACAGTGCAAAACATAACAATTAACATATACTGATGCCAAAGGAAGGACACCGACACTCTTGAGAAGTTCTTTTTAAGTCGTTCTTACACGCTAAAAGTTACTAATATAAATTCTTCTGAATATGAGGTTTAAAGTAAAATATATTTACCACTGATAAGAAATATGACTAATATGAAAACAAAATTCAAATTTGGTTATCTATAGAGTCCTTTTAGGTGTTACCTTCTAAATATCTCAAAAGCATGTCTTGGTGCTGGTGGGATGTTGCACTTTGGTGTGGCTGACTGAGTGGGCCAATATCCCGTTGTGAGAACCCGGACTGTAAGATCAACGCCACCTAAAGATACCTGTACAAATAGAAAGAGATGAACTACAACAGACTAGATTCATTACCTACCCACCCAAACAGTCTCTATGGTAATTAGCAAAGTAGTTGCAAAGTAGATATCTTCATGTCTAGAATCTAATAAAGAAAAGAGATCTTAATAATTGGATATATTTAGTTTTCCAAGTAATTATAATTACTGCCTAAACTGTTAACTTAAAATAATGACAGGATAATTCTTAGATGTGAGTAAAATTATTTTAGACTGAACTTTATCTTTCATCTATGCTTTGAACATTTTTACCTCTTAGATAACTAACATTAGCTGTAGGTCCAGTGTTATGTATCTGTTTTCAATAAACATCTATCTATATGACAGATGACAACTTCAATGAAATACATACTAGCATTACTCTCACCGTTAGGCTTTCTGTCCTCTTAAAAAGAAACAGAAAAAAAATAAACAAACACTTGTAATTCCCTAAATACTACAAGTAATCACATGTATTCTATTTTTATTTTAGAGCAAAATAATTGTTGTATGACTCCTGAAAGTAGATAAAAGGACCACTGTGTTGAATAGATTTCAACAAGCCCAAACCCTCAGAAGAGTTGTATTCAGCCTGAAGATCCACAACATTCTAATAGAACTCAAAGACTTCAGGACGCTCACAGTTGCTTTGCTGACTCTGATGCTGTCCGTCAACTGCTTCCAACACAGGGAAAAGCTTAGGAGATTTAAAGTTTAAGGTCTGCAGCATAAACAATTACATTTAAGAATTTCCTAAGTTAATAGTTTTAATTATGTTTATATGTGTGTCTGTGTGAGTTTGTGCACATGAGTGCAGTTGTCCTCATGATACAGGAGGGTGTCAGAGACCTTGGAGGTAGAGTTACATGCAGTTAGTTGTAAGGTGCCTAACAGGCTGGGACCCAATAAAGCTCTTAATCTCTGTGTTATTTGTCTAGTCCCAATATTATTTTTAATTGTATGTCTAGAGTAGCTTCAAAGTATATGGACTATATATAGACTTTCTATATATAAAAGATTCAACATTTGAGAAATTAATGCAGTCTCTTACCCCGGTTGCCTGTAGATGTTGCCTGAACTCATCCATAGTTGTGTTTGAGATGCTCATATCCCTAAACATTCCTTCCAGTTTTGATGTGAATTGACACCCACACTCAGTCTATGGAGAAAGAACACAAATACATACAAATAAATAGCTGACTTTCCTAAGAAAAGGTATAGAAACAAAGACTTTCATGTAATTGCCATCCCTGATTATCTCCTCTGAAAGTCTTCCCACTTTACTCTATGTGTATGGCTTTTAAACTTTAAGGTGTTTAAGAATAACTTCAGGATTTAGTTTTAACTATCTTTACCAGGCTCTTTCAGAAATTCGAATATACTCCATGGAAAGTGGGGCCTGAACTCTGACATTTTCTACAAACATCTCAAATGATTCTGGTACAGGTTAGTTCAGAAACTGTTCTATGCAACAGAACTTGAGAACTTTGATGTTCTGTACTTTGAACAAGTGAAAGCAAAGCACCTTCTGCCCCCACCCCACATTCAAAACCAGACTAACCTGAATCAGTTTGAAAGTAAACATTCAAAATCAAACTATTTCTAACTATATGTTGATGTTGCTGTGTTCAACCAACCACACTATTAACATTAGCTAGGCATACTACATTCATTTTAAAATAAAGCTTACCTTTAATTTAGAAATCATATTTTTTTCAGAATCATCAGAAACACTTTTATTCGTGAGCAGTCTCCTTGCCAGGTGCTGTTTATAATAACGTTCAAAAACATCCTTTTCTTGCATAAACCTAAAAAGGACCATAGCCTTATCCAATATCGTTTCTACTTCTTGTTCTGTTAGCTGCAAAAGTAATCAAAAGACAATTTAGTTTAAAAACTACCATAGTTAAGGGAAAGGACATAATTTGAGAATGTGCTCTACTTCATTCATTCCTATACTCTCTAATGTATTTAAAGAGTAGAGACTACTCAGATGGGACATTAATTATTACAGGGCTGGACTAAGAACAGATGAAATTTCATTAACAAAAGATACATTAAAACTTTCTGCAGAAATTTACATGGCCATAAGAGATTTTTTAAGACTTCACTAAAAACCTCAAAATTGGTAGACATCTGGATAAATTTGTTAAATCCTTAAAAGGGGCCTTTTTGCTTTATCTCTTAAATAAAGGAAAGAAAATAAGTAGTGGGTTGTATTATGCTTGTGTTTTTGGAAAAGAGAGATTAGAATGGATGTGAATTCTTTGCAGACAGTAGGTTTGTTTTCTAACTTAGCAGTAGCCTCCCGTAATCTTCAGCCATTTGCTGCCTTTTTCCTTTGTCTCAGAATTTCTAAGATGAGGTTTAAAATAGCTTAATTTGATTTTTTATGGTTCCCAAGGTCCCAGAGATGAAACTTAAAAATATGCTTCAGTATGTGGAACTTTCAAAATATTTCAGAGAACTGGTCTTCCAAGTACGCCTTCAAATTCCTCAAAAACCAAGCCCTACTTGATATCCTACACTCAGAACCAGATAAAAGCAACCATCTACAACTGCTGTCAAGTTTTCCAGTTTTGTCATTCCTCGCGCAACTAGTTTCTTAGCTACAAAGACAATCATTTTAAAATTACTGTGGTATTTGTACTTTTACTTTTAGGGCAATTTTTAACAAGAAAAACTATATAAGAAATGTGTATGTGTAAGCAACCTTTGGCATGTCTAAGACTTTAAACAGAATTGTCTGTCTAGAAGACCATAGCATATAAGAACAGTAAAGACCGTGCTTCATTTTTATCTGTAAAACTTAATTTTATTTCTGAACTTTAGATCAGGAAGTAAAACCTGCATTTTCCAATATATTACTACTTACCCCTTTGACTCCCTTTTTCAGCTTATCATCAATAAATAATGAGAGGTATTCAGGAGACCTGGAGTTGAGGTTTAGGAAATACTCGAAGTCCCCAGCAATAGTCTGTTTAAAGAGCCGGTCATTATTGAAGGATTCTTGGAGGAAGCGATCAAACCTACTCTTCAGATCCAATAAGCCCTTACAAATAAAAACAAATTTATGAAATATTATAAAAATGTTCTAAGTAAAATACTTGTAAGTAAAATAACTTTGTTGGTAATTATGAGTTTAATGTTAATTTTATAGACTATTATTTTTTTCCAGTTAGTTTCTAAGTTCTAATGTTAGCGATGGTAAGCATTCCACCTTTCACATACGTGTAACATATCAACATCAAACAGGGCGCAAAGACGGCCCAGCGGGTCTATGTCCTTGTTGGACAGAGAGGGCAGGAGAGAAACGACTCTGTCCTCTGACTTCTACATGGCACACACGTGTGTATGCATCTCCTGCCCCTCCACACAAAAATAAATGAAATATAAACGTTTTACAACCAACAAAAAACCACTGCTACTGTTTCTCCTCACCCTCTTATCTGAACCAAATGGGGTAGCCAAAGAGTATTAGTTTTAAAAAAAACACTGATTATTCATATTAAAACAACTTAGAGTACAATTTAGTCAAAGTACTGTTTAAAAACATTTTGAGATTTAAGCATTTAAAACACAACTTGTTATTGCTGGGTCTTGAGAAAGATTGACTCCTAATTTTCTGAGAAACAGCTATACTGATTTCCAAAGTGGCTGTACAAGTTTGCACTCACACCAGCAATGCATCCTCTCCAACATGAGCTATCATTGGTGTTTTTGATCTTGGCCATTCTGACCAGTGTAAGATAGTTATCTCAGAGTAGTTTTGATTTGCATTTCCCTGATGACTAAGGATGGTGAGCAATTCTTTAAAGTCCATTTGCTCAACTATATTCATAGCAGCATTATTTGTCATAGCCAGAACTTGGAAACAACCTAGATGCCCCTCAACCAAAGAATGGATAAGGAAAATGTGGTACATTTACACAATAGAGTACTACTTAGCAGTAAAAAATAATGACATCTTGAAATTTGCAGGCAAATGGACAGAACTAGGAAAAAAAACCATACTGAGTGAGGTAACCCAGACCCAGAAAGACAAATATAATATGTACTCACTCATAAGCAGATATTAGACATAAAGCAAAGGATAACCAGCCTACAGTCCACAACCCCAGAGAACCTAGACAACAAAAAGGACCCTAAGAGAGACATACATGGATCCATTTAGGAAGGAGAAAAAGACAAGATCTCCTGAGTAAATTGGGAGCGTGGGGGGGTGGGGGTGGGGGTGGAAGGGAAGAGGGGAGGAAGGAAAGAACGGGAGTGGGGAAAATGTGTACCTTAATAAAAACAGTAAAAAAAGAAATAGAAAAAAACATAACGTCTTTTCCTGTATTTCAACACTAACACACAAAAATAGTATATTTTTTGTTATTCAGATTAAACAAATCTTGACTAGGTTACTAAAAATCAACAAAAAACAGTAGCTGAGTCCAGTTGCCTTACATATGTAATGAACACCTTGAAATATTTTAAAATACTTAGCTCGGATATATAATACATACACTTAGCAAAAGTGATCCATAAAGTACTTGCTAAATGTTTATCATGAATGCAAAACTTTTATCTACCTGGATATAGTCAACAGGATTCTTCCCTTCGCCTTCCTCGGAAACAAGGGCTTTTCCTTGTTCCCTCAAGTAAGAACTCATACACTCACACATTGTCTTCAAACCATTTGGCACACGACTAAATAATTTGTACATGCAAGCAAGATCTAGAATTAGAAAATAAACAGACTGGTTACATTAAAGATTAAGGTAAAAATGTGGATCTGTTCAAGAAAGTTTACTTATCAATTATTATCATTTGCTGCCCACACGAAAATAAAAGGTGCTGGTTAGTTGAAAGCTACAATTTTGTGAGCTACAGTGCTTGACTAGATGTGATGAAAGCACCAATAAAAGTATCTTGGCACATTTTCACTTATACAGAAGGAACTCAAACAGCATAAACTATGCCACCAAAGTGACAGATATTTGAACCTGTACACAATTCATTCTGTTACTCTATTGTAGAAACAACAGATGCTGCAAATGTCTGCTAAAAGCTGTAACTAGAAGTCACTAGGAAGAAATCTAAAACCAATTAATATCTTATATCTGAACTGACAACCATTACAATAAATAAAATGTTATTAAAATAACTTAAAAGTACACACTATCTCATAGTAAATTTTGCATAAAACTTTAAGTATTCATTTTTTAAAAATATTCTTACTCTGAGTAATTCTGGGCAATTACTAGTTATTTCCCAATGACACTGTCTATATTTCTACTTTAAATACTGGGTATACCACACTGCACTGCTTAATTTTAGACTTTGGTCTTCACCCACTTTTTTTTTTTATAGCATTTTCAGCACCACCAAATGCAGATCTTAAATAAGTTTCTTCCATATGCCCTGTGTTGCTCCAAAGAGCCGCTTATAGGGAAACTGTAATGTTAGAAATTTACGATAATAGAAAAAATATTTACTGTCAGAAACTTTTGGAAATTGTGTCAGAATGGCAATTTTTAGGTCATTGCTGGTCTACCATCTTTTATTCAGCACTAGACAATACATATTATAGGCTAATAGGTCATAAGATATTTGACACAAAATCAGTTTTGTCATCACAGTAAGCAAGCATTCACAGAGAAAAGCATGAATGATTGTTCAACTAAAGTTTCATGAATATTGAAAATTTATATAATCCTAGCATATTATTATTCTCATTCTGCTATGTCTTTATTTTTAACCATAATTGTCTACCTTGGGCCTTATTTATAAACCAATTAGTACCTAAAATTAAAGTTGGTGTCTCTTACATAGGTCACTAATATTTGACTCACTGACTTAATCTCAATTTATATTAACACATGTTCTTATTTGTAATACATTCCCAGGGTAACCTATATATGGCAAATTATGTGTTTGTTTAATAGATTATAACCAAAATTTTCCATATTAAAGTCATTATAACATACAATAATAATTTACAAACTACACCAAGCTCTGCATGCCAAATACCTGTAGCAAACTCTTTCTAAAGTCTATTCTGTTCCTATGTTTTAAAATTTACTTATTTGTACATTTAAGCAGTATATTAATCAATATAATTTTACTACACTGCTTGATTCAGTGTAATTAAATATATGGGATATTAGACAATGTGAACAAGTAATCGAAAGTTTGACATTCAAAAATTGTGTCATTTCTCTATACTTAATTAAAAATAAGTCAAGAATACAATACCATTTGAATTTTCATACTGCTGTATGTATCTAATCATTAATGTTCATTTATTTTCCACTCACAATAAGCGAACTATTCTTTCACTCTGATTTATGAGAAAAATGAAATTGTGTCTGACAACAACTGCTGATGAGCAAGGCCCACCACAATTAACACATTCTTTGATTAAGCTTCTAGTGGTAGGGCAGGGAAGTTATTAAAAACAAATTTAAAGTCACAGGTTAGCTACCTGCTAACAACACTAAGAACTAAACAGAGCAAAACCAAAACAGCTATTCTACTACTTAGAGTGCTTGCCAGAATGGGTATACCTACCACATTCACAACACATGTCTCCATGAAGCTTAAAGAAATACTGTCATTCAAGCATGTCCAGAAATTTCAAACACTTCCCAGGCCCTAAACTCAATTTCCATAAACGTAGCTTACACAAACAGCCAGGCTCTTTTCTTGGGTTTCATTGTCAGTGGTTACCTTTTCAAAGTAGCAGCACACAGTCTAAAATACCTGTTATCTGTTCCTTTGCAAGAGGCTTGTTAGGAGCCTCGCAGACAGCTCGGGGGTTAAAAACACCGGCTGCCCAAGCTGATGACCTGAATTCAATTCCCAGGGCTCACATGATGACATGATGGAAGGAGGACCAACTTCCACAAGTTGTTCTCTCGACTTCCACACATGTATATATACACACAACAAATAAATTCAGTAGAACTGTTTTTGAAAAAAATGTTATCATCTGACTTAGACAAGTATCCAAGAGTGTTGTATTTTAGAATCTAGACATGGCAAATAAACTAGACAACTTGTTTTCTCAAAAAAGATTTATGAGAAAAAAATAAAGCACCCTTGTTAATAAAAACAACTTTGCATATAGGTTTTTCTTTTAATCTACCACATATTTAAAACTATAAATGAAAACATAAGCCAAGGATTCCATTAGAGATTAAGAGGATAAATCCTCTTTTCCTGCTAGTATTTCTCTAACTTTACCCCTTCTAGGTCTTATTTTTTGATAATTGTTTTTAAAAAGCAAAACAATATACTTTTCCCATTCCTTATCTAGTTCATACAAACAGGCAGTATGACTCCTTTTACTAATAGTAAGCAGCTAAAATGCAGTGATTTTTTTTTAAATTACAGAAGCAGGAAAACATCGACGGCTATTAAAAAAAAATCAACACTCTCATGTAAAATGCAAGCTTCAAACCAAAGCACTAGACCAGGAACTTCTTATACAACATCAATCATTTTCATAACCTTTCAAGGCAAATACAGCAAACTAAAATTAACAATATGACTGCTATAGTTAATGTATTATCTCAGAAAATGCTAACATTTTTTACTTGCCTACTAGGGTTTTCTAAATATTCTAATGCAGAACCACAAGGACACACAAACACAGATGAAGGCAGGCAGACGGACAAAAACAGACACAACCACCTTGTATGAACGTCTGCGAGACTAGAAAGCACTCACACTAACTGGCATTTAGGAAAATACATATATGAAGGAGGAAGCCACTGGCCTGTAGTTAAATATTAAACTTCTTAATCTTTTGTACTAGAGAAAAGAAATGAGGAAAAAGCATGGGAAAATGCCACCAAATCCAGGAACTATATTAACATTTTCATGTATAACATAATGTAAAGCTCTGTCATTAACCCCACCCTAGTGCCAACTGGGGCAAATTATTACTATAAAACATAGCTTTTTGAAAACTGACATTCGTAAGTTAGAATTAAAAGACTGATGGGAAAGAATAAAGATTTATTTTAACTGATGACACTTACCTTCTGTCTTTCCGTTTTTCAACATATGTACTAGCCCAGAATTCTCCATTTCTACAATAGTCTTCATGTGCTTGGAAATGAGTTCCCTCTCAACCACCTTGACAATGGGCTCTTCGGTAGATTTGTCAAGGCAGTGCATCACCCGCTCTATTTCCTCATTAATTCTAGCTTCTACTTTCTTTATATACACAGAAGCACTATTTTCTGCTAAAAATTTCTGGCTTTCCATCTGCAATTAAGAATTTTAAAAAGCATAACAGGAAAAAGTTGTTTTTATTCAAACAGGGTCTCTATAGTACTTACAGTAGAACATACCAAGTAGTGTTAACAGCTGAAGACATTTCATTCAGTTTCTTACTAAATTAGGCTTTAAAGCATTTATTTACATAAAACTAAATTAACACATTATCTGTAAACATTGTTTTAAAGATCTGCTCATGTACTCGATACAAACTGAAGCATCTGACCCAAGCCTTCCATTACTACTGTAAGCTGTAACTACAAATATTTGTCATAGGCTTTGCTAACACCACTGTAACTGAAGTTCTCCTGCCACCCCACTCCCAAGCTGAAAGCACACATATATGCAATTTGAGGAAAAGAACATGTAAATAACTATTAATTCTGTCTATCAAACACTCATCTTACTGATTGCAGAGTCAGTAGTGTCATCCCAAGATTTTAATGTACCTGATAGTAACATCAACTGATATATCTAAGAATTACATAGTAAGACATGCTGATACATGCTACACAAAAAATTTGTAACATTCTCTACCTAGCAAAAATAGTTTTAGTCTTTAATATCAAGTTCCTAAGAACAGACTTTAATATTAGCAAAAATCTTGGTTGGACCATCCTCAATCATAATAAACAGTGCACGTGTGCTTTTAAGCAAATTTGTAGTAGACACATATGCATGGGACTTCAGTATATTTTTGGAGGTGAGTTTTGTTTTTTGTATTCTTTAAAATTTATTTCTTTACCATGTATATAGTGTTATGCCTACATGTATACCTGCAGGCCAGAAGAGGGCACCAGATCTCATTACAGATGGCTGTGAGGCACCATGTGGTTGCTGGGAATTGAACTCAGGACCTCTGAAAGAGTAAGTAGCCAGTGCTCTTAACCTCTGAGTCATCTCTCAAGCCCCTTACACTTAGGGTTTTTTAACCATACAATTTTAAAGTGGAAATTATTATTATTATTATTATTAATAATAAGCAGTTCACTGATGCGTAGAAACATGAAGTAGGAGTTCTAAAAAGGTTTTTAGTTTTGTTTTTTTATTTGTATCATCCCCCGCAATGGGTTCTAGCTGAAACAAGTCAAAATGTTCAGACTAATTAACTTCATTAAACAATGTTATGATCATCATAGGAGTTCTAGCTATTGATTACCTGAAAAAATTCTGCAGACATTTCCAAAAAAGGAGCTTCAAAATCTTCCTCATAGACTGATCTTCCTTCAAGACCTAAAATCATTAACATCTGGCAAGCATTTCTTATTGCTCCTCTGTCAAAAGAAATTTAATTAATTGATAATCAAATATATTAAATGCATGTAAAATATATAAAAGTTGAGAAATACCTTTATAACATTTAGTTTTTATCAAAGGAAACAGTTTTCCAGAGAAAACTCATTTTTTAAGAATAGATATGGAGCCAGGTGGTTGTTGTGCACACCTTTAATCCCAGCACTCGGGAGGCAGAGGCAGGCGGATCTCTGTGAGTTCGAGGCCAGGCTGGTCTACAGAGTGAGTTCCAGGACAAGCTCCAAAGCTACAGAGAAACCCTGTCTCGAAAAAATAAACAACAACAACAACACCAAACACACACACACGCACAAAAAAACAAAAAACCAAAAAAGGAGAATAGATTTGGAATAATTTTAGTCAAAGTCCATCTTGATTATGAAGCTCTTTATCAAATTATTCTTGTCTCACAAAAATTTTTAAGAAAATATGCTTAAGAAAAAAAATTCTATTTACTTAAAAAAAACAGGGGTAGTTTAATGGGATACAACTGGAAATAAAAAGGTAAACAGGTTAAGTTATTTAGTAAGCCAGACAGCAGGACAACCTACAAATAAAATCATGACAACACAACATTTTTTTAATAAATTGCTTTTGGGCAATCCTGATTAAACACTAAGTTCAATCAGTAAGAACTTTACTAGCTCACTCCCCTGAAACCAAAGAGAAGGAATCCCACTTGTTTTAAACTCCAGCAGCACCATCACAAAAATGGTACTGTAATGGCGAGAAACGTGATAGTGGAAGACATGGAAATGGTTCTGGGATGTTTTAGGCTACACGCAGTATTTTTCTTTAAAAAAGAGTCAAAAGCTTACCAAGGCACAATGCATGTGCCTACGGTTTAGGCTTCCGGGGAGCCTGGAGAGGAAACACCTGCGCTGACTGTGTCCACAATAAGACCATACTACTGAGGGGGAGGCTACAGATGCAGCATTGGCATGAGTGAGGCCCTAGGTTCAATTCCCAGGAATGCAAAGAAAATGAAGTGTGTCTGTGTGTGTACACATATATAAATAAAGAGGAAGGAGAAAAAAATTTAAAAAGTGTCCTTAAAAAAGAAAAAACAATCTAAGAAGCTTAAGATGGTAGCCTTAGAGTCTAGGTAACTTAAAACAATGAAAGTCTTTGAAGCTTTTAATAAGTACTGAAAAATGAAATTTTTAATTGTTTCAATGAAATTATGACATTAAGATATAAACACTAAAAAACCAAAAGTAAGGAAATACCTGTCTACAACTTCTCCTTTCCGTTCTCTGGCAATCATATCCAATAAAGTTTGCCGAAGATGATCCCTAATACACCCATAACGTACAACTTGATCTCGAAAAATTATTAATCCCAAATTGTAGACATTTTCTACATTATTTTGTTGTACATACACACGGTCCTGTAGTAAAAATAAAAACAAAATAATGTTAAGCAAAATTGGTGCAAATATAAAATAATATAAGAACCTACAACAAAAATTATTCCAAGTACTTTTTAATTTCTAGTATCTCAAGTTATGTAAAAATAAATCTTTACAATTCATGATTATTAAAACAAATTTAAAATAACTTTTTTCTACTATACAGAAAAAATGGGCAAAATTATAAGCCTGGGGAGTATTAAACAATTATTATAAGGAGACATGCCAGAAAGCCAATGAAACTATAAAGAATACCCCAGAAGCTTAAGCATAGATATGTAAAATTAATATTCATTTATAGCAAAAGGTTGATGTGCAAATAATTATTTTTTAGACAAAAGTTGCAACTTGGATCATGTATCAAAGATATACATGTGTTAAACTAGTTCACAAGATCTTCAAGTAAAAGAGTAGACAGTAGGATAAGACACACTGAAATCTTTGCTGAGTGGCAATGCCAAGTGTTTTCTTTACTGCTTATTAGCACCGAGAAGGAATTCAGCCTGGGGGTGGGCAAGAACGTTTTCACAACTTATTCCAAGAAGAATCTCCCTTTGTTACTACACTGTTGATTTTATATAATACAGTAATAATGTAGTTCTAATAATTTAAATCCCTCCAAGAGTTCTTTGTTTTTGCAGATATTTCCATGTAATTTCAAAAGACTGCTTATACTTAAAAGGGGCTAGGACTTTAAAAAAATTTCCAAAAGACATATAATATATTAAGGACTAATTTTAAATGCTGTAAACTCAGGATTAGACAGTTATGTTTAAACCCAACATTGGTAACAATCAACTGCAAAAAATGTAAACGAAATTCACAAAATTGCTCCTTTTAACTTGTCTTTCAAAATCCAAACCCCAGACATTTTAAATAAAAAATATTCTGAAAGGTATCTTAAAGTTCCATAAATAAAGCATTTCATCAGCACAGAGATAAACCGCATTTTAAATCTATTTGTAGTTCTCCCCTAGAAGTTACTCCTAGCCTAAGCAGTTTATAGTAGACATGAACCTTCCCAGTCTGGGGAGGCAGACCATAGGGGAAAGGGGAGAATTAAACAATGGGTACCATCCCATGTCTGTTCTTTCACAGAGCTGGGTAGGAAGTCAGATCCTGTGACTGATTTTACTCATAGTTCACTTCATAAACCAAACTGTAAACACACCATCTATAATACATTATCTTAAAAAGAATAGTTTTTCAGACCTTGCTAAGAACAACTATAAAGACTGGCTAACAGTTTTTAAGAAAGCACTACTTGTTTAAAAATACCAATTATGATAGGCAGATCTGTAGGAGTTAGGTAGAGAGATGCAGTCTATCTATATCTTTAGCCAGGTGATCTTCATGCTAAATTCCTCCCTCCAATATCTAATTAAGATTGAGGGGTCCCTATTATTTCCAACAGATAAGAGTTAAAAAGATACTTGGCTCTATCCACAGATAAGTTTTAGCAAAATTCATCTTTTTCTTCCTGATGCCTCAAATGTACCAAGACACCTGTTTACTAGGATATAAAAGATCAAACTCAGAATACAAAAGCATGCCTAGAGGTGCCAAAACACACTATGCTAAAGTAGTTTTTAAGAGAGTGACCCTACAGAGTCAAGGAATACCTCTGGTACATGGTCCAAATAGTTTTACTACTCGAGAAATGGTATTAAAAGCCACGCTACAGAAAAGCAAGTTAGAGTCAGTGGCTACAGGCTCATGAAGTAATTACTGTGCGAAAGGAGGGAAATTTCAGTTCTAATATTCCCATCTAGTGTTCATTTTAAACAATGTTTGCTTTTAAAAATTAAAAGGTCAAGGGGGTGGTGGCATACACCCATAAACCGAGGCTAAGGAAGAAGAATTTAATGTTCTAGGTCAATCTGGCCTATACAAAGAGAAGCTAGCCATCTTAAAACAAAAGGTGGGGTCCTGGAGTTAGCTCAGTCTGCAAACTTGCTTGCTGCCAAGACTAATAGCCCAGAGGTTCCACTTCCAGGACAACACACATTAAGAAGGAGAAAGAGACCCCGCCCCTTCAAGTTTTCCTCTGCCCTCCGTATATACACAAAATAAGTACATGTTAAAAAAAAATTACTTAAAGTGCCAAATAAAAGAATTCAGTAGAATATTTAGGACACAAATTCTAACAAACTTGGGTTATATGCAAGTCAGAAAACTCAGTTTTGTACATGGTAAGTCTTCATGAAACATCTGACTTCTTAAAGAGCAATAGTTCCACACCTTTCCAACTTAACAACACGCTAAAGAGCCAGAGTGTTACTCACCTACACCTTCCTGGCTGACCTCACTTATGGCCAAAGTTACAAACGCTCTAATTATCTGTGAAAGTTGATGTGGTCAAGCAGGTTAATTAAACTCAATTTCTCACATGAGTATCTATAACAATGTTTTCACTCATTTCTTACAAGAAGGAAAAAACTTTACAAATACTAAGTATTTATTCTGCTAGTAAACAAACACTTCAAATCACACTTTCAAAATACCCCCAAACTAATTAGTCTGTCAGAACATGTTTGAGGAAGCCTCATAGCTTAATCAGAAGGAAATCTAACAAAAAGTAATAGAAGTTATTTTCTAACAAGGATCCTTTCAAGCCATGAAAGAGAGGTTAAAAAAGCCTAACCCAATGAAGACAGAAACAACAGTAAAAAGGCAGAACACAAAAAAGGTTCTTTTACAAGATCAGAAAAAGAAGTCTAATTAGCTAATATATTACAAAATGAACCAAGTGTATAATTTTGTACACAGGTAAAGTTTAAATAGTAAGCTGTACACTTCCGTGTGAACACTAATAAACTTAGTAGAAAAGCAGAGGATGTTTCACTAAACCACTGAGGAGTAGGCTCAAAATCACAATGTGAAAAAATTTAAATAAATAACATCCTAGTTGTTAAGAGAAAAAAATCATGTACCCCATTTTTTGCCTTCTAATTTAAAAATAAAAAACCTCTAATAAAATAAAAACTAAAGCCGGGTTTGGTGGTACACACCTTGAATCCCAATACTCAGGAGGCAGAGGCAGGCAGATCTCTTGAGTTTGAGGTCTAGCCAGGGCTAGAGAGAGAAATTCTGTTCCCTAAAACCAAATCAATGAATGAATGGATGGATGGATGGATGACTGAATAAATGAATGAGAACTCAAACAGAACAAAACAAGAGCAACAAGTAAATAAAAAACATTAAGTGGTGGTCAGGATGCAGTAGAAAATAGTATCAACATCTGTCAAAAGATTAAAACCAGAGTTAGCTGATGACGAACAGTTGTGCTTTGTACACACTTTGTACACACCCAAAATACAGAAAGCAGGGTCCTAGAGGGGTATGTGCATTCCAATGTTCACAGGAGCAATTTCCAGTTCATAATTAAAATGACCATTGATGAGTGGATGGGACAAACAAAATATGGTGTATATATAAAATAGAGTATTATCCATACTTTTAGGGTAGGGGATAGCATATAGGAGCAGGTATTAAGTAGAGAAAAAAAAACCCACAAAACCAAATACTGTATTGCTCCACTTACACGTGGTACACAGCAATCAAATTCACTAATGCAAAGATCAGAATTGGGGACTGGAAAGGTTATTAACGGGTAAAGAGTTCTAGCTTTGCAAGAATTTTACAGGATGGTGTTTGCCAGATATATAAAGTAAAGGCTGGAGATCTGTATAGTAAGAGATGTTTACTGTCATATACCCAGGCAAGTATTTTATTTTTATTGCTTAACTACTTTTAATGCTATGACTACTTAACAACAATGATAAAGCATACACTGTGAAGACTAAATCATAGTGCTTAAAATGGTGCCTGGCCCACACTATGGACTATGAAAAGTGCTGTCAGCTATCATTAAATAGATCACTTATCTACTTATCATTGAGTAGATGTTGTTACACAAGGCTGCTATCAATCTCCTTTAAGAGTTCCTAAAGAAATTGTGATCCACTTAATACAAATTTATCTATGCTCCCTGTTTTCTTCCTTTTCCCCATTTCCCAGATATATATTGCTTTTCACTTTCAATATTAAAATAGTTCCAAGTTTTACAGTTGGAAAAAACCCTGAAATTTTAATGATCTAACCAACACATCCTTAAACAGATTCTACAGATGGTTTTGCGCCCCCTGCCATGAAAAAAAAAGTCTTGTGTGGTAGGTACATAAACACACATATCCTAGGAGAGGATCCAGGAATTTCAGCCATGCACCAAGAATTCTCTGGTTCCCAAAAAGCATCAGGGGTCTTATACAATAAATCTGGTTCATAGATATGGAAAAACAAGCTCACCCAGAGGGTTAAGTAAATAAATCAATGACAAAGCAGGAACCAAAGCCAAGACTCTCTTAATTCATCATTAAGCACTTTCTCACTGTTTCAGACTTCCCACATAATTGGCAACACTCCACTCCAAAGTAAGCTCTATTCCATGTGCTTCATCAAGAAATTTGTGCTATAAGGACAAACCCCTCATAGAGCTTCAAACCAGACAAAATCCCAGTACTGAACTGAGAAGGGTACACACAAAGTGCCACCTCTAGCAAAGCTATTTCCAATTGATACCTACTAGGAAAAGGGAAATCAGTTTTTTCCAATAGAGTGTTACTTGGGTATATCAACCACACTCAAGGGAAAGGGCCCATACCCAGGAGTAGTTGGCCATTCCAGTCATTAGTTTTCTGGGTAATTCAGACTGAAAATGAAACGCTCCCAATTAGCCCCAAGTATCTTGCATCTTCTAAGATACACATAAGGAAACAGTGACTGTGGAGCTGGAGTGTAAGTTCAGCATGAAAGAACTTACATGCTCATAGCAAACTCCAGCTACAGGTTACCTGATACTTTCTTCTGATCTCCAAGAGCAGCAGGTACAAATATATACATGCAGGCAAATGCACACAGAAAAAATAAATCTAAAATAAGCAACAACAACAACAAAAAACCCCAACAAAACAAGAAGCAAATTTAAACTAAAGCAGTTACAAACTCTAATGCCTTCACCTGCCAAATAGGCAGTACAAATCTGACTCCTCCCTGCAAAGGCTGAAGGACCTATGTGAAAGAGGAGGTGGAAAGATTTTAACAGTCAAAGGTGGCAAATGACTTCAAGGAAACTGGTTTCCAGATACAACAAAGATGGATGTCAAATGTGACAATATGCACAAGACCTGAAAAAGCTAAAACCAGAAAAAAAGAAAGAAAAGAAAAGAAAGAAAATTCTCAGCTCAGAGAAGAGGATCAAATCCCGTCCCAACTGGGGAGCTCTGGTATTTGATGGCTGGTAGGAGAGGAAAACTCAAGTCATCCTTAGTACTACTATGGACTCACAAACACCTGGTATATTCACAACTACTCACACCCAGGAGTACTTGGCCAACACAGACCAAACTTGATACATAATGAGAACATGAAGTTGGGAGGGTAGGGAAGTGGGGGAGAATTTAGGAGGGGTTGAGGAAGGGGATGAATATGATCAAAATATATTGTATAAAATTCTCAAAAATAAAAATATAAAAAATACATATTAAAATTACTTCATTTCAACACATATACATTTTTCTTAGTCTAAAAATGTCATTTCTGAGCCAGGTGGTAGTGGCACACAAACAAACAAAACTCATTTCTGGTATATTTTAGGTAAAACCAGAACAGTACATATATTTAAAAAACATGAAACAGGAAAATGAAGGACATAAAGATAAAACGAAAATCTGGCTATGGAATGAAGCTAATTCTTTCTGAATCTAAAGTAAGACTTTAATAAGAATTGTGAAAAGGCAGTCAATTCAAAAAGAGCATGTAATATATATCGCGTGTGTGTGTCTAGTTTGCACAAGGAGCTACACTCGGTTTATGACACAATGGCTATACAGGCATTTGTGTCCCTGACCTCAGTGCAGCCTAGTAGGTAAGTCATACAATACTGTTAGTCCACCTTTTCTGAAGATTTGCTTTCAATGGCTCCAAATTAAATGTAAAATTTTAGAAATAAACAATCCCTAAGTTTAAAATAATACAGCGATTCCATACATGAAACCTGTCGCGCTCTGACCTACCAGACACATTCAAAGCTGTCGATAATTTCCATACTGCATTAGTCAGCACCCTATCCACAACCTCCACTTATTAACTCAGTTTTCAGATCAACAAGTAATTCTTTTATTCAAATACTTCTTATACTAAGTAACAGCTCCAAATTTCAGTACACCGTGACTACTATGAATGTTGCTAAACAACAGTTCTGAGTACAAAAAGAGCATGCTTTCAACCAATAGGGCATAACCCATCAGAGACCACTAATAAGAACTCGCCATTTTCCTTGAGACGGGGTCTCATATAGCTAGCTTAGTTTGGCTTCTAACAAATTTTGTAGCATAAAATAACCTTTAACTTCTGATCCTCTTGACTTTGCCTTCCAAAGGCAGGTATTATAGGCAGGTCACCACTAATTCCACACCAGCTTTGACAAGAAATTTCAAAACTTTAAGTCAGAACAAGGTCAGACTTTTTCAAAACGGAGGATTATGAGAATTCTCAGAGAACTTAAGTGATATGATTTTTGTGCTATGGAGAAAACAACAAAAACAAAACAAACTGAGCAAACATACAACAAAGGAGTATCTGTAGGACAGAATAGTGCCTAGTGGATGCTTTAGGACTAGGACACACACACTTCTAAGACTAGTTACACCAATTTTGAGAAAGAAATGTAAGACGATCAGTTTTGGTCAATAGATAAAAACGTAAGAAGAAATCAGATTCTAGCAATGGGAGACGTAGGGAGAAGACATTAAAGAAGTGTTAGGTTTCTGTATGGGCAACTAGAATGACAAATATGAGTTCATTTGGAGATGCCAAGTTTGAATGTCTTGTAGACAATGAAGGGTGTCATCAACTAAACAGACGACATAAGCCAAACCTCCGAGAATAGTGTTATACATACAATTTGGGAATCATGTACATTACAAAGAGCTGTAAGAGTGAGTAGTGCGGTATAAGAAGAAATACCAAAAGCCCAAAGATCCTTTGATTTACAGAGGAGGAGAAGGAGGATGTGCAGGAGGGGCAGTAGCCGAGAAGGAAAAAGCAGAAGGCAGGAGACACATAGTGCTTTGTCACAGATCCAGGGCCTAATATAGGAAAAGCAAAGTGCAGTTAGCTGTGCCAAGTGTTGCTAAAAAGTAACAAAGGAGAATGTGCAGTGCTCTCTGTATTCAGAGATGTATACCTCCTCCCTCCATGATGATCCCAGCAAAGACAAAACAGAACAAAAACTGAGGTAAATTCTTAACTGGGATGTGTTTAGAGTGGGCATTAAAAAAAAAAAAAAGAGCCCATTTTCACATATGCTAATGAGACATCTACCTGAGAGATTGGTAAAAGCTGGGGAGATGATGTTTCATCAGAAAAATCTAGTTGAGGCCAGCTGGACTGGGACTGAAAAGCATGAAGTAAAACCGGACTCTCTGAACATGGCAGACAAGGAGAGCTGGCTGAGAAGCCAAGGACAATGGCACTGGGTTTTGATCCTACTGCATGTACTGGCTTTGTGGGAGCCTAGCCTGTTTGGATGCTCACCTTCCTAGACCGGGATGGAGGGGGGAGGACCTTGGACTTCCCACAGGGCAGGGAACCCTGACTGCTCTTTGGACTGGAGAGGGAGGGGGAGAGGAGTGAGGGGGAGGGGGAGGGAAATGGGAGGCGGGGAAGAGGCGGAAATTTTTAATTAAAAAAAAAAAAGAACGTGCCTAGTGCTGGTAAGACCAACTAAAAACAAAAACATCAGTAACTCCCAAACTCTTAAGGGTAGAGACCAGTTAGTAGGGAATATGGTTCCTAACACGGGTTAAAAACAAAGAACAAACAAAAAACCTGACCCATGTTGGAAGTAAATGTCTTTCTGCATTAACGCAGGTGGGGAAAAAAGAAAAGAAGTGCACACAAGTCCTATGCTACTTCTGCTTTTCTGAGATGGAGATAGTTAAGTCCTTTACCATGAGGGAAGTCAGAGGGCTGAGCAAGAAGAAAGAAGAGCTATAGCCAGGAGAGTCTAAAACCCGGACAGTAAAAGGGCTGCCAGGAGGCCTGTGACAGTGAACAAATCCTGACACTGACCCACCCAGTAGAGCACAGGAAAGGGTAAGATAGTTACTGGATCTATCCCATCACTGTGCTACCTACCATATGGGTTAACAAAAACATTAAGGAACTAGAAATACTAATACTAGGTAATTTTTACCGCACTTATTACTATGGCCATGCTTTACATAAATGGTTCATATAAGCTCTATCACTACCCAGATGATGATTTTTCAGTTTAGACATGAGTAACATGACAAGAAGTAATAAAACTGTTTGACATGGTCATGTAAGAAGCAGAGCCACATACAAACCTTGAGATTCCATTAATTTGGAAACAGAAATGAAACTGTTTTAGAATGAGTACACATATATTTTCAAATAGTAACAAAATTTTAATTCCAAGTGACTTTATAATGGCTAGCAGCTGGTATAGAATTTAAAGGCTCAGTCCTGTTAAAACTGCAAAGAGAACAAGAGTAGCAAGCTTCCTTTACACTAGTACATGAGATAATTGTTTTCATGTGTTATCTCATTTATCCTAAAACTGTTAACACAAGGTAGATCCATAACCTGACAAAACAGTGCTCAGAAAGCGGTTACTTTGGTAGACCTCTTATTCCATCCCAGGAAAATTAGGTGGCCTCTCCCTCATGCTTTTGCCACTAGACACTCAAAAAATCAGGGGTAAAGGCTTGTCTGAATTCACTCAGCAGAAAAGGCTCTAGTTGCTTGTTCTCATTGTAAATACTTTCCGAACGTCATGTTATTCCATTAAGTGAAGGAAACTATGACAAGCTTTTGTTACCATACTGCAACTAAAGAACTGAAAACTGAAGAGAGTAAAAGTCACTATGTCCAGTTCTCCAACATAAACACTGATGCAGGGCTGGAAAGATAGCTTAGTAGTTAAGAGCACTGGCTGCTCTTCAAAGGACCTAGATTCAATTCCCAGCACTCACACTGTGGTTTACAACTGTAATTCCTGTTCCACAGGATTCAATGCTCTTTTCTGGTTTCCACAGACACTGCATGTATATGGTGTACAGACATGCATGCAGGCAAAATACTTATGCACATAAGCAAAAAAACAAAAGAAACAGATAACAAGTCATTAAGACTTAATAACTTTGCAGTGATGCAACAAATTAAACTGAAATAATTAAGATTCATCCAAGCTTACAAGTTTTGTGTTTTTTGGTTTTTTGAGACAGGGTTTCTCTGTAGCTTTAGAGCCTGTCCTGGAACTAGCTTTTGGGTAGACCAGGCTGACCTCAAACTCACAGAGATCCACCTGCCTCTGCCTCCTGAGTGCTGAGATTAAAGGTGTGTGCCACCACCACTTGGCTACAAGTATTTTTTTTTTTAATTGAGAGTAAAATCAGAAGCCGGATGCATGACTTTAATGTAAGTACTTGGGAGGCTAAGTTTGAGGTCAGCCTGGTCCACACAGTGAGTTCCAGGACTGCCAGGGCTACAAAGAAAAACCCTATCTCAAAAAACCAAACCAAACCAAACCAAACCAAACTAAAACATTACCAAACCAAATCAAAAACTGAATGGAAGAGCCGGGGGGAAAGCAAGAGAATAAAATTCAAGTTAAAGCCATCTCTTTAAACATCTTTTTCTTGACTGATAAAAATTGAAAAACAAAAATATCAAGTGAAACAGATTATATATCCAATGAAGCTCATATCCTAAAACAAGACCGACTGCAGAAATACAACGGCACGAATTTACAGAATGGCAGCTATAAAGAATATAACTATGAGAAACTGTATTAATAAAACATTTTTGTTGCTGAAAATATTTACAGTTAAGATTCATAAGCTTAGAAATTCAGCTTTTAACTCATGCTGTAACTACCTTTACCTCAGAAAGACATATTAAATAAGGGTTTTTAGTATTTTTTATTTTGAAGCACAAGCACTAAATGCTTGCTTTAATTTTTCTTCTTTTCTTATGCATGCTACTACTTGTGAATGCAGGGGCATATGACTTCCTCCTCATTCTTCTGGAGGCAGAGTCTCTCAACCAAACCCAGAATTTGCCAATACAGATAGCACAGCTAATCTAGTGAGTCAGATTACTCTGGGGACCCTTAACTCCACCTTTCAAGGCTGAGAATACAGATGAGCCACTAGGTGTGGGTTCTGGGGACCTTAACCCCAGCTCTCTTACTTGCTTGGCAAGTGTTTTACCACTGAGCTGTTTCATCTCTCCAGCCCATTAAAACAATTTTTAAAATCATGTCTTTTCAGTCTTTTATTCTAGTAATTAAATGAATGTGAATGATCTACACTTTATTTACACAGGTTGAGGGTGACTTTTACAAAGGAAGTATTTTTACTTAAGAAACTAAACCTGGGTCTGGAGAGATGGCTTAATGGTAAAGAGCACTTGCTGTTCTTGCAGATGAACTGAGTTCAGTTCATATTATCTACATGGTGGTTCACAGATACCTGTGACTCTAGTTACTGGGGATAATGTCCTCCCTCCTCTGACCTCTAAAGGGCACTGCGGGAAGTGGTGCTGATACAAGCATGCAGGCAAGACACTCATACATAGAATCTTTTAAAAAACCAAAAGAAACAAAACAAAAACAAACAATCTACAAAGATGTAGCCAGTATCCAACTAAAACTGACAGAAAGTCACTCTTTTGAAATGTTGATTTCTTTTTAAAGGAAACACAAAAAAACCTGTACTTACCATATACATTAGTATATCTCTAATCATCACCATGGCTGTTTGATGATCATTCCAAGCTTGATTTAATGTTTGAAGAAAGTTGTTATTCAATGAATTTAGTACATCTTCTCGCACCTATTAACAGAACAATTCATTAGGTTACGCACATAAATACTCATACATATACATGCATGTATTATTTGTTCAATAAAGTAATCAAGTAGAATCCTTAGCTTTAAATCAAAATATTAAGTTACAGGCCAGGCAGAAGTTAATCTATAACACACAGCAGACTACCAAATATGCTCATAAAATCCAGATTTCTCTCTTAAATTCTAGAATCAAAAGCAAACTCCTAGGTATTTCAAAATACCTAGTGGCTTAACAATGTAAAATAAAATCCCAAATCCTTACAGTGAGTAAGGCTTTGTTCTTGGCTCCAGGCTACCAGGCCCAATGTCCTTGTACATATTCCCCAGGGATGAAGCTGAAGACCAAGGATATGGAGGATAGCTGCCTGAGTGCATGCAAGTCCTAGGTCTCTGAGGAGCTCTGTGACTTTGGAAACGTTATTTCACCTACGAAACTTGATTTTCTAACATATAAAATAGTATCCTCTTGCAAGATTGAAAGGACAACATCTAAGGTACAGAGAACAGTGCCTATAATTCTCTATACACAACAAATGCAAACCTCCAGCAGCAACCATGACTGGCCATTGTGCTGCTCACTCAAATCCCATTCAAATCACTTCAATTTCTTCTACTTAAATTTCACCTCCAGTCTTTCTTGACCTCTTCTTCTCTCCCTCTCCCCACCTACACTATTTCAAATCTCTCTATAAATACATACTCTATTTCTATCTCTGTATAATACATTCTATTTCCAGCTTTCTACTTCTTTACCTTCTGCTTACATTTTTCTTCCTACTACTCATTGCTATCTGACTACATTATATACTTATTTATTGCTTCTTCCACTAAAATCTAAATGCCTCCATAGTGGAAGAATGTCTCTTTTTAGCTGTTACTCCATCACAAATAGTACAGTGCCTGGTATGGAAAAGATGCTATCAACTGTGAGTCACTTTCAACAAGTTAAACATTTTCATGACGTTTCCTCATGTCTGATATGCCTTCTTAATCCAACCCCAATAGACCACTCACCCTTAGAAGTCTTTTCTACCTACAAGCTTGTTACCACCTTCCCTAAGTTTCCTGTTGTGCTCTCAGCCCAATGGAAAGATTATTTGCCAGGAAGACAGACTCTTCATGTAATTCTTTGAAATTACAGTTGGACTTTCATATCCATGTGTTCCACATCCACAGATTCAAACAACAATCAATCAAAAATATTTGGGAGAAAAAGCCTGTTTCCTACTGAAAATAAATACACCTTTTGCTCTTGTCATCATCTCAAAGCAAACACAGCATGAAAAACCTTTTTATAACATTTGTACTATATTTGCTATATGTAATTCAGAGATGAGTTCAAGTACAGGAGTATGAGCTGGATTTTATACATGCAGATTTTACACATGAGAACTAACTGAACACTTATTGAGTCTGGTTGCTATGGGGACCTGGAACCAATCCTAGAGGACAAGAAATGAGTACTATGCTGCACACCTCTACAAATATTCAGACTCAAAAGTCTTCCATGGTCCAACTCAATTCTCATTAATTCCAACCTAACCAAATCTATAACACCAAACATATGTCAAACCTTGTTAAGTTAGGGAGAATCTCAAGCCATGGTACACTTTTGAAACATACTAATTAATGAATCAAGATATACATATCTATATAACTGAGTTTTAAATGTATGTGAATAAAATGTCATTCCATAAGAAATCAATTACTAAGTCAGTTAAAGATCAAAAAAACAGAACGCCTTTAACATACAACACACTAAGTTAAAACCAAGAAAATTGTGCCTGATTTTTTTTTAACTTTTGAACTAACATTTATTTATTTTGTGTGTTTACATGCATGCACACGCATGCATGCATAGATGTGTCTATATGTATGGGAGTGTGAATTACACCCTGTCCATGTAAAGGCCACAGAATAATCTGTGAAAATTGGCTCTATATAAGTAGGTCCTAGATACTGAACTCAGACTGACTTGACGGAAAGTACTACTCCATTTTATTAAATGCTAGCGAAATATAAGTTATTAGATTTTAATTGTGAAATCATACATATAACATACCCTATGAGTAGTATGAAAACTACTAGCCCATATCATAAACCCAGAATATGATATATTTTGGCTTTTAAGACTGAGCACCTTAATTTTAAGGTATAACCTCTGGAGTTGTTTCATAAGTACACTGATTATACCAAAAGATACACACACACACACACACACACATACACACACAAGCACGCACGTGCACGTCTGCACATTAGCTGATAGAGCTGTTAATCAAATACTTTTACATAAAGTTGATATAACTGTAAAATTATACTAATGGGTAGATATATAATTTCAATCTACATATTGAAGTATTAAGTGATTAAGTGTAGGGCTTGTCAGTTGCAAATATTAAGGTACAGAATACACACGCAGAAGTTGAAACATTCCCATTTACAAATGCTTTCGGTAAGCTCCATATACTTCACTGGACCACTAAATTTTGAGAAGTAATTAAATGAGAACCTGACAATGCAGGGCAGGTGTGGTAGTAAACAACTGGAACCAAGCACTGGGAGGAGACAGAGACATAGAATCCTAAATCCCAAAGATAGCTACACATGAAAAGTCTTGTATTCCAAATACTAAAACATCTAGCCAATTATATTAAGAACTGAACTTTCGTAACTACTAAAATTGAGTTAATGTGAATTGTATTAAATTACTCCAGTTTGAGGATACATTTCTAATCAGAAAATTATTTCTAAATGTACTCAACACATTTGTTGAATGAATGACAAAACTGACCAATCAAATAAGTTAATATTACAAAATATGTTCTCTAAAGTGTGCTAATTTATATATTTTAATATATCAGCAAATATTTCACATAATATAATGTTTACAATCTATATCAGTGTGGTGGTGATGTCCTCCATAATTGTGCATTTGAATACTTGGTCCTTGCTGAAGAGAGTATGCTGCAGGGAACACCTGTGAGAATTCAAAAGTCAGGTGTAGTTTCTCGTGAGTTCTTTCAAAGCTTCCTGTTTGTGTCTGAGATACAAGCTCTCAGTTATCCTTGCCTCTGTGTCTGCTGCCTGCTGCCATACCGTCCCATCATTGTAGACCCTAAACCTCTGGAACTGTAAGTCACAAATAAACCCTTCTTTCTATGTGTTGTTTGGGTCATGATGTTTTACTACAGTAACAGAAAACTATGACAACCAGCCTCTGTGCAAAATTAAAAACACATTAACCAGCACACACTGCAAATGATGCTATTTGCATCATTTTCCAAAGAACTGTGCTATCAGTTAATAGTGAACTTTTGTGAGGTAAAACCCAGACCCAGTAAGACAGACACCGTACACACTCACTCATAAGTGCATATTAGACATAAAGAAAAAGATAAACAGGCTACAATCCACAACTCCTAAGAAGCTAGGTAACAAGAACCCTAAGAGAGACATGCATGGATGCCCCTGGGAGGCAAAATAGATAAGATCTCCTGGGGGCAGGGGAGAGAAAACATGAGGAAACAGAATGGTTGAGTTGCAGGAGAGACAAAGAGGGGGAGCAATGAAAGAGATATCTTGATATAAGGAGCCATTATGGGATTAGGGAGAAACCTGGTACTAGGGAATACCCAGGAATCCACAAGGATGACCCCAGCCAAGACTCTAAGCAATAGTTGAGAGAGTGCCTGAACTAGCTTTCCCCTGTAATTAGATTGATGACCACCTAAATTGTCATCATAGAACCTTCAGTCAGTTACTGATGGAAGCAGATCCACAGCTAAGCACTGGATGGAGCTCCCAGAGTCCAATTGAAGAGAGGGAGAAGAGGTTATATGAGCAAAGGAGTCAAGATCACGATGGGACAACCCAGAGATACAGTTGACCTGAGGTAACATCTGGGACACTAACATAGGACCAAACTCGGCCCTCTGAATATGGGTTCTGTGGCTTGAACAGTTTGTGGGGCCACCGGGCAGTGGAACAAGGATCTATCCCTAGTGCATCAACTGGTTTTTTGGAGTCCATTCCCTAGAAAGGGATACCTTGCTCTGGGGGGAGGGGCTTGGTCCTGCCTCTACTTGGTATGCCAGACTTTGTTGACTCCCCATGGGAGGTCTTATTCTTTCTGAGGAGTGCAGGAGGGGTTGATTGGGAGAGAAGGAGGGGAAACTGTTGTTGGCTATGAAAATGAAAATTATTTTTTAAATAAAAAATAGCTAGCTTTAACCAGGTAGAAAAAAAATCAGACTAAAAGTTTTGATTGTTTTATTTGTTAAAGACTTGTTTATATGTATGAATAGTTGTCTGCAGGTATATATATAGTGCATTATGCACATAAGGTTCCCATAGGGGTCAAAAGAGGGAGTTTGAACCCGAGAATCCTAGAACTTCACTGTGAGTCTCCTGTTGTGCATGATGGGAAACAAAACAAGCCCTCTGCAGGAGCAGCAAGTGCTCTTAATTCCTGATCTTTCTCCCAAGTCCTATGATTTTTAAAAGCCTGGGCATACACACAAAATTTAACAAAAATAAAGTAACTTATACAGAACTGTTATACTATTCTTATTTATCTCTATACTACGAGAAAATTCTTTCAACAATTTCCTACAGAAATCTTTCTACCCTTAAGAAATAAAAGACATTTATTCAGACGTGCAATAAAAAGTAAAAACAAGATGAAAATTGCACCTTTATGAAAAATTAACAATTTCTTAAAAGAGGATAAGTTGGCACAGAAACTAAAATGTACATAAGTTAATAAATAACTTATTTTTTTAATTAACACAAAAATTGAGAACAGTATAGCAATGTGTATCTGTGTAATAACATTGTTAATCATTACTTATTTTTCCACCAGCAGGGCAAATGGTGGGGCAGTACTAGAATGAAGGACTGCACACAGCAAGCACTGAAAGAAAACTCAGTAAGTTCATCCAGGTGAGCTGCCATGAAGAAGAGAAACACGGTACTGCCTCTGATGAGAAGGGTATGCAGTAGAGGACTAATGTGTGTGTGGTACCTGGACTTGTAAGACTGAGAAAGTCTCACACAACAGTCTGCAGAAAACTAAAGGCATCTAAAAACTTTTAAAACTGTTTAGTCAAGAGAAGGAAAAGACCACCACTGGCTAAAAAAAAAAAAAATTTACAAAGACCTATCTGATATCCAAAGCATACAAGAACATTTTAAAATTTAATGAAAAATTAAGTAAACTTATTCTTAAAATTGGCAACAGAAGGTACCTAACTAAAGATATACTGACAGCAAATAACTGTTCAGAACATGTTCAACACAAGCCACCATGGATCTGAAAACTGAAACAATGTGGTGATCCTACATGCCTATTAGGATGGCTAAACTAAAACCCAGACAAAACCCAATGTTGATAAACATGTGTAACAGAGAACCTCTTAGTCACTGCTGAAAGAAATGCAAACAAGCAGTTATTATTTAAAAAAAAAAAAAAGGAAAAAGAAAGCTTTCCCTTCACTACAAAAATCAACAAATTGGCAAGTGCAAACAGTGAGATACTACTAAGCACTAAAAGGAAATATGGAACCAGGCTGTGAAGTAGAGAAAACTTAAATGCATCACTGAAGCATAGTCAATGAGAGCAGGCTGTACGATTTCAACTGCATGATACTCTAGGAAAGGCAAAACTAAGAAATCAGTGAAATACTGGGTTGTCAGTTAGGGGGAAGGATGAATAGGCAGAGAGCACAGAAGAACTTTTAAGGACAGTCACAGTATTCAGCAGATGATAATGGTTACATACATGCCCAAAATTATACCTTTAATGCCACAGAATCAACTCACATTAAAGGCTTATGTAAGCTATGGGCTCTGGTTGGTAATGAAGTATCAACTGTATGGGTTAACAAATGTTCAACTCCATGTTGGTCAAAAGGGAGGCAGTGAGAGCCAGTACATGGTAAATCATAGTACCATTCCATTTTGCTAGAAATCTAAAATTTTCTCTGGAAAACAAAGGATATTTAAACCAAAAATCCAAAAGCAGACAATTGGCATAAAAGTAAAATGCTACATGGGCAGTTCTGCTAGAAGGAGACCACTGGCTTAAAGAGCCAGGCTTTCTGGCTTTTAAGCCACTTCAACTGCTGTAACAGTATTTACACAATTTTGACTCCTGATATTTAAGACACTGATTAATATTTCACATTAACCTTCACTAAAAAAAAAGCCCATGGTTTTATTTGCAAAGCATTGAAGAAAGGGGTTTTATTATAATGAAAATGTATCATTTGAGTATTTAAAGTAACTGTTACCCTGACTTATATGGCTTAAAAAAAGAAAAAAAAACTGGACTCCATAAGAAAAATTTGAACTTTTATTATATAGATGATGTTAAAATGAGAAAAAGCTAAAGATTGCAGAAAAAAAATCAAAGAAAGAAAAATACAAACAAATTCACACAACTCAGTAAAGAATAGAATTTTTAAAATTCTTGAACATCACAAAAGAAAAGCAAAAGGCAAATTTTCAAGAATGTAAACTGAAAACAAGGATGAGAAATTATTAACCATGCAGAACTGCTAAAGTAAACTGACAGGATCAAGCGCTGACAAAAATTTGTAGGAAATGGAAGCAAATTAGTACAGCCATATAGGAAGTTAGGCATTTTTATAAAGTTATTTAAATATATCCTATAATATGCCCCAGCAATCTCACTTCTAAATATTTATCCCAGAAAAATTAAAATTTATTCATGCAAAGTTTGAATATGTATATTTATAAGCTTTATTCACAATCTCAAAAAGCTGTATAAAATAATCATCTTTCATTAAGAGCACAGGTAATCGATGAGCAAATGGTGATACTCTTGGCACAACAGAGCAAAAGGAACCAACTACTGTTACTTTCAACTTGAGTCAGTAGAAATAATTATGCTTAAAGAAGCCAGTCACCAAAGGTAATAAACTCTGATTCCAGTTACAGAACATTGTTGAAAATACAAAACTATAGTGAAAAGAGAACTGACCTGTAGTGGTATATTTTTATTTTAATAAATAAAGCTTGCCTGAAGATCAGAGTGCAAATCTAAGCCATTAGAGGCCAGGGAGTGATGGCACACACCTTGAATCCCAGGAGGCCGACTGAATTCAAGTCTACCCTGGGCTACACAAGTTGGATCCAGAAACAGATCCAGGTGGTAGGTGCTCACAACCTTAATCCAAGTGTCACACACCATTAATCCTAGCACTAGGGAGGTGGAGACAGGAGTAATATGGCTGGGCAAAGAGAGGATATACAGTATGGAGTGTGGAGTACGAGGTTTGGTGGAGACACAAGTGCAGTCTAGGCAGTCTCAGAATCATCACTTCAGCCTGAGCACTGAGAGGTAGAAAGGACTCTTTTGGGGCTTGTTTACTGGTTGTTTCTCTGATGTTCAGCATTAACCCTTATATCTATCTGTCTCTGGATTTTTCGTATTTGTGCTACACAGATCAGTAGTTGCTACAGATGAGAGGCCAAGGAAGGCATAACTATGAACGGTGTGTCACAGAGTTTTCGGGAGTAAAAAGAACCATTCCACATTGAAGGTACTAGTGGTTGCATCAATATGTATATATGCTAAGAATCAAAGAACTCTGCATGGAAATAAAGGCCAATTTTTACATCATCATTAAAAATTGGCAAGAAAATTCTCAAGTTGGACCTGTTTATCATAAACTACAATTCCACAAACATTGTTAAAATAACTTAAATGTGTTGGAATTGTTCAATAATGTCAATATAGTAAACTAATACAATAAAAAACCAAATTGAGTGCTATTTATTTCTGGGAATACAACTTTTTAACACCTTAAAAATGTCAACTTTAGCTAAGATTAAAGTAGAAAGATATAAATACTTATATATTCTATATATACATATGTATTAGATATAAGATATACACATATATGTTTGGCATCAAATTATACTGGAAAATAAAAACTTGTAATTAAAATGAGCCATGAATTATGTGGAATACATGCTAACTATACCAAGAACATTGAAAAATATAATAGAGGAATAACTCTGGGCATCTTGTCCTTCCAGAAATCTGTGGTATTTAAATCTTCACCAAGAAACCCAAATAACCAAAACCATCATTTTCAGACAACTCTAGGCAGGGTCTCTGACCAAGTCACTTAACTGCTCTGATTTGCAGCCCCTTTCTTACACCAAGTTGACTGTGATTGATCACACCTTTGACTTCACATGCCTTACTAATCATATTTCCCCTTACCAGATAGGAGCTTTTTGTATTGTTTAAAGGGGGTTGCCTAGAATTTTGGAATAACAGACAGTAGATGCCTGCTGAAAACTTTTCTGATTCTAAACCCTAGGACATATTGATCATTTCATCTGATGACATCAGTGTAATAAATACGAAGTCTAATATTTACATGACCTATAAAAACATTTGTTTCTACCTAGCACACTTAAAATGAGTCTTGTACCACACACAACCATATGTGGTAGGTAGATGTAAATATAGATTCCTCGTTCTATTTCCCAGTCACCCAGATCTGAAAAATTACACAGAAACTATATTAATTACAACACTGTTTTGTCAATAGTTTAGGCATATTTCTATCTAGATCTTAATCTTGAATCACTCAATTTCTATTAATCTGTGTATCGCCACGAGGCTGTGGTTTATCAGGTAAGGTTCTGGTGTCTTTCTCCTTTGGCAGCTACATGGCATTTCCCTGACTCTGCCTTCTCTCTATCTCTGTTCAGATTTCCTGCCTGGCTTTACTCTGCTAAGCCACTGGTCAAAACAGCTTTATTCATCAAACAATAAAAATAACTCATACAGAAGGACATCTCACATCAGGTAGGGTCCTTCTTACATTACACATTTCTCCAAATACGTAGATCTTATTTTTCCAAGGAATGCTATTAAACATACAGCTATATACCGTGTTTTTACATTATGAAAAATGTCAGTACTTAAGATTACAGGTACTGTTATCCTTCCCTTTAAGGAACAGAAATGTTAACATTAGTTTCCATGTGGAGTTAATACACAACAACGCCAAACTCTAATCACCTGTATCTTCAACATAAATTTGGTGAATAGATGTTGCTATTGTTCACTTACCTTCTTCAGATTTCTTATTTCAAAACAAACAGCTATCTCTTAGCCTTGACTAAGAGAATAAAATGTACATTATGTAGGTATTTTAAGCCTTTCAAAACTCCAAGAGTGAGCTTCCTGAACATCTATCATAAAACTCACTGATTATTAACTAGGTCACAATATTATTCTAATTACTTTTAATTAACTGTTAAGAATAAAGATAGAAATCAGACACCACAATAACTTTTTTCAAAAAAAAACTGTATTAACTACAGAAATTTTCTTCCTCTAGATTGAAGCTAGAAGTAATTTTATTTTTAGAGAATTTACACAGCTAGTGATACAGCTTAAAGGACTTCAAAGACCACACAAACTCTGAATTTCAAATCAAATATTCCAAACCCCAGTTGTCTGAAAATTTCCAAAAAAAATAAAGTCACAGCTATGGCCATACCACCCTGAACGTACCCGGTCTCATCTGATCTTGGAAGCTAAGCAGGGTCGGGCCTGGTTAGTACTTGGATGGGAGAAATAAAGTAATAATATCAGATATCAAGTATGGTTCAAAAGAATATACCAAAACCCCTCCTTTAACTTATGATGGCTTCCATCAGGCAAAGCTAGATGTTACAACACTACAATGGAATACAAGATGCATTCAATCACTTTATAATTCCTACAGAGGAAAAAAAGAGAAGTCTAATATTAGGATCAATTTGAGATACAAAATAGATACAGAAAGGTTTTGGGTGGTACAGTTTAGTAATTTCACACATAAAGATAATTTGTTGTATGTTAGGGCAAAGAGAAAACCATGTAAACTTGGTAATTCTTTAGAAGCACTTTTAAAAAATTAAATTTATTATGTGCATGGGACAGTCAGAGAATAACTTGCCGAAGCTAGTTCTCCTTCCATCCTACGGGTCTCAGGGACTGCATTTAGGCTGTCAGGCTTGGCAGCTGTATACCTTTACTGGAAAAGCTGGCCCGTCCGTCTAAAAAGCCTTTTTAATTTTTCATTTCTTCACTTTGCATCCCATGTGTGCAGTGTACGCAGCAGCCAGAAGATGGTGAGATGCCTTGGGACTGAAGCTACATCACACGTGTGCAGTGTACGCAGCAGCCAGAAGATGGTGAGATGCCTTGGGACTGAAGTTACATCACACGTGTGCAGTGTGTGCAGAAGCCAGAAGATGGTGTGATGCCTTGGGACTGAAGTTACATCACATGTGTGCAGTGTGTGCAGAAGCCAGAAGATGGTGAGATGCCTTGGGACTGAAGTTACATCACATGTGTGCAGTGTACGCAGCAGCCAGAAGATGGTGTGATGCCTTGGGACTGAAGTTACATCACATGTGTGCAGTGTGTGCAGAAGCCAGAAGATGGTGAGATGCCTTGGGACTGAAGTTACATCACATGTGTGCAGTGTGTGCAGAAGCCAGAAGATGGTGAGATGCCTTGGGACTGAAGTTACATCACATGTGTGCAGTGTGTGCAGAAGCCAGAAGATGGTGAGATGCCTTGGGACTGAAGTTACATCACATGTGTGCAGTGTGTGCAGTGTGTGCAGAAGCCAGAAGATGGTGTGATGCCTTGGGACTGAAGTTACATCACATGTGTGCAGTGTGTGCAGAAGCCAGAAGATGGTGAGATGCCTTGGGACTGAAGTTACATCACATGTGTGCAGTGTACGCAGCAGCCAGAAGATGGTGTGATGCCTTGGGACTGAAGCTACATCACATGTGTGCAGTATACGCAGCAGCCAGAAGATGGTGAGACGCCTTGGGACTGAAGCTACATCACATGTGTGCAGTATACGCAGCAGCCAGAAGATGGTGAGATGCCTTGGGACTGAAGTTACATCACATGTGTGCAGTATACGCAGCAGCCAGAAGATGGTGAGATGCCTTGGGACTGAAGTTACAGTTTTGAGCCACCGTATGCGTGCTCTTAATGCTGAGCCAATCTCTCTAACCCTCTAAAAAGCATTCTTATTTTCAAATATTCTTCCAACTCTGGGGATACAAGTCAGTGGTAGAGCATTTGCCTAGCATGTATGAGAGAGACTTCAATCCCCAGTACTGCAAATACTTTTTAAACCTGGGCTAACCCACATTAGAGAATCACAAGTTCGAAGTACATAACAGTACCATGAAAAAAAGGGAAGCTCTAGGGGTGGGGGGGTGGTTAAAAAAATACACAAGGCCTGTAAGATGGTTCCAGTGGATAAAGACACATAATGCCAAGGTGATGTGAGTTCAATCCCAGGGACCAATATGATGAAAGGAAGAGAACTGATTCAAAGAAGTTGTTCTGACTTCCATATGCATGCCTACACATACCTACACACAAACACACACACATGCGCGCAAAAACTTATTTTCAAGAGGATGCAGAGAAAAATAAATCTCCCCCAGAGGGACACCACTAAAATCTAATATTTTTAAAGCAATCATTTCCAATGGCTAAGGTGTCAAGAGAGAATTTAAAAGCTATCACATCACAAGTACTCAATTAAACTATGAACACTGTAACTGTCGGGTAATAATCTGGTTCCTAGAAGATACATTCAAATCTTAGAACAAAACTAACTGAAAAGCTGAGGGAGGAAATGCCCCAAATCATATGATGCACTTACATGGTTATTTAGTAATAATCTGAGTGGCTAGAGATGTAAGTCCAATCACATAAGGAATTTGTGGCTATAAAAACATGGTTGTTTCCACTTTGCCGATTCCTTTCAACAGACCACTGAATGAAAACTACATACACAGAGGGATAGTCAGAAATGAACAAAAGGTTTTTAACACATCTACTATTATTTATTCATTCAAAAGGTCACTCATTCACATACCTATTATTGAAAGACCACCACCACAAACTGTAACAGAAATGAAAGGCTGTGCTTGCAGTTTACTTAAGTTATGCAATAGCTCATGGGTACTACAGAGGAAATGTTAAGTATCATTCTAAACCTGGCTCTCTGACAGCTCTTTTCCGAATCCTTCAAAGCAATAGCTATTCACCTTCTTATATGTCTCACATCTTACAGTTACTCTATACTCAATTCTCTAATAATCCCTTTCCCTACCCTAGCTCCAATCACCACTTTAAGGTTTCCTTTTTGTGTTCAGGTTACTATCACGATGCAATTAATTAAAAGATTTTACTCCCTAGGAGGCAGCCTTTTTTTTTCTCTCTGACTCCTATTATCGCCTTAAGCAACTTCTGTATCAAACAAAATAGGTTCTCAGTTTCTCCCAAAAACTTTAAGTTAGAGAAAAGTATTAAGAATTTAAGGTAAATGTCAATGAAAAAGCACTGAAATAGGGTTGACACTAAGCATTTACTACTGTCAGTTCCATCTGAAGTCAACCTCTTTTAAAAATTTAATAAATGGCTCCTTCCGGGAATACTTAAGACCCAATGTTCTTACAGTACTTTTCAGAGTCCACTACAGATGTCCAGTCACCTATGCATTGAGCAGAAATGCCTACCTGGTTTCTTTCACATGGAGTATTTCCCTACTGCAAACTCAGAATCTGAACTAAAACTAATGAAAATGAGATAATGAGTCTAGAGATCAGCTAGTGAAAACCTTTCCCCCACTGTTCCGACCAGTGGTCCTCTTAAGAGTTGCTTCCACTGTATTTCACAAGTGCAATTAAAACTTCTATCCACATTGCTTTATATTTGCCTAAAAATGAGGAAGACTCAAAACATTTTAATATAAAAGTTAAGTCTTCTCAATGAACTGATCAACAAAACAGTTCAAAGCTTAAAAGTGACCAACTTAATTCCTACTCGTACTCTTACATAAAAATACCCTAAATTATCTATAGACAACATTTAATTCAGTACTTCTCTGGTGTAGGAGGTTCTTCTGTTTGTGTGTTGCTTTCATTGGCTGAATAAAGAGACTGCCTTGGCCTTTTGATAGGGCAGCCCTTAGGTGGGCAGAGCAGACAGAACAGAATGCTGGGAAGAAGCAAAGTGTGGCAGAAGCCATGATTCCACTTCCCAAGACTGACTCTGGTTAGACTCATGCCGGTAAGCCATGACCTCGTAGTGACATACAAATTATTAGAAATGGGTTAGATCAAGATGTGAGAGTTAACCAATAAGAGGCTAGAGCTAATGGGCCAGGCAGTAATTTAATTAATACAATTTCTGTGTAATTATTTTGGGGCTAAACTAGCCGGTCGGCGGGGACCCAGCTCACTCCTTTTTACTACAGAGTGGCACTCCAATGTGGTCTACTAACTCCACGTAAAACCTGAGAGGGCTTTAGAAGGAATTCTACACACAAATATAGAGTTTAACACCCTTTTTGCTGTGTGCTGGCGGGGTGCCGCAAAGAAATTTTCCCGACTCAACAATAGCTGCAGAAAAAAAAGCTGCATCATTTTAAAATGCAGCTTCCTGGGCCCTGCCACTGGTGCAAACTCCAGCAATGGAGCATTTGCGGGCACGGATGTAGGTGTGCCCACTCAGGGTCAGGAACAAAGTACTCTGAAACCATGGCAATGGCTCAGCGCATCCCGCTTGGGCAGGAGGCGGGATCAGGTCTACTAGGTGTGCACAGGCGGGAGAGCATGGAAGATTCCTGCCACCATATACAAAGAAGTTTCCAGGTTGCACAGTGCTCTGCGTGGCAGATTTGGCTGTAACTCAGAAAGAAAGAGTTTATGTGCTGCACACTCAGTCTCAGAGTTAAAGTGCTGAGTGCGGCTCCTACCTGACGGCCCCAGCGCTAGCAGAAATGGTACGCCCACCATTTTGAAATTAGAGAGTTGTGGAGCCAACATGCAGAGCAGCTGCAACCAAGCTGCTTAACATTTTAAAAGCTCTTCAAGACAGTAGAGAATTAAAGACAATGCAATAGGACAGATTCAGACATAAAAGACCTCTAAATGGGTCACAGTGTTATAGAAATACATAGGCTTGGGAAAGAGAAGAAAAAGAGTATTAAAAAGTCAAAAAATAAAGTTAATGCTTTAAAAAAAAGGGTAAAGTCTTTAAAGAGACAGAATAAACTAATAGAGTAAAAATAAGCCACGTAAAAATGGAAAATTCACAGAGAGTCTGGATTATATGTATTATTGTGTTTTCTTTTAATCTTTTTGACTGTGAAGGAGCTAAATACAGAGAGACATTTCATTGTGTGGTCTGCTAAGCTAATACAACATGTATATTATAAAGCTATCTTGACTTCAGAATTTGGGTCTAAGGATATGATGCTTTAGAAAAGAGGTTCTTCTTTTGTTTTTTCAGAAGATGAGACCCTGTGGATTGCTTCTAGACCAATATGGTCTTCCTGAAAGGTTGCTGTGAACACCCTCAAAAAACTTACTTTGCTCAACTGTCAACTAAGATGAACCTAGCACATAGGATACACTATGAAAGACCTGATTAACAGCACCCCCATACAGCAGGAAGAAGTTTGGAGAGAAATAACTGCACCCAAATTCCCAAATATTGTTTATAAATGCTCTTTTTAAAAATACATTTAAAAGGGGATATAATATAGATATGAATAATTTACAATGGTATAAATTCTGCTTTATTGACATAAATTTAAGGTCAATTTTGTTATATGTATATGCATTTCTGATCTTGATTAAGGTATTATGATTGTGTAGCTCATTTTAAAATGATTAGGAAATCTATGTTGTTAATGCATAATCATCAATATTCATAATCATCAAGCTTGTAGTCATGTTAGTTATATTTTCTAGATATATAGAGAGGTATTTCCGTTAGATAGGCATTCTTCATGTCTTTCAAAGACTACAGAATATGGCATTTAATGTTTTAATAACTTAGGGTTTTTCATGACAATGAGACACATCTGCTCCTGGCAGCACCAATCTACTTCAAGAGGAAGATGGACATCAAAGAGGCTCCTTATGGAGCTTGTTAACCATTTGGGCAACAAACTGCTCTTTCCTGGACTGCTTCACCGGACGCAAAGAACCCGCAGAGAGAGGACTGCTGAAATTGCTTAAAGGTCAGACAATCCTTCGGGGTTCCTGATTCATGAAAGAATCAGCAAGACATTCTGCGGGATACAGAAGAAAGTGACTAAACTGTCTTTGAAAATTTCTGGATACTATTGGCCTGTAGGCTGAAGATGGATGCCCCAACGATACAAAAGAACTTTCGGTTGGTGGCACATGCCTTTAATCCCAGCACTTGGGAGGCAGAGGCAGGCAGATCTCTGTGAGTTCGAGGCCAGCCTGGTCTACAAGAGCTAGTTCCAGGACAGGCTCCAAAGCTACAGAGAAACCCTGTCTCAAAAAAGAAAAAAAAAAAAAAGAAGAACTTTGGGTGACTGTCCAAGCAGTGAGATGTCTCTGTCATTTCTAGAGTTTTGGAAGTTGCTTACTTCTTGTTTACTTAGGTAACATTGTTTACTTAGGATATATCCTTCTGGAGTCTGATGGAGTTGAAGAATGGATAGTTATAGTTTTCCTTTGTTATGATAAAAGATAAAATAGATATAAATATTGTAACTGTAATTCTTGCTTGATAACTGTTTTGTTATATGTAATTTTACTATGTTAAACAGAAAAAGGGGAAATGGTGTAGGAGGTTCTTCTGTTTGTGTGTTGCTTTCATTGGTTGAATAAAGAGACTGCCTTGGCCTTGGCCCACTCCTTACTATACTTCTCCTCTCCTAAAAAAAATGTAAGAAAAATCACGATATTGAGAAATTAGTTTACATAAATACAATACTCTACCACACAGAATAACAAATTTTAAAAAATGGAAATAAACTATTTGTCCTACAAGTAAGACTTTGCATTTACAAAGCAATTCAAAAAAGAAAGCCACCTAAAATTTTAAACTATGCCCTCTTCATGGTACCAATTTTCCTATCTGTAAGCTACAGCATCATGAAGTTCAGATTTATGGCCCACGAATTCAAGTATGTGAATCTAGAACCTCTAATGCACACAAAGGCAGTGAGCTTTGCTTGTCAGACTACAAGTGCCTGAACCAGGGCTTGGAACACAGGAGGTCCTTAATGAGCAGTTCTCTGAATGATGAAAAATGAGCAGGATGAATCTCCTCTTATTCTCCCTTATTCCTATTCAATCAAAGTAAAATAGTATTCAAAGAACAAGATGCTTGGACAAAGACTTTGAAACCCTACTAGATTATGTGCTCTATATAGCAGTAAAAATCTCCTACATTTTAAAAGTTAACAACTTTTCCTTCAGCTATACCCAATCCAAAGCTTCCAAAGGTTCATTCATAAAATATTACATTATTTAATTAATAATATAGGGTATCAATAAAAGTATTAGTACCAATAAAAAATCAAACCTAAGAAACATGTTGAATATTAAAAACAGACAATAATAAAGTCACATCAAAATAGTTTCTTCTTGGACTTATTGGAAAAAATTTTATTCTAAACACATGGTTTAGATATGAGTAGTAAGCATCACAAATTGTGTTTCCAAGCCTTAATAACCTAAATGTGCCAAATATGGTGGCTCACATCTACTGTCCTAATATGGGAGGCTTAGGATAGCCAGTCTGAGGCCAACCTGAGTTATACAGGTCAACTCTATGTCAAGCAAAGAATCAGCCAGGCATGTCGATGCAGAACCTTTAATTCCAGAATTTCGGAGGCAAGGAAGAGGAAGAAGTGGAGCCAGAGGCAGGTGGCTCTCTGTGGGTTTAAGGGCAATCTGTTCTACACAGCGAGTTCTCAAGCCAGCCAGCGTTATACAAACTCTGTCTCAAATAAATTATTAAAATGGTAAAGCTTTTAAAGAAAAATTTAAACTAGAAAAAGAAACAAACCCTAGATTTATCATATAATCCTTATTTAACTGAACAATTAAGAACGTATGAATTCTAACCTCAGCTTCATTTGTTCAAGATGACTAGCAGAATTAGGCTTAAAAGTGCAGTTGTCATTTCTACTTGGTACTTTCCCAATGCAGCTACATCTAAGTACTTATTCAACAGACGCTCAGAAGGCAGAAGGATAATTTTTTTATTACAGGATAACCCTAGAGACTTGTCAGTTACATTTAACATCCCAAATAGTAAGCATCAAAGGAAACTGGCTTCATTCTTACCATATCTACAACCAGAGAAACTAATGATCACTATTTCATTTTTTTTAATTTTTTTAAATTTATTTATTTATTAAGGATTTCTGCCTCCTCCCCGCAACCGCCTCCCATTTCCCTCCCCCGATCAAGTCCCCCTCCCTCATCTGCCGAAGAGCAATCAGGGTTCCCTGGCCTGTGGGAAGCCCAAGGACCGCCCACCTCTATTCAGGTCTCCTAAGGTGAGCATCCAAACTGCCTAGGCTCCCACAAAGCCAGTACGCGCAGTAGGATCAAAAACCCACTGCGATTGTTCTTGAGTTCTCAGTAGTCCTCATTGTCCACTATGTTCAGCAAGTCCGGATTTATCCCATGCTTTTTCAGACCCAGGCCAGCTGGCCTTGGTGAGTTCCCGATAGAACATCCCCATTGTCTCAGTGTGTGGGTGCACCCCTCGCGGTCCTGAGTTCCTTGCTCGTGCTCCGTCTTCTTCTGCTCCTGATTTGGACCTTGAGATTTCTGTCCCGTGCTCCAATGTGGGTCTCTGTCTCCTTTCATCGCCTGATGAAGGTTAATATTCAGGAGGATGCCTATGTATTTGTCTTTGGATTCACCTTCTTATTTAGCTTCTCTAGGAACATGAATTATAAGCTCCATGTCCTTTATTTATGGCTAGAAACCAAATATGAGCGAGTACATCCCATGTTCCTCTTTTTGGGTCTGGCTTACCTCACTCAGGATAGTGTTTTTTATTTCCATCCATTTGTATGCAAAATTCAAGAAGTCCTTGTTTTTTACTGCTGAGTAATACTCTAATATGTATATATTCCATACTTTCTTCATCCATTCTTCCATTGAAGGGCATCTAGGTTGTTTCCAGGTTCTGGCTATTACACACAATGCTGCTATGAACATTGTTGAGCATATACTTTTGTTGTATGATAAGGCCTCTCTTGGGTATATTCCCAAGAGTGGTATTGCTGGATCCAGGGGTAGGCTGATCCCGAATTTCCTGAGAAACCAAAACACTGCTTTCCAGAGTGGTTGCACAAGTTTGCATTCCCACCAGCAATGGGTGAGTGTCCCCCTTTCTCCACAACCTCTCCAGCAAAGGCTATCATTGGTGTTTTTTATTTTAGCCATTCTGACAGGTGTAAGATGGTATCTTAAAGTTGTCTTGATTTGCATTTCCCTGATCGCTAAGGAAGTTGAGCATGACCTTAAGTGTCTTTTGGCCATTTGAAGTTCTTCTGTTGAGAATTCTCTGTTCAGCTCAGTGCCCCATATTATAATTGGGTTGATTAGCCTTTTACGGTCTAGTTTCTTGAGTTCTTTATATATTTTGGAGATCAGACCTTTGTCAGTTGCGGGGTTGGTGAAAATCTTCTCCCAGTAAGTGGGTTGCCTTTTTGTCTTAGTGACAGTGTCTTTTGCTTTACAGAAGCTTCTCAGCCTCAGGAGGTCCCATTTATTCAATGATGCCCTTAGTGTCTGTGCTGCTGGGGTTATACGTAGGAAGTGGTCTCCTGTGCCCATGTGCTGTAGAGTACTTCCCACTTTCTCTTCTATCAGGTTCGACCAATGGAATCGAATAGAAGACCCTGACTTTAACCCACAAACCTATGAACACCTGATTTTCGATAAAGGAGATAAAAGTATACAATGGAAAAAAAAGAGCATCTTCAACAAATTGTGCTGGCAAAACTCGATGTCAATCTGTAGAAGAATGAAAATAGATCCCTATCTATCACCATGCACAAAACTCAAGTCCAAATGGATTAAAGACCTCAATATCAGTCCGAACATACTGAACCTGATAGAAGAGAAAATGATCACTATTTCTAAACACAAAGCAAAGCTGATTTTAAACATTTCTAAGTTCCTTACACACCAATCATCAGCAAGTAATAATCCCTCTATATGTGAGATACTATGTATCTGACAACTGTGTTCTGTAACTCTTACAGTATTACTGTATATTATTACCATCATTGGTATAAATCATCAACTTCTGGGTTACTTTGTTCTAGTCCTCCTCATTTCAACTCTTAAGCCCTCTTAATTCTTCAAACAACACATGTAGGATAATAACTTATACAACAGCATTTCACCATTTGCTTAAACCACAATTGGCTCTAACATACATATAATTATGAACCAAGCTATTCTGCCACAGCTTCAAGGCCTGGCATGGTGGCTTCTGACTCTTCTCTCCAACTTCATCTTGTCCTGTTCCCAGCAACTACGAACTCTTAGACTTCTCCACTCACAGCAGATTGTCAGTATCTTTACTTGAGGAATTGATAAAGGATGTCTTGCTACCTATTAGAACGAAGTCTCACTGGAATCTCGCCATAAGCATTTGCTACTTATGGTTATCTGCTGCTTTGTGCTTTATGAGTTTACTAAGGAGTATGACATCTGAGATTGACTCAGAAAAACAAGACATTTAGCATTCTCTTTGCTCAGAATCCTCTCTTGAGGGCATGCTCATTCTTTAAGTCCCAATTTAAACATCACCACTTCCTCGAATAAGCTTAACTTGACTCATACAGCTACTGTCATTATTCTTCCTCTATCATGCTTTTATTGTATTTTTTTTAACTAAGCATGCTTATTGCATGAGTGGAGATCAGACATGTTCTCTTTACCAATATATTCCTTACATCCAACTCAGAGTCTGGCAAATAAATACCTGGTTTGTTGAATTCTGTCATGTCAAACTATAAGGAAACTTCTGAGGCACTCACAAACTGGTGTATAAAACTTAACTACAGAAAGCATCAATACTTTTTCAGGCACGCTTTCAAAATTATTTTCTTTAGAAAAGACGGGTGAGAACAAACCTGTGAGAAACTAAAGTTTTCATCCTTACTAAAATAGGACAGTATTTTTCTTACAGGAAGGCACATATATTCTGCTATGTTCTCAAACATTTCACTAATATTTTTGGGTCTCAGTTTCCTAGGAGGAAATATTCTAGAGACAATACACTATCAGCAGTAGATGAGAGATAGCACCGGATTATTTGGACTTTCTTTGATTTTGAAAACTTGTTTCTTAAATTAATAATCAGCTACTTTCATCCTGTACTTTCCCTACAATGGGCTCTAACAAATGAGTTTAAACAAATGTCAAAAGCTCACTATTTTCATCTCTAAATCAAGGTACTAAAAACTCTATCAAAAAACAATACTGACTCTATATAAAGACTTAATTTTCTTTACATTCTTCAATCTGAAAAGATAGGTCTTAGTTACTTATATACAACGATACAAAAAGTTTATCTATCTTATTGATATGCTATGCAGATAGTTCAGGTAACTATAGGCAACAAAAAATGAAATGCAATAATAGGTAATACTGGTTTCTATGCAGAATATAATGGTATACTATACCATGTTTAGCATTGCTGAAAGACATTCACTGAACTAGCTAATACTTCCTAAACTCAGAGACAAACATTTTGAGCTACTCTATATACTGACCTCCCTATCAATTAACAGTTCTCTCTTGGTAGTGGCTCATTTGTATAGTAACACTATTTGCAGCTATTATGTTTTTTACCTAAGAATAAAAATGACTATGAATAGAAAAACAAAAATGAAAAGAAAGCAAAGATACTAGCTAGCAGAGGCTCAAAACCTAATTCATTTGACATACAGAACAACAGATGTGCAGAGTCAGTGGACTTCCTCATTAGAAACAGCTGGTTAAGAATGGGGGAATGGGAGGAACCTGTAACATTTCAGATTCTGGAGGCATTAAAGATGATATATAAAAAAAAAAAATCAGAAGAGTGTATATGCTTTAAAGTTTTAAAGTTACAATCTAGAATAACCAACATGAATGCATGCCCTTAAGAACATACTGAGGGTAGAGCCCTGATGAACATGATTCAGTCTCTCTGCCACGTGAAGATACATCAAGGAAGAAGTTATGTGCAAACCAGGCAAACAGTCCTTTCCAGGAATCAAATCTATGGGTATCTTAGTCTTGGACTATATGACATCCAGAGCTGCGAAAAATTGTTGTTTAAGCCATCTGCGCCATGATATTTGTGATGGCAGTCCAAGCTGAGACAAGTTATGGGACCACCATAAGCCGAAAATGTCTTAACATTTCTCATGGCAGGAATATTCTAATGGCTTCATTATTTACTCAATCACGGTTCAGATTCCAAAAATTATTCACTTAAACAGTGACCTCACACTCCTCTTTACTTTTTGCATGAACCAATTCTCATCAACACATGATTGCAGTTTTTCTGAGTCTGTGCCCAATTTACAAATAATAGTAAAGCTTAAAATAACAGTAATGCTACAGATTACACTTTTTAACCAACTCCTACTAAATAAAACCCATTGTCAATTCTTTAGTATAGTCTTCACAAGGACCATGTCAAGTATCTTTTCTCATTTAGCCCTGCCCACTAGGGCTGGGCCTAACGTACAGTAAATGGGGGGGGGGGGGAGAACAGGACAAAGGTTGTGATCATTCCTGTCATTACTCCCTGACAAATGTGAACATAACTTTAATTTAGTTATCCATCATTCTTGATCCCACATCTAAGAACTCAAGTATTCCAATTCTTCACCCTTCAGTACCTTTAAGCAAAACACCCATCTTTCCTCTTCCTTTCAATATCTAACTCTTGAATTAATCTTCCTTATTTCTGACAACTATCGGTTTCCTCCTCAACATTCATCCCTTGACTCTTGTCACTTCATTCTCTGAAACCCAATGCGTAGTCCTCAATACATACTACCACATACCCAATCTCCAGGACTAGTTCTAAATTTGCAATTTATCTACAAACATCTACTTTTATTTGAGGAAATTATGTTTCACATGTAAAATGACCTCTTAGGTATTTTCCAACAATAAAAACTGTCACTGTAACTCAATAAAACTCACCCCCTCCTTTATGTGCTGCTAATCACTTTCTAGACTGCATCACAGTACTCCTGTGAGATGCACCACAATCTGAGAAAACTAATTTTGCCTACCTTATTTCCACAACTCCGACATCATTCACTCTTTTCTAGTCTACCCTTTTTCTCAAATTTTTCAAGATTTTTTTGACTGTAATAAACACCTGCCCAATTCTACATTTCATCTCATTCTCCTATTAGTAATCTCCAAATATTGTTATACTGTCACCTCCTTGTACCTTTTAAGCCCTTCCACTATTAAATTTAAATTCTTTAGTGAGGCAATAAAACTTTCTTAATCTTTTCCTATGCTCTGTTATATAATAATTTAATAATCCCATAATTATTATGCTCCTCCGTTAACATCCCTTTTGCTGTTTAAGGGTAGCCAGTTATTCTTTTTTTAATACCATATACTATTTGCTATACTGGAGTGTCTTCCACAGTGTTTGGATATATCCCTCAATCTTTTTTAAAAAATCGATTTAATATCCTCCTTTCTCATGAAATCTTATAGCTCAGGTTAACTTTTCCTTAACATAGTCCCTAAGCTATTATCACCTACACAACTCACTTGCTACTTAATGTATGGGGTTTCATTCTACTCCTAAAAGTGCACCATCTCTCATTCAAAGTAAAAACAACCCAGAAAAGCGACAGTATAGACTATCTGTGCATCTACTGCAGTTTTTCACTGAAAAGAAAGGACAGGTATTTAACAAAAATCTGACTGCATGATGAATATAATGATCCTTAATGACCTGAAATACTAAACTACCTAGCTTATGTAACCTCTCCACCCCACCTTCCAGAGAAAGAAATTCTAGAAGACTGATATGAAGGGAAAGCTTTTTTGCAACCCTACAATGACGACTCATCAAAGAACCATCAATGAACACTGAAACCACCACAGAGAAGTTTCTAATAGAATAGGACATTCATATAGTATCAAAATATCACTGAACAGTTTACTTAGGAATTACAAAGGGAAAAATGGTACCTTTACAATGAAGAAATCTGGCGGACACCAAGTGATCAAAGTTAACATCACCAATAATGGGATAAACTGACAGCATGTGCCTCCTGATGTGATGCACTGAGGACACAACATCACTTATGTATTATTCCTGCCAAAAATGCACAACCTGAAACTAGTCATGAGGAAACAATCAGACAAACCAAAAACTGAGGGACAATCTATAAATCAACTGACCTATAACCTTCAAAATTGCCAAAGGGCAGGCAGACGAAAGTCTGAGGAACTCAGTAAGTGATCCTGGATCAGATCATGGATCAGAAAAAGATTACTATAGACGACATCGCTGCTACATAGGACAACCAGTAAAATCTGAATACGGATGGTAGCATGGGACTACACTAATGTTAAACTGTCAGGTTTTCTTCATACCTCTTTGGTTATGTAAGAGAACTTCCTTATTCACAGGAGAAATGTTACCAAATAATTTAGAGTAAACAAAATGTAAACCTTATTCTCTTAATTGTTCAGTAACAATTACAATAAATAAAAAGTAGTAATAGAACGACTTGCAAAAAAATGTGGCAAAACATAGGTTAGAAATATGAGTTCATTTTACTACTCACAAAACATTTCTGGCTCCCCACCCAAAAAAATATTTAAATGTACCATATAAAAATCTGTAATATGTCACATTGTATTTGACAATCTTAAAGCAAGACACTGTAATAAGGATATCTCATGAAAGAAATTAGTTTTTTTGTACTCTGTTCAATAAAACATTATATGTTAACCAATAATTTATCTTTAAAGAGTTCACATTTACCATAAAACTTTACTAAAATGAGTAAATGTCTTAGAGACTATTTTTAAGCAATATAGTTTTCTTATTTTCAAATATACAGAAGAGAAAGCTGAAAAGGCTAGTTGAAATACCTATAATTAACATTTAATAACCATCTGTAATTCATTCATTTTTTTCAATAATTATTATATATTCATCACAGACCACAAACTTCCTCTCGTCTTCCTCTTTATTATAAATTGTGATTTAGCCATTATAGGTTTTCAGTAAGGATTTACAATAGTGACATGTTAAACAAAGGCTTCCTGTAGCCTTGAAAAGAATGTTCTGGTCAAAATAAAAGAGGGTGTAAGTATTCTCTATAGTTTAGCAACAGTCCTTTAAATTGGGTACCTTATTTATGAGATGTTCAGTAACAACTTCTCTTAGTCCAGTGTAGAGCTTTTCTCCATGCTTATGCAAAACCATTGTATATGCATTTCTATAGAGCTCCTCAAAACTAAGACCACTGTTATTCTTACGCTGGATTTCTTGAATAGCATTTTTCAGAAGGTCCCAAATGCTGTTTACATATTTTTCATCCATGGTCATCTGCAATATTGAAAAGAGAGAAGAAAAAAAAGTTGAGAATATTTCTGGATTTGTTCGTACTTAAATATTTTGACTATGACTACCTATATGACTTATAGACATTAACAACTATTGTATTTTAGCAAAATAAGATACAGCTGAAGTTGCTTGAGCTAATAGAAACATTCTTATTCACTCCTTTATAATCTTCTCCTCTATTCCTAAGTATACCAGAACACTCTATTTTAAAATCACAATTTCTGTATCCACAAGTCACTTAACCCTTTTTTGCTCACTGTATTTGCAACACTGTATTTCCAACAGCCCCTTAAGAAAATGTTCAACATCCTTAGTCATCAAAGAAATACAAATCAAAACAACTCTGAGATTCTATCTTACACCTGTAAGAATGATCAAGATCAAAAACACTAATGACAACTTACGCTGGAGAGGTTGTGGGGAAAAGGGAACACTTCTGCATTGCTGGTGGGCATGCAAGCTGGTACAACCTCTCTAGATGTCAGTGTGGCGATTTCTCAGAAAATTAGAAAACAACCTTCCTCAAGACCTAGTAATACCACTTTTGGGTATATATCCAAAGAAAGCTCAATCGTGCCACAAGGACATGTGCTCAACTATGTTCATCATAGCCAGAACCTGGAAACAACCTAAATGCCCCTCGACCGAAGAATGGATAAGGACATTTACACAATGGAGTACTACACAGCAGAAAAAAATAACGACATCTTGAATTTTTCAGAAAAATGGATGGAGCTAGAAAACATTGTTTTGAGTGAGGTAACCCAGACACAGAAAGACAATTATCACATGTACTCACTCATAGGTGGTTTTAAAACATAAAGCAAAGAAAGCCAGTCTACAAACCACAATCCCAGAGAACTTAGACAGCAATGAGGACACTAAGAGAGATTTACATAGATCTAATCTACATGGCAAGTAGAAAGTAGAAAAAAGACAAGATCTCCTGAATAAATTGGGAGCACTGGGACCTTGAGGGAGGGTTGAAGGGGAAAGGGGAGAGGAAGGGAGGGGAGCAGAGAAAAATGTAGCGCTCAATAAATATCAATAAAAAAATGAAAATAAAAAATTCCAACAGCCAACCCATTCCTTCACATGAACCCATGAAGTTAAAACTAGTAACACATTATTTATATTTGACCTGCTTAAATTCATATCAACTAACTAGAAGTGTAATTTTCCTACAACTCTGTAAGTCCAATTTTCTAGTCTACTGATTATACTTTTCTTGATAATTTTTCCACCATATCCTCGCTCAAATGCTACCTGTTACAATGAAAACAGAAACAACTGGGAGGCACTATACAAACTGACCATACCCACCAGCATTTTCGGTTCTATGCCAATATAATCCGTTAATTCTTAAAAGTACAGTGCAGAAACCAGAAGTAAACATTACAAATGTAGGATATCAGACCCCAATCCAGATTTATTGAAACAACCTGCATTTTAACAGGAAGTCTAAGCAAAATGTATCCAGAATGAAGTTTTTTTATGCCAGTCATCTCCTAAAGTATCTCTTTTTTGATAAACACCTTTCTCACCATCATTGATTTTCCCTCTCTACTAAACCATCCCTATTTACATCCAAAATTATCAGATTTCTACCTTAAAAACATAACCTTGTAACCCTTAACTTGTTTCCATTTTTAATGAAATAAATAGCAAGGGATTGGAATGGTCCTTTATATTCAGTATCTCCAAGTCCCATTTACCCATTATTTCTTTAATTTACAACAATATAACTTTCAGTCCTACCATTTCACTAGAATTGTCAAAAAGTCACCAGTGACTTCTACATTCATAAATCTAAGGATCAAAATTCAGATCTCATTTTACTAGACTTATTCAGCAGTATTTTGAAAGAGCTCACCAATTCTACTATTTAAAACAAAATTTCATTTACCTTCTAAGCACTATAGCCACTTACTTTTCTTCCCATTTCACCAGTTTCTACTTGTTTGCTTCTGGTTCTTACCACCACCTCCAATCCAAGACTCATGTTCTAGAGATCTCACCTATTTCTAGGTCACTCTTGAATTTCCTATATCTTATGGGGCCCTGTCTCTCTTGCACATTAATGGTTTCAGCTGCCCATTCAATGTTCCTACTGAGCATCTCAAACTCCTCAAGATTCAAAGACAAGTCCTAATCTTTTCCCCCACATTCCACTTGCCCTGCAATATTTTCCAACTGAACAAATGTCTACTTCTTTCTTCCTGGTGCTAAGGGCAAAATCATCATCTTTGGCTATTTCCCTCACTTCAATTCCAAACCAAAATCCAAATCTTGTTCTCTATCTTCAAAACACAGAGAGCACAATCCCTTCACAATATTTCCATTAATATAATCATAGTTCTAACAGCTACTTCATAATTCTTGGCCTGCCTCCAGAAAGTAATCTCCTGAAAACATAAATCAAATCATGTCGCTTATCTGTTCACAACCCTTAAATGACTTTTCATTTCCCCTGGAGTTAAAGTCAAAAGCTTGTAAGGTTCTCCCACAAAGCCTCATTTGATCTCATTCATCTCCCAACTCCATCTTTTCTCCCTTGTTCACTCTGCTCTGTGCACACCTACTTCCCAACTGCTCTTTGGAATACATAAACTTTGTTTTAGCTTTTGTTTCTTACCCTCTCTGTCTGTTTTTCTCTCAGACATATCTGAATGTCTCAAACCTACTAGCTACCAATGAACAGTTAAGTGCCTATCCTCTTTACAATAGCAACCTCCATTCATTACTGAGCCCCTCCCATCTACTCCTATTATTTTTCTTTTTCATGTTAGCTTCATGAAGGCAGAAAAATTTTAATAGCCCCTAAATAAACTTGGTACATAACAGGTATTTGTAGTTGCTGATTAAGTGATCCTTCTGCTAACCCCTGACCAAGGAACCTCTTTTGTATTACTTTGTATTACTTAGGTCTACTCAGCTCAGTATTTACCATCTGGGAAACACTAGTCAGTCAACTGCCCTAACTGGGTTAGAATTACTGAGTTAGTGGAATTTTTTCCATGTCATTATTTATACATAAAAGTGTGAAAAAAAGGAGTCTAGAAACTAATTATTTCACTTAACCTAACTGAGTCAAAAGGATCCTTAAAGAGATGACTCAAGCTCAGTCTAACAATTTGGGATAAGCTTCAAAATGTAAAATGCTAATATAATACTTCCATCCATCCATCAAATCCTTCTCACATCAGAGGTCTACTAGAGACGTTAAGAGAATCTACTTCTATGCCTAAACTGCTAATTTTTATCAGATATCCTGATAGACAAAATGGCATATCTAAAAAAATGTAAAGGTGTGGTTATATATCTTTTCACATCCAAAATAATAATAATAAGGTACATACAAATCAACACAGAAAATAACAGCCGCAAATATTTCACTCACTTGCAATTGGGTTTTAGTCTACTGATACCTATCAATACTGTAGTAAACCAAAACCATCTCATAGCATTAAAAAACAAATATACAAAGCAGGATATAAAGAAAAATTTCAGTGAAAGGGGAAAAAATGAACTTATTAACTCCAGAAATACTTCTATCACAAAATATGTGTAAAGGATCTCCTCAGGCTCCTTATTATCTAATATAAGCTAGACAAAGCACAAGGACAGATCTACACAGCACAACTTACTAAAGAAGCTTCTAAGATTACCTAAAAACTCTCACGCTATTATTATAAACTACTTTTAAAATTTATGTATTTGGCTAGGCAGTAGTGGCACACACCTTGAATCCCAGCACTCAGGGGCCAGAGGCAGGAAGATCTCTGTGAATTCAAGGCCAGCCTTGCCAACAAAGCAAATTTTAGGACAGGCTCCAAAGCTACAACAGAGAAACCCTGTCTCGAAACACAACCCCAAAATTAAATATATATGTATATTTTATGATACAACAAATATATTTATTATATTTTAAATAATAAGTATTTTTATTTATAATTAATTTACACATTTTTATATTTATGTTTATAATTTATGGTTAAAATAATAAATTATAGGGGCTGGAGAGATGGCTCAGTGGTTAAGAGCATTGCCTGCTCTTCCAAAGGTCATGAGTTCAATTCCCGGCAACCACATGGTGGCTCACAACCATCTGTAACGAGGTCTGCTGTCCTCTTCTGGTCTGCAAACACACACATATTGAATGTTGTATACATAATAAATAAATATTAAAAAAATAATAATAATAATAAATTATATATATGGTGTTTTTCAATATTCTAAATAGAATTTTCTATGTCATGCCTTGTATGTAGAGCAATGGATAGGGTCAGAGGACAAACATGTTACTTCTGCTGATTAGTACAGTAGTATCATCATCAACTAAGCAACACTAAGCACAAAGGAATTACATAGTGTACCACAAAGCACCAAATACTACAATATTCAAACCACTGGACTCACTTCACATTTCACATGTAGAATGTATCAGACTGATTATCTCGAGAAACACAATCACAATATGCTACACTAGTAAAGAACGTAAGTTTTGATGGGAAGGGCTTGATTTCTACCATGGCTTTCTCACTGTCAAACCACAGGACCTTAAACAAATCATTTAACTCTTGATTTTCTCATTTCAAAAATAGGTCTAATAACATGACTTATCTCAAGGACTGTCTGTCACAAAGAGTAAATGAGAATGTCAGTAAATTTAGCACGATTCATCCTTGGGCACAGTATAAGCCCACGGTATATAAGTATAAACACAGAACAAGAGTGTTTGCAGATAGAATCTCTTCAAGTCTCATGTGTTCTGCAAACAAAATTCAGAAAGTTTTCAAACTCTGCATATAAACAGGTAAGAGCTAAGACTTAAGGGCATTAACTGTGAAAAATGGCTATCAGTGTTAAGCAAATTTACTTCAAAGCATTATTTCTCTGTATGTTTGTCTCTCAATACTATCAGCCATGTAAATAATTTCCATCCCCATCACTCTCTTTGGCTCTTGTCACTCTCCATAATGGGTCCCTTATGCATCTTTACTCATTATTAAGGTTACAATAACTATCCACTGTTTGCAAGAAGTCCAAAGTTTTGCAAACTGTATACAGTATTTTGCAAATATAGCTTGTATGTACTTCTTTTCTAAAGGGCAAGTACCTAGTTTTTAATCAGAATTCTCAACCTGGGCTTATTTTTGTCTCACATGCATGAGTGTTAATATTTTTAACTTAATAAAATCACAAAAAAGATACATGATAGGCTTTTGTGGCTCCCTAGCCCATATTGCTAGCTCAAATTTTACCCCAAAACCTAAAGATCCTATACTCATATTTCCAACCAATTCCAGAAAGTTCTAACCATGTGTACATTCCAGGTAAATTCACCACTACACACATGCCCAATCTTCCCTTTCTCTGTATTCTTCTTTTGTTTAGTCACAGCATTATAAGTCACTTAATTTTACAAACCAGAAGCATAATCTTACAATCCTTCCTATCAAAACCCTTTTCTGGGGTAAGATGGAGAAGGAATACCTTTTCAAGGGACAAACACATCCTTCAAGAGGCAGTTAAGGGTTCTTAATGTGTTTCCAGTCACAGAACCCCGCTCTATCCACCTCCTAGCCAGTGGGTTTGGTTTGTTTACATTTGATTTATTTCGTTTATGTGTGCATGTCTGGAGAGTAGGGATGAACGTATATGTAATCAGTGGAGAGCTTGCAGGAAGAAGTATCTCCTACCGTGTGGGTCCTAGGGACTGAACTCGGGTCATGAGGCTTGGTAGCAGGAGCCTTTAACCACCGAGCCATCTCACCGGCCCTACTCCCCCTTTCTTAATCTGATTCTTAAATGATTCTGAACCCAGTTCAGGTACCATACTCTCCTGGATTTTTTCCCTGGCCACACCAAAAGTCAACATTCTTCAGATCTTCCCATTCAGGAGTTTTTTGCAACCAAGGCCTTAGGAGGACAATGTACATGTTTACACACGAACACACACACACCACAAAATGTAATTATAAATATATTGTGTCCTTCCCCAAGAAGTTCAAGCTACAAAAAATAAATTCCTTCAACAAGAAAAGCTTCTTTTTAAAGGAAAGATATATAATTATTATTAAATACTTTGTAATTCCCTCATTAGGCAATAGCAATAAAAATTGCTGTCTTTAAAAAACTATAATGCTCATCTATACTTGTTGTAATAAGGGCGGCGGGGCTGTGTCCCAGGCACCCTGGCCGCCTGCTAGCTTATGCCCGAAATAACAACACACAAACTGTATTCATTTAAAAACTGCTTGGCCCATTTCTATCTAGCCTCTTCTAGGCTAATTCTCACATATTAATTTAGCCCATTTCTAATCATCTGTGTAGCACCGGTCTTACCGGGAAGATTCTAGCCTACGTCCATCCTGGGTCGGAGCTTCACCGCGTGTGCCTCAGAGAGCAGAGCATGGTGTCTCTCTGAGCTCACTTCCTCTTCTTCCCAGCATTCTGTTCTGTTTACTCCTCCCACCTATGTTTTAACCTATCAGGGCCAAGCAGCTTCTTTATTGCTTAACCAATGAAATCAACAGATTGATATATGACACTCCCACATCATATACTATTTCAAATGGCATATCTCCCAAAGGTCTGAGTTTGAAAAGATGTCTATTACATACTTATACAACTTGAAGGTGATGTAATTATTAAAACCTTGGGTAGAATTACACCATATTTTTGCATCCACTATGTACAAAGTACAAGGAGTTTTCAGTCTCTTGTGAATACCAGAAATATGCAACAGGGCAGAGGTGTGTGTGTGCTAATGTATATATAAATAAACAAGGAAAATATTTAAGCTTAGTTGAAGCTTCAGCCTCAACAAGGTTTTCTTGGTATACTTTTCTGAGGAATCACAGGATTCTTAACATTTACGACAGAAGCACTAATTACTAAGGAATCTCCCACTTAGACTATAAACACTTCTGCCTAGTGGTCTCTCCTCCTTTGTTATTGTATGCCCCATTATTTATGTGTTTATGCATATACACACACACACACACATATACATATACATGGCATAATGACTAGTGACATTAGCTAATGATAATAAAGGAAAGATGATGACAGAATTCAATGGCATACAATATCATCAATAACCTCATTTTTCTAGCACTAATCTCTTAAGTAATGTGAACCATCAGAAACAAAGTCAAAGATCCAAGCGTTGAGGCAAAGAGCATAGGATAAAGACATTGAGTAAACAAGTTATTAAAATTTCCAAACTTGGCTTTCCTCATCTGTTTATGGTGAAGAAAAGAAACATGATGTACTGAGTGGCAATTAAAAACATTTATGAAAGCACACAGAATATAGCATTTGCTTAATAAATGCAAATTTGCTTCTTCCTTTACTAAACAAGAAAGCATTGCCTATTGACTTTGAGTATAAAATCATTTATGCTTGCTTAAATGCTTTCTTTTTAAAATAGGGACCATTTGGGAATAAAAGTCTGCCAAGTCAAAAATAACAAAACAACAAAAGAAAATCACCTCAATAATTTATGTCATGAGGAGAAAAAACTATCAATTATAGCACAGCAGCCTGGGACAATTTCACAAAAACACTAAATAAGAGTATCTACACCAAATTGGCCTCACTTATAAGACAGCTACTTTTAGGAGGTTCAATTATGCTCAGATTTCAATTTTCAACACATGAGTGGGATGCTCAGGTATCATGCCAAACATCTGGAAATTTTGGAACTTACTTTTCAAAAACAAGATTAAGTTTCTAGACTGGTCTATCAAAGCCCATTTGTTTATAGATCTTACTAGTATTAACAATTCTACTTCAATTATTTTTGAATGATTTTTATAGATGAGAAACATTTCATAATCCAACATGACCATAGCAAGATGGAATCATGTAAGTACATTTGTCCCCAGCATCTGTGAAAAGCTGATTCAAGAAACCTCAGAGATACCAAATTTCGAGAATGTTCAAGCCTCTTATCTAAAATTGGGTACATAAATCATCCCAGTACTGTTAAGTCATTTCTAGACTACTTGTAACACTAATGCAGTATAAATGGTAGGTGAGTAGACTGCCTCCCACTGAAGCACAAAGCTGGCAATATCTCATTAACAGTCTTGTTTTCATAGTTTCAGAAAATACAGAATCTTATAGTAGCTGTTACAAAAGAAAATACATGAATGCATAACTTAAGTTTATATTCCTATAATCTAAAGCCAGTTGTTTTAATAACAATGACATTATCATTTACCCCTTTAGCTGAAATCACTAGCTTTTTAAATAATTAAGAGTTTTTCCTAAATAAAACTTCTACCAAATGTAAGACAACACCGAATAACAGTTACAATGGAAAATCAATTACATGTAAGCAAAGGGAGAAACAAATGAAAGTGTAATCTGCCACTACTATTAGCTGGGTTTCTGAATGGACCTAATTGTAATTAGTTATGACAGACGACCCACCACATACATTTCTTACAAAGATTGTGTTGTGGAATCCGCTTAGCCTTACCTTAAAATTGTCAGGTCACAAAAAGACACATGCAGGAAATTAGCTAATTTTCTCACTGCTTCATATGAGAACTTAACCACCACCAGTGGAATACACTTGAGAAAAATCCTCTGAAAGGCTAAATAATGTCTGTCACGTGAGACAAAATGTTTTACACAAATTCCAAGATCAGACAAGCATTATTTCCTAGATTTACATAGAAAAAGAAGTAAAATGTGCCTAAGGTAAACCCCAAATTAAAACCTCTGCATTTTATAAAATACAAAACAGAATATGTGGCATATCAAAGACCACAAAACTAGTAAGAGCAATGAAGGAGCCCAAGGGTCCATCTATTGTATCACCTCAATTCAAATTATTAAGCCTCTCCATACTGAGAAATTCAAAATCAAGGCCTGTATTAACAACACATCATTATGGCTACATACTTCAGTCTGGTACACAGAAACAAGTGTTTAATTAAAAAAAAAATCAGATGTTAGTAATTCTTCCACAAATCAAGGTGCAAATTCCAACGTGAAATCTCCTTGTCTGGTCTCCAAACTCCCCATCTGTTAAATTAATAATCAATTTTCTCTAAAGTCCCTGTTATGGTTTGAGTATTTGTGTCTGCTCCAAAGCTCTTAAGTCAAAGAATAAACCAATACTAAGAACTGAGTCCTACAGGATAAAGGTTATAGGGGTGGATCCTTCATGGATAAAATTAGGTAACCTTATAAAAGTACTTGATGGAGGGAGTTAACCCATCTTAGCCCTTTGCTTTTGGTCAAAAGAAGAAACAGCATTCCTTTCCTCTGGAGTATGTGGCATCCAAGTGTCATCTTGGGAATAATGAACAGCCTGTCAGAAAACTCAATTTGGGAATATCATGATCATGGACTTTCCAGCCTCTAGAAATATGAGAAAATAAGTATTTGCTCTTTTTAAGTTGTTCATATATGGTCTGCTGTTACAGTTAGTAAGACAGTCCTCCCAAACTTTTTAAAATCAGGAGCTAAGGAGATGGTGCAGTCCATAAAATACATGAGGACCAAGTCTGGATTCCCACCACTCATGTAAAAGGCTGGGTGTGATGATGCATACCTGTAACCCCAGTGCCAAGAAGGTAGAGACAAAAGTATCTCTGGAGTTCTCTAGCCAGTCAACACAGTTTTATCAGCAAGCTCCAGGTTCAATGAAAGTGCCTGTGTACTGGCTATTTTTTTTTTTAAGTCAATTTGACATAAGCTAGAATCAGAGAGGAGGGAACCTCAGTTGAGAAAATGCCTCCATAAAGTTGGGCTGTATGTAAGTGAGTCTGTAGAGGATTTCATTAACTAGTGATTGTTGGGGGAGGGCCCAGCCAACTATGCATGCCATCCCTGGGCTGGTGGTTCTGGGTTCTGTAAGAAAACAGCTGAGCAAACCATGATGAGCAAAACCTGTATGGCTTCCAAACTCAAGCTCTGCTGTTTGAGTTCCTATCCTGACTTCCTTTGATGATGAACAGTGATAAGAAAGTGTAAGTCAAATAAACTCTTTCCTCCCCTAATTGCTAGGGCCATGATGTTTCATCACAGCAATAGCAACCCTAACTAAAACTGTAGATAGAGCTGAGGGCTGCTTCCCGCCACCCGGCTCCCAGCTGCGGGCTAGTTTTACCCAAAATAATTACATGGAAACTGTATTCTTTTAAACACTGCCTGGCACATTAGTTCTAGCCTCTTATTGGCTAATTCTCACATCTTGATTAACCCATTTCTAATAATCTATGTAGCAACAGGAGGTGGTAGTTTACCGGGAAGGATCTTAAGCTGCATCCATCTGGAGAGAAGAGCTATAGTGTCTGCCTCGCTGCCTTCTTCCTCCCAGCATTCTGTTACGTCTTCCCCGCCTACCTATGTTCTGACCTATCAGGCCAAGCAGTTGTCTTTATTAATTAACCAATGAAAGTAACAGATAGATAGAAGACCCACCTACATCATAAAACAACCTATCTCAAAAAATAAAGTAGAAGCCAGGCAGCAGTGGGAAATGCCTTTAATCAGAAGGATCTCTGTGAGTTCCAGGACAAGCTGTAACACAGAGACACCCTGTCTTGAAAAAAACAAAAATAAATAAGTAATTAAATAAATAAATAAAGTGGAAAAGAGACTAAAGGCACCAAACTTGGATCTTGGCATTACACAAGAATGCATACACACATGCACATGTTCATAAACAAACACCACAAAATACTTTAGGAGAAAATAGTTAAATCTGGCCAATTTAATTCATTTAAAAACTATACTTCGTGTCTAGGCTGAGCAAGGTATCTCTCCATAGAGAGTGGGCTCCATAAATAAGTTCATGCATTAGGGTTAGATCATAGTCCCGCTGCCAGTGGCTCCACATACTTCCCAAGTCACACCATTGTCACAAGTACTCAGGGGGCCTATGCCTAGGAAGGGCAGGGGGGCGGGATTGGTCTTGCCTCAATGAGGTGAGATGATGGGACAGACTTAGTTGACTTCCCAGGAGGTCTTACCCTCTCTGAGGAGCAGATGGGGGGTGGTGGTGGAAGAAGGTGTTGGGGGGGGATGGGAGGAGAGGTGGGAGAAGGAACTGGGACTGGTATGATAAAAAAGAAAAATTCATCTGAGAAGATGTAACTTCTCAGCCATGCCACAGGGGAAAAAAAACAAAACAACAAAAAACTATACTTCATGTTTCATTCACAAATACTAAGAGAAGTATTAACTGAATTCTCTAATCCTTTTGTTTTAAAATCATTTCATTTATACTCTAAATTTATTTCGAAGTAATTTAACCATGTTGACTGCAAGTAATAGTATTTCTAAGTACACACGATAAACTACACTGTGCTGCATACACTGGATAAGCCCCAGGACTCCTAGACATGTCACCAGTCAATTTTTTTTTCAAGATAGCGTTTCTCTGTGTACCCCTGACTGTCCTGGAACTTGCTTTGTAGATTAGTCTAGACTAGAACTAACATGCCTTTGCCTTCCGGGTGCTGGGATTAAAAGCATGCACCACCACCACCCAGCTATCAGCCAATAATTTAAACCAACTTGGAATTATTTTTCCAGTATATTTCTTTTGAGAAAGCATATTATTCCAGAATCTAGAAAACACTTAACATAAATATGTAGTATCACATGCAAGATCAACCTGGGTCCCATGAGTTGCATGCATGCATGCTAGGACAGCTATGAATATGACCTAATACTTCTACAGATGAGAATGCCATGTAATGATGTCCAAAGGATGGACAGCCCTGGTAGTCTAACGGAAAACGGCATTCTTTTTGAGTCAGACACTTGGATATGAATTCTGCCTCTACCCTTTCTATGTGTATATATAATATTACATACATTTGTAGTTCTCTGAGAACTCCCAACTGGATTTAAAACAAGAGGAAAAATGTCAACTAAAGCTTGTCTTTAGGATTTGAGATCAGCCAAAAATATTTAAAACAAAATCCAGAATAAAGTAGGTGTTCAACACTTAGCAGTTTACTGATCGTATGAAATGACTTCTCTCTGTTGGAGATGGAGAGTACCTGGACATAAAGAGGAAAACAAGGTTCATTACTTGGAGAGGATATATCAATAGAGCTACTTTAGAGATAAACTGCAAGCAGTGTATTAAGGATCCCTCTTAGTAATGTTGCCTTGCTGTTTTAGAGTATCTCCACAAAGTCTTACATTTTCTCCCCTTTGACGATTTTGTTCTCTTGCTCAGCACTTCTCATTAAAAAAAAAAAAGTTCTCTCTTTTTTTCCTCTAGACTCTAAATCTTAAAAATATAAAAGTCAAATCAACAAATTTTACTTAATCACTTCAGAATTTCAGTTGGCATTAAAACATTAAAAGGAATGCTTTCCAATAGCAAAAGCTTTGAGCGTCTGTCTAAATTAGTGACCACTGTCTTTCAATTTTCTTCTGTTCATCACAGCCTAGAAAACATGAGCAATGAAGGCAAATAGGTGGTATCATCCAAGATGGGTTTTGCTAATCTTTTTGTCTTTGTTCTGCAGAAAAAAAAGAATAATGGGACAACTGGTAACAGAGGAGATAATGACAATGCTATAGTTTGGTCTCCTTGAGGTCATGAATACAATGCAAGAAGCAACCAACCAAAAAATAGAACAATAATGACATAGCAACTGCTTGTATCTGCTTATAATGCTTATTTGTCCTCCAGTACTATTCTAAAAGTTTTGTGTATGAACTTGGTATGAAGGATAGAGAAAAGGCCCAACAGTTTATAGTACTTGCTGTTCAATAATCAGGACTGGAATTTGCGTCCCAGCACCCATGCCAAGTAGGTCACAAACACCTAGAATTCTAGTTCCAGGGGATCTAACATCCTCTTCTGATCTTCATGGTTTAACACATGTGCACAGAAAATAAAATCTGTATTAAACACATCTTATGATGTTATTATTTTCTAAAAGTCCTGTATCACGTTAGGTGTTTTAAGATTTCTATTAGCCAATATTGCCCGAGAGAGGATGCTACTGTAATGCATGGCGGCCAAGATCAGAGTTATTACTGTAGATCCGTTATCTGATTCACATCAGCAACAAGATCAGAGTTATTACTGTAGATCCATTATCTGATTCACATCAGCAACAAGATCAGAATTATTACTGTAGATCCATTATCTGATTCACATCAGTAACACATAAGCATTTTAATTTAAACAAATAAACATTCTGACATGTAATGGATAAAAGTAAGACTTGAACTAGCTGGATGGTGGTGGCGTATACCTTTAAAATGATGCCAGCACTTGGGAGGCAGAGGCGTGCAGATCTCTGATGAGTTTGAGGCCAGCCTGGTCTACAAGAGCTACAAGACATGCTCCAAAGCTACAGAGAAATCTTGTTGAAAGAAAGAGAGAGAGAGAGAGAGAGAGAGAGAGAGAGAGAGAGAGAGAGAGAGAGAGAGAGAGAGGGAGGACTTGAACTAGAGATAATTTGTCTATGAAGGAGACACTAAGTTACTCAAAGTCTGAGTAAGCATTAATAAAAAGATGGTCAGAAAGGAAAATAATAGTTCTCAAGAGTGTGAGCCTAAAAAGATGACAGCTGTGGCGCAGTAACTGCATTCTGCGCCCAGAATGAGCGTAAGTTAAGGTAAACCTGTCCCCTCAGAGCGAAAAACCAACCAACCAACCAACCAACCAACCAACAAAAAAAACCTGTACCAGAGACTAGGACTTCTACTGCTGAATCTAGAAACCTTGGTAACCCATCATACCACTTACTTTCAAGTAATTTGTTCTAAACACTAAGGAGATTACCCTTCTAAGAAAAATGATACAGGATCATTAATGATCTATGACTTCACTTACATACCCAAACATTTCAAACCACCACTTGCACTAAATTAATCAATTACAATTGTTTGGCTTAAAGAACCAGTTTCTCATTTATCAATCATCCACTACCCATGCACATTTTGTGGTTCAAAAAGCTGCCTAGTATAAGCACTGGACAAAACCATAAACTAATTGGGGAGCAATACCAAGAAAGGGAGGAGAAAGAAAATAATACTTAAACAAAAGACGGTGGTGTTTTAAACCTGTGGTTCTCAACCTTACTAAGGCTAAGGCTGCACCCTTTAATGCAGCTGCTCATGTTGTGGTGACCCCCAACCAGAAAATTATTTTCAATGCTACTTCATAACTGTAATTTTGCTATTATGAATAATGTAAATCTGATATGCAGATAGCTGTAGACAAACCCCTGTAAAAGGCTGCTTGACCCAAGGGGTCAAGACCCACAGGTTGAGAACTGCTGGTAATTCTCTCTCCAAGAACCAGTAGTATTCTGTGCAGAACCCCAGAGATACCAACCCTATATGCTTTAGATTGCATTCTTGGGTGGTTTGCAAATTGGTTCTGCAGACTTTCAGAAATGTTAAGCTAGAGTTTGTATAAAAATATGGAGGGAGGACACATCACTAAATAAGTATGCAGAATTTCAATCTACCTACAAAAACATTACAATTTTAATATTCAGATTATGGCAAAATCATGACTCAATGGTGACATAGTTAACTCTGCGCTAATTAAATTCTAAGCTTTACTTTATCACACATGTTCCTTCAGTATTCTCATTTTATAGAGAAAACTGATGCTAATTTAGAAGACAGCACAGCTATAAAGAAGTGGACCTGTTGTTCAAACCACAGCACTACAGAGCCCACACTTGTAACTGCTATTCTCTCAGCCTCTTTTGAAACAGGGTTTCTCTGTCGATTTGGAGTCTGTCCTGGCACTAGCTCTTGTAGACCAGGCCGGCCTCAAGCTCAGAGAGATCCGCCTGCCTCTGCCTCCCGAGTGCTGGGATTAAAGATGTGCGCCACCACCGCCTCTTTACGTTTTAGCCATACAACTAACACATATATCAAATGCTTCAAAACTAAAAGTTCCCCAGGGTTTACCCATAGTTTTTACCCTTACTAATAATAGTGAAAAACAAGAGACGTACACATACACACAAAAAGGCTCAAGTAGTTCTTTTTTTAACCTATTAAATAAAAAAGTATGTATCTGGCCAAGATTCAAAGTCGTCAAACAATCTTGAAGTGTAGGCTTCCTAGTCACATTAAACAGAACCAGTTTCTCATATTTACAGACTAACCGCAAGCACACTAAATTCTCAAACCCTCGCACGTAAAACAGATTAAAATTACGATAGCATACAACATTGGTTCTCAACCTTCCTAATGCTGTGACTTCTTAAACAGTCCCTCGTGTTGTGGTGACCCCAATCATATACTATACTACTTCCTAACTGTAATTTTACTACTATTATGAATACTGTTGTGAACCTTTGTTTTGTTTTCTGTCTTTTTTTTTTTGGTGTGTGTGTGTGTGTTTTGTTTTGTTTTGGTTTTGGTTTGGGTTTTGGTTTTTCAAGACAAGGTTTTGCTGCAGGCTGGCCTCAAACTCAGAGATTCACCTGCCTCTGTCTCCTGAGTGCTGGGACTAAAGGTGAGCACCTCCACCACCCAGCCCGTTATAAATCTTAATGCAAATAAATATCTGATATGCAGATGGTCTTAGGCAAACCTCAGGGAAAGGGTTGTTTGATCCCTAAAGAGGTCACAACCACCACAGGTTGCAAACCGCTGGCAGAGAGCTTCAAGAATCAAGTTTAGATTGCCCAGTACCTGGAAAGCATTCAACTAAGTTTTAGCAGTCTACCTTTCTGGATACTCATTATATAATATACTCTATTCAGCTCAGTAATTCTAGAATCATAGATTATGCAGAGTCCAAGCTGCATTCTGTACAGAGAAAATAGGAACTTCCTAGATAGAGTCAATCAAATACCTGACAGAAGGTGAATGATTAAAATTAAAACCAATGACTAAAAATGTTTCAAAAATATAATCATATGTACTGAAGGAATCATTATTAAAAAAGGAATACAGGGAGTTCAAGACTTAGTGGTTATGAGTACTGGTGAAAGACCTGGGTTCAATTCCTACCTCCTCGGCCACAAAGAACACATGTGGTGCACAGATGCACATGCAGGCAAAACACTAATACACATAAAATAAAAAAAATAATATTTTTAAAAAAAGAATACACAGAGGGGGATATAAAAGCTCAGTGTTAAGAACACTTATTTAGCATATCAAACTCCACCACACAAAAAGAAACAAAACCACAAAAATGTAATATACAAAATAAAACTGAATTTGACTAAGTAATCACACAGTGGTATGAAGCATTAAAAAGAGAAACATCAAAATGCTAATATTCTTTATTTCCAAGTGGTAGGACTATTGGAACTGTCATATTTTCTATCATTAGCTTCTTATCACTTTCATGATTAGAAAGTCTACTACATTGTCAAACCATAATAAATCTATTAATTACATATCATATTTTATCTCAATGACTCTTACTATTAATACATTTTACAACAGGCAGACAAGAATATATTATTTTATTAACTTATTTTAAAATAAATTATCCAGTAACATATTAAGTCTATCTACTAAAGACCCTTCTGAGAACCCTGAATCAAAGTTAACAAAAAATCTATTCTAAGTTCTCCACATTTATAATACAAAGAAAAGTGTAGTATTTCTAGTCATAATTCTATACGCTTTCTGAACTGGACAGATGTTATTACTACCACCACTAAGCTACATTTAATGAATGAATGATCTTCAAATAAATGACTATTTTATGTGAATGATTTAACTTCCTAATTAATGTATTATATACCAAAAGGTAAATTTTCACATTTCTAGACTATGCTACTGTGCAAATAGGCTTTAAAATTCAAGGTGTTGAAGAGATAAAATGGCTCAGTGGGCAAGAGTGTTTGCTATGTAAGCATCTGAACTCAGATTCTAGTACCCATGTAAAAAGCTCAGCACAGGATGTGTGAATGAGAAGCTGTAACCTCAGCTCTATGGAAGGGTGGGGACAGAAGGATCGCTGAGACTTACTCATGGGCTGCTAGCCCATCTTCAGGTTCAGGGAGAGAACAGATCATAAGGGAGTAAGGTAATATAGACATTTGGTAAGTATATCCAAAATCCTCTGGCCTCAAACATACCCACAGACACATTACACACACAATAACAGGCACCAATTCTCTCTCTTGCACACAAACAAAATTCAGCCTGCACACTGATTTTCCCAACTCTTCTGAATGCCTCAGGAGTCAGAGTGTGCACTGCTCTTTCAGAAGATCCCAGCCTGGTTCCTAATACCCAAGCCCCTTGGTTCTCAACTTCCCCTAACTCCAATTCCACGGAATCCAAGATCTTTTTTTGCCTCCATGGGAACCTGCACTCATGGGCACAAATATACACATAATTAAAAACCAAAGTAAGAGGCCCAGAGAGATGACTCAATGGTTAAAAGCACTTGCTACTACTGCAGAGGATGCAAAGTTCAGTTTCCAGAATCCATATGGTGCTCGTCCACCATCTACAACTTCAGTTCCAGAGGATGATGCCTTCTTCTGACCTCTGAGGGCAACAGGCACAAAAGTGGTACAGACATACAAGCAGGCAAACCATACAAACACAACAATTTTTTTTTTAAAAAAAGGAAAACATTACGCTTTTTATCTTCTCTTATTCTAAGCAAAGCTTCACTAACTCCAAACTATAAATGTTATACATAAGCTACTAAGTCTGTAAGCATAAATATAAGCAGCATTTTGGTATGTTTCCCCATAATTTCTCTGTAAGAAAATAACAGAGGGGCTAGAGAGATGGCTCAGGGGTTAAGAGCACTTACAGCTCTTCCAGAGGAACCAGGTTCAATGGTGACTTATAACTGTTACCAGTTGTATGTAACTCCAGCTGTAAGTGGACCTGGAACTCTCACAGAGACAAAAGTACAGGCAAAAATGTCAACGCACATAAAATAAATAAAAGAAAAATAAAAGAAAAAAAGACACAGAATGAAAACAGTTTACTCCTGGGTTTGTGTGATTAAGACTGTTATTTAGCTTTCCTACAGATACAGTACAAACAGTTCTAACAAGCACCTCTGCTAGGAAACAAACCTATTGTAAAGTTCAAAGACGTTCTTTAAATCTGGCAAATATTACTGTAACTAGAAATAGAAAAAAAAAGACATTATCTATCCCCAAGTCCTTATCTTCTTTGTCCATGCTCTAATGTTTCTCATGAATGATCTTAGCATTTCTGTCACTTTGTGTACATCATCCGCTGCCCGTGCTGCAAAGGTAAAACTCATCTATAATCACAGAGCAGATTACATCCAGAGTCGTCCCTGTTATGATTTCGCATGCTTCATAGACTATTAACTGAAGTTACTTTCAGGACCCATGGGAGCTTTCTAAACAGACAGGTTACATCACAGGAGTGACTTTCACTGTGTCTCCTAATCTTCTAAGTGATGCCAAGAATGGTAAATGACAGAGGACAGCATTTTCATTCAAGAATCACACCTCCAATTCCAGCCATGCCTGTTAAAGCCCATGTGAACAAACTTCTGGACCATACAGAGAGGAACGGTTTTTCACAGAAAAGTTACCCCAGGAAGAGTATGCAGGAGACAGAACAAGAATGAAAACACATGCTAACAGCAAGGAAAGAATCTCTTTCATACGAATTACTTGGCCTGAACCCATATGTAATGTCCCTTTTTAATAATAATCAAGTTCTGTAGCCAACTGATATTTTGTGTACACTTTTTACAAAATATTATCAACAGGAGCCAGATCAGTGGCTCAGTGGTTCAAAGTGCCCATTGCTCTTTCAGAGGACTAGAACCCAGCACTGGAATAGGTGGCTCAGGATGACTCCAAGGTGATATCTGACTCCTCTGCCCTCTTCAGAAACCTACACTTACTTGTACAAAGCCATCCCTTCCCAAACAATTGGTTTTTTTTTAATTACCAACAGAAGATTTAAAATAATCTATATTCTATATAATGAAGAAAAGTCTACAAATTAGGTCAACGTTTTTTCTGTCAACTGTCAAAAGTACACAGAAATTTGTAATCTTAAATTTCGTATGTTTACTTAAAAATGTAAATGGAGGGGAGCAGAAAAAATTTAAACTGTGCATTAAGCTGGTGTGGTGTAACTTTCACTATGCTAAATAATGTGAAGGCAAACTTAAAATACAAACTAAAAATATGAGTGTACCTGTCTGATCTGGTAAAATTGTATCTGAAGTCCTCTCATGTATATACACGAACTATTCCATAAACTGACCACTACTGCACAGTGAAAACCAATCAAATCCAAACTTATTCATTCCTTTTACACATCAATTTTTCGGGGGAAAAAATACCCCAACAAATTTGAAATGAGCAACTGAAACTTTTTAATCTACAGTCTGCCGTAAGTTATAACTAACTTATATCTCCACATGGTGTTACCATACACCAGTGGTAGGAATACACACACACATACATAAATAAATGTTATTTATTTATGTATGTGTGAAATACTATTTACAACTTCTGACTAGCAGTTCACGTGGGCTGTTATACGCAAGAGCACTAATCTCTATGAAAGGAACTCTGACAGTCTAAGGACTCAACTCCCAGAAGTCAATGAAATATCACTGGACAACAGCTGATTATTTTCAATGGGAACTACCTGTGGCTGTTATTTACTTATTAACTAGGAAAAAAACAAAAAACAAACCAAAATAAAAATCTCAGTTCCAGTACTATGTATTATCACACACTATTATCTTCAGCTAATGGAATAAAATTCTCTTCTGCTTTTACTCCCTAACACTAGCTCCAGAAAACAAAAATCTTTACCTTTCCACATCTACTGATGAATTCTCAAGCCCTAGTGACAAACAGTGCCTGTAGAGAGCACTCAGCATATCTTGGACCAATGAAGGAATGGGAGAGGAGAACAGATTCCAGCAGGGAGATAGGTCCAGAGATGCGAACACTGATAAAGATAGAACTGGTTACTCTGAAAAATATTAACTTGTCAGATAAAAGCTCTTCAACATATTACTAAACAACAAAGCCTTCAAAACCGAACAGCACCAAGAGCAAACATTTCCTAGAAAACCAGTGTCACTGTTGATTTAAAAAAACAAAACAAAAACCTAAAAAAGAAGCAGGGGGAAGGGGGATAAGAAAGATTTGACAGTCACTTGGATGGTTGATTCAGTAAGAAAACTACTATTACTCAAATTCAAGTTCACAGCCCAACTACAAAGGAAAACACACTAGTGAACTTTTTATTAGTGCTGTCGTCCCAGTATTTCTCACTTTCTGGTGCAATCTTTTATTAAAAAAATCATTCATAATGCAATTATTATGAAGATAATTCATTTTCCTGATTGTACCCTCCCTGTTCACAAAGACCCCATTTATTTACAGAAAGGTTCAAGTTTCTACACACTGACAATGCGTTCCTTGCAAATTCGCAATTCTGGATCAGATATGTACTTTTCTTTTGATATTAAGAATTCAGAGGCCCTAAAGTTCTCCAGGACAAAGTTACTCAACTAGGACCACACTGTCATCTTTCCCTTCCTCACTGCAAAGGGTACTTCAAGAAAAGCCTGCTTAAAAAATGATGACAAAGTCCCCCTTCCCTCCCACAGGACAGAATGCTATGACCCTTCGGAAAGAAAAATACATACAAGTTTCCTTGGTTTTACTTTTAAAAATCTGCTCGCCTGCCGGTGTGTCTACTTGACTTTTACCTGTTACTGTGGCGACATGAGCAAGTACGTCCAGTTTCCCTGTTACAACAGGACGTTTTAATTGCCTGCCACAGGCTGTCTGATCAAGGCATGGCATCCAAAGTTACACTCCATCTACTAAACACCGCAAGCCTATGACTCAACGTAACGCCAGGAGAAAAAAAAGTTTCTGAGAAAACGTTTGCTGTCGCTAAAATCCTACAAGGTAAAACAAGCCTGCGTGGCGACTATTGAGGACTTCCTTGGCTAAGACATGGAAAACCAAGAGCCCAGTTCGTTCCGTGCCTCCCCTCCCAGGAGCGCAGGGAGGATACTGAACAGGAGTGGGTGAAGTGCTCAGGAGGTTTTTGCAGGACCAGAGATGCTCTATATAAACACTTCTATGCTCGGTGCTGATGGTGGCATTTGTCACCGAGTGGGGCAGGCGGATAGCGAGACGGCTCCCGACTGAGGAGGGGGCAGAGGCGGACAGTCTCCCCTCACCACCGTCCAAGTCAAGCCGGGTCCTTCGGGAAACCACAAGCCAAAAGTTACACACGCCCCACGAGAGAGCGGCGGCGGCGGCAACGCGCGTCCCTTCTGGGCCGCGACACCGAGACCGAGGCCGTCGCGAAGGAGGCCCCGGGGCGGCCCGGGAGGCGAGCGCGCCGGCCCGCGCCGCCCCGTTGCCGGGAAGGCTCGCGCCCCGCCACCGGCGGCCGTGGGGGGAGGGGAGGCGGGCTGCGGCCTGTTGGCGGAGTTCAGCCCCGGCCTCGCGTGCGGCTCCCGGCCGCGGCTCCGGGTCCCGGGCGCCGAGGACCGACTCACCGGAAAGGCCCGGATCCGCATCTTGGTGTCCTTCCGGCTGCCCGTGCCTTTGCTCAGATTCGACATGGTGCTCGGCCCCTCCCCGGTGGCGGCGGCGGCGGCGGCTGCTGCGGCTCGCACTCCGAGGCGCCGGTGTCACATTGAAGGCGGGAGGGCGGCCGCGGGGCTCGGCGGGGGGCGGCGGCGCGGCCCCCGGGCTGGGCTGGGCGGCGGGCCGGCCCCTGGGCGGCCGCGGCAGCGGGGGCGGCGGCTCGGGCTCGGGCGGCTCGGGCTCGGGCTGCGCTGGCGCGGCGGCTCCGCGGGCTTCCCCTCGCGCCGGGCTCGGCTGCCTTTATCGCGCTTCTCCGCGATGGCGGCGGCGGCGGCGACGGACAAACATCTCACTGCGCAGGCCGAACGTCCTCCTCCTCCTCCTTCTCCTCCTCCGCCTCAGCGAGACGAGATCCGGCCCAGAGGGTGGAGGGGGGAGGAGGGAGGGAGGAGAGCGGAGAGTGGAGAGATGGGGGAGGGAGCAGGAGGACGGGAGGGGAGGCGGGAGGCCGCGGCGCGCACGTCAGATCTCGCGAGATCAGGGCGGGCGCCGGCCCGGGGCAGGGCGGGGCGAAGCCCGGGAAGGGTGGGCGCCGGGAAGAAGGGCTGAGGGAGGGGGTGGAGTTGAGGATGGGCGTGGTCAGCGGCCTGGAGGCGGGAGAGGGGCGGGGACTGTGATCGGAGGCGTAGGCTGCGTTTTCAAAAGAGGAGCGACGGAGACCCCGGTAGGCGGAGGTGGCCGCTGATTGGTGGAGGGCGAGGATGATGCGTCACGTGGGGCAGGAGGGGGGGGAAGTTCCGGGAGCCAAGCTGGGCGGGTTCTGCCGTGGGCTGGCCAGACTGTGCTTGGCTGGCGGGGGTTGCAGGTAGTCTTGGGAAAGGGCGTGGGTTGCGAGTGGGCTGGGTCTGCGTCCCAGAACTGTTGTGTGTTTTTCTAGGGCACGTGGCCTAGGGATGGGTACTTGAGCCCCAGCCAAGCTCGGAAGGAGGGTTCGTGCCTGAGTTACCTGCGGAGTAAGAAACTGCTGTCCTCTATTTCCCTGGGTGTTGTTGCAACGCCTCAGAACTAAGGCCACCAGGCTTGCTTACACTGTGCAAGCTCCTGCGTTTGTTGGTTAATTGATATTTTCTGGAGGATCAAAAGCCAACTAATATCAAAATCCGGTTTTTATTTATATAGAAATAAAACAAGTGCCTAGTGTAGTACCGTATTTTAATTATTTGTTAAACATAATGATAGACACCTGCCAAACAAATCTTTTGTACCATTACAAGAGCAGTGTAAATCATTAAAACAAAAATCGCCATGAAATTCAGTTTGCTGTAGGTTTTGAAGCATTTTTTCGAGGACTCATCATCCTATAGTTGAAATGTTGAGTTCGACTACCTTTTGGCTTTAAATTAGTATGAATCCTACTTCCTAATTTGCCTACTTGGTCAATTGCTGTTTCCAGCTCTTCAGGAAAATATGAGTTTCTCCCGAAGTTTTTGATCTTCACATTTTAAATGAACTGTTGTCAGGTGGACATCTACATTTGAAATCTGAGCTCCAAATACTTTTTAAAATAGAAAACTTAATAAAGCTTGTTTATGGTCAGATTACCCCTAAATTATTTATAATATCTAAGCTTACAGTGCTATGCTCACCTTGGTTGAAAATTCCTCATTGAAAAAATAAAATATATTTACCTCCTGACATGGTGGCACACGCCCTTAATCCCCAGCACAAGGTAGGCAGAGGCAGGAGGATCTGTGTGTTCAAGGCCATCTTGTTCTACAAACGTGAATTCCAAGACCACCAGGGTGGTTACACAGAGAAAACCTTTTTCAAAAAACAAATATATATAATATATATATTATACACACACACACACACACACACACACACACTAATCAAAACAGAAGCTTAAGGAGAATGTCTCTTACACTAAACTAAAAATAAGACATCAAGAATGGGTGGTCCTTGGACTTCCCACAGGGCAGGGAACCCTGATTGCTCTTTTGGCTGACGAGGGAGGGGGACTTGATTGGGGGAGGAAGAAGGAAATGGGAGGCGGTGGCGGGGAAGAGACAGAAATCTTAAAGAAAGAAAGAAAGAAAGAAAGAAAGAAAGAAAGAAAGAAAGAAAGAAAGAAAGAAAGAAAGAAAGAAAGAAAGTTACGTAAAACCAAGAAGGGCTCTTACAAATATAGTGTTGCATAGGAGTTTATAATTTGTGTGCTAATTGATCTCTATTTCCATAATTATCAGAATATGAAACTTTTCTGTTGGCGGTCTTGTCACATAACTCCGTTTGTTAGTAAAATTTAATATATGTTCTGGAGCCAGTGGCTTGAATCTAAGCTCTGCTACCGTATTAACTGTCTAAAACATGTCTTTGTGGGCAAAGACTTGACTGTTTTGCCTGGAGGGCTTCATCTGCGAAATGGAGACACAGCATTTCCTCCCGAGTTGCAATCATATTTGAATGGGTGAATACATTTAAAAGCCACCAAAGGGTCGATGAGGTGGCAGAAGTAAGGTGCTTGCCTTACTCAAGTCTGATGAACTCAAAGTCTGTCCCTGGCACCTGCCTAGAGGTTACAAAAAGAGCTACCCTCGAAAGGTTTTTTTCTGACACCACACACAAACACAAAGAAGATATAGTATATCAACATCCACATAGTCACATATGCAACAATAATGTAATAAAAGTTTAAAAATTTGAAAGCAATCACAGCAGTCATGCAATACCTGCTGGCTATCATTATGTTATTCATTAAAGCCTAAGTTATACTACTTCCTAAAAAAATAGGTAAATACTATTTTTTTATTTATTATAAAATGGATCATATCTGAAGGCCAGTCTGCAGCTCAGAGAGCTGGAGAGCCCTTATAAGGTTATCAGTTTTATTTTATCAAATAAAAAGGAACAACCAGATGAGCGAGATGTCTAGACAGATACCCACTGAGGACCTGAGAGGTCTCTAGTGCCGATAGATGGAAGGAGAGAACCTACTCAGAAGTTGTTCTCTGATTTACACACACATAATTGATTAATTAAAGTTTTATTCTTTTACTACTCAGCTTGAAAAGTGAAGTTAAATTTGTAGAAAATTAGATGGGCTTAGAATGTATAAGTGGGGTCACACAACCTCAGAAAGAAATTGCATGTTCCCTCTCATAAGGAGAACCTAGCCACTAATATATGTACAATGTAGGCAAATGTACTCATGAAGAAAGAGAACAAGAAGGCTGAATATCGGGATCAGGATGTTCTAAATGCAGGGAATGAACACAAGTTATCAGGGAAGATAGAAAGCTAATTTTTTTGTTTTGCTTTTGGTGGTAAATTAGTGCATAAGATATATTCAGTAGTAAGTGCAAATTTAATAGAAGCCCACAGCTTGCATTCTAAATGTCAGTTCTAACTATAGAAGTTCATTGAATCTATGTATGTGATGTTTTTATTTGTTTGCAAGTTTTTAAAAAAATAACAAATTATTTAAATTAAAAATTTTACAAGAACAATTATCCCCATAATTTTAATAAGAGATATTTTAACTCATAAATTGGGAAGATTTAAGTTTTGAGTAAAGAACAGTTCTCTACATTGACTGATTTAGACTTATGAAAAACAGTATATTGACCGTTCTCAGTTTTCCATGAACTTGGGAAAACACCAAAGGCCAGACTAGAAGAATTAATTACCTTAAGACCTAACTCATTGCAAACTGTAAAGTGATATAATCTCTTTCATTTGTTTTAAAAATACAGATACTCACGCTTGTGTTACTTAAGCAAAATTTAAGTGCATTTAAAAGAATCACTACCAAATGTTTGATCTTTGTCAAGTGTTTCTCTGTGTAATAGATCTGGCTGTCCTGGAACTCGCTCTGTAGACCAGGCTGTCCTCGAACTCACAGAGATCCATTTGCTTCTGCCTCCTGAGTGCTAGGATTAAAGGCATGTGCCACCACCGCCAAGCCTTGGTGGTTAGATTTTAACCACCAAGATAATATAAAAATGCTTCATAATGAATTGCATTAAGAAATTTACTATTTTGGGGCTGGAAAGATGGTTCAGTGGTTAAGAGTGACTGTTCTTCTAGAAGACCTGCGTTCAATTCCCAGCACCCACATGGCAGTCTACAACTGCCTGTAACTACCTCCAGGGGATACCACACCTTCACAAAGATACTTGCAGGCAAAACACTAATGCACATAAAATAAAAACAAATCATTTTTAAATAAAATTTGTTGACTTATTTGTTCATTCATTTATTTAGTCATGTATTTCCTGAATGCTACTATATATGTGAAGTACTAGAGTATTCGAATATATGAGGCCCACCATCACAGAATATAAAAGTTCTTTCTTGCATCTCAAAATTAGAAGCCACAAACTCAGGCGGGCAGTGGTGGCACATGTCTTTAATCCCAGCACTCAGGAGGCAGAGGCAGGTGGATCTCTGTGAGTTTGAGGCCCGCCTGGCCTACAGAGTGGGTTCCAGGACAGGCACCAAAGCTACACAGAGAAACTCGGTCTGAAAAAAAAAAACCAAACAAAACAAAAAGAATTTTGCTGGATGGTAGTGGCGCATGCCTTTAATCCCAGCAGTCGGGATGCAGAAACAGGTGGATCTCTGTGAGTTTGAGGCCAGCCTGGTGTACAAGAGCTAGTTCCAGGACAGGCTCCAAAACTACAGGGAGACCCTGTCTCGAAAAACCAAAAATAGAAAGGAAGGAAGGAAGGCAGGCAGGCAGGCAGGCAGGCAGGCAGGCAGGAAAGAAGGAAGGAAGGAAGGAAGGAAGGAAGGAAGGAAGGAAGGAAGGAAGGAAGGAAGGAAGGAAGGAAGGAAGGAACTTCAAACTCAAGTTGAAATGAGCAATAGCTTCCTGTATATTCCAGTCCAGAAATTAGAGATTTTTTTTCTTTCCAGGGAAGCAGCATTCTCCAAATGTATATGAAAAACCTTCTAAGCCTCAGTAGACTATTGTATGCCTCCTGGTGGTCCCTGACTTGCAAATAAAAGATGACCTTTCAGGATATTATCTTTTGTGCAGGCAGCCGCCGTCCCAACAGAGCAAGCACACTGCAATAGAACACACTAGATCTTGTGTGCCTGACAGTTATTATTCCTATGCCTGCTGACAGTGTCCTGACCCAGGGAAACAGTGACCCCGTTTCCATTATCCACATGGAGGACGTGCAACCCGACAGGTCAGGCCGGGCATCTGGGTGGGCCAGCCACTCTTCTAAGTCCCAGACTGTAAAAAGCACCGCAAAGTGTGAAGAGCCTGTAAAAGGGAATAATATAGCCTCTTCTTGGCCCTGAGTTTCTAGGTATCCGGGACACCAAGCCACTGTAATCACCACCGCAGACGCACATGTTTGATTGTAAAGATACCGGTTATTAAATCAGCTCATGGCCCACCAATTCAATTAGAATGGAATGGTTTTGAACAGACCAAGACCATGGTAAGGAAAGCTGTGTGCTTTTCAGATTAGAAGACGGATATATAGAGAGTCCCAGCTCCTTGCATGAAAGGGCTAGGTCTTTCTTCTTTGTCTCTTCACAAGCATTACAGGTCATCAGACGTTATTAACAGCATCTATACCTGCATTGTACGATGCCATGTGATTAAAGGGAAAGGACAGTAGGCTGACCATCGACAAACTAACCACTTAAACTTGAACATGTAAGAACTATACATCTTTATCCTGTGCTTTTTCACCTTATGTCCTGAGACAAGAAGTGTCTAAGACCTACAAGTAGACAAGACACAGTTACAGCTTGAACAAAAGAAAGCTTCTCCGTGCCAGATTACTTCTTAAAAACACATCTCCGTTTTCATCCACAGTCATGATAAATATCATCTTGCAGACAATTCTAGAAACTTTGCCATTGACTTAGACAGTGTTCTGTTTATTTTTACCCAGTGAGTATTTTATAAATAATATATATATATTATCTTGGCAGAATATAAAATTGCAATTAAAAATCACAGGCATTGCAGCCATATGATTTTTTAAAAACACTTTATTATTGGCATATGGGAAGGGGGGAAGAACATGGACCATAGTGTATGTGTGGAGCCCGATCTCTCCTTCACCTTTCTGTGGATTTGGGGGTTCGAACTCAGGTCACCAGGCGTGTGTAGCAGGTGCTCTTTTATCTGTTGAACCATCGTGCTAGCTTCCACATGGTTTCGAAGGAAAATAATTTCTTCGTACCGAGAGCATTTGAACAGTAACCATCCCAAGAAGCCTCCAGGGGACAATTACATCGTGCACTGCTTTCATTCGTGACAGCTAAAGTATATGTTGAAATTTATAATCCATCAGCTCATTCTTCATAAGGTAATTTTGGAGTTGAGGTATAGCATGGTGCCAGAGAGCAATAAAAGCAAACCGTATAAATTTTATTCCATGTTTAGTCATTGTATAAACTAGCCCACCAGTAAGTGTAATAAAATGGCATTATCTTTAAACCTCCTCAATAAGCTCTTGTCTGTATTGTTCGGAGTGGAACCGAATGCTTAATTCTTCTATCTAGACCTGGTAGAAGTGGTGAAGTGAGTGGAATTAAAGCATCCCTGGTAGGACAGAGTTAACAATAACTGAAGAACAGACATCAACAGAGCCACGTCTAGGCCCGGTTAGTATAATGAAACAATTCCTAGAGAAAAGTTGATTCATGCCACCACATTCTGGACCCTCTCATTCTTTCATGGGTGGTTTGTTTTTGTTTTTGTTTTTGTTTTCCTTTGAGTAAAGGGTCCACCAAATGGGCTATTCAGAGATGACGGCAACATAGACATCTTTTTAAGATGAATCAGACTTTATATTTCACTGAGTTAAAAAAAACAACAACACAAGAATTTTTTATGTATGGGTTTATTCGGAGTGGCTGAAATTCTCGTTGAAAGGTATCTATCGCTGCATGAACTTCCAGGCTCTTCGAACAACACTTCAGATGCTTGGATTGTTAAGATGGCTACACATTTGGTTAAGTTAATTAATTATGACAGTGATGATGGTGTTTGTCCTTTAGGGGAGGGCATGCTTCTTATGAGCTTCCCGATCTTGTTTTAAGGGGGATTTCTGACTCGGATGGTCTTAGTGGATAGCGGTTATCGCTTCCAACCATGTTAGCCTGTGTGGCTTGACTGGTTCTTTGCATAGGGATGTGTACAGATGGTTCAGGTAAAGAGATCCATTCACAAACACATGAGTAGATGACTGAGGACACAGGGGGTGCAACCCTCAGGGGCAGTGGCAGTACATGAGCTAGGCTCTGCCTGGAGGGTGACTTTCATTGGCACCTACCCCTCAGCTTCTTGCGTTTTCATGCTTGCCCCGCAAGTGCGCTTACCCACTGAGCCATCTCTCCGGCGCCCTGAGTACTTTTCATCTCTGTTGTGAAGAAGACAGCTCATCTCATAATTGTGCCCAGACCAACCCAACCTGTCTTCCTTCCTCCCTCCCTTCTTCCTCCCCTCCCTCCCTCCCTCCCTTCCTCCCTTCCTTTCTTTCCTTCCTTCCTTTTCTTTGAGCAACTTATTTACCACTGTTTTAGATGAATTTCCACAGCTGCCACTTCATGTTAGGTCACCATGGGTAGCTATAGAGAAGGTTCAAAAATAAAACAAGCCCACCAACGCTTTTGTATATCAATAACTGATGTTTCTGTGGACACAAAGAAAATTAGCTATTATTATATGGTTATATGCCAGCTATAGAGTAGATGAGTACCCATAGAAAATACATGAAATTAGATGATCGTTAATTATTAATATTTCTGCAAAAAGTATATGTCTGAATCAGCTAAACTGCTTTATATAGCAAGATAGAAAACCCATCTCTGTCTCATAGGAAAATACCAGATCATTTGCTTGCATTAACAAGAAGCCCGGAGTCAACCTGCAAAGCATATTTAGTACATTTAGGTTCTAGGCCAAGTTTGTGGCAGTTTCGGGAGCCCTAGCCTCCTTCATTGGTTAGTGGCAGCTATAATCACAATATGTAATATTTATAGGCTAGAGTATGATATGTTTCATTTGATGCTTAGAACAGTGGTTCTCAACTTGTGGGTCACAACCCCTTTGGGTATCACATATGACATATCCTGTATATCAGATATTTATATTACTATTCATAACAGTAGCAAAATTACAGTGATGAAGTAGCAACAAAATAATGTTATGGTTGGGGGTGACCATAACTTGAGGAACGGTATTAAAAGGTTGCAGTTTTAGGAAGATTGAGAACTCCTGGGCTAAGAGGAATAATAAAGACAAACTCTTAGAGGTGCTGAGAGCAGGTGATGGTTCTCAGAGGCAGACCTTGGAGATACTGCCATGGCTCATTGCCCAAAATAGGTACACACCTAATCTATCTCATTAGGTGGCAGGGGGAATAAGCATGGCTAATTCTAATCATTGCGGAAGAATAGGTCTTAAAAGTAGATGAGATTTCACATAGCGACCAATACATTGAAGGGTTATGGAGAAGAGGTGTGTGTGTGTGTGTGTGTGTGTGTGTGTGTGTGTGTGTGTGTGTATTATATTGAGTGGTTAGCTAGTGAAAATGCCTGATCTCAGGCCCAATTACACCAAAAGGAGAACTGTCGTATAGAAATGATGAGACTAAAGAGAAACACAGAACAGCCACAGACTCACAGAAAGGTGAAACACGGCATAGAGTATCCATGTTTTTACAGACACCTTTGATCTCTGGGCTTCTCTTTCAGAGGCACCTAGCAAATCTTATTCCCTGTTTCCTTTTGCCACATGGCCTATAGACTAGAGTAGCCAGAGGCAAAAGGAAATAAAGTGGTTGCCCACACACTGGACTTGGAAGATGATAAAGAAACCTCTTTGCCTCCTTCTTTTTAAAAATCAGTTTGTTTTAAATAACTTGAAAGTTAAAAGTCAAACAACCACGCAGCTAGGTTAATGAAGCCATCCAAATAAGCCCAGAGACTGAAAGTCTATACATCTCAATGAACTTGTCTATAGTTACAGTAACTATTTTGAAATATTTAGACTTGACTATTCAAAAATGTGTGCCATTTACTCCAGAAACCATTCCGATTCTTGAGACTGTCCTACTTTTGTGTTTTCCAAGGATGTGAAGGACGGGCTCTACTGAGCCGGCTGTCTTTGGACACACGTTAGTATCACAGATAAGCTCTAGTCTCCATTGTTGCTGCTTCCTAAAGGGAAACCAACACCTAACACAGTCCCTGGTGCTCTTGTTTGGGTAGACTTTTATGAGGAAAAGCAGGGCTGTCATTGGATGAACACGTAATCCATGCCATTTTCTTGCTCACAACCATTGCAGTTGAGAATTCTTATCCTGGTAGTAAAGAGTGCAGGGTTCAGTTCATTGAGTGATTCTGAGTGCTTTGAAATAAAAAAAGGGGGGGTAATAATAGCATATGAGAGTAACATCCATGAGAATTAATTGGTATAAAAAATGTAATGTGCTCTTATTCAGCACCCCAAAGACAATAAGCGCTTGGCCAAGTTGGCTTCCTGCTTCATAGTGAACCTCTTTTTACAGGTAAGAAAGTCATCTCAGAGAGACAACATAACTTGCCATATCTGATGGAAGTTAAGTATCTTACTTAAGGACTCCACATAAGTAAGTCACAGCAGAAGGGTTCAATTCCTTTTAACTAAATTTCAGGCCTGTTCAATTCTAGAGTCTATTTCTCACTATGTTGTTTTTCTGGTAGATCATCAATTTGGACCTATGATTTAATACCGTAGGGATGATGGAATGAAACACTTAACATTTAAATGGGGATTGAAAAAAATGAGGGGTTACCTCAAGCTCTCTGTACACAGCCACACTCTAGATGTTGCTTCATAAACAGAAGAGGAGGAAGAGGTGGCACCGGCAGAAGCAGCAGCAGTAGCAGCTGTGGCAGCTGCTCTGTCTCAGACACTGACGGAGTGAATCCTTTGTTACACTTTTGAGTGATGGGTTCAAAATGTCGCAATAGTCATAGCTCACCAAAGTAAAGGAGTTTACCCAGGCTTACACAACAAGCTGGTGGTTTGGACCCCAGCAGGAAGCGTGCAAGGCCTGCACCAAGCGCTTGACCTCGCTAATAGATCATCCCCTTGCCCTGAAGAATACGCTCTGTGATCCACAGTAAACTTAGCATCAATGCACGATATAGCTGAATCTCAAATGGCTGGAACCTCAGAAACAGGATAAGCTTATCTGATGAGACAAACGTCATGAGTGTGAATGGCTAAAGTCGACGAGACGACACCGCAGATGAAATCAACATGCTTTCAGCTACAGGAAGCACTCCTGTGGCCCTGGTGTGGGTCTGGGGTGTGTTTTCTGCAGCCAGTCCCTTTTCATGCTATTTGCATCCTTGTGCATTTCCATTCATACGCTGGGATCTCGATTCACAAAGACCATCTCTGTGTTCTGAAAAGTATGAATTAAAGGGGCGACGACGTAGTTTTGTTGAATATATTCTTCTCAGCATATTAGAGAGACCTAAGTTTTCAAGTTTTGGTGTAAGATGAATTTAATTTGTCAGAAAAAGTAGGTACATCTGAATGGGCTTTATATGTTTAATTGATGTTTTTCTCCCCAGCTACAGTGGTTCTTCTTTTTACTGAAGAGTGTGCATTTCATGGATTCGAATAAACTGCATGTGCCCCAATGGGTAAAGTACAAAAGATAATCTTTTGTTTGCTTGTTTGGTTGGTTGGTTTTAGTTTTTCTCACCACTGCCCAGCACAAAGGAGAATCTTGATGTGATTCAGCTAACCTGTGAGAGTGCCCTTCAGCATCAGAATTCATTCTCTCTCTCTCTCTCTCTCTCTCTCTCTCTCTCTCTCTCTCTCTCTCTCTCTGTGTGTGTGTGTGTGTGTGTGTGTGTGTGTGTGTGTGTGCGTGTGTGTGTGCATGCATACACGTTTGTGTGAGTGCAGGAATATACATGTCACAGTATGTGTATTGAGGACAGAGGACAACCTTAAGTTAGCAGTCCTCACTTTCCACTTTATTTGAGTCACGGTCTTGTTGGCTGTTGTATATGCCAGACTTCATGGTCTGTAGGCTTCCCTTGCCTTCAGTTACTATATTCCAGTAGGATCCTTGGGGTTACAGATGTACATTACCCAGTCTGGGTTTATGTGGGTTTCAGGAAACTGAACCCAGTCCTCATGCTTTGTAGCAGTCGTAATGTCCACTGAACCATCTCTCCAGTTCAACACTGACATTTTTTTAAAGGTTTATTTATTTATTATGTATACATAATTCTGCCTTCGTGTATGCCCACACACCAGAAGAGGGCGCCAGATCTCATTACAGATGGTTGTGAGCCACCATGTGGTTGCTGGGAATTGAACTCAGGACCTCTGGAAGAGCAGCCAGTGCTCTTAACCACTGAGCCATCTCTCCAGCCCCCAACACGGACATTTTAAATGCATTCTGATATATAGTGTAGTCAATATACTTTGGAATTATTAAATAACTAACTCCAAAATACAAAAATAAATACATATTTTTGTATGTTAAATTTATCTTCAAAGGAAGAAAAGGAACCACAAATGAATTATAAAATCTCTTTAACAAATGCAAGCCAAAATACACCCTTAATATCGAATGCTGTTAAGCACTGTGTTCTGGAAGGGGGACATTTCTCCATGTCTTATTGTAAATGTCACACATAATCCATTATCACTAAAATCCCAGAGTTTCTAGAAAGTCTCTGATCAGGACTTTCCCCATTCATGGGCATTTATTTATGTGCAGTTTGGTTGTTTCTCCCCAAGCGGGTTTCCTTTAGGATTTCTTAACACAGATTTACAATGTACTTTCCCTATAATCTCCTGTAGTAGAACCTGGTCTAGATCCTTTCTCAGGGATCAACCACGCCATAAACAGAGCCTTCGTGATGCTATCCACAGTATGTCTGAAAGTGTAACATTAGCTCAAGCTTTTAAATGTGCTCAAAGTATGCATATTTCTCTACTGGAAAATGTATGACATTCTGAAATAAATATATATTGCCCCCATGTGAGTGAAAATGCTGTAACTCTATAATTCTCAGAGGCTCACTTGAAATTTGAATTCTAAGACCATGGCTTTCCTTTGTTTTCAGCTTCAACAGTGACTGATTTACATCACGCAAACTACCCTGAGAAGACAGGAAAAGGGGAAAGTGAACATTAAAAAAATGAGTGGTGTATTTCCAAGGTATTCTCCTGAATCAGAAAGGCCTAACCTTTATTGCAGTTAGTAGCAGGTTTATTGCGAGCATTAAAGAAAAGAAAAGTCTGTTTTTTTTAAATGAAAACCATAAAACCTTAGCACAGTAAATGTTCTTAAGTGTTTCAATTGGTTTTCTCATTTCCATGGGAAAGCACAGTATATGACTTTACTTTGTAATAAAACCCTGAACTTATTTCTTGATTTTGGTGTTGATGGACAATAATCCATGAGTCTGGATATTGCCCTGCACTCCTTCCTTTCTTCTTTCAGTCCCTCCCTCCTCCCTTCCACCATCCTTACCTCCCCTCCTTACCTCCCCTCCTTCCTTCCTTTCTTTGTGACAGTGTTTCATGTACCCCAGGCTTTCTTTGTTTTCTTTTGTTGCCAAAGATATTTTTATTTTTGGAGACAAAATTTCTCTGTGTATTCCTGGCTGTCCTGGAAATAGCTTTGTGGACCAGGCTTGCCTTGAACTCACAATGCACAGAGACCTGCCTACCTCTGCCTCCAGTGTGCTTGGATTAAAGGTATGTGTATCACTCTGTGAACTGAGTTACATCACCAGCTCATGCCCATCTGTGAAGTAGAATTATCGATTGCTTTTATTACAGTCAGTGTTTGTAAGGATTTTTGAGTAAGAGCCTTGAAAAACAGCGTCTCTAGCGCTAAGAACAGATATACCTGTTGTTCATTTGGGGTGGTTGGAATGAGAAAGGCTCTCATAGGCACGTATGTTTGAATGCTTGGTCCCCAGTTAGTGGAACTCTTTGTGAAGGATTAGGAGCTGTGGCCTTCTTAGATAAGAACAGTCACTAGGAGTGGGCCAGTGGGCTTTGAGGTCTGGTTTCAAAAGTCCAGTCTCTCTCTGCCTGCAGTTTGAAGATCAGTTTCGACCTCTCAGCTATTTTTCCCGTACCACGCCTGCGTGCCTGCCCCCATGCTCCCCACCATGATGGTCATGTATTAACTCTCTAAAACTCTCACCAAGGTCCTAATAAATGCTTTCTCATATAAATTGTCTTGACTATGGTATCTCTTCCCAGCCACAGAACAGTCACCAATATACTATATCAAAGAGTTAGGTTCCTTAGCTTAGGGTTTCTTCTCTATTTCACAACACGGCATATTCGGCTGTCTACACTAATTTGCAATACCCCGCATTACCCTCTTGGAAGTAGGTGATGGTGTGCCAATGCAAACGCTGACCCTACCTATAGAGTAAGATAAAGCCCTCCAGCCCTTACCCAGGAGCCTCATGTTGTCTAACAGCCTTCACTGAATTGCGGTATGCTAATTCATTAGCTGGTATTTATATTCACATTAAACTGACCAGATTTAGCATCCTTTGTGAAACAAACCTCTGGGCATATCTGGAAGCTTTCAGTCAATGAAGTTTAATAGAGGAGGAAGGGCTCACCCTGAATGTGAGTGGCACCGCGGCACAGGCTGAGGTTCCAGAACGAATGACAAGTTAAGGTCAAGGCATAGTGTGATGGCTCCGTGAGTAAAGGCACTCCCCCCAAGTCTGACAACATGACTTAGATCCTTGGGACCCACAGATGGAAGAGAATGGATTCTCACAAATTGCCCTCTGGCCTCTACTTGTATGCCCTTATGCATATGTATATGTACACACCCACACGAATAAACAAATATTTAAGGAAGGAAAAGGATAGGGGTAGAGAGATTGCTCACAGGTTAAGAGCACCAGAATTCAAGTTCATTTTCCAATACCCATGATGGGTAGCTCATAGCTGCCCATAACTTTAGCTCTAGGAATATGACACTGTCTTCTGACCTCTGTGGACACCTGCACACATGTGCCACACACACACAAACACACAAATAGGAAATCATAAAAATAAATCTAAAAAAATAACAAAAAAAGAGAAAATGTAAGTGGTGCACCAACATTTATCCCTCTCTGTGTCCTGACTGCAGATACAACACGATCTGCCCCAATGTTCCCGATGCTGTGCCTCCCCCACCAAGATGGACTGTACCCTTAAACTGTAAGTTCAAATAATATCATTTTTCCTTGGGTTACCTTTGTAGGGCATTTTGTCCAGCATGAAGAAAAAGAATCAATATAGACAATGAGGAGCCAAAGTTCAGATTGTTCATGGGTTTTCACAAGAAGTTGTATGTCATGTTTGAACAAAGATTCTTCTTCCTATCATTTCTTGAGAGATATTTTTTGCAACATAGACACTAGATGTTGGGAAATATCACAATAATAAAGAACACAGACTCTGCAGTTGGACTGTCTTAGTTTAATCCTGGCGAGGACTGTTTTTTAATTTCTGTTCCTCCAGAAATTGAGACAAGAATATGACTGCGGCAATCTCAGAAATCACTGCTGCATACTGAGAAAGTAAGAAGGAGAATAGAGATCGGACAGATGGCACAGTGGCTAAGAACACTGTCTGCTCTTACAGAGAACCCTGATTCGGTCCCCAGTACCCACATGGTAGCTCACAACCTCCTGTAATTCCAAGTCCAGGGCTTCTGATGCCCTCTTCTAGCCTCCACGGGTACTAGCTCTACACATATGGTACACATACATGCAAAAACACCCATACTGATAAAATATAAATCAATAAATCTGTAAGAAAAAAGTTGAATAGATGGAAGCGAACAAATAATGAATTATCAAGGAAATTAGGATGATGGATAGTCAGCTTAATTCTACTCAAGAACTCTCGGTGGTCAATATAGGATGAGAACTTCAATGCTATCCTACCAGAGGGGTGAAGAAACTGGGAGATGGTGTACCAGTTCCCACTTGTCCTTGGTGCAGAGCTCCTGAGATGGATAGGTTTCGATTCTAGTCCTGACCAGTCTTGCATAGCATAAAGATGGTTGCAACAGGTCTTGGCAGTTAGGAATGAAAACTGGGTGTTTATCACATGGATAAAGCATAAAGAAATATAGAAGGCACACTTGTAGATTTGGATACATATTTCCACTAGTGGTTTATTCCTAGGATTTTCTTCGAGGCTGTTTAATGTTTCTACTTCCTCATGAATAGAAATAATAGAATTATTACATAAGGTTGGTAAAAGAATGAAATATTGTAATAATGGAAAGTACTTAAAACAGACCACAGAGTTTATTAAGAACTTAGTAAACGTTGGCCGTTATTACAGAAGAGCACAGCATTTGTTCCCTACTTGATATTTCTGTGTACTATTCTCTGACAGGAGAGTTTGACTTTTTATTCCTTAACATCATGACATTTTATTTTGCTAAATGTCTGTGGTGGACTCTTGGAGACTCAAGGTGTATTTATGTTGGACATGTGTCAAGGGGCAACTTTGTCTGCCACCAGGGAAGTGCCAGGAATGGTGTATTTAAAGCTTATTAGTGTTTAAACTCCCTCAGAGAATTTATGGGGCTAAGCACTCCTGAACTCTCTAATTTAAAGATTTACTGCTATGTCAGAGAAACTAATTAAAACCTATTTGAAGTGTTAGTAACACAGTAGCATTGGGCTCCATTTTTTTTTCTTCTAAAATGTGAACAAGAATATAAAAGGGAAGTGTGTTTATTTACTTATTAAAATTGTATGTTTATGGGTGCACCAAATATCTACAGAGGCCAGAAACAAGTGTCTGATCCACTGGGGCTGGAGTCAGCGGTGGTTGCAAGGCACACTGTAGGTGAAATTGAACCTAGGTCCTCTGAAAGAGCAATCAGTGCTCTTAATTCCTGAGCCATCTCTCCAGCCCCTGAGAAACATGTTTTTTTTGAAAAGCATATTTTGAATGCAATTTTCTAGCATTATATATTATCTTTGTCAGAGTCCTGTGAATCCACATGATACTAACTATAGAATTCGCCAGAATGCTCAGGACTTTAAGGAAGGCCACTAAACTGTAGATTAGGATAAATTTGTACTATTAGCCAGACAGCACTGGTAGGAAATCACCAAAATTTGTAAATTATACATAAATTAAAATCACATTTTTTATCACATTTAAATATTTCAAATGTCCTTTTTATGTATATGTACGATTATTAAAATAATATAATAGCAACAACAGATGTTTTAAATAGTCTTTTGGAGAACATAAGTGATTATTAAAAATAACGTAACAGAGGTAAGAGGTTTGAGTTCTGTGTCTTCGTCCCTTCTCAGTTCCCCCTGGAGAGACTAGCCTGAGCAATCTCAGGAACCAGGAGCCCCCAGCAACTTTGAAGACCACTGCCTCAAATCAGGCTAGGAAACCAGTACAGTCAGGGACAGTGGCACAGCTCAGTGTCCATCAGCAGAATCGAGCAGACATATCCCTTCCCTCTCATAGTCAGGGTCTGAGCCCACACCTTAACTATCCCCTGTCCCATGAAATCTCATCTCTTCTGAACCCATTCCAAAACAAAACAAATCCCATCTTTCAAAATCACTCTCGTTTTGTTCCATTCCCAAAGGTCCTGTTGTTTCTTCTCGGTGAAATATAACTTTGAAAGCATCAATTTCTGCCAAATGATTAATGGTGATATCGAATCCAGCACAGTATGTGTTGCATAAGTGTTTTGGAGAATATAAAGCATCTGGTGATCTTGGTGGAACATATATATATACATATACACACATATATATATACATATACATATATATATAGTCTAGCAAGGATAACTTGGATATGCTTCTTAAAGCAGAGAGTAACACTGGACTTCAAAGGTGCCACCCTAGGATAGAGACGTGTTTGGGAGCATGTTACCCACTTATAATTATTTTTCAATCAATGACTTTAAAAGGTAGTTATTATTTTATATGTATGAGTGTTGTGCCTGCATGTATGTTTATGTATTACATGTGTGTCGGGTGCCAGCAGATGCCAGAAGAGAGCGTTGAATGCCCTGGAATTGCAGTTATAAACAGTTAAAAGCTGCTGTGTGGATGCTGGGGATCGAACCCAGTTCTCCCAGAAGAGCAGCCAATACTCTTAACCACTGTCAACTCTCTAGCCCCCTCCTTTACACCCTCTTATCTTCTCGAGATAAGATGCGTGTGGTTTAGTGGACGCAGTCTCATGGGGCAAATCTGACATTCTATGAGTTTCCTGGAGTCCAAGCCATTGGTAATTCATGGCTTGTCAAAGATCGTGACTGTTTCTGGGCATCAGTACAAGCCCTAGAAAGAAAGATGAGTTACATGTTTTCTTTAGTAATGACATGCGTTAAATAATGTACCCTCGGATTAAATGTGTCACCTATTCAACAGTTCTTCCTTTGATGCTTTCATGTGGAGTATGAAAACTGGGGAATGTTAACAGCTGCCAAGCTGCCGAACGTTATGTTTGCACATTTCACACGCTGAGCAAGCATGCCACTCCATTTGTCTGACTTAACTGTGCTCCCTTCTTGAGAACCAGTTTCCATTGTGTCCAGTAAGTGTGCAGCAAACCGCATGACGATACACTGCTGCTGACAGCGAACTGGTGGAGACATGGTAGACAGACAAACGCAGGAGAAAGAAGGCCAAATAAAACCAGGCAAGGAGGTGAGGGGATGGAGCTTCAAAGAGGGAGAGTTCAGTCTGTGAAAAGTTTGCTATACAAGCATGAGAACCCAACATCTGTCCCCAGGAAACTTGTAGAAAGCCAAGAATAATGGTACCTTCTTGTAATCTCCGCACTGGAAAGGCAAAGACAGAAAATGGGCCGATGGTCAGCCCGCACCAGCCTAAGCAACAAGTCCCGGGCCAGGAGACCCTTACTCAAAAAGCAAGGTGAATGGTAGATACGAAAGAGTGATTTCTGAAATTGCCTGCTGTCCTCCCCAGTACTCCCAGCTGTGGACATGCCCACCAGGCCACGCCCCTTCCCGTGCTCACCCACAAAAATAGGTAGCCGGACAGTGATCTTGTATGTGTCTCCAGTGAATGCAGAAGGAATAACACACAATGTGTTTTGTTTGGGAAAGCTTTGTGTAGAGCAGGTTGCCCTGGAGCTTGCCGTCACCATGCAGAGTGCTAGGATTACAGGCGTAGACCGTATCCCCCAGCCCTACAGCTTGACTCTAGAGAACTTTACAATTCCTTCTAGTTTGAGAGAAGCCCAGATGTGTTTCCTGCTTGTACAATAGATAAATGGGTAATCTGCCTAACATAGAAAGCTGATTCCCACAAGAGCGTGGTCCAAAAAAGATAACATATAAGTAATTTTTTTTTTCCCCGAGACGGGGGATTCCTCTGTCGCTTTGGAGCCTGGAACTCTTGTAGACCAGGCTGGCCTCAAACTCACAGAGATCCACCCATCTCTGCCTCCTGAATGCGGGGATTAATGGAGTGTGCCATCACTGCCTGGCATAATTTTTTTAAAAAAACAAGATCTGGTGAAGCGGTGGTGGCACATGCCTTTAATTCTAGCACTCGGGAGGCAGAGGAAGGCAGATCTCTGAGTTCGATGCCAGCCTGGTCACATAAGCTAGTTCCAGGACAGGCTCCAAAACTAAGAGAAACCCTGTCTTGAGAAACCAAACCAAACCAACCAACCAAACAAACAAAAAAGATAAGGTCTACCTATGTAGTTTTGCTGCTTTGGAAGTCACAGAAGTCAGCCTACTTCTGCCTCCTGAGTGTTGAGATTAAAGCTGTGAGCCATTGTATCTGGTTTACCTATATAGTGTAACGTTTTCTAGAAGCCATGTTAAAAAAGAAAAAGATGAAAAACTTTAAATAATATAATTTATCTCAATATATCAACAATGTTATCCCAATATGCAACTTAAAATTGTTGAGGCATTTGCATTCTCATTTCTATCATAATCCTCAAGTCTGCTATGTACTTTACAGTAGAGCATGTCTCAATTTGAAACTACATTTCACATGCTCAATTGCTCCCTGGAATGGTAACTACCTTATTGTAAGAATTGTTGATGAAAACCACGTATGCTAGCAGGAAGTACATTTCCTGGTTGTCTTGTATCTAACATGGCCGGCCATGTGTGTTAATCAGTTTTTCACCGCTATGGCAAATACTTGAGAAAACTTACAAAGAGGAAAGAGACTTAATTTGATTCATGGTTTCAGCCCATTACTTCATGCCTGAGGGGACACAGAACCATGATGATGCAGTCACATGGCACAAAAGAGTTGCTCACTTTATAGCAGCCAGGTAACACAGAAAGAGACGGAGAGGGGCCTAGAATAACATATACCCACAACTGCTGTGGGTATATGTCCTTCTGTATGCTGTGAATATGTATTTCTCCCATTGGTTAATAATAAAAGATGTTTGGTCTATGGCAAGGCAGGGTAAGGTTAGGTGGAACAAGCAAACTAAGGACTCAAATGAAGAGGGTCAGAGTCGAGGGAGATGCAAGCCAGCTGCTTAAAAAGCAAGATGCCGGATACCAGTAAAGCCATGACCATGTGGTAATAATAGAAATGGGTTAATTTTCTCAAATGAAGAAAAAAAAGGAAATGGATTAATTTAAATATAAGAACTAGTTAGTAATAAGCCTGAGCAATCAACCAAACATTCTGTAATTAATATAAACATTTGTGCCTTTATTCAGGACTGGGCAGTTGGGACAAAGAAAACCTCCATCTCCGTTTATATCCAACAGCATGCCCCTTGTGACCTCTATACTCCAAATAGGCCCTCACCTCTGAAAGGTTCATAACTTCCCAATAACACCATCAAATTATGAATCCATCAGCGAGTTAGTCTATTGGTTAAGTAAGAGCCCTCATGTCCCATAATCTCTTAACGAATGGAATTCATCAGCTGAGGATCAGAGTTTTTAGATGGACATTTTATTGTCAGCTCCTAATACCGGGTGGCTTGTGTTATGCCAAAACCATGAGAGACCAAGCTATTTGTGTCACTTCCAAAATAGACTGTTAAGAATCAGCTTGGCTTCTCTACTCTCTTTGTCCCTTTCTACCAGCTTGACAGGAAGGACACACCAGCCTTCAAAGCCATGTGTGACAGATGGCACAAAAGAGAAGGAGAACATATCCTCTGAGTCATCATTTGGAGCATGGCCTACTATTCATTTTGTATATTAAGCCAGAAATAATTCTCCTTTCTTTAAAAAAAAATAGCATTTTTTCTTTGTCCAGCTGCTAGCCTCCCTAATTAATATACCTATCTTTTACTATATTGTTATCAAAGTCTTTTTCACTTTCTAGCACCCATGCCCTGGACATTGTGCACACGCAGGTACATGCACAAGGATGCACACCCAACATATAGGCATTCTCAATGCAGGTGCAGGCACAAGGATGCACACCCAACATATAGGCATTCTCAATGCAGGTGCATGCACAAGGATGCACACACAACATATAGGCACTCTCAGTGCAGGTACATGCACACAACATATAGGCATTCTCAGTGCAGGTGCATGCACAAGGATGCACACACAACATACAGGCATTCTCAATGCAGGTGCATGCACACAACATATAGGCATTCTCAGTGCAGGTGCATGCACAAGGATGCACACACAACATACAGGCATTCTCAATGCAGGTGCATGCACACAACATATAGGCATTCTCAGTGCAGATGCATGCACAAGGATGCACACACAACATATAGGCATTCTCAATGCAGGTGCATGCACACACAAATATAGACATTCTCAATGCAGGTGCATGCACACAACATATAGGCATTCTCAATGCAGGTGCATGCACAAGGATGCACACACAACATATAGGCATTCTCAGTGCAGGTACATGCACACAACATATAGGCATTCTCAGTGCAGGTGCATGCACAAGGATGCACACACAACATACAGGCATTCTCAATGCAGGTGCATGCACACAACATATAGGCATTCTCAATGCAGGTGCATGCACAAGGATGCACACACAACATATAGGCATTCTCAATGCAGGTACATGCACACACAACATATAGGCATTCTCAATGCAGGTACATGCACACACAACATATAGGCATTCTCAATGCAGGTGCATGCACAAGGATGCACACACAACATACAGGCATTCTCAATGCAGGTGCATGCACACAACATATAGGCATTCTCAGTGCAGGTGCATGCACAAGGATGCACACACAACATACAGGCATTCTCAATGCAGGTGCATGCACACAACATATAGGCATTCTCAGTGCAGGTGCATGCACAAGGATGCACACACAACATATAGGCATTCTCAATGCAGGTGCATGCACACACAAATATAGACATTCTCAATGCAGGTGCATGCACACAACATATAGGCATTCTCAATGCAGGTGCATGCACAAGGATGCACACACAACATATAGGTATCCTCAATGATGTCTGCCATTTTGCGTTTCATCACCTAATAATGTATCCGTGCATATTTTAGCACAGGCATGTTTAGGCCACAGATTTTATCTGGAAAAATAAGAGTCTTTAAAACAAATCAAGTTAAAAATATGAATAAGCTATTGTATAAAACACTTGTAAGGGGGTTAGAGGTACAACTCAGTGGCTGAATATTTGCCTAGCATGTACTGGGTTCTAGGTTCAGTCCCCAGCTCTGACTAAAACACTAAACAAAGCAACCCAGCAGTGGCAAATATGAAAGATGGAATGTGACTCAGCTGTAAAAAACAATAAAAGAAGGAAATTCTGAGTTGCTATGCAGTATGAATAAACCTCAAGGACATTTTCCTAATGAAGTAAGCCAGCTGCAAAAGTACCACTCCCGTGGCTCCACTTCTGTGAGGTACTTGGCACAGTGAAATTCATAGAGACAGAATGCGAAATTGTGTTTGTACCGAGGCCTGGGAGGAAGAAACGGAATTATTGTTTAGTGAGTCCAGGCTTTCAAATTTACAAAATGAGAAGATTTCTGGAGATGGGTGGTGGCAACGGTTACTCAGCAATATGGATGCTTTGAATACCACTGAACCACACATTTAGAAATCATCGAGAAGGTAAATTTTGTTCTCTGTGTTCTAATCAGAGCCTTCAGAGTCCTAAAACATTCGATTGGTAAACATGCAATCCATAATTGCTGAGACGTTTTCAACCTCAGCATAGCTAAAATAGAGAAAAAATAGTCCTACAGTGGCATAATGATGAAATGTGGTTTAGTTTTTAATGTGTTAATATAACCATGGCAGATTAGCAAGGCTCCAGGACACTATATTAACTCCTGTGAGATTCCTGTAGGAGATATACTGTTTTCATGGAAGGAGGTTTAGAAGCATAAAGTTAAATAGCTTTCACAGGTCATTTGCCCAGTCCTCTGTAATAGAGTTTCCCGTCCTCTGCATGGACACAGAGACCAATACTGCTGCCATCCAGGGCAGGATGGTTCCCAATATTCTCTGGTCTCCAGACATTAGCACCTTTCCCCATCAAGTTATGTAAACAGAAGGCGCTGAACACGCCCCAAGGGTGAAATCACTGGAGCCTCATTTTTTTTTTCGGAGACAGGGTTTCTCTGTAGCTTTGGAGCCTGTCCCAGAACTAGCTCTTGTAGACCAGGCTGGCCTCGAACTCCCAGAGATCCACCTGCCTCTGCCTTCCGAGTGCTGGGATTAAAGGCGTGCGCCACCACCAGCCAGGTGAAATCACTCTAAACTGAGAACCCTGCCCTAATGTAATCAGATTACTAATCCAAGTCTCTTTATGTAGAGGTGGCCATGGGAAGACAGCGAGGATAGGAAAGTAGGCAGGTCACTAGCAACAGAGTGTAGCAAGGCAAGGATCTACCGAGCTCACTTAGATTTCTAAACATGCCATGAACAAGTTGTCAGCTGAATGGATGTGCTGGCTGGTCTTATGTCAGCTTGACACACAACCTAGAGTTGTCTGAAAGAAGGGAAACCCAACTGAGAGAATACCTCCATAAGATCTGGCTATCAGGCATTTTCTTAAGTATTTACTGATGGAGGAGGGCCCAGCCTGTATTGTATGGTTCCACCCCTGAATTGCTGATTCTGGATTATATAAGAAAACAGGCTGAGGAAGCCACAAGAAGCAAGCCAGTAAGCAGCTCCCCTCCATGGCCTCTGCATCAGCTCCTGCCTCCAGGTTCCCGCCCTGGTTGAGTTTCTGTCCTGACTTAGATGGTGAACGGTAAGGTGGAAGTGTAAGCCGAAGAAACAAACCCTTTCCACTCCAACTTGCTCTTTGGTCACAGTGTTGCAGCAATAGAAACCCTGACTAAGATAGTGGGGGTAACTTTTTTTAAAGGCAAAGTTGAATGGTGATAAGAGATAGAATCCCCGTGCAATTGATTCTAGTTGAAAGGGAGTTTACTTTTAGGGTGCAGCTCTCTCTTGTAAATGAGACACAGTTGGGAAAGGAGAAGCAAACTGGTGAAGCTGCCACAGACAGCAGTTGCCTTTCAGTGGCTGCTGGACCCTTCAAGCAAGGTTTTGCAAATACATGCTTTCTGTTCCACGGACTAACTTCTTTGCTATCTCTTGGCGTCTGATCTGCCCATACTTGTGTTTCATACCTGACTTGAGCTTGCTGTAGTGTTCACTCAAGAACACCTAGATGAGCTTTTACATGCTTTCCTACACTGAACGGACTGTGAATTCCAGATTCTCAGGGAAGAATCAGGTTGGTCAGCTACACATTCCAAATGACTCATCCCATGAGACCAGGAGTGAGTACATAGGATAAAATGCCTTTTTTTTGTCATTCCTGATGGTGTGGAGTAAGTGATGACAGTTCTCAGGAAACGGAAGTTGGGGGGGGGTCTATTTCCCCAAACATAGCCTTTGGATAGGGCTGTGGCATGGGAAAAATTAACTATTAGAAAAATAAATGGTGCAAATAAGTGTATTTTATATTCATTGAGTAAATTCCTCAATGAATTAGACCCCACAGCTCAAGCATGATTATATAAGCTTGATTTATAGAAGGTCAAGTTACATGAAGATAAATAGGCAATGACTAGAAATATGAACTGGTAGGTAACTGTCAAGGGCATTAAATGCAACATTTAGATTTTTATAACCAAAATAAGAGCTCTCTTAGTAAGACACTGAAGAAACGAGACCTCCTGCTATCTTAATTCTCAAAAAATTGAAGTCAGCAGACCATTTTCAATTAAACATTTAAAAAATTCAATTATAATTACACCACTCTCCTCTTCCCAATCCTCCCTCTAAACCCTCCCCTCACTCTCTCTCAAATTGGTGGCTTCTTCTTGATTATTGCTATACACACACATACATGCATACACAAATATATATTTGTAAATACAGCTTTCCAGCTTCCCAAGTCTGCCCAGCGTGACTTGTATGAATATGACATCAGGGCTGACAACGTTGTACTGGATAACCAATTCAGAGACTCATCCTTGGGAGAGGCTAATTCCTTCTTCTTTCAGTAGATAGCTTTAGAGAGACCAAATTATCAAGCTAAGACACCTGTAGTCATTTCACTGTAATTACAACGACCCACATTGGTCAGGATCTTTCTGTGGACCAACAATCATTTGAAGCCATAACTGTTTGCATGAGTGTCTAGAGTAAGGGAACCAGAGTTTTGTTCACCATTAGAAATGCCTCAGCTGGTTTAGGAGCTACCCAAGCAGCACGGAGATCCGATCTGGGCACCAGGAGAGCCATCATTGGGGTGAGTGAGTTTCTGACCCATGGCAGCAGCCGGGAAAAGGGAACTCAGATGTTCCTCATCCCTCCTACACTTCCTGGTCATTCTGCAGGGACTATACTGCCCGAAACCTCCTCTCTCTTCCTATCCCACCCAGCTTGCATCCAGAACTCCTCCCCCCCACCCCCGTCTGCCTCCCTCTCCTCTTTGGCCACATAACATCTCCCAGCTCAGCCTGTTAGGGCGCTGGAACTGAATCCGAATCGGAAGGGCAACCGGGAGGGCGGTAGTTCCTTTGTATCAATAGCCTGCCTGCAGCAAGCAAGGTAGGCCCTTTGTTTACGAGCTACCCAAGCAGCACAGAGATCTGATCTAGGCACCAGGAGAGCCATCAATGGGGAGTGACATCACTGGGAAGGTACATCAGTGGGCAAGGAGGCCTGATCCTGTAAAAGAAGATCCATAGGGGAGCATTCTGAGGAAGAGATGGACAAGCGCCAATGCAAGAATTCACCCAACAATCTGAAAAACAACATGAAACCACCAGAACCCAGCGACCTCACAACAGGAGGACATGAACACCTTAATCAAGAAGAAGTAGAAAAAATTGACTTTATGAAATTGATAGAGGCCCTTAACATGTAAACAGCATGTAGAAAATGCCCTTATAGAAATGGATGAGAAATTTAACAGAAAGTTTAAAGAATTGAGTAAATCAGTGAATGATACCCTAGGAAACCAAGGAAAAACAATCAAGCAGATAATGGAAACAGTTCAAGACTTGAAAACCGAAATGGAAGGAAGGAAGAAAACACAAACAGAGGGCCTGCTGGACATGGAAAATCTAGGTAAACGAATACAGACTACAGAAACAAGCATAACCAACTGAATACAAGAGATAGAAGAAAGAGTCTCAGATTCTGAAGATACCATAGAGAAAATAAACGCACTGATCAAAGAAAACAGCAAATCCAACAAATTCTCATCACAAAACATTCAGGAAATCTGGGACACAATAAAAAGACCAAACCGAAGAATAATAGGAGTAGAAGAAGGAGAAGAAGTGCAGCTTAATGGTCCAGAAAATATATTTAATAAAATTATAGAAGAAAACTTTCCCAACCTAAAGAAAGATATACCTATGAAGGTTCAAGAAGCATACAGAACACCGAATAGACTGAATCAAAAAAAAATCCCCTTGCCATATAATAATCAAAACACAAAGCATACAGAATAAAGAAAGAATATTAAGAGCTGCAAAGGAAAAAGGACAAGTTACTTATAAAGGTAAACCTATCAGACTTACACCTGACTTCTCTATGGAAACCATGAAAGCCAGAAGGTCGTGGATAGAGGTATTCCAGAAATTAAGAGACCATGGATGCAAGCCCAGACTACTATACCCAGCCAAGCTTTCGTTCACTATAAATGGAGAAAACAAAATTTTCCAGGATAAAAACAAATTTAAACAATACGTAGCCTCAAATCCAGCCTTACATAAAGTAATTGAAGGAAAATCACTAACCAAGGAGTCCAACAATGACCACAATAACTCAGACATCTAGATACCCTTCACCAACACAACCCGAAGAAAGGGTACACACAAACTCTACTACCAAAAAAGTGACCAGAGTTAACAACCACTGGTCATTAATATCACTTAATGTCAATGGACTCAACTCACCTATAAAAAGGCACAGGCTAAGAGATTGGATACGAAAACAGGATCCAACATTCTGCTGTTTACAAGAAACACACCTCAACCACAAAGACAGGCACCTACTCAGAGTAAAGGGCTGGGAAAAGGCTTATCAAGCAAATGGGCCTAAGAAACAAGCAGGTGTGACCATACTAATTTCTAACAAAGTTGACTTCAAACTTAAATCAATCAGAAGAGATGGAGAGGGACATTTTATACTCATATCAGGAACAATTCATCAGGATGAAGTCTCAATCCTGAATATCTATGCCCCAATATAAAAGTACCCACTTACGTAAAAGAAACATTGCTAAAACTCAAGCCAGTCATCAAACCGCACACACTAATAATAGGAGACTTCAACAGTCCTCTCTCACCAATGGACAGGTCAATCAGACAGAAACCTAACAGAGAAATAAGAGAATTAATGGAGGTAATGAATCAAATGGACTTAACAGACATCTATAGAACATTCCACCCAAATAGGAAAGAATATACCTTCTTCTCTGCAGCGCATGGAACCTTCTCGAAAATTGACCACATACTCGGTAACAAAGCAAACTTCCAGAGATACAAAAAAATATTAGAGACCATCTGCGTCTTATCGGATCACCATGGATTAAAGTTAGAATTCAACAACAATGCTACCCCCAGAAAGCCTACAAACTCATGGAAACTGAACAGTCAACTGCTGAACCACACCTGGATCAAGGAAGAAATAAAGAAATAAATTAAAGCCTTCCTTGAATTTAATGAAAATAAAGAAACAACCTACTCAAACTTATGGAACACTATGAAAGCAGTCCTAAGAGGAAAGTTCATAGCACTAAGTGCCCACTTAAAGAAAACAGAGAAAGCACACGTTGGAGACTTAACAGCCCACCTGAAAGCTCTAGAAAAAAAAGAAGCAGACTCACCTAGGAGGAGTAGAAGACTGGAAATAATCAAACTGAGGGCTGAAATCAACAAAATAGAATCACAGAAAACAATCCAAAGAATCAATGAAACAAAAAGCTGGTTCCTGAAGAAAATCAACAAGATTGATAAACCCCTATCCAAACTAATCAAACAGCAGAGAGAATATGCAAATTAATAAGATCAGAAATGAAAAGGGGTACATAACCACAGACACAGAGGAAATTCAGAGAATCATTAGATCTTACTACAAAAGCCTGTATGTCACAAAACTGGAAAATGTAAAAGAAATGGACACTTTTTTAGATAAATACCATATACCAAAGTTAAACCATGACCAGGTGAACTATCTAAATAGACCTGTTAGTCGCGAAGAATTAGAAGCTGTTATGAAAAACCTCCCTACCAAAAAAAGCCCAGGACCAGATGGATTCAATGCGGAATTCTACCAGAACTTCCAAGAAGACCTAATACCTATACTCCTTAATGTATTTCACAATATAGAAACAGAAGAGTCATTGTCAAATTCCTTTTATGAAGCTACAGTTACTCTGATACGAAAACCACACAAAGACTCAACCAAGAAAGAGAATTATAGGCCAATCTCACTCCATGAACATCGAAGCAAAAATCCTCAATAAAATACTGGCAAACAGAATCCAAGAACACATTAGAAAAATTATCCATTTTGATCAAGTAGGCTTCATCCCAGAGATGCAGGGCTGGTTCAACATACGAAAATCTATCAATGTAATCCATCGTATAAATAAGCTGAAAGAAAAAAAACCATATGATCATTTTATTAGATGCTGAAAAAGCATTTGACAAAATTCAACATCCCTTTATGATAAAAGTCTTGGAGAGATTAGGGATACAAGGGACATACCTAAATATAATAAAAGCTATTTACAGCAAGCCGACAGCTAACATCAAATTAAACGGAGAGAAACTCAAAGCCATCCCACTAAAATCAGGAACACGACAAGGCTGTCCACTCTCTCCATACCTCTTCAATATAGTGCTTGAAGTTCTAGCAATAGCAATAAGACAACATAAGGGGATCAAAGGGATTCGAATTGGAAAGGAAGAAGTTAAACTTTTGTTATTTGCAGATTATATGATAGTGTACATAAGCGACCCCAAAAACTCTACCAAAGAACTCTTACAGCTGATAAATACCTTTAGTAATGTGGCAGGATACAAAATCAACTACAAAAAAATCAGTTGCCCTCCTATACACAAAGGATATGGAAGCAGAGAGGGAAATCAGAGAAGCATCACCTTTCACGATAGCACAAACAGCATAAAATATCTTGGGGTAACTTTAACCAAGGAAGTGAAAGACCTATTTGACAAGAACTTTAAGGCATTGAAGAAAGAAACTGAAGAGGACACCAGAAAATAGAAGGATCTCCCTTGCTCTTGGATTGGGAGGATCAACATAGTAAAAATGGCAATTCTACCAAAAGCAATCTATAGATTCAATGCAATCCCCATCAAAATCCCATCAAAATTCTTCACAGATCTCGAGAAGATAATAATCAACTTTATATGGAAAAACAAAAAACCCAGGATAGCCAAAACAATCTTATACAATAAAGGAACTTCTGGAGGCATTACCATCCCTGACTTCGAACTCTATTACAGAGCTACAATAATGAAAACAGCGTGGTATTGGCATAAAAACAGAGAAGTCGACCAATGGAATCATATAGAAGACCAGGATTTTAACCCACAAACCTATGAACACCTCATTTTTGATAAAGGAGCTAAAAGTATACAATGGAAGAAAGAAAGCATCTTCAACAAATGGTGCTGGCACAACTGGATGTCAACCTGGAGAAGAATGAAAATAAACCCATATCTATCACCATGCACAAAACTCAAGTCCAAATGGATCAAAGACCTCAATATCAATCTGAACACACTGAACCTGATAGAAGAGAAAGTGGGAAGTACCCTACAACATATGGGCACAGGTGATCCCTTCCTATGTATAACCCCAGAAGCACAGACATTAAGGGCAACATTGAATAATTGGGACCTATTGAAAATGAGAAACTTCTGTAAAGCAAAGGACACTGTCACTAAGACAAAAAGGCAACCCACTGACTGGGAGAAGATCTTCACCAACCCCACAACAGACAAAGGTCTGATCTCCAAAATATATAAAGAACTCAAGAAAATAGACTTTAAAATGCTAATTAACCCAATTAAAAAATGGGGTACTGAACTGAACAGAGAATTCTCAACAGAAGAAGTTCAAATGGCCAAAAGACACTTAAGGTCATGCTCAACCTCCTTAGCCATAAGGGAAATGCAAATCAAAACAACTTTGAGATATCATCTTACACCTGTCAGAATGGCTAAAATCAAAAACACCAATGATAGCCTTTGCTGGAGAGGCTGTGGAGAAAGGGGTACCCTCATCCATTGCTGGTGGGAATGCAAACTTGTCCAACCACTTTGGAAATCAGTGTGGCGGTTTCTCAGGAAATTCGGGATCAACCCACCCCAGGACCCAGCAATACCACTCTTGGGAACATACCCAAGAGAGGCCCTGTCATATTACAAAAGCATTTGTTCAACTGTGTTCATAGCTGCATTATTTGTAATAGCCAGAACCTGGAAACAACCTAGATGCCCTTCAATGGAAGAATGGATGAAGAAAGTGTGGAATATATACACATTAGAGTACTACTCAGCGGTAAAAAACAATGACTTCTCGAATTTTGCATGCAAATGGATGGAAATAGAAAACACTATCCTGAGTGAGGTGTCCCAGACCCAAAAAGAGGAACATGGGATGTACTCACTCATATTGGTTTCTAGCCAATATGAGTGAACGACATTGAGTCTATAATTTGTGATCCTAAAAAAGCTAAATAAGAAGGTGAACCCAAAGAAAAACATATAGTTATCCTCCTGGATATGGGAAGTAGACAAGATTGCAGAGCAAAAATTGAGATCTTAGGGGAGGGGTGGGATAGGGGTAAGGGGAGATGGGGAGAGAAATGTGAGAAGGGGAGGATGGGGGGAACTTGGGGAATTGGTATGGTTGGGATAAAGGAAGGATGGTTATGGGAGCAGGGAAGCATATATCTTAATTAAGGGATCCAGCTTAGGGTAGGCAAGAGACCTGAACCTAGAGGGGCTCTCAGATGCCCAGGGGGATGTCCCCAGTTAATGCCTTGGGCAGCTGAGGATAAGGAACCTGAAATGGCCCTATCCTATAACCACGCTGATGAATATCTTGCATAACACCATAGAACCTTCATCAGGTGATGGATGGAGATAGAGACAGAGACCCACACTGGAGCACCGGAATAAGCTCCCAAGGTCCCAATGAGGAGCAGAAGGAGGGAGAACATGAGCAAGGAAGTCGGGACTGTGACGGGTGCACCCACCCACTGAGACAGAGGGACTGATCTATTGGGAGCTCACCAAGGCCAGCTGGACTGGAACTGAAAAAGCATGGGATAAAACCAGACTCTCTGAACAATGAGGACTGATGAGAAGCCAAAGACAATGGCACTAGGGTTTGATCCTACTTCACGTTCTGGCTTTGTGGGAGCCTAGCCAGTTTGGATGCTCACCTTCCTAGACCTAGATGGAGTGGGGAGGACCTTGGACTTTCCACAGTGCAGGGAACCCTGACTGCTCCTTGGACTGGAGAGGGATGGGGAAAGGGGTGGGGGGAGGGGGAGTGGTGTGGGAGGAAGGGGAGGGAAATGGGAGGCTGGGAGGAGGCGGAAATTTTTTTTTTATTTTTCAATAAAAAAAAGAAAGAAAGAAAAAAAAAGAAATGCCTCAGCTGTGAGGAAAAACAGAATCATGAAAAGTTCAGGAAATTGGATGTTCCTAAAAACAGAAACTGTATGCTCTTCCTCATCTACTGATCTTAACCTGTAATGTGTGTGTGTGTGTGTGTGTGTGTGTGTGTGTGTGTGTGTGTGTGTGAGAGAGAGAGAGAGAGAGAGAGAGAGAGAGAGAGAGAGAGAGAGAGAGAGAGAGAGATTAAAAGTCTAAACAGGAAGGACCAAGAGAGCGTCTGAGGTGATGAGGAGGCATGAGGGGTGGGGAGGACAGACGGAGCTGACTGAGGAAAAGAGTCTGCAGGGGAGACTGCTAGGCAGGAACAGAGGGAGCAGAGGGTGAGAGTGAAGACAGAGAATCCCAAAGACACACTTCGGTAGAATATGTCACCAAAGCATCTAGAGTATTAGATGTTGGCTAAAAAAAAAATAAAGACAATTTGGAAAAAGAGAAAGATCTGTGCTGCCAATTTCCCTGTGAGACTCTTCTAACAGATTCAAGAGCTTCCTAGCAACTGGCCAAATACCTGCATCCAAAAGATTCCAGCCCTCTCCGCCCTCAGAGCTACCCATAGAGACCCCGATGGCTGGGATGCTGCAGTTTTTGACTGTAGAGTCCACCTGGGGATATCAAAGTGTTTTGTAAAAGACAAATCTCTATGGAGAATAAAAGCCTACCATAGGATTTAATAAGCCTGTTTCGTGTTTCAGATACATTGCTAATGGTAAGCTGAAAAAATTCCTGCCAGAGATAATTAGTGATAATGGTGATTACTGACCTTCTGCAGTCTTTCACCTAAACAGATGGCAGAGAGCTTTAGAGAAAAAAAAAATGAATGCTTTAAGGCATGATTTCTCTCTCTTAAATAAAAGTTCCTCTAGGGTCAACAATAGTTTGCATTTAACATAGTGTATTATGCTACACGTAACCAAATAACAGTTCTGGGCAATTCTGTTAGCCTGTTAAGTTGCTAAGCAATTAAGCTTTGAATGGATTCCCACCCTGAACATATTATAAGTGTACGGATGCATGCCATCTCTATTTTCTTTACTTTTTTATTTAAATGAAGTAGGTACTATCATATGGAAGGCTTTCAGAGCACAGAGGCAACTCACTTAGCATGCCTCTTTCCGGCCCATGAATCATCCTCCTGCAAGTGCCGTAAACCTCTTCTCATGCACTCCAGTGGAATCAGGAGGTTTGAGATCTAGAGTCCTAAGACCGTAGGATGTATTTTGTGGAGTCTTTCCTTAATTTTATATAAAGTTATACAAACATTGAAAGTTGTTGGGTTTTTTTTGTTTGTTTTAGTTTGGTGTTGTTTGTTTATTTGAGACAGGATTTCTCTGTGTAGCCCTAGCTTTCCTGAAACTTGCTTTGTAGACCAGGCTGGCCTCAAACTCACAGAGATCTTCCTCTGCCTCCAGAGTGCTGGGATTAAAGGCATGTGCCACCACCACACCTAAATAAAAAGGTACAAAACGTGTTTGATAATTTATCAAGCATTTAACTTGTGAAAAGGAACATTGAAATCGCTCATTTTCTTCAGCCTTCCTTTTCTTGTTTCCCAAAGGTGATCTGGCCTCCATATTATCTAATCCTTTATACCATGAACTGGGTAAGTGTCGAGGCAGAGCTTCCTTTAGCAACTTGACTACACAGAGTCACCTGGGGAGAGAGAACCTCCATGGAAGAATTGCCTTAATCAGATTGGCCTGTGGCCATGGCTCTGAGAGATTCTCTTCTCCGCTGTGGGAAGTAGGAGGGTGGGTGGTACCACCCCTATGCAGATATTTATAACCCCTGGGCTGTGCACGAAAGTGACCTGAGCTAGGCACACCTTTAATCCCACCAGAAGCCATAGGGAGGGGGAGGCACTATGCATTATTAGTCAATCTCTTTACATGGTCTAGAACATGCATTTATTCATAAGCAAACTGTCATATACAACTGATTTGCACCACAGTAAGCACTTGCTGCTTTTTCTATGACAAATTGAAAGTTGACTTAAAGAATATGTGCAACAAATGGGAAAACAGAAGCTAGCCAAGATTGCTTTCGCCGTGTTCAATGAGAGTGAGGGCGCATGTCTTAAATGTTTACCCAGCCCCAATACACTCTTCCGGAGAGGAGAGCTGGAGAACAGCAAGATCTGGGGCTCCAGGATTTTTGAGGTCCTATTTTCTTATACCCAATATATACTAGGGTTCTTACCCATAGGGCACATGCATGGTATACACACACACACACACACACACACACACACACACACACACACACCCTGAAGAGATATAAGGAAGGTATTGGCTCACATGGTTAAGAAGTTGATAAGTCCTAGGGTCTGCAGGGAGAATCGGCAAGCTGGAGACCCAGAAGAGCTGCTGCAACTTTTATCCAGAGGCCATGAGACAGTAGACCCAAGGACAGCCAATGTTTTGGTTGAGTATAAAGGCAGGGGAAATTTGATGCTCCAGTTCAAAGGAAATCCAGGCAGGAATAATTCTCTCTTAATCCAAAGATGGTCACCTTTTGCTGACTAAGAATTGGTTGCCATGTAAACCAGACAGAACAAACTTTTGTGTTTTCTAAGAAAATAAATTTTACTATCTTAAGTAACTGTGTAAACAAAAATACTCAGCCTTCCTGAGGGGGGAAAATCTCAGTCATCTGCTGTTTGCATGCAATGTCCTAATTACAAATTATTTTTAAAAACTCATTACAAAATGGAAAAAAGGAGCATTTCTCTAAAAGCATTATGCTACTTAGGCTGAGTCCCTTATGGTCACCAAAAAGCTGAAAAAGGAAAAAAAATCTAGATAAACAGAAGAAATGACTGAACATATCTCTGGCTTTTAAAGAACATGCACTGAACTGTCCTTGCAAGCTCGCTGTGTTTATATCAAGCTCTCAGAACTCATAGGGAAGCTGGGCTTGTCTACCATTCTGTAGAAGTGAATTAGAATATTGACAGAGTTTTTTAAAAAAAGAACCAGCCTAGACTGTACTTGACCTCCCTGTGTAGCCAGGGGTGATCCTGAACTTCTGGTTCTCCTGCCTCTGCCTCTTGAGATTTACAGGTGTGTACCACCACACCTGTTTGCACAGTGCTGAGGAGCAAACCTGGGCTTTTGCACACAATAGGCAAGCACTCTTCCAACTTAGCCACACCAGCCCTCCATCCTCGTATGTATTTATTATTCTATGTTATTCCTTTGAGTTGTAAAAGATAATGATGAGAATAAGAAGAAAATAAAACGCATTATGATTTTTACCACATTTATTCTTATCTGACCTGTATTTATGATTTGTTCTTAGAAAATGACCAAACTCAATTAGAATCCACTACATTTTGTTCGAAGATATTTTGTGAATTCAGATGATGTGTCATATTTGAGATGATGCAATCTGAGGGCATATTTAAACATTGTATCAACAATTTACAATGGTTTATTTTTTTATTTTTGTGTTAGTGTGTACACATATATCCCCAGAGACCAGAAGAAGTTGTTGGATGCCCTGGAACTGGAGTTATAGGAAGTTGTGAGGTACCTGAACCCCTGATGTAGGTATTAGAGAATGGATTTGATCCTCAGGAAGAGCAGTAAATGCTTTTATCCACCGAGTTATCTCTCCATCCTCTTATAGTATCGTTTTGCTCACCCTCTGCTGCTTATTTCTAAAAAGTAGTATCCCAGAACTTCTACAAATCAAGACAAACTATTAGAACAGAGGACAAGAGCCTAGTGACCTTAAATCACAGAGAAACAAAAGCCCCATCTACAGTGTGTCTGTCTCTACTTTTTCCTCCTTGATACACAATCGCAGGCAGACATGTGCACACACACAGGCCGACACACAATCGCACATACATATTTTTCTCCCAGGTGAAATTGGATCAAAATAAACCCTAGGTACAAGCCTGAGTGGTAAGTGTGGTCGCAGCACAAGTAGGTGTCTGAGGTTCTACTAAAGAAATCCTACCTGTCCAAGATGCTCAGCTTACATATGGAATCCTTAGTGCGCATGGCCATGCATCTGAACTCTGAAGCCCCCCTTTACTCTTGCTCTGTGTGTGTGTCCATGCATGGATGTAATATACATTGGCATGTGTGTTGCACATGTCACTGCTTACATGTGAAAACCAGACAACAACTTCAAGCACAGTTCCTCACATATTGTCTGCCTTGTCTTTTAAAACAGGGTCTCTCCCTGGCCAGTGAGCCTCCAAATCATCCTGTCTGTGCAGCCTTGGTGCTGGCATGAGCAGTGTGGACCTCTGTGCCTGGTTTTCTTTTACGCTGGTTCTGCACGGGAAGCTCTGATTCTCTAACTGGCAAGCAGTCTCTTCACTAGCTGAACTATTGCCTTTCTCCTGGAGTTGTTTAAATATCAGTCATCTGTCACTTTCGTCCAGGAGCTGAGTAGAGCAGCTTAGCACTAAAGAAATGTCTTTCTCTTTGAAAAACAAACAACAAACAAATTCCAAGGAAAATGGCTCAAACCTGGGAACAAGTGACTCGGAACTGACGATCATTAAATGTTTATTTGTTATATTTGTATTATATACTTAAAAAATTGCTTTATGATTCAAATGCCTTTGACTATATTTTTAAGGTGTCTAGTTCAGCATTGTAGTCGCCATTACTATCTCGTTTCAGGAACTTTTCACCTCCCTTGTGCCCATTAGCAGTAATTTCATGGTCTCCTTCCCAGGTGCTGACCACTACCAATCTCCCTTCTCCACAAATGAACCTTCCCTGGCGGTTTACATAAATGGGATTATACAAACATGGCTCCGCGGCTCTGGCTTGTCTCTTTGAGCATGATGTTTTCGAGCTTCATCTATGTAGTAACAAATCAGTTCTTCACTCCTTTTTAGGGTTGGATGATATTCTGTTGTATTATATTTTGCTCATACATTTATCAATTGATGGGTGTTTGATGCTTTCTTCTTTCCAGATGTTGTGAATAGTGCAGCTAAAACAGTACACATGCTTCTTTCTTTTATATAAAGTGTCTTAATATTTGTGACACACTTTCAAACTTCTTGTCTCATTGGCCCTCACAAATATTTTGTGCAACCAGATAGTCTCTCTCTTTCTAGTTTATAGGCAGGGAAACAAGTTCTTAGAAAGAATTATCTAATTTGTGCTAGAATAATCACTCAAATCCAGTTCCACCTTGACAAAGTGGCTTAAAGAATATCCAAAGAGAGACTGGGAAGATGGTTCGGTGAGTTACGTGCTTGGCGCGCAAGCACGAGGACCTGAGTTCAGATCCCTTGCATGGATGTAGATGTCCAGCATGGCTGAAAGAGTCTGTAACTCAGGAAGTAGGGTGTAGAGACAGGCTCATCCCAGGGACTTATTGGACAGACAGTACAGCCAACGTGGTTAGCTCCAGGCCCAGTGAGAGACACTCTCTCAAAAATAGGTTGGGGACAATAGAAGAATGCCCACTGCTGACCTCTGTCTGACCTCCGCACGGGAATCCTTGGACAAGTGCACTCAAACACACATGCACCCACACAAGCATACGAACCTGCATGTGTGTGCACACACTATAAAATGTCTAAAGAAGAATAGTTGCTCTCAAGGAAAGGTGAAATTTATTTCTTATTTTTAGTTTTGAGGTGTCAATGTTTTTAGATATGTTTGTTTGAAAAACAATGCTGAGACTAATTCACAGCTTCTAGATGAAAATGTTGCCATAACAGTGGTCACGATTTCCAAAAACAGAGTCATAATAGAATTGTGCTGGACTGTTGCATAGGAACAGGGATTTTTTTTTTTGCCTTTGTTGTTGGGTGATTTTACTCTCAAGGAAAATGCAAAGACAGATTGTAACTGTTCGCAGTTTTAACGCGTCACAGAAAGAAATGGCTTCAGACTATTTTGTCTTTTAATTAGCATGCATCTTGGAGACGTGTCTAAGACTAGATTTACGTCTTAACATGGTCTATTAATATTTCAGTTTTGGCATCAGACACATGAAATAGTATTATACATGCAGTCTTTGCCAAAAGCATTCTGAGTCAAAACTAGACTAAGTACGGTTCTTTTTTATCATTTGAATCATCATATTTCAACATTTGGTAGAAAATTATAGGAATGATTTAATCCAAATCCTCTCACAATACGTGACTTCTGGATCATGAATTGAACGTGCCCTTGCCACTTGTCTTCTGAAGGCAAAAGCAGTGTCACTTATAACAAAGGACAGAAGCTCAGAAGCAAATAAAAAGTTGTGTTCAGCTTTCCCCTGCTGGGAATGCCTTTCCCACGTGTCCTCTGGCTTGCCCTATCCCTTCTGTCTTCCCGAGCCATTGACTCCCATCGTGTGTCACTGTGCATATTCTATCTGTCACTCTGTATTGAAACTTCTACTTTCTCTATCAGATCACTGTTGAGATTTACGCATTTTGTTTATCTCCAGCATTCAGCAGAATTCAAGTAGAGTTGATTTTAATTGGTGTGTGTGTGGTATTTGTATGTGTGCCTACGTGTCTGTAGGTACATTCACATATGTGTAGGCCAAAGATTAATGTTGTACACCTATGTCTATCACTTCCCCACCTTACTTTTGGAGAGAGGGTCTCTCACAGAACCTGGGGTTCACTAACCTGCACTGAACCTGTTCTGCAGGATTAGCTGCCTAGTGAGCTACGTGGATCCTGCTCTCTTTCCTGCAAGTACTAGAGTCACAGGCATGTGCACACTTGACTTTTTATGTGGACGTTAGGGATCTGAACTCGGGTCGTTTTGCTTATGAGGCAAACATATTATTGACAGAGCTATCTCTCTAGCTCATGGATTGACTTTTTAAAAAGAACCCTGAATTCTGATTTAACTGATTATGAAATCAAGATCTCCATTACTATAAAGGAACAATACTGATCCCTTCATAGCTAAAAGAACTATGAGAGTTGCCAAATACCTTATGCACAGCTCCAACACTGAGGTACTTAATGAATTCTGTGAAACGTAGAAGCCAAACCAGACAAATATAGATTCAATATTAATATTTAGCAAGACTATCAATACCTATTCATGTAATTAAAGGGGTGTTTGAAATATGTAAAATGATTAGTGGTAGTAAGATTAGGTCATGCTGTTAGCTAACTTGGTAGTCTCTTCTTCAACATAAAATTATTGAGCAATTGTTTTGATTCTTCTTGATTGATTAAATGTAGGTGTAGCAGATAGAGTTGAGGCTGCCTCCTGTGCTTTGAGTCACTTGAAGGGTGGAGTTGCTGTCGCCAGAGTTGGGGGGGGGTGAATCTGTAGTGGGGCGGGTTTGTGAGAAGTAAACACGAGACTGTCTGCTCTAGATAGACAACTGGGACACCTTAGTGAATCAAATCAGGAAAGGTCCAATGCCCTGGCAGTATGTTCCCACAGAAGCTGAGGATGAAAATGCATATCCAAAGTATAGGGACATTAGACATCATGTCAGGAGACAGCACAGAGTAGCCTTGGAAGGGCTGGTGTTGAGAGTATTTAGACAGAAAGTATTTCCAGAAGAAGCAGTTCTAAGCACACTGCAAGTTCCTTCTGGGAGTATTGGGAATGCAATGTCTGGAAGAGAAACCAAGGAAAATAAGAGAAAAGCATTGTGAACTAAGGGTTATATCACAAATGACCTGTGGGCCATTCTGAAGATTTGGTTTGTTTTACTCTGTTCAGTTACGTAGTCTTTGGAAGGTTTCCTTCAGAATGGAGTTATGATTTGACTTACCTAGTTAAAGTTTTTCTCTGTGTGTTTTGATGAAAATAAACTGTGAAAAAGTGGACAAAGGGAGACTTTTAAAGATGGTAGCATAGACTCCAGGCAAGAGCGGACAGTAGGTCATTGGTGGGATGGGAGCAGGAAGCAAGAAGAATCTGGATTCTGGATAGATTTTAAAACTAGAGCCAACAACATTTCTCTGTGGATCAAATGTGGGGCGTGAGGGAAAAGGGAATCAGGAATGACTCCAAGGTTTTGATCTCAACAACTAGGAAGGTGACACTCAACAAAATCAGAGTGTTAGTGGTGCAGGTATCTGGATGTGAGAGATCAGGCTGTTTGGATCACTTAACTTTCTCACAAGACATTCAAGTGATGGGAGAGATTAGGATGTTTGGATCATTTAACTTTTTCACAAGACATTCAAGGGATGTGAAAGTTGGGGAAGACAAAAAGACTATTGACCTAGAGGGAGGAAAAGAAGCAAACATTTAGAGACAATGGGAGAATTTAGGGACCTACAAAGGATGGACCAAGAACTCCATAGAATAACATTGAAAGTATTCTGAGTGTGAGGAGAACAAGAAGATGGAGCTGAATAAGAATAACAGGGTATGTTCTTGTGGACATGAGGGTAATAAAGACTCTAAGACATCTGACAATCTGGTTCTTTTTATGGTGACTGACATGCATGAAGACACAGAACATAATGAGATTTGCTCTAGGAATTCAAGACAAAGGCGGTGAACTGAGGAGCTGAGGAAAGAGTCATGCCTACAGGCTCCCTTCTGATCCTTTTGGAAGGGAGGAAGCGAGAAGCAGATGCTTTTTTCTTTTTTGACCCTGTCCATGTATTTAAGAACTTCTGAAGAAATAGATGCTTCTGTAGGAAGATACTCTCTTGACTCCTCTTTGTGTACAGTGGGGGACCTGTGGCATTACAGTCTCTATTACATATAGAGTAAGCACAATGGGGACAAAGGGAAGTGATATGGGCATTGCCCTGAAACTGTGTGTGGCTATCATATTAAAATCAAAGTACTAGTTTCATCACAGCCCAAAATAATGACAACCTAAGTGATCAGGAGCAGGGGCTGTGCTCCTTTGTTAATTAGAAACATTCCTCAGGGACACATTTCCAGCGATGTTCAAGGTGACGAACATTTTTAAAAGAATGTTGTCTTTAAACAGATTAAAGATATCTGCTAACAAATGAGTTCAAATTTTACCTTTGAGCTGGCTGAGTATGACTTCTTATGCTGTTAGGGTCTTTATGTTTCATGGCCACCAATAGTAGCACAATGAAGACAACTACACAGGAAAATGAAAATGAAAATTCATTACCGAATCCAAAGAAATAACATAAACAGAAAAGTGGCACGGAAGTAGTCGATGTTATTGTTGTAGTGAGAAACACTGGAATATCTTCTGAATATTTAATCTGTATTTACTGTGAACCCTTGAAAGCACTCTTAAATACTCAGTCTAGCTGGGTGGTGGTGGTGAACTCCTTTAATCCCAGCACTCAGAGGCAGAGGCAGGCGGATCTCTGGGAGTTCAAGCCCAGCCTGGTCTATAGAGTGAGTTCCAGGACAGGCTCCAAAGCTACAGAGAAATCTTGTCTTGAAAAACAAACAAACAAGCAACAACAAAAATAGTCTATCACACAGTCCATCAGTAGCTGTTGGAAATTTATCTTTGGATTTAGAATCTAATAAGGAAAAATTTTTTGGAAAAATAAAACTATAATTACCCTTATTTGCTAACATAGACAACCAAGACTAAGAAAACTTTTAAAAAAATCTGAAAGTTGATGTTAAGATATTTTCCAAAGAAATGTGGTAAATCTTGCAGGGTTTTATTTTTAAATTAATCCACTTAAATGCCTTTGAAATAGCAAACAAATTTTACCTGTTGTTTCATTTTATACATTGGAACTACTCTCTTAATGTTAAGTGATACGATTTGGCCATTAGATAAATAGTCACCTGCAGTCTTTTTTCTAAAGTGGGAACCCTAAGACATCTTATTCGTTAGTGTAGGAAACTATTTGATGAATGATTATGGTGGGTAAACAAAGCTATAGAAACAGTAGGTACATAGCATTGTTTTGATTTTGTGTGGTCCAGGAATAAAACATAAGTTTCCTGAAGCCAGCACCAGAATATTCTCTTTGTCACATGCCAACTACCACTCTCTCAGTTTGAATCTATGATGCCTCAGTGACTGGAATGAATGATTTGAGACAGTCATACTGTGTGGGTGAACACCAAAGCTGCACCCAGGTCAGGGCTAGAGCTCTCAGAGTCAGAATTAGTCACTTCCTAAACTGAGCCACTGTTGGTTCCATCCTTTTCTCACTTTTTGCTCCTTTTCTACTGAGGATAGAGATGAACAAAATTCAGCCGAAACCTTAACGATGCACACCACACAAAGAACTATGGTATGGGGGTTCCCAGTACAGGAACCCCTCTTGGAAGCTTCTTCATACTCTGTATATTCCCTCTTGTCTTGGCTCAGTTACCTTTCCTCCATACCAAAGAGAACCAAATTCTAATTTTAAAGGCAGTTTTACTAAAACAATACTCTTATGATTGACAGTAAGCTCATAAGAATCTATTTTGAGAAAGTTTCTTCTGCCCAACTTTCTTGTGATGCAGTGTAAGTTAAATTCGGTAGGAATAGGGAAGACACACTGTCATGGGCAAAGATAGATGAGAAAATCTTGACTGGCATCGAGTGTCTTAGCTGAGAAGCAGAATCCCATTTAATTCAAATGCCTTGAGATGCTTGTCGTTGACGTCACTATCATCTTTGAGAAAGAAATGAAACAACTGTGAGTCTCTTGAGGGGATAACCACTGGCCCAAATAATTAGACAACTTTATCTGCAAATGTAAGGACACTCTAGCGCTGAGGCGGGCACCATGTTTTGAATACCCGTTCATCTGTTCCTAGTTTTTGTGGTATAATAGTTGCTAGTTGTTCAATAATTCTTACTGAATAAAATAAATAAATAAATGAATGAGTGGCCAGGAAGGTGGTACGTTTGATATATATATATATATGTTTCTGTCCTTCAGTAATATATATCTGTGTGTTGCATTTATAAATATAAATTATATATGCAACACACAGATTATATTCTCTGGAATATATATTCTGAAATGATCAGAAACTCAAGAATAAGGCATTTGTAAAGTCTACTCCCTGGAAGGTACGAGAGAGATTCAATAATGCAATCAAGACTTCAATTGCACAGGATTTTATAATAGACCAGATGTCAACCATTTGAATTGCGTTTGGCAGTAAGCAGACATAAATGCTACATTTTAAAATAAACAGCTTGGATCATGAACCAAGTTTGCTTCTGAATATCACATGATAGAAGCTGCCAGATTTCCAGTCTGCATTAATAGGTTTAGAATTATCTTGTTGGAGCTGGGGAAATGAACTTTTAGGTTTTTAATTTGTAGTGTTTCTTTCAAACTCTTTGATTCTTGGGAGAGACATTCAATAGAAAGCAAGGCCCTAGCTTTCAGGAATTGTTCCCCACTTCTCGCCACTCCCCCAGGTCTTTATGAGTGTCTGGATTTCGCCATTATTAGATTTCTGCAAGTAGGAAAGAGCAGGAGGTAAATAAACAGCTGATAGCAATGTAGCCTATTTCACCGCACTGGTGATAACACGGTACTCCTTGCCAAACTCTTCATACTGTAAACAGCTCTAGGAGTGGGCTACTATGGGAGGGGCCCTCTGTCATTCCTGCCAGCAAGCTTCAGCACTTCCTCTTGATGGCTGCCTCCTCCCACTTGACTCTAAAGAAAACAAACAAGCCAGGCATCTGCCTCTGTCGCTGTAGGCCTGTGAAAGGTGAATGGCACTTTACTGAAGTGTGTGGTAACTGCTGGTCTAGGCCCTCATGGTCTAACTGGAGGTCACAGCTTGGCAGCCGAAGTTGCACAAGGTGGTTTGTTTTCTTTTTATAATTGGATGTGAATGACTGTCTTGTGTATCTACTCATACAATAAGGTTCCCTATTCACCTGACTCACTCTTTTCCATTACCTGACTGGCTCCTGAAGGCCTTGGCCTTACCAGACCAAACCCCAGAAGGGAGAAATAACATTAAAACTAAATTTATTTATGTTAAGTACGGAGAGGTGAAGAATATGGTTACTTAGACGTAACCCTGAGATAATTGATCATCTACATTTGAATCACTGTCTTAAGAATTCGATAAAAGCAACCTTAGCAGGACCTTCAGAACTTGGTTATCAATATCTGTTTATATAAACTAAGACTTTGGCTTGACTGGCACCCTGAGGAATTTCTTTGGATTAAACGAACACCTTATTACTTCATGACCATTTTTCTTAGAATGTCTGATTTTGGAAGAGTTTTGAGAATTTACTTAAACATTGCATGGAAAATGAATTCTTCTCTATGATTCCATTTAAGATTTTCTAACAATACATGTTATTATTTATCCATTTTCTTTCTAGATTTCCTTTGGAGGTGTCTCTGATATTTTTTCTTATATTATTATACACCTGCACTTTATACTTCTACATTTGTGAGCTACGTTACCTAGTATCTGCTGAGATGCTGCTGTATGTTGGATCTTTTGGAACTGGGGAATTCCAACCCTTGTTTAACTGGTTAACCTTGAGTAAGAATCTCAGATGCAGGGAGAGTGTTTCTGGGAGTTAGTGGTTTAGGATGTATGAATTCTAGATATTTATTTTTTATTTTTATTTTTTGTTTTTCAAGACAGGTTTCTCTGTGTAAGTCCTGGGTGTCCTGGAACTTGCTTTGCAGATCAAGCTGACCTGGAACTCACTGAGATCCACCTGCCTCTCAAGGGCTGGAATTAAAAGCATGCACCACTACCCCTTAGCAAATTCTAGCCATTTTTAATAACGGAAAAAATATACCTAAGATAAAAAGCATAGACTTTGTGGCATATGAATTCCAGAACTTTTAGTTAGAAGATAAGTGATCTGTTTTACACCGTCTCCTGAAACCCAGAGTTTCTTAAGCATGACATTTATGTATTTATTTATTTTGAAATTATAGGTTCACAGGAAGTTGTAAAGTTAATATACTGAGTTCTGCTGTTCAAGTCACTTGGTTTTTTCCATTGTATGCAGGAAGAAAACGAGAAAACTGCTATCTATACAATGTGTATATGTGACCCTGTGGCATTTCATCATATGCGTGGACCAGCTAAAATTACCAAAATCAAAAAACACAGACTTGGTCTACTTACAAAGACTGCTTTTGGTAGGTGCTCTTTATCCACTAGTTCCAAACTCTGTCAATCATTGATCTATTTTCTATTTTTCTAGACTTGCCATTTTGAGACAGTTATCCCACTGGAAACAAAATAATATATGCCGTTTGGGGGTTGGCTGGTATCATGGTCTTGAGACCCATCCAAGTTGTGTGTATCAGTAATTTATTCCTTCTTGTGGCTGAGTAGTATTCTACAGTGTCTGTTCCACAGTCTGCTACTTTTTCAGATTGAGTTGCTATGGACAAATACACACAGTTCTGGAGATGCATGTATTTCCAATTCTCTAGGATAAATGCAAATGCTGGACAATATGGCTAAGTGCTTGCCTACTCTTTATTTAAAAAATGTAAATGTTTCTCAGAGTGGCCGTTTTACATTCCCAGTAGGCATTTTTTTTTTCATTTAATAGAATGACTTATTAAGAAACTGACTTGGGTGGAAGGGGAGAGGGGAGAAAAGAATTCAATAAAAACAATTAAAAAAAGTTAGAAGGAAAAAAGAAACTAATTTTTCTCAAGCAGTGGTGGTATATGCCTTTAATCCCAGCACTTGGGAGACAGAGGAAGGCAGATGTTTGTGAGTTCAAGGCCAGCCTGGTCTACAGAGTGAGTTCTAGGACTGGCTCCAAAGCTATTGAGAAACTGTTTTAAGAAGAAAAGAAAAGAAGCTGACTTCTTTTTCTTTTTGAAAATTCCCTTCTTTTTTTAAATTTTTATTGATATTGATTGAGCTCTACATTTTTCTCTGCTCCTCTCCCTGCCTCCCCACTTCAATCCTCCCCCAAGGTTCACATGTTCCCAATTTACTCAGTAGATCTTGTCTTTTTATACTTTCTACTTCTCATGTATATTAGATCTACGTAAATCTCTATTAGTGTCCTCATTGTTGTCTCTGGGATTGTGGATTGTAGGCTGGTTTTCTTTGCTTTATGTTTAAAAACCACCTATGAGTGAGTACATGTGATAACTGTTTTTCTGTGTCTGGGTTACCTCACTCAAAATAATGTTTTCTAGCTCCATCCATTTTCCTGCAAAATTCAAGATGTCATTATTTTTTTCTGCTGTGTAGTACTCCATTGTGTAAACGTACCACATTTTCCTTATCCATTCTTTGATCGAAGGGCATTTAGGTTGTTTCCAGGTTCTGGATATGACAAAGCTCCTATGAACATAATTGAGCACATGTCTTTTTGGCACAATTGAGCATCCTTTGGATATATGTACCAAAATATATGTGGTATTTGTGGGTCTTGAGGAAGGTTGTTTCCTAATTTTCTGAGAAATTGCCACACTGACATCCAAAGGGGTTGTACCAGCTTGCATTCCCACCAGTAATGCAGAAGTGTTTCCTTTCCCCCACAACTTCTCCAGCATGAGTTGTCATAGTGTTTTTGATCTTGGCCATTCTTACAGGTGTAAGATGGAATCTTAGAGTTGTTTTGATTTGTATTTCTCTGATGACTAAGGATGTTGAACATTTCCTTAAGTGTCTTTCAGTCATTTTGGATTCCTCTGTTGAGAGCTCTCTGTTTAGGTCTATATTCCATTTTTTTTATTGGATTATGTGTTCTTTTGGTAACAAATTTCTTGAGTTCTTTATGTATTTTGAAGATCAGACATCTGTCTGATGTGGGGTTAGTGAAGATCTTTTCCCATTCTGTAGGCTGTCGTTTTGTCTTATTGACCGTGTCTTTTGCTTTATAAAAGCTTCTCAGTTTTAGGAGGTCCCATTTATTAATTGTGTGTGCTACTGGGGTTATATTTAGGAAGTGTTCTCCAGTGCCAATGCGTTCAATTGTACTTCCCACTTTCTCTTTTATAAGGTTCAGTGTGGCTGACTTTATGTTGAGGTCTTTGATTTGTTTGGATTTGAGTTTTGTGCATGGCGATAGATATGGGTTTCTTTTCATTCTTCTACATGTTGATATCCAGTTATGCCAGTACCATTTGGTAAATATGTTTTCTTTTTCCATTTGATAATTTTTTGCTTCTTTGTCAAAAATCAGGTGTTCGAAAATGTGTGGATTGATATCTGGGTCTTCTATTTGATTCCATTGGTCCTTCTGTCTGTTTTTATGCCAATACCAGGCTGTTGTCAGTACGGTAGCTCTGTAGTAGAGTTTGAAGTCAGGGATTGTGATGCCTCCAGAAGTTCTTTTATTGTACAGGATTGTTTTGGCTATTCTGGGATTTTTGCTTTTCTGTATGAATTTGAATACCGTTCTTTCGAGGTCTTTGAAGAATTTTGCTGGGATTTTGATAAACGTTTCTTACAGCCAATTTGTGACTCTATTGGTAATCACTCCAACTGTAATCCTTTCGCTTTGCAAGGCATCATAATAACACAGACATGAATATGAGATGCTAGTACACGACTTACAGCAGATCAGCAATACACTTCTATCCTGGATGGATGGGAGCAGGAACAGGCACATCATTCATTGAGTCTCCCTTCGCTGAGAAGGCCTTTATCAGCATGGGCACAATTTGTTCTGGCATTTCAGATATAACTGAAATGCATTTCAGATACCATTGCTGTCTTAGGGTCCTAATCTCCCAAGATACAGAAACTTTTAAGGCATTATCATCTTGCTTTTGCCATTGTCTTAGGAGCAAGATCTTTTTTAGTACCAACTTTTAAAAGGAGACCGGACGAAGATAGAAGGTCACAGCGTGAATTTCAGAGACAATATTCAAAGCTACAACATAGTGGGAGGGAAGCCATCCCTGGCTTTGGACAGCGTCCTGCTGCTTTGTTTTCGTCAGCTCAGTCATTTGCCTGGCTCTCGGTGCTTGGCTGCTCTGGGGCTCAGCTACCTTTTCTGGACAATGGGGACACCACTGATCACTTTATAGGGTGGATGGCATTAGGCACAACTGTTCACGTAAATCAGTGGGCCTACAGTATCAATACCCACAGCTACTATGGGCTTTGCCATATTGCATCCGATGTACTAAGCTCATCCCATCTAGTGCTTACAGAACTGGACTATGTTCCGCTCTCCTTCTAACGTCTGCCTGTCTTTCATGTGTCTCATCTCCTTCAAGTGGTGAGTGTGAAGGTAGGTTTACAATTGCATTCTTTCATCCAACAAATAATACGTGCTGGGTAGAGTTCTAGGTCCCGAGAAGACAACCCCGAACAGGCCCATGTCTTCCTAATGTTTATAGTCTAGAAGAAGGAGACTAAGAAGCCACCTGCAGGCAAAAGGATATTTTAGGCATTTGCTAAGTGGAGAAAGAGGAAGGGGGACAGTGAGAGAAGTAGCAGGAGGATAGGGAGGAAGAGGAAGAGGAAGAGAACGCAGTTTAAGGAGATAATTGATATGAGGCCGGGGGACAATGAATGGGGCTCTTTGAGAAATAGCAGTCAAGGAGACAACCTCTAAGAATTAGGAGAGAAGAGAGAAAAAAGAAACATCAGTGGCTGGAGATATGACTCAGCAGTTAAGAGCACTGATGGCTCTTCCAGAGGACCCGGGTTCAATTCCCAGCACCCACATGGCAGCTCACAACTGTCTGACAATGCAGTTCCACAAGATCTGACACCTTCACACCAATGCACATAAAATAAAGTTAAATAAATCATTAAATTTAAAAAAAGAAAGAAACATCAGCAGAAAGCAGTAGGGAAAGAGGCAGAATGTGTGCCCTTCCCTCATCATCTGTAGGATGCAGATAGTAATAGTTATCATGTATTAGAATTGCTGTGAAGATTGATTAAATTGGAGGGGCAGCATGGGCCCAGGGAAGCTTGGTTTGGATTCCAGACTCAGGACTCCTTGGATTCTTTCCCATCTGCAACATTTAGCTGTGGGACCGTGGAACAGGTTTCGTTTTTAAATTTTATTTATTTATTTTTAAAATAATTTATTTATTTCTATTTTATGTACATTGGTATTCTGCCTGCATGTATGTCTGTGTGAGGGCATCGGGCCTTGGAGTTATAGACAGTCTTGAAGTGCCATATGGGTGCTGGGACTTGAACCCTGGTCCTCTAGAAGAGCAGTCAGTGCTCTTAACCCCTGAGCTATCTTTCCAGCCTAGAACAAGTGTTTTTAAATTGATTTTATTGAGCTATATATTTTTTCTCTACTCCCCTCCCTGTCTTTCCCCTCCCCTTCAACCCTCTCCCACGGTCCCTATGTTCCTAATTTACTCAGGAGATCTTGTCTTTTACTACTTCTCATGTAGATTAGATCCATGTATGTCTCTCTTAGGGTCCTCATTGTTGTCTAGGTTCTCTGGGATTGTGATTTGTAGGCTGTTTTTGTTTTGTTTTGGTTTATGTTTAAAAACCACCTATGAGTGAGTACATGTGATAATTGTCTTTCTGGGTCTGGGTTACCTCACTCAGTAAGATGTTTTCTAGCTCCATCCATTTGCCTGCAAATTTCAAGTTGTCATTATTTTTCTCTGCTGTGTAGTACTCCACTGTGTAAATGTACCACATTTTTCTTATCTAGTCTTTGGTTGAAGGGTGTTTAGGTTGTTTCCAGGTTCTGGCTATGACAAACAATGCTGCTATGAACATAGTTGAGCACATGTCCTTGTGGTACGATTGAGCATCCTTTGGATATATACCCAAAAGTGGTATTACTGGGTCTTGAGGAAGGTTGTTTCCTAATTTTCTGAGAAATTGAAATACAGATATCCAAAGGGACTGTATCAGTTTGCACTCCCACCAGCAATGCAGGAATGCTGGAACAAGTCTTTAAACTTGTCTCTGCCTTTAAATTGTTTATTAACGATAAGAGGTAACACCAGGATGTCCTTCAGATGGTCGTTTTGAAAATTAGATAATGTATGTCATTTAAGTGCTGCAAACTGTGACTAGTATTTGACCACATCACCTTAGGACAGCTGTCAGCTAGAGGCACTGAATACATGCATGATTATCATGAAGCAAAACGATGCCCATGAAGTGCTATCATACCATTAAAATCATATCATATGGATTATTTTACAGAACCTTATCTTTACTGATTTTGCTTTCCTGAAACAATTATCACTTTATCATGTTAATACTTTAGAATTAAATGGCAGAATCCCAAGCTTTTAGGTCCGCAGAAGTGAAGCAGGTCACAGAAATAAAGGCAGGAAGCAAGTTGTGGGTAAATCAGAGCACACAGTCTCATCTATCTAGACAGGCAGCCACGCTTTTGCCACCGCGGTGGACTGTCTCAGTACCAACGGTGTCACAGGCGAATTCTCCAAGGGAAGCTGAGAATCTGGAATGTTTAGATAAAAATTTCAGACAGGGTACATGTTCACATTTAAACCACAGAGTTCAAAACACTTTGCTTCTCCAGGCGATAAGTTTTAGGGAGGTGAACCCACCCTGGGCCACCTGTTTAGAAGTGCTGATCTAGAGGACAAGAGATTAGTTGGTGGGATCATTCAAGAGTGGGATTCATGAAAGACCAATGTAAACGGGGGGTTGGTTAAAGCATCAGAAGCCCTAGAGCAGGCAAGAAACTTGTACTCAGAAGCTGCTCCAGGCTAGGAGGATGTTCAAAACATAGTGGCATGTGACCACTGGTGACCCATGACAATCTCATCTGAGGCTGGCCCCAATGCCACAAATGTCTGTACTTTGAATATACAGGTTGTTTTTACTTCGGCCATTAGGATGCACAGAGACTGTATTGTTAAGTCCCACGGCTTCCTGGATCGCGAATTGCACCTGCTATGCATAGCTACGCATCATCCACAGTTAGGCAACTGCTTGCTTTTGTCCTGAGGCCCTTGTGAGCCTGCTCACATTCTGAAAGCAGGAAGACTTCCCTACAGTCAGATAATGGAAGCCCATAGATAAGCTGAGTGGGAGAACAGGTGTGAAGACAATGATGTAGTTCATTAATGGATTGCTTCCATTATCCACAGCCATTAGCTTATAGTTTTCATAACTCGACAATGCCCAATTAAGGCTTTATAATTTTTTTACAATGATATTCCGTCTATTGGCAGAAACAAAGAAAAGTACAATAAAGAGGAAAAATATTCTTTGATGTTTATTGCTAAGATTGAAAATAAGACTCAACATTGAATATAATTTAAAACTTATAGGACAATGCCAGTTGGTAATGATTCTTTTTGTTTTTGAAAGCTTTTATTATTTTATTTTTTCGAGACAGGGTTTCTCTGTGGTTTTGGAGCCTGTCCTGGAACTAGCTCTTGTAGACCAGGCTGGTCTCGAACTCACAGAGATCCGCCTGCCTCTGCCTCCCGAGTGCTGGGATTAAAGGCGTGCACCACCACCGCCCGGCTGAAAGCTTTTATTATTTTATATTAGCTGTATGTAATAACTGATTTCATTATGACATGCTATTACATGCATATAGTGTATTTCGATCATATGCTTCCCATTGCCCGCCCTTGTTCACCTTCCACTCCAATGGATCCTCTTCCTTTCCTAGCCCCCTTCTACTTCCTTGTCCCGTGTGTGACCCCATGAGTTGAATTTGAGTTGCTTATAGGATCAGAGGCGAGAGGTTATTTACAGGAGCTTGGAGTAGTATGCCGAAGAAACTGTCTCTCCCTCCCTCTCAGCAACCAATAATGGCCTACAAATCCTCAGGATGGCTGGGGCCTTAGGACTCCATGCCTCTGTCACATAATGTTGATGGGGACAATCTCACATAGGTCTTCTTCCGATTAAGTGCTGTGAGTTCAAGGATGCAAGGACCATGTTCTTCTTGGGAGACAGTTTGACAACACTTCTTTTCCTCCAGCTTATATGTTCTTTCTGCCCCCATCCATGATGTCCACGAGGCCTCTGAGGAGTGATGTAGAAGTCTCCTTTAGGGGTGAGCAAATAAATGGTAGCAAGGTACCATTTTGCACTGCTGAGGGATATTTAGTAGGATGTGGAGGTAATTTGCTGTTTTCCCCGGGGTAGGAGTTTGTTATTGGCATGCAAGTATAGAGACCAGGAATGTTTCACAGCATCCCATAATGCATGGAACAGCTACCACAGTAAAAAAGTATCAGGCTCAATGTGTGAATGGTTACAAAGAAAACTGCCGTAATTTTAAAGGGAAAAATGTTCACACGAGTGCCATTATGAGAAGGTAACTTTAGAAATGAAATTAGAAGCATAAATTAAAGACTACCACACAAAGCTCTGAGCTATAGGTACGCGTTTTGTGACTGTGGCAAACACCCATGCTTTTATGAAAGCTTAGCTACATCAGTCAAGCCAATCACAGACGCAGGGGCCATCTTCCTCCGACTTAGAATAGAAAACCAATTTCACTACAGAAGAGATGCTCAAAGCTGCACACGGAAGACCGTGAAAGATGGATGTACTGATGCAGACTAATAATCCTACAAATGCTCTCTAAGTAGAACTTGAAGAGAATAACTGTGGGTCTGCAGTCCTGCCAGGGGGACGTATGCATGACGTCATGTCCAGCGGTTGCTGCAGGGTTTGCCTCCTTTGCCACTTTGTGAACAGATGTGAACAGATGTTCTAAGTGTAAAGAAAATCAAAAGGCAAATAAATAGAGGCCGAGGGAGTGGTGCACAGTGTGCCACAGATTTACTCTCAGGTCCACTGTTTGTGAGGATGTGCCCCTGGACCTGAAGATGTGAGTCCTTGTTTCTGAAGGAAAGGGGTTAGCCTGAAATGTAGATCAAGCTGCTGAAGACATAGAGTACCAGTAAGTGGCTAGTAAGCTTGGGGCATTGAGATGCAATATTGAATTTGGTGAAATGTTCTATGGAATGGAAGTATAGTTGGTATGATAGAAATTTTCTTTTTCTTCAAGGACAATTTTGATTTTTGAAGCATCTTTGATTTTTTTTTAGAAAAATAGAAATAAGCATTTCAATTTTACTGCAAGGGGTCAGGGGTGGGATATGACTTTTGAATGAAATTCGTATGTGACTTAATAAACCAGGTAGACTTTCTTCCTAGTGTATTAACCACAGAAGTATTATGAACCCATGGAAATCATATCACTTAGAAAAAAACAACACACACTGGACTGTTTATGTGAGATACTTTACTGTTAAGCTTAACTGATGCATCTATACATCTTCTTTTCAAGACAATGTACCTACTTCAAACTGTCTTTTACTTTCTGTTTCATCTCTGACCTTGAAACCAGGAAGGTTCATATGTATGGAATATTGACCAGATATTGTACATGCTTCTCATAGAGCTACTTATATAAATCCTACCCGTGAAGTATATCGTTCCATTTCTAAGCAAAAAGTGGGGCCCAAAGTGGGTAAGGTAACTTGTTTAAAGTAATTCAGCTTATGAGTGGTGCTGGTGGGGGTGCTGAAGTTTCAGTTTGGGTTGTGTAGTCCCAGAATGTGCAATTTATAGATACTCAGTACTGCCTTCTGCAGTATGGTTGGAAATCAAGGGTTAGAATTTTTCAAGTCACTGAGTCAATTTTGCCAGGTTGGTGTGGAGTGGAGGATATTAAACAATTGAATCCTCATTTTCCCCGGGGCTTCTTTGAATTCTCTTAACTCTCCTTGAAAAACAAAAAGGACAACAAACACTTGAGATGTCTAAGATATGGGCACTGTAAGCAATTTTTGCCAACAATTAGCAGTGGGCAAGAAGATAGACCACCGTAGAGAAAAGCGGCTTTAGTTCTCATGAAGCCTACATCCAAGAGATGCAGGGTCAGTTAATATCTCTGAGCCTCAGAGTCATCATTTGTAAAGTGGGCGGACATGTTGCTTAGTCGTTGCAAGGATTAAACAGTGGCAGGTGAAACACCAGGCAGGCCTGACATCTGGGAAGTGCTCAGCAGATGCGAGTGCTTCCGTGTGTTGGGGAGGTTGGTGCAGTTCTAGAGTGGGGGTGTGTTAGCAACTAAATCTCAGACAAGCATTTTAAAACTTGGAGATTCGGGCAGGATGGTGGTGATGCATGGCTTTAATCCCAGCACTCCGAAGGCAGTGGCAGGCAGTTCTCTGAGTTTGAACCAGCCTGGTCTACAAGAGTGAGTTCCAGGACAGGCTCCAAAGCTACAGATGAAACCCTGTCTTGAACAAACCCAAAACAACAACAAAACAAAATAAAACAAATATCCTTGGAGATTCAATTCTGTCTTTGCTAAGGAGAATTAAGTCCTTTGGAAAATGATTTGAGAACTCTGACTCACCAAGAACAGGTATTACATATTGTTATGTTCACCAAGCCCTCGTTTATGAGGTGGCATGTTGCTTACTAACGATTTGAATTTTTATTTTCATGAATTAAAGCCTATGTGTGTAAAAACAAAACCAAGTAAAACCCAGGAAAAGGAAGCTAGGGATGAAACGTCTAATGAGCTAATGTAGGGAACACGAAGAAATGAAGCCCCATGGGGAAGATGGCAGACAGACCGAGGGAACGTCAGTGGGTCAACATTACGTCGACGAAGGAATGAAAACGGAAAAGGTTGGTGTGAGAAGTGGAAGCCGGGTCGGTGGTGTGCCACAGAGAACGTGGAAGCAAGAGCGACTGCTTTCTTTTCTGTGTGGTCTTCACACACTGGGTGAACATGCCAGCTCTTGTCCCTACACCCAGAACCTGTTAAAATTAGGAAGGATCGCCCTCTAGAGGTCAGATTAAAAGTACAGTTGTGAACCCCGCCTGGTGTCTGCTGGGGAGAGTGTCTTTCATGAGGACTTTGCCGCTGAAAGCAACTCCTAATTTGAAAGCTCACGAATCTAAAGCTTGTAAAGGGTAGAAGGCTTTACCACATGGGGCTAATTAGTACAATTTAGGTAATTAGACCAGTCCGGTTTACCTCCCTTCTGCGGCTTTCTCATCACACTAATTGAATAAAGCAGAGAATCTTTAATGACAAATCTCTTTCATAAGCAGGAAATTAAAAACCGGTCAACAAAAGAAACAGCAGTCAATTAGCAAGAGGTGGCACATTTCTTGGACTCTGTCATGGCTACAGGAGCAGCCGTTTTAACATGGTCTTTACAATCTGGTTAATTGGTCAAGACTAGAATGTATTGAAATATCAGGGCCACTAAACTTTGCCTAGATTTCATCTTATAATGTCTGTTTAGGACAGTCCTAGTATACACATACTGTAAGATGAAAGGTGTGGAAGATGGAGGGAGTTAGAGAACAGAAGAAATCTTTTTGAAGATACAATGGAGGTGGTAATTAATAAACATTTGTGAAGGTCTGAGCAAGGTAAAAATGACATCCCTATTTAAATATAATGTCTTTGCTCAAAATATCTTTCATTATGAAACTCACACACACCAAAGATACACGTCCACTTTGACCAGACAGACGCTAGTGTATTCATTTTGACATTAATGACATCAGCACCAGAGAGAAACGCACTTTCAGAGTCACGTGACTTACGTCTGTAAAAGCAAATATGTGGCATGCAAATGTTGTTGTTACTGCATCTCCATATCTAGGCAAAGCCCTAATCATTTGGTAGTGGGTACATGGTAGAACTCCATAGGCAATAACACCCAGTTCTGTTACTTGCTATTAGCACATGAAGAAAGCTGTATTCAAGAGGAGAAAAAGAACACACACACATTTTTTTCCCATGATGTCATACTTCCGAATGTTTATTTGGTTTCTCATGCAAAGCGAGCTGAAAATGGATTGCTGATTGAGTCTTGGTTGGCAGTTCTCCCCGGACCAGAAATTCTAAGCGTCAGACGTAGAATCAGTAAAGGAGACATCGCATCAGGGAAGTGAAAGACCAGGGAGCCTAAAGCAGGATGTGAAATTGACTTGTAAGGTGAAGCACTTAGATACAGTTGTACATGGTCAGGAGGGAAAAGAATCTTCTTTGACAAAACACAGAAACTTTGGACCACTGCCTTGACCTTAGCAAGATGCCTAGGAAGTCTCATCAAGGATCCAGGCCTGAGAATACTCTTTTGGGGGCTAAATATCACCACAACTTAAATAACATGCCAACAAATATTACCTACTTTATAGTCCTTAAAGGTTGTATTAATAAAGGAAAGTGTAACTCAAAAATGACCTGGGACTGTCTCTGTGGATCCTAAAGGATATTGGATAAAACAATTACTAACCTGAATGAATAAACATTTCCATGTATTGTGCTCTGTCTGTCTCTTTTTCTGTGTTGTGTTGTGTGTAGGATATGTACTTGTTAGTGTAGGAGGATGCTCATTTGTGTAGACCAGGTGTCAACTTAGGGACAACCTCTTTCCTCTCTTTCCTTTCCTTTGTTCCTTCGTTCCTTCGTTCCTTCCTTCCTTCCTTCCTTTCTTCCTCCTGCTTTCTTTATTTTATATTTATTTTTTTGGAGACAAGGTTTCTTTGAACATGAAGCAAATTTCAGCTCAGCTAGAATGGGTAGCCAATGAGATTCAGAGATTTGCCTTCACACCCTCAATGGGGCTAGAGACATACACCCAGCTTTTATGTTTTACATGGGTTCTGGGGATCTGAACTCAGATTCTCATGTTTGCATAGCAGGTACTTTGCCAACTGAGCCACCTCCCTACATCCTGTAAATATCATCTCTTGGTAATGAAGCCATTTAGTCCTTAACAAGCATTTAAAATTACAAAAAGTCTAGTCTGTTGTGTTTGACACGGCTTTATTATTATTATTATTGTTTGTTTTTTGAGACAGGGTTTTTCTTTAGTTTTGGAGCCTGTCCTGGAACTAGCTCTTGTACACCAGGCTGGCCTCCCACTCACAGAGATCTGCCTGCCTCTGCCTCCCGAGTGCTGGGATTAAAGGTGTGCGCCACCACTGACCGGCTGATGTTGTCATTATTTTATACAGAAAGGATAGTTGTTACAGACCTAGTTAATGAGGTTGTGAAAGGCCTGGGACACTTTATTGTGGCAAAGAAATAATGAAGCACAGACAGCTCTTTGTGCACCGTGCTGCACGCTGTTCCTCACTTCCAACAAACTCCGTGAATCTAGATAGCATACGAGAAATTGATTGAAAGATTGAGTATCCAGTGTCTTAAGGTACAGTGAGTGATGCCGTAAGCATGCACCGCAAGTACAGCGGCAGCCACTCAGGCTCTTGTGTGTTATGGCCAAGGCACAAGACACCGTGTCGTAAAGTTTCTCTCAGTGGGACAGCATCACCGTCAGTCCCGGATGTGGTGCGCTGCAAGACCTTTGCTTACAGGCAGAGCTTTAGTTGGATGGAGTTTGAATTTCTTGCAGCTCCTATGGAGCCCAGTGACCGACCATCTTCATTTCCCCCTGATATTTGCATTCTGATGAGATTTGGATGGCAAATTACTGTGCTATGGTTATGGATGGGGAACTTTGATGAGGGCAGCCAGATACCTTTGAATTTAAGGACCACATTGCAGTGTAGTCTGAGGAACGAAAGCTCAAGGATGGATGCATTGATTCAGCACCATTTTCAGAACAGCTCCTAAAAGTCCTTTGGAGCAAGTAACTGTGAGCTACACCAAGACAACACACAGTAAACTTGGCAACATTTGATCTGCCTTGCAGCTAACTGCCTGTATACATATACATAGTACCAAAATAAAATAATATATGTAACTTAGTTTTAAATTAAATTACATTTCTAATGTTACATATTATAGATAATGCACATATTTATATTATATATGAATAAATTAGGTATATTATATATGTATTAAATTCTATATGTGAATAAATACATACTATGACCAAGTATATTTGTAGATTATAAGGATTATAGATATACCTTTGATTACAACCTGAAATATTTTTCTAAAATTGTAAATAGATTTAATATACAACTGTATTAAAGTGTGTGATTGGTCTTTAGTACAGTGAAAGTGAAACAATGTTTCGAACTTTTCCTGAGTGCTGCGGAGCCTGTTGTATTTGTTCAGTTCTGAGGGAGAGAATGGCAGCTGAAGAGTTAGTGAGCGCTGAAGGAATAGTAATAGTGTATAGTCTGGGAAACTGTAACCTGGAAGTTCAAGTAATAGTGTATAGTCTGGGAAACTGTAACCTGGAAGTTCAAGTAATAGTGTATAGTCTGGGAAACTGTAACCTGGAAGTTCAAGTAATAGTGTATAGTCTGGGAAACTGTAACCTGGAAGTTCAAGTAATAGTGTATAGTCTGGGAAACTGTAACCTGGAAGTTCAAGTAATAGTGTATAGTCTGGGAAACTGTAACCTGGAAGTTCAAGTAATAGTGTATAGTCTGGGAAACTGTAACCTGGAAGTTCAAGTAATAGTGTATAGTCTGGGAAACTGTAACCTGGAAGTTCAAGTAATAGTGTATAGTCTGGGAAACTGTAACCTGGAAGTTCAAGAGGATAGGAGAGGAGCGTGTGATTTCTATGGGACTGCCCTGAGCTGAAGGAATAGTAATAGTGTATAGTCTGGGAAACTTTAACCTGGAGGTTCAAGAGGATAGGAGCGTGTGATTTCTATGGGACTGCCTTTTTATTAACTTTTGGCTTTGATAAAGAAGAGATGTCCACCCTTTCTCCTTTCCACACCGAGGCCTTGTGACAATAGACTTATGGACTAAGACTGGGGCAATGGAGATGAAGAGAAAAACAGTGTTTGACGGTTCAGGGAGCACCTAACCCTCTGTAGGTTGTTTGGCTAGAAGTTTTTTGTTATTAGAAAAATTTGCTGAAAGTGTTGTTGATTTAATTTTAGTTGTAGCACTCCTAAAACTTTTTTCCTTTTAAAAGACGGAAAATTTTATTTGCTGTTTGTTTAGCCCCTTGATTTCCAGGGGCACTGCAGAAGCTGCCCCCGAGTAATGATTATCTTAAGGCAACTGGAGGCCCAGTGGACTGTTGCTGACCTCTCCTTCAGCACCGAGTACCAGAGGACCAGGAGGATGGTGAGCCATACTGCTTCAGTTTCTCAAAGCTGGGCACAACGTGAAAGCCTCCGTTTCCATGAGGACATTGCAGTTGTCAAACAGCTTTCTTTCTTTCTTTCTTTCTTTCTTTCTTTCTTTCTTTCTTTCTTTCTTTCTTGCTTGCTTGCTTGCTTGCTTGCTTGCTTTCTTTCTTTCTTTCTTTCTTTCTTTCTTTCTTTCTTTCTTCCTTTCTTCCTTTCTTCCTTTCTTCCTTTCTTCCTTTCCTCCCTCCCTCCCTCCCTCCCTCCCTCCCTCCCTCCCTCCCTCCCTCTCTCCCTCCCTCCCTCCCTCCCTTCCTCCCTTCTTTCTTTCTTATTACTTGGCACCAACAACTTATCTTGAACACCTCACTGATGGCTCAGGAAAGCTTCCAACCACAGACACCCGAGAAGACTTCAGGAAATCCCTGTGGCTGTCCCAGCCATCCTTACAATCAAGGTTTTGTTTCCTTGAGAGTGTCGGCTTTGGTCCCACCTACTTCAGTTAATTGGCCTGAGGAAAGATTTTATGGGCTCACAATCCATAGCAGCTTGAGCTGACCCCTGGATAATTCCACCTGTAGCCACTCTGAATAAGCCTAGATCTCACTAGAGCAATCCCTACTTCCTCATACTCATAATGGCTCCTGTGTATAGGTGACTGACGAGCTATATAATCAGCAGTGGTCTCTTTCCCCTTGGGTTATTTTGGGAAACTTCCTGAGTTCTACCTTGCCCCTGACCCCATATCAAGTTGCAACATTAGGTCCCAATAAAATCTCTTGGGAGTGTTTTTATTGCCCGATTCTGATCTTTATAGAATAAAGATCAGTGGGTGATTTCCCTGGCTGTCAGCCCCAGGCACACCCAGCAGCAGCATCTAGAGGGTGATGGAGGAGCTCTAGTCAGCTTCGGGAAGCAGAGGTTGTGTAGACTGTGAAGGACTGTAGAGGTGCAAAGAGGGCCAAGATTGCAGAGGAACCGCAAACCCCAGCTTCTAGAAGAGCTACCCAGGGTGGCTGAGCGCTAAGGACCTGACTCCCCCAGAGTTCAGAGAAGGTATAACTCTAGCTGCAGGGTACTGAGCCACTGACACTCAAGGTCTTGACTCTAGATGCTAGAGCCGTGGTTCCCAACCTTCATAATGCTGTGGCCCCTTTATACAGTTCTTCATGCTGTGGCGATGCCCAGCCAGCACACTGCTCCACTGCTACTTCAAAACTGTAATTTCGCTACTGTTATGACTTGTAATGTAAATACCTGATATGCACGATATCTGCTATGCAACCCCCGTGCAAGGGTCACTGACCCTCAAAAGGTTGAGATCCACAAGTTAAGAACTGTTGCTCTAGGGCAATAAGCCTCTTGTATTCAGAATCTAGAGCCATGAGCCTCTGGTTCTCCATGTTTGTTGCTATAAGCTTCTGGCTCTGAAAGCCCAGCTTGCAAGCCTCTCACACTCAAAGGCCCGGTAGCCTGAGGACTTATTCTTCCCCTACTCTTGATTTCCATCTAAGTGGAGATCTGAAGCTCTCATGTGACATTTGCCCCCACTTCTGAAAATGTCCTTTCACTTTCTCAGGAGACGGAGAGTGGCAATGCGAGCTCCAATCCCATCATCCAAACAAGACTTAGTCAAAGAAAGAAAGCCTTTTGAAAGAATTGCCTGAATTGCCTGTTTGCTTCCTTCTTCCACCTTGTGCTTTTTCTGTGCTTCTTGCTGTAGAGTTTGTAATGCTTGGAAGATGGGTCTTATGCCCAAAGGTTGAGTTCCTCAACAAGAGAGGAGAAACTTATCATTGACTTAGAAAAGTATCTGAATATATATTTTATATATAAAATATTTATATATATTTATATATATAAATCTGATTTTTTTTATCATACCTACAGGTCACGATCAAGCAAGACAAGATATAAAATATGCTTGTAGGTTTTGGTACATGCTAAGTATACAATGTTCTGTGATGAGCTAAACACATTCTTCTTCTTCTTCTTCTTCTTCTTCTTCTTCTTCTTCTTCTTCTTCTTCTTCTTCTTCTTCTCCTCCTCCTCCTCCTCCTCCTCCTCCTCCTCCTCCTCCTCCTCCTCCTTCTCCTTCTTCTTCTTCAACAGGGTTTCTCTGTGTAACAGCCTTACCTGCCCTGGAACTAGTTCTGAAGACCAGACTGGTCTAGAATTCTCAGAGACCACCTGCTTCTGCCTCCTGAGTGCTGGGATTAAAGATGTGCACCATCACCACCTAGCCCTCATGTTTTTTTTCATATGTACAAAATATTGAAGGCTGACGTAGAATATTGTATAAAATATTATTAATTTATAAGTTAGGTGAGAACCATGTAAGGCCCCAGAGAATTTTGTGATTTGTAGACAAGGCCCTGGAATAAGTTCAGGAGCTTTCCAATGTTTCTGACCTTAGCAGCTTGAAGAGGCAGCTATGGAGACATCAGGACTTCTGGCGCAATGTTTCTATTGAATTTCTGAAGCCCAGCTGAACATGATGGACATTTCAATAAGTTCAGAACACTGACTTTTCTTTTAGTATTGCTGAAGAGTAGCTATGAAATTGATTGTAGCAAATTAAGAACAATGTTTGATCAATGCAACTGCTATTCTCTTTCCACATTGCTTCAAGTGTGATTTTAAAAACCGCCTCCCCTGAAGCTATTGGTGGTAGAAAAGTCTGGTGTGGCAATAGTGAACATTGGGATCTGCCCAGATGGTACTCTTGTGTCCCTTTGTACTATACTATTTCTGAAACTCTTCTTCCTTGTGTGTGCACTTGTGTCCAGAAGCTTCTGGCATACAGAGCCACCACCCTGGTGGTCTTGGAGAACTTTCTCTGTTTATAGAAGCCGTGACCCTTGTGGACTACCATAAAAAGAGCCAAGAATCTGAGACACCGAGTCACCTTGACTCCAACAGGAGCAGCTTTGACTGTAGCCTACACCCAGAACATCTCAATAGGATCAGACTGAAATCACAGCCCCACCCCCCAGGTTTCTGCCCGGAACTGCACCTTGCTTGGATTCCTCCCATCAATCTTCTTTTTTTCTGAGCATTTTCTTCTCTATCTAAATCAATCCTTGGGCATGAAGCCCCATCTTGAGGTCATCTTCCGGGGGACCAGATCTGAGACAGAAAAGGCAGAAATGAAAGGAGATAAGCTTGGTAAAAGCATGTGGTTTCCCAGCATGCTTGTTTTTAGACTTTTACTGACAATTTATAAAATTGCTATACAACTGTAGACGTGGGAACACTGTCAAAAGGGTATTATAATTTACTGTCTATGCTCCTTATCTTGCTAATATCTTATTGATGATTGGTAAAATGATTAGTTAATATAGTAGAGGCATGAGGTGATTATGCTTTGCTTACAAACGGGAAATTAGTCAACCAAATTTAGGAAAAGCAAAATATCCATCGAAATTAAAATGTCTGGTTACAATACATATATTTTTATGTGTATGTTGCAGTTGTGTTCATATATTAATGTTTGCATCCATTAAATTATTCCAGGCCACAGACTATTGTTCACAAATATCTGAGGAACAGTAAGTGTTTCAGGACCAGTTGGATCTAGGAGTCCAATAGCAACATTGGTAATATATCATTCTTGATTCTTGGTTCCTTTTTTCTTTATGTTGGTTTTATTCTTAGGATTCCTTCTGTGGTAATAAAAAGTCCTACTTCTTTCTCAGCAGTTCTAACAACATGACCACAGACAATTCTCTGTGAATCGTCTTGACTTCCAGACCTAGTCTTGAATCATTAATTGTGATCAGGGATCAGCTTATCTAGTCATACGACCTAGGCCATGGAAGGAGTAGTTCCATGAAAGTAGACAAGGTGATGATTTAATGGGTGGGGTCCTTGCAATTTACTTGGATTTACAATGGGGAACAAGAAACAAATCTTGTCTTACTGAACAGAACCAAATTCAATCCCTTAATTGAACTGTGAAAAATTATAAAGAAACTTGGAGGTGGCAGCACACACCTTTAATGCCAGCACTTGGGAGGCAGTGGCAGGTAGATCTCTGTGAGTTTGAGGCCAGCCTGGTCTACAGAGCGAGTTCCAGTATATTCAGAACTACATAGTGAAACCCTGTCTAGATAAACAACAAAACAAAATTATAAAGGAGCAAAGGGAGGCTAACATCCTAAATTATCTTACTGGGTTCTTTGGTTAAGGATGATGTTGGAAGATATTAGTCAAATGCAAATAATTTCTAGTTTTCTTTGTCTTACTAATATAGATACTAATGCAGCAAAGAAAGAGTTTGGTGAGTATATATACTTAGATCATGTGCCAATTATCTTAGCTGTAAAATATATATATATATATATATATATATATATATATATATATATATATATATATAACTTTGTGGAAGCCTTAAATGCATTTCATTTAGTTAAGATTCTCCAGCAAAACAGATGTAGTAAGAGAGGCATGAAAATTTCCTGTGAGGAATTGAATCATGCAGTTATGGTGGTAAAGTCTCATGGTATATTGGCTGAAAACTTCCGGCCCCGGAAGGCCAGCAGAACAGTTCAGTCAGATGGCCTGAGAATCAAGGACACCCACTGTAACTGCCGTCAGGAGAGCTCGGGAGGATGAGATGAAATGTCCAAGGTTAAGCAGTGGGGAGGGGAAAATGAGCAACTTTCCCCTCTACCTTCACCTTTGTTTCTATTCAGGCGCTCAGTGCTCAGTGGATTAGATGCTGCCCTTCCATGATGGTAGGTGCAATTTGCTTTACTGAGTTCACTGACTAATGCAAATCGCATCTAGAAATACTCTTACAAATACAGTCAGAAATAACTTTACTTTTAAGTTTTTCACCCTGGGGATTTGCCCCATGGTCTCTTATTTGCTTCTACCATCAAGCTACAGACCCCAGCTCAGAAATTGTTTTTTTTTTCTTAAATGTGGGTAGTGTCAACTCAGTTAAGTTTACATATAAAACAAGCTACTCTGCCTGCCCATGTCTGACTGATCAGACAGGCAAGAAATTATGTATTTTAAGAGTTTTCAGGCTTTCAAAAGGCTACTAGAGGGTTAAAGGCAAAGCCAGTACTCCACCTATCTGTTTCTATGCAAAGTAGATAATTGGCTGGGGGATAATGAGAGAGAGTTATTCTGAGAATTGCTGTAATGCAATTCTACTTACTTTTTAATGGCGAGTCTTTACTTTGCAAGAAGTAAGGAGTGCCACGTTATGGGAGGACATGGGGGAATTTAATTATTAAGTTAAACAATAAACTCTTTAAATTACCCTAATTTCCAGAAGGATCCAGAATCCTATTAGTTGAATTATAAATAAGTAAATAAAACCTGAAAAACAATTGGAAAGCCATTATACAACAGGAAAAAGATTAGAAAAGACTTAGTACCCTGGGGCCTAAGCAATATAATTAAAAGCAGCGTTAAAAAAAAATAACTTGTTCTCTAAAGCAAGAAGAGCATCAAGGCTGATGCTGTTTTCCAGAAACTTTCAGAACCATGGTGCATCAGTAGGGTTTGCATGATATTTGGTAAAACATGTATGTTGTTCTTTTGTAGGGAAAAATGTTGGGGAAAATGAAAAAAATATAGTAATAGTTAATGGCTATCATTTATTAACATTTTTCTCTCTTTTCTCATTTCCTTTCCTCTTGTCTTATCCCCTCCCAATTTCTGTGTCCCTCCCTCTATATCTCTCTCTCGTTCCGGTTCCCTCCCCTTGAATCAGGGCCTCACTATGTAGCACTGGCTGCCTAGAAATCTCTCTTTAGACCAGGCTGGCCTCCAACTCACAGAGATCCACCTGCCTCGGTCTCCTTATTTCTAGAAATAAAGGTGTGTCCTACCATGTTTAGTTCTTTCTAGGGCCCAGGCTCTCACGTATGCTAGATAAGGACTCTACTACCACTGAGCTGAGTTCTCAGCTCCGAATAAGTCTTATAAGTGCCAGGCACATGACTAAATAAGTTATATATTATTTCTTTAAATTTGAGTGTAGCTTTGAAAAGGTGGGTCCTTACTATGGGTTGAACTGTGTTCTTCAAAAATGCTTATGTCAGCCGGGCGGTGGTGGCGCACACCTTTAATCCCAGCACTCGGGAGGCAGAAACAGGTGGATCTCTGTGAGTTCAATGCCAACCTGGTCTACAAGAGCTAGTTCCAGGACAGGAATCAAAGCCACAGAGAAACCCTGTCTTGAAAAACAAAAACAAAAACAAAAAAATGCTTATGTCTTATTTTACCATCTGGGATTTTCAAATATTTTCTTATTTGGAAATGAGATCTCTGCAGCTGCAGTTAGTTATGACGAGATCTTAAAGGAGGACGGATCCATCTGAGGATGCGACTGTTGCCCCTGGGGAAGGAATTTGGATGCAGCCACCTAGGGGAATACTATGTGAAGGTGAGGACCGAGATCCACAAGCCAAAATTGCTAGAAAACTCCCATGTAACTGCGGGAAACGTGGAAGAAAGAAACCCTCAAGTACTCGTAATACTCACTTTGCACAGAATCATCAGATGCCTACTCCGTCTCATCGTGGTCTCTAGAAATCAGGATGATTTATCACCTAGAAGCCGGCCACATTTTTCATCTGGACTTCTGTGTCTGCTTTTACGTCCATAAAGTGGTGACATTCAGACAGACTTACTTGTACCTTCAACGATCACATGGGATACCTTACAACTGAAGTTCAAGTTATAAGTGGTTTGTCAACAGGCAGGTCCATGGCATACTTTTATTAAGTCATTTTACTGGGACTATGAAAGAAGCTACACAGCAATGCAAACTCCATTTTTTTTTTTTCCAAAGGAGTAACTGCTAAGTTCTCAGAGCTAATGTTCTGGGAAGATTTGCTCTTTTTTACCCACAGCAATGTCTGTCTTGCTGCATGGGGAATTCCCAGCACCCACTTCTTTGCTGGCCACGCTCTGTGTTTCTTAGGCAAGCTTTTCAACCATGCAGTATTTCTCATTATCTGGTATGGGGATTTGAGCGCTCTGGCTCCGTAGTCATAACAAATATAATGTTACACTCAATTTTTTCCCCTGAGTTTCAAGGAGGCAAGTTATATAAAAATTTCCTCACTGTGTTATTATAACCAGCATTAACCCAGAGGAGAAACACTGTAGGTCTGTTAGACTCCCAGTGGCACAGGGGCCCGTGTCAAGCAGAGGTAACAACCTAACCTAGATAGACACAAGATTTAAATTGGCTCTGCAGGATCATTCTGGATTTCAAAACCATGCAATTTCTTCACACTTCAAAATGCTTCCTGTGAACCAAATGTAAGAGTTGACGGTGGATTGTAGCATCGGCTGTTAACTCTTTCACCTAGATCTAAATCCCAGGCCTGCCACTATTCTTCCTGGTTACAGACCTCAGCACCCTGTCTTAATTAGGATTCCCTGAACTGAGAAGGGTGGGTGTGTTAGTTAGCTACTGCTGCTCAACAAAGCACCTCAAAAGTCAGAGGCTTTAAAGCAATAACTTTCTGTTTTCCATGTTGCTAAAGGGTAAGCGTGACAGGCCAACTTCTGGTCTGTTTGGGGATATCCACGCAGTGGCCTTAGGAGTTCAGTTGGGCTCCTTGTTCACACTGCTGGTAGTTGAGCAGACTGCCTATTGGCTGGGATGTGGCGCTCAGTTCTCAAAGACTATCTCATCCTCTATTAGGTGAAACCAGCACCCCCTAATACAATTTCTGCATCATTTTCCAAAAAAGATGAAAGCAAAACGCTCTTGGGGGGTTGGCCTTGCACATCATCGCTGCTAGCACAGCATATAGTTAAGGCAAGCCACAAAGGCAGATCAAATTCATGGTGGTTAAAAAATGAACTCCAGGCTCGTATGGGAGAAGTGGTAGAGTTTCACTGCAAAGCCTGCTATATGAGGTGGGGGAAATTTCTGGCTTTTACGAACTCTATTACAGTGGCATTATAACAGGCTGCCATTATTCTTTAGTTAATAACACGTTTTGATACTATAGGCCATCACCAGAACCATGCAAGCAAAGCAGCGACAAACGCAAAATCCAACTTTCCATAGCATTGACTTCAGCACTAACTAGCGAAGCTGCTTTACAGAACAAAGGAAAGGGGGTTCACAGGGTATCACATATAGGGGATATGTTGTGTGGTGCCTATGTGTCATCAGTTAAGCTGAAGCTGAAGGATTGCAAAGTACCCTCTCCTGTGGATGCTTTTCACGTCTACAGTGGAGGAGGACAACCTCATTCAGGGTATGGTCCTGGGACTAGCCACATCAGCGTCACCCCATAGGCTCCACCTGAGACCTACTGAATCTAAATCTCCGGGACAGGGCCCAGGAGCCTGTGTTTTAACAAGCTCCATGGGTGTTTTTTTTATACATACTACAGTTTGTGAAGTACTGACTCAGAATCCACCCCCCCCCCCCCCCCGGCTTCTTAGCTAAAAGCATTAGATTACAGATTCTCAAATCTCATTTTCCCCTGTTACCTGTGGCTAACTTGATGATCTATAATGTTGAATTCACTGGACATAAGTCACATACTAAGTTTCTCAACATGTTTGAATCCAAAGAGCTTATTGACCGTGATTGCTTGTCAACCCTGTTTCCATGGCAGGGAGTCAGCAACCAGGGCTAGGGAGAAAGGCTTGCTTCCAAGCTGATGAACTGACTCTGGTCCCTGTGTTCCTGTGGTGGAAGGAGGGAACTGACTTCTATATGCTTCCCTCTCACCTCCACATACATGTTATAGCATGTGCACATCTGTGTATGTATGTATGCAAGGGCATGCGCGCGCGCGCGCACACACACACACACACACACACACACACACACACACACACACACACACACACACCAAGGGTCTGTAGCTCAGTTGGTAGAGCTCTAGCTTTGCGTACCGAAGTTGTGGTTTAAATACCTGGCTCCAAACCAAGTGTGGTGGTGCACGAAAGAGATAGAAAGTCAGGAGGGGCTGTTCAAGGTCAGCCCAGCTACATAAAGTCCCAGGCCAGCCCGGGCTGCAGAAGACTCCATCCCAAAAGGAAAAAAAAAATGTTCACATGGAAAAAGCTACTTTAGTAAATATAGCAGAGCAAAGAAAAGTGGTAAAAAAAATAACTAAAAATAACATATTGTTTACACCAATTTGGGGTCAAAGCCTCCCCCAGGATTGTTCCAAAAGGCTAGCTTCAAAACGACCCAGCACACTGAGCTCTGTGAACATATGCATTTCTATGTTCACAAAGCAGAACAAACACAACCTGGTGAAGCCCAGCCAAGTGGCATTATGCGTTTCAAAAGCAACCTCGCGCCAGACAGCTGTTTGTGTTCATTAGGAATTCCTTCATAAAGGGAGGGATTTAGGCTCGCTTGCAAAAGTAAACATGGCCTTATTGCTGAACGTCTGTGTGGTTTTCTTTTGGGCAATGAAGATTTTACTTTCCAAAGTTGGAGAGGTGCATCATTCAGTTCCAATAACACTTTTAGAAAAATCATTTTTGAAAAAGAGATGCTTATAGTTAGTATGCATGTGAGTAGATGTGTGTGTGTGTGTGTGTGTGTGTGTGTGTGTGTGTGTGCGTGTGTGTGCATGTGAGGGAGGGTAGGTGGGAGCTAGAGGGTCAGCCTTGGGTGTGTGTTCTCAATCCCAAGAGCTGCCTTTCCAGTCCTGGGATTCTGAGATTAAGAAATAAATAGAAAACAGGAATGAGAACACTCTTTCTACTGTTAAATAAAAGTATTTTAAAAATAAGTGGCTCAAGCACTGAATTAATGTCTTCTCTGATTTGATAGTAATAGTCATTCAGTGTGGAAAGTGTGTATCCTTCATCCCTCTAGTAATGGTACCTGTTGAGGGTTGCTGTGTCCTGGGAAGTAAGGAAACGGTGTGAACAAGATATACATGACCTCTACCTTCATGAGACGTAGCTACCATTGGAGAAGGCAGATAAAGATAAGTGAAGAGACCAATTGACTCTGAGTTAGTTGAATCTTATAAAGTAAATCAAGGAAGCACTGTGGCTAATCACAGGAGGTGTCTACTTTGGTCAGAGCATTTATTTATTTTTAAGGTTTGTTCTCATTTTTTTTTTTTTATTCTTCTCTCTCTGTGTGTGTGGTCTGTGTCTGTGTGAATGTGTGCTGTGTGTGCCCGAGTGCTTGTGAAAGCCAGAAGAGGATGTCAGGTTCCCTGGCGGTAGAATTACAGTTTGGCTGTGAGTCGCCTTAATGGATGCTGGGACCTGAACTTGAGTACTCTGGAAGGTCAGAAAGCCCTCCTCATCTCCAGTGCCAGAAGACAGTGTTTAAATGGAGGTCAAGACGCTAACCTCATTTGGTGGGAGGCAATGCCTAGTAGACAGAAAAGCACACAGACCATGGATCAGGAAAAACCTTGACTCTGTTGGCAGAAGCTTACTAAGGGAGGTGTTTGAGACAGAGTACAAATCCTGCTTTGTCTTTCCTGCTGGCAGTGTAGCACAACTGGGAGTCATTTAGTGAAGGCCGCCCATGGGTAGTGCACCGTAGGTCCCGGTGTCCCATCAGCGGCTCCTCTGGGTCCCTGCTCACTTCTCTTTCTGTGGGGTCATCACTCTCCTGACTTCCACTTACAGCAGCAGAGTCTCATCTGGTTTCTACCTACTGCAAGTTTAGAAAGTAAAAAAAAAAATGCCATCATAAGAACAAAATCGTGTCTTGTGTTTAATCATACAGGTGGTTTGGTGGGAATTAGGGTAGGTCAGTGGCTCCTATATCTGAGAATAAACCACTGTGCCTGTGCAGTGTGGTGCAGATCAGGTGTGGACTAAAGTTCTCCTGATGTTACCAGTGACCGGTGGAACCATCTGCCTGGAGACAAAATAATCCGGAGATAAAGTTGTAAAGGAGACATCTTCAGAGCAGATGAACAAAGCCAAGAAGAAAAATACCAGATGAAATTAATAATGCAGGAAGCTGAGGGTCTAGCTCACTCTGATGGCAGATTTTGAGAAGCAAAGTGCAATGGAGGACATTTACGAGAAAAAAACAAATCTGCCCTAGTTGGGATGCTGAGGCTGAGAAAATGTTTTGGTGTGGTTCCCTGCTCCATCTATTTTGTCTGCCAGGACAAGCTCTTTAAAGCTGGAAATATGGACCAGGAACTATAATACAGTGTGGTTTATGTGATGCATTAAGAAACGAATAAGGGACTGCACAAGCTTGTGATGAAAAAGACTGCAATCTAGTAACAGTTTTGGAAGTGCAGCCTCGTTTAACGGCTGGACACAGTTAGCCAGGCACACTTCAGGAAGAGAGACAGCACGGGCTTCCAGCAGGTTCAGGTCTTTACCTAGTATCGGGGGCCAGATGTGTGTGTAAAGGTTACGTGCTGAGATCTCACAAAGGCAGACTTTGGAGTTTATTCCAAGTCAGCTTTTCAGGCTCTTGATTCTCTTGTCCTTAAAGACCCAGAGGCACTGGCGACTGGCCAATAGTCCCTGTAGGTTTCAGGGTGGAATAGAAGTAATTTTACTTCTCTCATTTCTTTGAAAGCTGTCTTCTCCACATCCTGCAGTTTCAGTAGCTCATTTTCTTCCTGTGGAACACTCAGTAGACTCCTTCTTAAGGTTTAGTATTTAGGTGGGTGTATGTCTGACCATGGTTCTGTGGCGTGGGGGATGCACCAAACAGAGCTGAATTCCATGGGGATTGGATTGACTGAATTCAGATTCTGGTTCTGTTGTTCCCAGCAAGAGTGACAATAACTTAGGGAGAGTGACTCTGATGGTCTGAAGGTTTGTGTCCCTCCTAATTCAGACGCTGAACTCCCACTGGAGGTAGCATGTGTCTTGGTCTGTTTACATTGTGATAACATATAATATTAGATGGTTAATATGTGATGGCAGGAATTTGTTTCTTAGAGCTTGGAGGTTGGAAAGTCAGGATGTTTGACATTTAACAGTGACCTTCTTGCTATATGGCATAAAGTGAGAAGGACCAAGATTCTCTTTTTCTCTTGTGTGTGTGTGTTTGTATACAGAAAAAGGGCTGAAACACAACCGTTTATAGAAAATCCATTAATCCATTCATGAACCTAGAATGCTTTTTGCCTAAGTAGCTCTTAAAGGTTTTACCGTGTAATACAGACACTGGTAAAATAGCAATTTCAATATAGGTTTGGAAGGGGTCATTCAAACCACAGTTTGAGGTAATTAGGCCATGAGGGTGAGGGACTGTCCCCTTGTAAAAAGGGACCACATTGAGGCCCTTGGACAAAATGACTACAAAGACATATCTTTGAGCCTAAAGGTGAGTCATCGCCACACACCGAATTTTCTCTGATCTTTGCCCAGCCTCCAGAACTGTGAGGAATGAATTCCTGTCACTTGCAGGCCATTTAGTTTACATCATTTTCTTATAGCAACCCAAATGACCACGAAAACTGCTTTCTCCTGTCTGAGAGATTGCCTACCAATATAGGTGTCTGGATTCTTACCTCAGAAGCTGAACTGCATGGTCATAAAAACCCTGTTCTCTCCAAATTTCTGACACCAGAAGACATTTCCCATGCTCAGACACAGTTAGGAACTGCCTAGGACATTGTGTACACATGTATTCTCCCTTCCTGGAAAAGCCCCAGTTTTCTGGTTAGCATTGTTTATAGTCTGTAGAGAAGTAATACCACTCCCGGTGAAAGATTTTTGGCACACTGTCCAGGCCCAGGTGCAAGCTAGGTCCGTGATGGCCCTGGGCGCTAACAGGACAGCAGGTGCGCATGCAGGTAAGCAGGATTAGACTGGATTAGGGCCAGAAGGATAGTATTTCATTTTATGCTATTTTGGAAGCTTAATCCACAGAGCAATCATCAAGGAAATGTGATAATACATGTTGGCGAAACTGTGCGAATGTGACGGAGACCATATGGCGGGGCTATTTATTTTCTTATTAGGCAAATACTATTATTTATCACACAGCAGGTATCCGCTGTGATTATATTTTGATGTGAACAAGGCAATCGCTAAACTGCTGCTGAAAAATAAGGCTAACAGCATTCTTCTGGATCCATTTCCATGTTTAAATTATCTTCCCATGTTTCTTCATTTAAACTCATTTAAAATTAGCAAACTTCGTGATTTAATTGCACATTGCAGCTCAAAATAAAAGCCTTTGAGATCTGGATAATGATTTATTTCTGGGTTTGTTTCTCTAGTTAAAAGTCAGCACGAACCACCAATTAAACAAGCCATATGATCAATAACAGTCACTAGTCGTCTGGCAGGCTAGGGGGGAACGCAAGATGAACACGGATGCGCTGGTTGCCAGGCTTCTGCATGCTTGTTACATACTGTGTTTTGCTTAGTCTTTCCATAGTCCCTCAACTGAATCAAGACCTAAGTTTGGGTTTTGGATTACTTTCAGATTAAGTTGGTTATTGTTGTTAAATTAAATGAGGTATGAATTAGCTTTCCGGAGTTTGGCCTTTGGCTTCTGTACTGAATTTTGATAACTCTCTTCACAATGCTTCGCATTCTTAGGGTCAAGATCTATGGCCATGTATTTGCATGCCCTTTCTTCTGGGGTGTAGAAGAGGATGTCGGATCCCCAGGGTAGGAGTCAGGCAAGCGGCTAGCCCTCCACTAGAGCAGTGAGCACTCTTGGCTGCTGAGCGGTCTCTCCAGTCGATGTATACTTCCTTCATGGCTTTTCTATGATTTATACCGAGTCAGGAAAACAAATGCTGGTGAACAGAATAATATCTCCAAGGAAATTCCACATCTCAGTAACTGGAGCCTGTGAATGCGTCACCTTGCATGACAAAAGGAACTTTCTAGATGAGCTTAAAGGAAGGACCTCGGCAGGGACACATTGTTTTGAATTATCCATGTGGACACATTGTAATCCCAGAAGTTCCTGAAAGCAGAAGAGGAGGGCAGAAGGAGAGAAGACCTGAAAGCCGCAGTTACTGGCTTTGAAGAAGGGAGGCCATGAATCAAGGAATGGGTAAGACTTTTGAAACAGGAGAAAGCAAGACAGTGTGCTCCCTTTAAAACGCTCAGGAAGGAATCCAACTTTGATGCAACCATGATTTTAGACCAGATAGACTTTTGCTCGACTTCTGGCCTACAGATCATCAGGAATTAAATTTTGTGTTTTTTAGCCATTAAATTGTGGTAATTTGTTGTGGCAGCCATAGAAACTTAATCCAACAGCTAAATGAATTCTACACATGTACAAATCTGGGTACCAGTTACTCAGAACAAGAGAGAATATTTCTACTGCTCCAGTGAGCTGGATCATGTCCCTCTGCAGTTGATGTCACTCATCTGAAATAGCCACGGTCAACTTTAAGCTTCATAGGTTTGTTTTGTCTTTTTCTGCTTGTCTTACAGACAGAACCATGTAACATTTTCCTTTGTTTCTGGCATCTTTCTTTTAATGTAACCGTTCTGAAGTTCATTTTTAATGTCATTCATTTTTTTGTTGCTATTATTTCCATCACGTGACTATATCACAATTTCTTCAGTTATTCTTTTCTTAGTTTCTCTTTTAGAATTAATAGTAGTGTCCTTTGACCATTCTTATGTAAGGCCCTTTACATGTGTTTATTTCTCTTCGGGACATTCTAACAGTAGAATTGGTGATCACAGATATTTTGCATAACTACTGAAGTCTGCCAATGTCTCTTCTAAGTAGTTACGTTATCACAGAATATTTTTAATTAAAATGTAATTATATTATTACCCCTATTTCATTTCTTTCCTTCAAACCCTTCCATACTCCCCTCAAATTCCTGGGCTCTTTTTTTTTAAATTGTTATCATTACACATAAGTATATAACAAACATATAAGCACAGAATATTTCTTCAATGATTTGAATCAGATCTACAAAATCTTTCTGGAAAGATATATAAACATCATGAAGTGGCCCCTTTTTATGATTTTTAGTGTTCATGTACACATTTTTCTGTTTTTGAAGTCTGCCAACTGACAAAAGATGTGTATATTTATAGTACACAGTATAGTGTTTGGGTACATGTATATGCATATATTTATACATTGTATAAATCAAGAGAATTAGTACATACACTTCCATACATATTTCCTTATTTGTTTAGGTTGAGGAGACTTCAATTCATGATGCAAATAGTGTCTCTTCTGTAGTCTATGGTTTCACTTTTTGTTGTTGCTGTTGTTGGTACTGATTTTGCTGTTTAATATGTCCCTCAAGCTCTGTGCTGAAGAGCTGTAGAATTTCTATGAATGCAGGAAGGCTATGTAATGTGTGACTTACAGAGAAAGTACACATGCTGAAGGGGTTGTTTGGACAGGATCTTTGATACTGTTGACTGTGAGTCCACCAGTGATGAATCCCACACATGTGAAACAAGGTATTTTCTTTTTTAAATTTTTTTATTTAAAACTTTTTAATTTATTCAACCGAAGACAATAGGTTTATCATAATTAAACATAAAAAGGTACACTCACAAGACCAACAATTGAAACAACTACACTTTGGGGAAGATCAAGAGATTGGACACATTCTAGAGCAGCAATCACACTGCATATTACAAAGGAAAACTAGCATCAGTGCAAGTGTGTGTTTGTTAGTGCATTGGCGAACTACCACACCATTATTTTAGTAGAAACAAGGAACTTCCATATGGAGACACACCTTAAAAAAACATTGTATAGATCAGTTGGTGACATAATTGAGACCAGTGTTTCACAGGATTCTAACTTTGCATTTCTCTTAGCCTCGAGGTTCAGTATTCACGAATACACATCACACTAACTTCAGAGAACATGCCTACCATGATTGTACACCTTGCAACACTGTCTCTAGACGATCGTTTCTTGATTCCATTGATCCCTCTGAGATGTTCCCCAATAAAAAATCACCTAGTCAGCATAGGAAAAAGCAGCACTGATGGGTGTCTCCTGCTCTAAGGAAATTCCTTCAGGTTTATAGTCATATTTCATTGAATTTCACCTCCATCCTTTTTAGATCGTGGGCTTAATGTTCTGTATTTTCTGGCATATCTATTTTCTCTTCTCAGATGGATAGCAATCTTATGGTGATATTAATAGAATTATAGACTGTCAATGGAAGGAAGATACACAGATTTAGCAATGCAACCCTCTTGTTTGCAAATACGACACTTGAAGCTATAGGTAGGATTGACACGATTTAGAATTCCATCTGTTCTGCTACTTTCTATTTAATTAATGTGAGTCAAGCTGAAGAAAGGAGGTCATGGTTGGCAATATATAAAACTCGTTAAAAAATAAATACAGTAAGAATAATTCCACATTATCAGTATCATACATATCTTACTGATAGCCCATAAATAAAAGATGTTAGAATTCTGTCATTGCAAATCCAGAATCCAACGGACTTGTAGCGATATATTGCGAAGAGATTCTTTAATGATTGAGTGCACAGCAGTTTAAAGTCTCTCTCTCTCTCTCTCTCTCTCTCTCTCTCTCTCTCTCTCTCTCTCTCTCTCACACACACACACACACACACATTGAACTTCTGATTCTCTTGACCTTATCTCCCCATTACTGTGATTTCAGGAGCAAGGAATAAACTCAGTTTCTGTGCTGTTGTATCAAAGGATTCCTGGATGCTAGGTCAGTACCCTATTAACCAAATCATATGCTATTCCAAACTCTTTTCTTTTAACTTTGGTTGTACTGTGGGTTGAACTCCGGGCCTCACTGGTGCTTATACAAATGTTCTACTCCTGAGCCACACCCCAGCCCTTCCTTCTTGTCTTTGTGAAAAGTTATTTTTTTTTAGACTAGCGAAAGTAGTGAACATAGATTCGAATTCTGTTTTCATTTGTACAGAGGGGGAAAAACATCATGAAGTCATTTACAATATCTCCATTATTCAGTTATGCGTCAACAGACAGTATTTTAATTCTTATTTTATATGATAAAATGATGTGCAGGTGCCTTTTTTTTTGTATTGAGTAGACATAGACATACTCTAAAGAGAACTGTTGCTGTTGGCCAGAGGTCATTGGCCTTGAGTGCAATCCTTATTTATTTTCAGTTATCGCAATAATATTCCCTGTCCTATTCAAAATCCTTTCAACATATGTTTACATACTCTTACATGTTCACTTACAGATTCTCTTGCATCTCCTCAGGTTTCAATATTCTTAAAAAGGTTAATTTAAACCAGCCAAATGGTTTTTATTTATGTTCAAAGCAAAAAAAATGCACATGTTGTTTTATTATAAATATTGTCAGTCAACAAGTCCCTTGGAAGGCTCGGTGATTGCAAAATAGCCCCAGATTAAATATTGTGAGCTTGCCAACCCAAACCATTTATTCAACGTCTGCTACACGCAAGACACTATGCTAGTTGGAAAAGCCTTAAGATGACAACAATGCAAAAGAAAAGCCCATTTCTGCCACCTGGCAGTTAACAGTACAAGCAGTGGCACTCCAAGAGGGTGCTCAATGAAATCGAGGCAATGGGATGACTCCCTGGAACTCTAGTGATCAAGGAGAATATAGTAGCTCTGGGGGTGTCCTGGATATTTTCCTCTTGCCTGTGACGGTGAATATGCAAACACTTGGACTGAGTGACATTTATTTTCAGGGACCTTTGACCCTTGAGGGATGAGAGTCAGGGCTGCATAAGCAAACTACCGAAATCAGCAGAGGAGCTAGCTGAGAGAGAATATATTTATTCGTTTATTTTATATATATATTTTATTGATAGTTATTAAGCTCTACATTTTTCTCTGTTTCCCTCCCTGAAAGGGAATGTAAATTAGATGCTGGAGGCGGGAGACTGGAGACTAGAAGAACTGTCGCCTAAGACCATTTTCAGGGCTGTGATGATTACAATCACATAACCTGTGGAACACACAGCTGGCGGCTTTTAATACTCACTTGTCTTCTGGGTCTTCTTCAGTGGCCCCTGCATGTTCCTCGGATGATTCTAATGGTCAGACAGAAGTACAGCATATTTCTTCTTCTACGACTTTCCAAGGTAATGCTTTTTGTGTCCACAGAGGAAAGCTAGTAGGGGCCCATCATTCATGCGCAAGGACGTTTCAAAATAATCTCCACGTGTTAGATGATAAAATCCAGGTACTTTATCTAATTTGCATAATAAGAAAGATTACACAGCAAAGCACGGGAAATAAATGAGCAGAAACAAGCCAGGTGACATCTCATCTTCCTGCAACTCTGGACATGTGTGCTGATTCATTAATTCTTCTCAAGTCTGCATTTGATAAAATAGCTATGGTTAACTTCATTATGCTAAACATTAAATTTACCCATTTTATTTTTTCTCCTGAAGATTATTTATGTCTATAATTTTTGAAATGACCTTTTCCTACTAGGACAATGAACAAGACAAAAAAAAAACCCAACCCAAAACAAAACATAAACAGCAATCAAGGAACCCCAACATAGTACTATTGAGATTGCCTTTTCTCACACAAGAGATTTCTATATATTCTCTAAAAGGCTATTACGTACAAAAGCTCTATATTTCATTTCAATTTTTTTGCAAGGATAAGGTTAATATCACCTCAACATTCCTCATCACCCCAACACTCCTCTCTCTTCTTTGAGTGGTCTTCCCTTGAGCCCTTGTTAATGTAGCAAGGTCTACCGTGAGTGAGAAAATTCAAACAAAAGCCTCTGACATTATCCTTTAATCCTTGTGTGAGGCAGCGCCCTTCAAACAACATGGCACCTAAAGGAACATGGGGAGATTGGTGTCATCCTGAAGTCTCCACGGGCAGACTTGATGGTCACCATTCAGTCAGTCAGTGGAGCACCAGACTATGGAGATGGATCCCAGAGGGTCCTTGTAGACAACACAAAACAAGAGAGGGCATAGTTTCCTTTTAAGCAAATTAAAATTTGAAATTTAAAAACATTTGTGTGTATGCGTCTTCCTCTAATACACTCTACCTTATTTTTTGAGGTGGGGCCTCCCACTGAACCCAGATATCACTATTTCATCTGGAGTGGCTGGCCAGTGAGTGCCAGAGAGCTACATGGCTCTGCCTTTTCCTAGTACCAGTGTTGCGGACCCGCATCACCATGCCTAGCTTTTACACGGGCATCAGGGTCAGAACTCTTTCCTGTGATTGTGTGGCAGGAGCTTTACTGACCAGTTTATATCTCCAGCCCTAAGATATGGTATTGTTTCTACCACATACTGTTGCGGGAGCTCCTTCCTTGAGATACTAGCCCATTGGGGTGTGGTTTCTCTCCCTTTAAAAAAGCGGCCACTTCCCTCTCCTCTCTCTCTCTTGCTTCCTGCTCCACTTCCGGCGACTAGACTCCCTTCCTGATTGCGCAGAGGGCTGTTGTCTGGGACGGTGATCTGTAAGTTTTTTCCCTTTTAAATAAATAACCATTCTATTAATCAATAATTCCAAACTGGTGTGGGATTGTTTGTGACTTACGCCTTCACCTTCAACATACCACTACAACTTCAGGTACCGAAGGCAGCCATAGATCTGGCACACACATTCCTTAATTAGAAAAGAAGATCAGGGGCCATTCTCATTCGTATGTCACACAGGTGTGTGGTTTTACTCCACATAATAGCAACTCATTTGTTGTCTGACACGATCCAGTCTGAAGAACTCTGCTCTAGCTCTGTTTATAGGAGGCTGAGTAATGACACCCTCCCCCACCTGCAAAGTCCATGTCCTTAAACCACCCAGGTGGTCACTGTGATAGTTTTCCCCTTACAAAATACCTGACTTAAAAAAACCCTCTTAAGTGAGGGAAGATTTGTTTGGCTTCATAAATTTCAGAGGTTTCCCTCCGTGGTCTCTTGGTTCTACATCTCTAGGCCATTGAAAAAGCAATACATCATGACATCAGTCTCCCAAGGGATCTGTTTGCTCCAGCCAGGCTCCACTTCAGCTCCCACAATCTCCCAATAACAGCATCCCTTTGTGAATTCATTGTCAAGGTATCAATGTATTGACTAGCTCTAAACCCACATGACATAACCAATGTGATTTCTGCACCAGAGTCCAAGCTTTTAATGCATGAACATCAGGGGACATTCAGTAGACAAAGCAAAATACTCTTTGCCTGACAACCAAAGGCTCAAGCCCATTTCATAATGCAAAATGGCTTTAATCTCCAAGAGCCCTCATAATTGTACCTACATTGTTCAAAAGTTCCAGTCCAGACTCTTTGTTCAGAACAAAGGTAAGCTCTTAGCTGTGTGTCTCTAGGAATTAAAAAAGGAAGCTACATCCGTCTACAGTGCAAGGCACAGAGCAAAGGATCCCATGCCAAAGGGAGGCTGAATAGCAGCATCAGATCAAATAAGGATGAAACATAGCGGAGCAAGCATCAAACATCTCTGACTTCCCGTGCACCTCAGCCAGTAAACCGATACTTTATAACAACGATCCCTTTTTCTCCTCCAAAAATATAATTCCTCCACCTAGCCCATTTATTAGCTTATTCAGTTCGTTACCTGGCCCCTCCCCTCAGGACTGCTCCAGGCCCTGTTGAGCAGCAGAATGTCAAGCTTCACTGGCATAGGGTAGTCTGTGTGGAAACTGGGCTGGAAATGTCCTCCGGGGTGATTGCAACTTCATGAGGACTTTGCCTGCAGCTTGGCAGGTCTGTGATTGACAGTCACTGTGGGAAGGAGGTCATTTTTAGTAGGAACGCAACTGAGGAGGAATGGCTGGGAGTTCATTGAAACTGTTGAAAGCCCGGGTCTTCAAACAAAGGAAAAAGTACTCATTGTGTTATGTTTTAAAAGTAGATTTATCACATAATTTTTCAATGGGGAAGAGCATTGAGGCCATGTCTGGTATTATTCATTGCTTAAATCTTTGTCAGACATTGAACAGTGACAGAATGCTGAAATTGTCTTGTGCAGGACTTAAGTTGGAGAAAGGGCACTGAACCATGAGACAGAAGATGGTGTTTCTGCAGTGTAAACAGGGCATTCATAACTCCCGTTTATGGTTTGGAACCCGAATGCATCTCTACTTTATTATCCTAGAAGGTAAAGGTCGCATCTTGTACCTAATGTTACTTCTCTCAGGACAATCCCCTAGTTAGTACTTCCTAGGAGTCGGACCGTTTCAGTATTTTGCATAATTTAACTCACTAAATCTTTAAAATGTAGAGAATACCAGAATATCTCTGCTTTATAGACCAAGGATCTGAGACGTAAAGGGACCTCAAGTTGCTTAAGACCTTTCAAATGTGTTGGAGAGAAGGCTGTCTGGTTTCAATCCTGTGTACTTTCCGCTGTAAGATCAATGACCAGTGAGGCTGGTCCCAGCAGTCTATCGCCTTTCCTATTTATTGTTCAGCTGGAATATCGCCATTGGGAGTGGGTAGAGGGGACAAAGAGATTGCTCCAGTCAAGGTTCATTTCCAGAGAGGCTGACATTAGCTCTTCAAAGGTGTGGCTTGGACAGTGAGGTTTCGAGTGTGTTCTAGTTGATTTGATATTGCATTGAACCCAGGGTTAGAAGCCCTATAGTTTGGGCAGACAATATGAAATCACTCGCACAGTAGCCAAGCTAATAGAATTAGAGAGGCAGCAATTGACTTACTTTTTGGATATCCATTAAACTGTTGTCATTTAGCAGATTACTCTTCCCAGCATGTTGAAAGGGATAATAACGAGAACAGAGAATGTTTTCCTCTGGAGATGTCCATTTTCTCGCTTACCCCTCAGTGCTGAGTCTCTTACATTAGAGAACAGGGTTAATTGGATGTGATGGTTCTGGTTAACTGTCAACTTGTCAGGATCAGAGATTACCTGGGAGACAGGCTCTCCCAGGAGACGCGCCCATGAGGGATCATCTTAATTGGGTTAACTGAGATAGGAAGGTCCACGCTAAAACTGAGCATTCTCTAGGTTTGACATCCTGGACTGAGTAAAAGAGAGAATGAGAGTTGAGCAAATGCATCCAATTCTCTTTCTTTCTCAGTGGCGGATGCAATGTGACCGCTATTTCAAGCTTTTTTTTTTTTTTTTCATGTTCCTTGCCATGGTGGACCGCACTCTTGAACTATGAGCCAGGTTAAAAACCTTTCTCCGTAAGTGGTGTTTGTCAAGATATTTTATCACAGGAGCAGCAGAGGAATGAAGATATTGGACAAAATATTACTTCTAAAGTAAAGGGTGTTGCAGAGACCAGTGTTTTCATCCACATGGAAAGTGTTGGTTGTTCCCCTCAATTTTCCATCATGAGAGAGTTCTTACTTAGTTTGCAACAACTATGCCGACACTGAACATCCTAAGGCTGAGGGCGGAAAGCAAAGATGTGGGTCCAGGAATGAATTATACTCAGAATTGGAGACGAATGAGTGAAATTGAGGCTGCAAATTCTGCCCCTGAAGGAGAGGATTGGTGTATTTCTTAGGATGTTAAGAAAGAGATGGGTGTCGACATGGGTTTCACAACATGGGACCAAACAGATGACAGCTTGTGTGTGTGTGTGTGTGTGTGTGTGTTTAACAGTAATAAAGAAGAGGCTAATAATTTGATAGGACATGCAGGAGACAAAGGAGGAATTGGAAGGGAATGAGGGAGAGGTGGAAATATAAATACAGTACTCATGATTGCAATTCTTAAAAGATTAAATAAAAAATAGATTTGAAGTAATCTAAAAGAGGAAGAAAGGGGGCGATCGCAGATGTGACTGGAAATCAGACCTCCACAGGGAATCAGCTTTTAGAAAATCCTGGTCAACAGAAAGTTTACTCTTTCTCTGAGTTCAAGGGGAATGGACTTACAAATTAAAAATTTCCATTTGGGTGAGCTGACCAATCCTACAACTACCCAGGCCCAGAATCAGAGTTATGGAGTGCTCCACCCCAATATCCACCCCAATTGTGATCTACTGGAGCCTGTGAAGGGACAGGTTTTATAGACCCCAGGTTGCAGGATCTCCACGACACAGGGCAATGACAGGATAACCAAGAGGAGTCTCAATGTAGGCCCGACATCAATAGTGTAGCAGTAACCAGAGGCTTTGAGCCAGACCAGTGACTCTTTGCAATGAACACTTGCAAGTAAAGATAAATGGACAAAATGGGTTCACGGCATGACCCATTGTGTTACACCACAGTTTCCATAATGAGATGTTTTCCCCTTTTCTCTTACATTTTATTGGTGGGATTACTGCAAGGGTAGAGGGAGGATACGAAGGGATGGGAATGAATGGAATCGAGATGTATGATGTGAAAGACAAAAAAGTTAATAAAAAGAGAGTTTACAAATTTCCAGTTGGTTTTAGTAATCCCAAATCACTGCTGAAACCCAGACAGGTGTGTGTTACGTGAACCCTTTACCAACCGACCCACATCTCCAGCTCAAAAACAGTTTTGAAACAAAATCCTCCTGTTTCTCTCTTGTGACATATGCGGGGCTCTTTCTAGACTGTGACGGAGCAGAGTCCCAGATTCCCTGTGAAGGAGGATTTTGTTCCACCCGGCACCCAACTTTTTCTCAACCCCAAACTTCCTTATCCTCTTGGTATCCTCTAAATATAGCTTTCCCGATGCACTTTCTGTTTTCGAATCTGTGCTTAAGAAATTATGTTTAAGTCAGAGTTGAAATCTGGTCGACTAGAGCTTAGATCTCGCTCCTACATATGTTGTGTTTGACTTTCACAGACTTAAAAAAAAAGTGAATGTTAGTACTTATGAATCAGTAGACTGTACATAAGAACCTAGATTTTAACACCTCTTGACACTGGGGCCAAATGGTAATACTGCGTAACAAAGGGCTAACTATGGTCCTTGTCAGGTGGGCTCAGCTCATTTGGGTCTGTTCGGCAATCCTCACTCCTGTCCATTACTTGTCTGTCCCTGGTAGGTATTTTATTTTCTGACTTACATATAAACTACTGGAGGCTTGGGATATAACAACTGTAATATAATTTGCTGGTTAGCGTATGATTGAAACCCATTTCATGCTACTTGTCATTTATTACATGTAAAAATAGTTGACAAAATCTTAATATCTATGACTCTAGAAAGTCATGGAAAAGAGAGTTTAATTCTAAAGTTTAGATTTTGTGATTGCATGGACTTTTGTGTTTGTTTATTTGCTTGTTTTTGCTGGACAATATTAGACTCATATAATAGCAGGTTCAGTTTGGGGCAATGACTATAAGCAAAATAGCAGTAATCTACTAGCCACTGAACTCGTCATTCGCTTAGTCATTGTAACTTTTTTATTTGTGACATAATGTAAGTGGCTGGCATGTATTACTTTAAAAAATGTCCTGGGTTAGATCAGGGGGATACAAGTTGGAAAAGAAGAAGTCAAACTCTCAGTATTTGCTGATGATAGGATAGTGTGCATAAGTGAACCAAAAAATTCTAACAGGGAACTTCTACAACTCATAAACACCACTAGTAATGTAGCAGAATACAAGATTAACTCAAAGAAATTCAGTAGCCTTTCTTTATACAGATAACAAATGGGCTGAGAAAGAAATCAGAGAAACATCATTCTTCACAATAGCCACAAATACCATAAAATATCTTGGGGTAACTCTAACCAAACAAGTGAAAGACCTATATGACAAGAACTTTAAATAGTTGAAAAAAGAAATTGAAGAAGACACCAGAAAATGGAAAGATCTCTCATGCTCTTGGGTAGGTAGAATTAACATAGTAAAAATAACAATCTTGCCAAAAGCAATCTACAGATTCAATGTAATGCCCATCAAAATCCTGGAAAAATTTTTCACATACCTTGAAAGGACAATCTTCAACTTAATATGGAATAATGAAAAACCCAAGATAGCCAAAGTAATTCTGTACAATAAAGGAACTTCTGGAAGCATCACAATCCCTGACTTTTAACTCTACTACGGAGCTACAGTACTGAAAACAGCCTGGTATTGGCATAAAACCAGACAGGAGAACAAACAGAACTGAATCAAAGACTGGGATATTAATCCACACACCTTCGAACACCTTATTTTTGACAAAGAAGCAAAAAATACCAAATGGAAAAAGAAAGCATATTTATCAAATTGTACTGGCATAACTGGATATTAACATGTAGAAGAATGCAAATAAATCCATATCTATCACCATGCACAAAACTTAAGTCCAAAGGGATCAAAGAACTCAACATAAAGGCAACCACATTGAACCTTATAGATGAAAGAGTGGAAAGTTTACTTGAATACATTGGTACAGGAGACCACTTCCTAAATATAACCCTAGCAGCATAGACTCTAAGAGCAACAATTAATAAATGGGATCTCATGAAGCTTCTGTAAAGCATAGGACACAGTCAACAAGACAAAATGGCAGCCTACAAAATGGGAAAAGATTTTTACCAACCCCACAAGTGACAGAGGTCTGATCTCCAAAATATACAAATAAATCAGGAAACACAACATCAAAATAGTAAACAATCGAATAAAAAATAAGGTACAGATCTAAACAGAGAAATCTTAATAGAGGAATCTAAAATGGCTGATAGACACTTAAGGAAATGTTCAACATCCTTAGTCATCAGAGAAATGCAAATCAAAACAACTCTGAGATTCCATCTTACACCTGCAAGAATGGCCAAGATCAAAAACACTGATGACAACTTATGCTGGAGAGGTTGTGGGGTAAAGGGAACACTCCTGCATTGCTGGTGGTAGTGCAAACTTGTACAATTGCTTTGGAAATCAGTATAATAATTTCTCAGAAAATTAGGAAACAATCTACCTCAAGACCCAGCAGTATCACTTTTGAGTATATACCCAAAGGATGCTCAATCATATGACAAAGACATGTTCTCAACTATGTTTATAGCCATATTATTTCATATAGCCAGAACCTGGAAATAACCGAGATACCCCTCAACCAAAGAATGGATAAAGAAAAATTGGTACATTTACACAATGGAATACTATACAGTGGTAGACAACAATGACATCTTGAAATTTGCAGGCAAATGGATGGATCTAGAAAAAAAACCATATTGATTGAGGTAACCCAGACCCAGAAAAACAAATATAATATGTACTCCTTCATATGTGGCTTTTAGACATAAAGCAAAATAAATAAATAAATAAATAAAACCAGCCTATAATCCACAACCCCAGAGAACCTAGACAACAAAGAGGACCCTAAGAGAGACATACATGGATCTAATCTACACGGGAAGTAGAAAAAGACAAAATCTCCTGAGTAAGCTGGGAGCATGGCAATCATGGGAGAGGGTTTGAGGGTAGAGCAAGAAAGGGAGGGGAGAGAAGAAAAATATATAGCACAATAAAATATATAGACAATAAAAGAGAAAAAAAACCAAACAACAAAAAAAGAAAAAACAAAAAATTGTTCCGAGTTTGGGTATTGTTTCTCACTCTTGTTTTAAACAGTGTGAGTGTGAAGCTCTAAGGACGCAGTAAATGTGAGTGTGCACAAACAAAAAGTTATGGCAGCTTCATAGTTAACAGCTTGGTTTGTGCTCAGTGTGTCTTTATTCCTTGGTGAATGTGTTTTTATATCTCATCTGTAGCTCTTTCCCCCAGTTGTAAGCTTGCCCTGTTATCCAGTCGGCTGTGTTATGGAGAATATTGTTAATCTTGAATGAAAGTGATACAAGAAACATTTGATGCTGTTAGGTCACCCTCCCTTCAGGGTTTGTTGCTTTACGTCTCTCTGTCCAGCAGTCTATCCGGGACTGTGAGCAACCCCTCCATTGGACCAGCACAGATTCTTCCTACCTATGCCTTACTATTGCTTCTTCTTTAGTATGCTGCTGGAATTGGATAGCCATGGGTCTTTCTTCTTTTAAGTGTTTACAATAGAGGATGACATGCAGAACTATACAACAGAAAACACCCTGGGATGCTTATTTAAGAATGAAAATGTCCAACCTCCTTTCTATTTTCTCTTCACCCAGTAGATCTGAGTCAGGGCCTATGGATCTGCATTTTAACACTGCCAATTTTAAAACAAGATCTTTCTTTGAAAATTACATGGGTTTTATAAATACTGTTATTATAAACAGGACAGGGAGAGAGTCTATTGATCGGAAGCTCAGGTGTTGGGGTTTTCTAAGAATTTCCAACCCTTGAGCAATAATGATTTGAGTTTCTCTTCATAATCAGCTGTGGTGGTTCTGAGTCCATAGTGTATGTTGGGGATTCGCTTGTGCTCACGTGCCAGTGACTGGCTACTGCAGAACAGATCAACTAGGATCTGTCAAAGAACAAATCAGCTGGTAACGATGAGCTATCAATACAGCAAGTGTTGTAAACAGTATCATGATATTTTCTTTTCTCTTTTTTTGCCATTAACCAAAATAGATTGTCTAGGTTTGTCGTGACCTCATCTGGGAAGTGAGCCAGTAGTGTTTCCAGATGGTTCACAGTGCTGTGTTACACACTCAGGATGCTTAAGGCCCAGTGCTACATGCTAAACACTGGATACACACTTGCCCTTTAAAGACAACACCATCATTCCCATCCCTTGGCCAGTAAGGCCGGTCGTTGAATCCTGAGGTTTTGTGTGTCTTACTGGACAGTTTGGCAGAGTTTTTCCCTGGGAAGATCACTGACACAGATCTTGTTGTGCTCAACTCCTGGGAATCTACTCCTCACTTCACACATCTTTTTCTGCAATGATGTTTAGCTGCTCTGTGCTCTGATTTGCTGAGAACTTCAGAGGATGTGGATTCTTGGGAACTGATGACCTATTTTTAGGTAACTGGAAACTGACTGTCTTTGTCTTCTCCCTACATGGAGCAAATCAAGAGGAAAAAAAAATAAGACATTTTAGTGAACCTTAATATGTAACATTTTCTGTTTTTCCAGTCATAGAAATTTGTCAACAGTGCTAAAAGTTTATCTTAATGTATCATAATACTTACTTTCTTAGTTGCCTAATAATAATGTGAGAATGCATATTGGAACTGGCTTTTTAATTAAGCCCTGTGTATAGTGTTGATAAAAATGTAAAGACATCAGTTGGATATCACGCTGTTTTAAGCAGAGTCTCACAACTCCACAGTTTAAATATGTCAGATATATTTAACTACGGAAGCACATAATAAACACACATCAGTCTACTTCTTTTGACTCCGAGATCACAAAATGTCCATCGTGTGTCAATCTTAAAGGGACAGGGGAGAAGAGCCGCAGCTGGTGTCATTTGAGGGACTGGATCCTTCGCTTGTCTCTCTTCTCCTTTGACCCCGATAGTTTTTATACAGGTTTCTGACTTTCCCCAGGAGAAACTGCTCTTAAGACTCAGTCTAAAGAGCAGGGTTTGAATGATTGCTCTTCCTTCACGGCTGTTCTCTTTTGTGGTAGATAAGGGTGTAGCTACACAGAATGGCATTTCACGGCCTGCATCTCAGAACACATCTGCCCCTTCCCCTGGGAAGAAGGTGGACCAGGGCTTCCATGTGTTAGGATCAATAAAATAGGAACAACGTCTGCCAGCTAATGACCCACTCGTTCAACTATTTCCCTGTGCTCCACAAACACTGTGAGGTAACTGCTAAAATGATTCCCATTGCTCCAAAGAGTAGATTGTGGCAAATGACACATTAATAACTCCTTCCAAGAACATGCTATTTGAAAGCGATGAGGCTAGGATTTTAGCCATCTCATCCCAAAGGCTGCCCTTCCTAACCTCACCGAGGCGGAAACGTACAGATTACTTTTATTGGAATAGGTCTGTTTTTTTCCAGTCAGCAAATTTAAGTAAACAATTATTACAATTATTTACCGTTTGTGTTGGTGTCGGAGTGCACATATATATGCTGTGCCATGGGACACAAGTGGCTGTCAGAGTACAACTTGTGGGATTCTGTACCCTCCTTCAGCCTTGTAGGTGTGGGGATGGAACTCAGATCACTAAGTTTGGCAGTAAGTGCCTTTACCTTTTGAGATAAGTGTCTGTACCTCCAATCAGTAAAGTCAATAAAACAGCATCCTTATTTTTGCTTTCCATTGTCCACCTGGGCCCATTTCTTTAATTTTTATTAATATCCTGAAATTATTTGTCCTTGAAACCCAAGAGGAAAAAATTGGGTTTCTATATCAAAGTCAAAGTCAAATGAAAACCTTAACTTTCGTTTCAGAAAGCTTGGGTACTTAGACACGTTGGTAGAAACATTGTTCCAAAAAAAGGAATACTTTCACAGTATAATAATGGAAAATATCACCAGCAAATTAGGTTTAATGTCTGATACGATTCAAAATCCAGCTGCAGAAAAATTGGTCCTCTATTTATCTTTGTAAAATTCTGAAAGTTGCTAGGAGGAAAGTGAGCTTTCCAAATCAAAAGAATAATGACATGCCATCTTCCTAGTTAATTCCCAAGTACATAAGAGACGGAGTGAAAGAGGACTATAATAAAAGATATTAATTCTGATTAAGTGATTCTCTGTCACTAGCATATTTTTGTGCCAATCCAGATGTTGATTTTAAGCCAACATGGACTTTTCTTCTTTTAACGCAACTCCACACTTGGCTCAATATTTCAAATTTAACTAACTTCTAAATTCTGGACTCTGTTCAGAGTTTATTAGCTGGCAGCTTCAAAGCTGCAAACCATTTTGGTTCAGAAAGACAATACTTTGTAAACATTGGCTAGTTCCCCAAACTGTCATAAGAAACAATAGAAATTAAAATGGGAAAGCTAATTGTACTGTAATTCTCAATCCTATGGGTTCTCTTGAGTTCAAAAATTAAAGATTCTAACAGTCACTACACGATTTCAAAATATATAGATGCAAGATAGCCATCAAAATCGAAAGAGTTGCCATTCGGTAATAAGATAATGAAGACTTTTCCTTCTGTATACTCCAAAGTATAAGATATACTTTGCACATTATAAACATATTTTATTTAAAAAAATTGCAAGTATATTTTATAATGCACAAGTTGTATCCTTTTACCTTTTTTATGCAGTGAACAACAGTCAATCAGTTTTTTTAAAGCACTGAATGATAAACGTATATATATATATCTGTATGTTTGTATACACTACATATGTGTATAAGCTCTAAGTTTATTTGCATTATTAAAAGAAAATAGGTCATCTTTATCTTTCCTTCTTCCTCTTCTCCGAAGATACGTGGCCACAGGAACTCAACTGTTAAGTGTATACTTCCTGTTTCTATATCCTATGTCTGACTTGTCATGGTCACAGGAACTCAACTGTTAAGTGTGTACTTCCTGTTTCTATGCCCTATGTCTAGCTTGTTAACAGGCTCTCCTTTCTCCAACTGTGAGATGCACCTAGAAACAACATCTACTGTGACGATTTTTGGCCCCAAAATAATCACCCTTTGTCTAGGTTGCTTTATAGTCTTCAGTCTGTTCTTCTGTCTGCTGTTCTCTTCAGCCTTTTCACAATGGGGCTTCCTACATAACCACTTAAAAAAAAGAACAGATTAAACAAGAGAGTCCTTGGCCATGCTGAGCCTCTTCCTTGAGGCTTGCTCACCTGGTTACCTCTCCTTTAACACACCAGTTTCAATCCCCCTTACTGGAGCTTTTGCATCGAACTATTCTCAACACCGGGGAGTTCTCTCTTAGATACATTGGGTTCATTTTCTTTCTCCCTTCTCTGGTTTTGTCTACAGTATCAAGCGTTTCAACAGTGGTCATTCCTGTAACCCTTCACTTCTTTTTATTGCCTTATTTTCCTTTGTAGTTGTTAACATAAGATATACTTTATGCATTTTTATTCATTGATTATGAAGGAAAACATCCCCAAAGGGATTTTTGAGAGTTGCTCTCTTCTGTGTAGCAGGGCCCAGAATCCTGCCATGAAGGTGATACCCCAGGATATATTTGTTGAGTGATGGGTGGGTGTGTTGTAAGAGTAAAGAACCGTAGACAGAAAGGGCCAAAACCAAACTCACGATGACATTTATCCCTAAGGAGGATGGGGGAGACACAAAAAACCTTACCTATGCTAGACTCTTATAGATGAATACACGGGTGTTTATAAAATCGCTGAGAATCTGTATCTTTAAAAATTTCAAGACAATTTTCAAAACTAGGCTTTCAATAATTAAGTGGGTAAGACAGTATTGCATAGCATTTCCCCAAAGACCTTCCATAATGGATCCTGTTGGCTCTCCATCCCCACATTTTCCCATTCCTGCAGTTTTTCCCCAAGTTGTGGTATCTCCATGTTTATGTCTTTTGTTGTTCTATGGGGTATAACTTTCCCCCTTTCCTTTGTCTGACTAAATCCAACCATCTTTATGACTTAGGGTAACTCTCATTTCCCTAGTGGAACTTTGTACAAGTGACATACAGTTTTCATTCTGTCTTTTGAAATCAAAGTGCCTTGGCCTCTGCATCCCACACCCAGTGGGAAGTCTCTGTTCTTTGCAATACTTAGAAGAATTCGTGCAGGCCTGTGGTTATTTTTTGATTTGATTTCCTGCCACCACTAAATGCTATGACTCATATATTCATTCAGCAATACAACCCCCCCGCTTCTCCACTGTGATAAGCCAGTCATGAAACCCACACTCCCTTTTCTCTATTTTCCTACTTGACTCATACAAGACAGATGTGTGGAGACCTTGCTAGAGTCAGAACTTTACTGGGGGCAGGACGGAAGAGTGGAGGGGAAAAGTCATACTTCTGCATGGCAGACTTTGTAGTAGTAGACATTTTTGCTGTAAAGGGATCCTTGACCCTACCCCAAGCTTATCTGTCAATTGTTTCAGCTTCCTCTACTTTTCAGGCTAACTCCTATTATTTACCTTTTGTAGTTAAGACTCAAATAAATGACAGCTTCAGGAAGCAAGATACATTTTGGTTCGCAGTTATTAGAGGGTTCAAGTCCATAGGTTCTTGTCAAGTGTTGATGGGCAGAACATCTTTACTGTGAGGTTCAAAGGAAATTCTGCTCCCCCAAATTCTAGGGCCTATACCCTTCTACCAAAAGAGCTATTTCCTTATCACTGCCAGAAGGAACCAATGGCTACCTGTGGTGCCTATTAGCATACCAAAGTACTTGCTGGCCTGCAGGCTTCCTTAGTACAAGTACCTGCAGTTCCACTCAGTTCTTACCTTGCCCCTATCCTGAATTTATCCAGCTCATAGATTTCCCTCTTCCAGTGTCTCATTCCCTTGTACTATGTCAGCTGCACACCCTCTTTTTTGTCTTCTTTCTTTGGTTCTTTCTTTTTTGCCCCCTCTCTTGGTCATATCTTTGTCTTTCTCTCCCACTTCTATCTTTCTCTTCCCTTATGGTCTCATCTAGTCTGTTGGCCATGTTCTGTCTAATACGTTCTCCCGCTGCTCTGGACTCTCCCATATGCCTCTGGCTGTACCCTCCCTCATATCTACAATAAAACCTTTCCATCAACCATACCCTGGAGTGGTTATGCCTTCAGTTTACACACTAACATGGGTAGGGCATCTTGGGGGCAGGGGTGCTTGATAAGGGACAGCTGTTCACATTACAGCAGGCAGATCAAAGAGAAGTTACAGGAACAGACTAGGAACTTACCCCAGTGACTCAGGTCCTTCAGCTAGGTTCCATCTTTTAGTTTCCACAACCTCCCTCAATAGTGCCGCAATCTAGAACACCAATTGTACAACACATAGGACAGTTGGGAGCATTTCATATTGAAATCATGCCATTCCTTAAATACCATCTTGTGCATTTGGAAACACTTTCCCTTTGAGTCTTGTACCTTTGGGACTATCCCTAAACAGTTTATTCTGTTAACTTTCTCCCTAACCCCTTGAAGACATTTGCCTTCATGAGAAACTTTCTCTCTCCGAAAGGAATTGTGTGTTTAGTTCCTAAAATAGCTATCCTTCACCCCAAGACATACTATTGAGTGGTCAGTTTGCCTGTGTATCTTCTTCATCATCTAACGGCTTGATTGTCTAAGTCTTGTGTTAGTGCATGGTTCAGAGTATAATTAATGCTTGATTGTCTAAGTCTTGTGTTGGTGCATGGTTCAGAGTATGATTAATACTTGAGGAAGGAATAAAGACTAAGTTTTCTGCTTATTGCAGAACATCTGTTAGAAGGTGCCGTTGGACCATTACAGTTTGTTCTTTTGATTCCCTAGACAGACATCAATGGGATGGACATCGTTTGTACTCTGGTTTTGTTTCCTCCAGTGGGTACATCCTGACATGTCTAGAAGGATGCTTGATGAGTCCTCAGTCGCACCTGTAAATTAACCAGGGACACAGGGAGCATTACCTGCAAACAAAACTGTGATCAGAAGCAGCTCTCTGGCTGGAGCTACTGCTGCTGTAAGCATCTGCAGCCAGCATCTTTTCTCCATTGTCCTGATTTCTATTGGAAGAACGTGCCAGTGATGCTCCGATGATGTTTGGAAGTCTGTTTCGAGCTTTCCAGGGGTCATTCCCCGCACAGGAGTGAACTGCTGGAGAAACGGAGTAGCGTCTGACAATCATGACATTGCCTGTACAGGAAGCACAAAATTCAAGCTGTGAAACATTCTACCCTTAAAGATACTCACAATCGAAAGATGATGTTGATCATACCTCGTTGATGTGAAAAGAAAGATATCTTTTTGCTGATTTGTGTTACAAGTGTTAGTTGATTATAGCCACAGTTTGGACACTTTTTCAAGAAATGGGGTAGTGAACATCATGGAAATTTTGCCTGCATAGAGTTCTCAGTGTGTAGTTTATGTTGCCATAAGCAGGCAATACGTGATGCAGTGCAGATGATGGCGGATTTTAGGATGAGAAAACAAGGGATAAAGACACATGAAAGAAGAGATGAGGTCATTTCATTGTGTGGTCAGAGAAAACCCAAGAACATAGAATTAGTTCATAGTAGATTACTGTAGATTTTTATGGTTAACTAGAAGATTGTGAGGAGCTCAAAAGCTTCAAACATGAAGCAATAATGAATATCCAGAAATGTTAATTGTTCTAATTTGGTCATTGCACATCATATATAAACGTATATTGATACATTATGCCATACCCATAAATATGTACAATTATTATGTGTTAATAAAGCTGAAAATGTGTTTAATGAGATATAAATACTAATTATACTGACAGTATTAAGCATTATATCTGTAAAAAAGTATAAAATTTATCATAATATATTTCATAAGTGTATATTGTTAAATAGTAAGTGTAAATTTAAATATAAAATAAACAGAGACTTGGATGTAAATCGATTATAAAACAAGTCCTTAAAATTAGGATATCGTGGAATGTCTCGAGATTGTGGTTCCTGAAGGTATCTTCACTCTAGACTCCAGAAAAATGGGTTCATCCACTGTCCTTGGCCACCTAGATAGCCACAGTAATCCAGCTGGTTGTTCCTAAGTGTCCTGTAGTTGAATGATTTGGCTTTATTTGGTCACCATGAGACAGCCCACTGGGAGTTAAGAACAAGATAATATGGAAGAAAGCAGAAGGGCTTTATGTGGGCAAGTGAGTGTTTCTTCCTAATGGCAGGTAGATGGACTTAGTTCCCAAGGGCTTACAGTTCAGTTTCTGTCCATCAACGACTTCCAATACATTTCTTCTGTGAAGTAAACCAGATTTTCCTTGTTTATGCTAAAAACCGAGAACCTTGGTTCAAAGAACTCTATCTTAGGGAGTCTCGACTTCTCTTAGTCCCTCTTAGCTCTATGGCTTGAGGCTGATCGTTTGACCTCTGCTTGGATGCCAGTTGTCACTTATGAGGGCAGCATTGACCTCGTGGGTTGATTTTCATTTTTCAAGGTCCTTTCTCCTTGTTGACTCTTTGTGTTGCTTGCTATAACTTTGTTGTTAGCTAGCACGGAAATGTAAAAGGAAGCTATGTAATGTGTTTAGGTTTCGAGAATGCCAGAACTACAGCAATTTATTTAAATTTGCCACCTGTCATGGCAGGAAAAGGACAGAAAGGGTTGTGACCCTGCAAAAAGTGGAGACTGACCCGGCTTTGCACAGTTTACAAGATCAGAAGATGCGATTTTAGGGATGAGTTTTGGGCAGATATGTGCAAATTTATCTGAAGAGATTAACTGTAAATGCCATTCAGAAGTTACCTTTACGTCTTTCCAAAGACTGTAGTGTGCACCATATGTAACTCTGTATAACCCGTTTTGGAAATCGAAACGTTAAAGTTTCTGTTTAAAAGAATTAGGAAGCTATCTCTCCATTCTGAGTCCTAGGGAACTGGACGGGGAAAATTATGCTGATGATAGCCAAGTTGAATTCATTTTATTTGGGTTCTGCATTTAATGTGGAACTGATTACCAAATAAATTCTTTGCTCATCTCCCCGAGTCACAAATTATCCTTTTCTTTCTTATACACACAAGGGAAGAAATATTCACACAACATCACAGGACCACTAGTCCAGTTTCAAAGATCACTGCCAACTGCAATTTACTTGCCAGTAAAGGATATGAGAGATTGAAAAGAATCAGAGCCCTGCAGTGCTGGGAGTTCCCTGAGATGTTTCTTTTATCTTCCGCATTGCCAATTATAACACTCACAACAGCCATGAGGTGAGGTTGCACAGGGCAGGAAGGACAAGGCGACATTCTCAGAAAGTGCTGCTAGATTTTTACATCCATCAAAACCCATGCAATGCTGATGTTTCTACAGACATGTTTTATCCAAGGAGAATTCATTCTGAGTAGGCACGCTGTAGCCTCATTATGTGATAAACATAGTTCATCAGCCAGCAGGTATACCCCTGAGCTCTAGCTCAGGTCTTGGGCTCAGGCAATCAAGGAAGAAGCTAACTCTACTCTAGAAATGTCTCCTTTGATTTTCTCACGGTATCTATTACACATCTGGAAGAACTTGGGGTTCCAAGTGATTTGTTTGCAGCTTTTTCAAGTTAGTTTCTTTCTTGAAGAGAGGGATATACTTGTGTTTTATGATATTTAGTTATCAGTGGGTAGTTTTGTAAGATTCTGTTTTTAAATACATATTGGGGATGTCGCTTTCTTAAATGTCCTGTGTTTTATATTCTTATCTGTAAAATAAAGAATTTTTATGGGGTGCACTCCAAGATTACTATGTAATAGATTTCTAGGGTTCCATTGCAAGTTTGAATTTCAAATGATGTTGCCAACATATCATTCAAACTTCCAATAGAAACTTGTATGTAAGTCAAGTAATAATATTTTCTTGGCAACTGTCACTGAAAAATTCACATTGCTCTTGCTTGTGTTGTTTTACTCAGGTCTCTCAGAGCCTATGGGATAAGGTCTGTCACTGTCCTTACAGTACAGGTGAGGCAAGTGTACATGAGCCGATTCATAGAATCAAGCATTTCTCTGTTGGAAGAGGCCTTGGAATGTATCTGGTGTAACTGATTTTTTCCCCACAATGTGTGTGTGTGTGTGTGTGTGTGTGTGTGTGTGTGTATGTATGTATGTACATGTGTGTGCATGTGTTGTGTTTGTGTATATGTGTGTATGTGTGCATTTATTCCTGTGTGTGTACATATACATATGGAGGACAAAGAATGATCTTAGGTATTAGGTATTGTCCTTCAGATGCTGTCATCTTTTTCTCTTTTATTCCTTCCATCCCTCCCTCCCTCCTTTCCTGCCTTTCTACCTCTCTTCTCTCTCCTTCCCTCCCTCCTTCCCTCCCTCCCTCCCTCTTTCCTCCCTCTTTCTTTCTTTCTTTCTTTCTTTCTTTCTTTCTTTCTTTCTTTCTTTCTTTCTTTCTTTCTTTCTTTCTTATCTCTTCCTCTCTCTTTTTCTTTGTTTCTTTCTTTCTGACAGTAATCTCTCCTGCATGGACTCACCAAGTTTGCTAGGCTTGCTGGACAACAAGCCCCACAACCCCCTCTCTCCATCAAGGTTCTCCAGTGCTGATTTTATAGGGTGTTCCATCACAGAGGCTTCCTTCCTTCCTTCCTTCCTTCTTTCCTTCTTTCCCTCCCTCCCTCCCTCCCTCCCTCCCTCTCTCTCTCTCTCTCTCTCTCTCTCTCTCTCTCTGATTCTAAGGCTTGAATTTAGGTCCGCAGGCTTAAAAGGCAAACACTTTACAACTGAACTGTCTCTCAAGCCCTGATACTTAAAAAATTTGTGTACTCACTGTTTAAAACCATGAGTTTCACTATGAGATTCTAATAAGTTCATATGTGTTGAATTCAATTTGTTCCATACCCTCATTTGTTCCCCCCTCCCATAGATACCATTCCTTTTTCTAAACAGCCTCCCTTCTGTTCTCATGTCACCTGAATTTTTTAAAGGACTAGACTTCATATATTATAGAAACCACTTTGTATCTACTTTCCTGACTCTGGCTTATTTCACTTAAACTCGTGATCTCTTGTTCAGAATTTTTTCATTTTTATTATACAAAAGCCAAATTGTTTCTATGGTAGATAATATGATGCTATTCTTAAAAGGCTGTATATATAACTGGAAAAGTTAGATTTGATAAAAACCTTTTAGCTGGAGAGCAGGATGTAATCAGCAATTTGATGTGAGGAGACTGCTGTGTTAGCCTTCCTGCAGAGGTCCGAACAACTGTCTATTCACTCCATTCTGGGAATGAGAACCAACCCCCCATCTCATCAAAGTCCATCTTGTGGAACCAAAGAGCTTACTGGGATTACATAGAGGAGCATGACTGACCGAAGGCAGCCGGAGGATTGAAAAGCCCACTCCAGCCTGGGGGATGACTCAAGAAAGCTGCAACCAATAACTGTTAACAGCTCCACAGGTGGGACAGTCCTCTTTCATAACCCCAGCTTTCAACCAACACAAACCTAGACATATGTGGGAAGAGAAATCTCAGGGAGTAATGACTCCATTAGACTGGCTGTGGGCATTTTCTTGATTGCTGATTGATATGGAAGGCCCTGAGCCACAGCGGACAGTACTATCCCTAGACAGGTGGGCCTGGCCTGTATAGGAGAGGTGTCTAAGAAACCCAGGGGGAGCAAGCCGGTAAGCAGGATTTCTCCATAGTCTCTTCTTCAATCCTTGCCTCCAGGTTCCTGTTTGAGTTCCTGTCCTGGCTTCCCTTAATGATAGACAGTGATATGGAAGTGTAAATAAACCCTTTCCTCTCCAAGTTGCTTTAGACAATGGTATTTATCAAAGCAACAGAGAGCAAACCAAGATATTCCTCTTCTCCCTGCAGTCCTTACTGTTTATATAACCTTGCGGAGAGAGGACTCTTGAGGATCTCCTAAGTTTCGTGGACTTCCTGAGACTTATGACTTATTTACTTCCTGAGTCTTAATGAGCCTGGTATGAAATGTGCCTAGTTGAAATTTTCTGATTCTGAGTGAGTCTCCTTTTAGGAGGCTAATAAATTCTATGATATTGCTGTACAACAGATGCCAAGATCAGCAATCTGAGATGATCTGCCCAACACTGAACACTGTTACAAGGCTGGGATTCCAACCCAGATATTGTGATGCTCAAATCCATGTCCTTCCCAGTTCAGTTACTTATTCTTGCAGAAGCATATAACATAAAAGACAAATGTAATTTTATATTATTTCTTTTACTTTTTAAGGTTATAATACAACTACATAATTTCTCCCTTACCCTTCCTCACTCCAACTCTTTCCATATGGCCCTCCTTACTAATATGTGAAGTTTATGGTCTCATTTTTCATTAATGGTTGTTATATTAATTTCATTAATTGTTGTTACAAATACATTGTATATGTATATACATATATATTTCTTTTTTCCTTTTTTTTTGTTTTTTGAGACAGCGTTTCTCTGTACAGCTTTGCCTGTTCTGGTGCCTCTTGTAGACCAGGCTGACCTTGAATTCATAGTGATCCACCTGCCTCTGCCTCACAAGTGCTGGGATTAAAGGTGTGCACCACCACCACCTAGTTACATATATATTTCTTAATGCATAACTATAAACTGCTCAGGTTATATAGTGTCACTTGTATGTATGTGTTCAGGGCTGACCATTTGGCAAAGAATATAATTCGAAGATATCCCACTAGACTTTCAAGCATACCACTATATTACATTTTTTTTGTGCTTTGCTGGGACAATCAGAACAAGTTCTTAAGTTTTTTTTCTGACATGTATTTCAGCTAGTCCTCAAATTAATAGTAAGGTTTTTACTGCAAGTTATTATTTCTATGCTGAAGAAGTGTGATTCCAACTGTGTTTCTAGGTCTTACAAATGTTCTACCACCTTCCATACTTCATAATATTCACATCCTGAGAGTACAAAGGTAGTACTCGGAAATGTGCAATACTTATCTCAGGATAAGGTGCTAAGATATGAAGATTCTAGTTGCTTTGTTATGTGAATGAGAAATACAGAAAAGAGACTTGAGGCAGTACTATCGACCTTTAGAGCAAATCAGTGGTTGTGATGGCAAGTGAGGGAAGTATCTACCAGTTAGCATTTGGCCAATTGTCGAAGACTTGTTGTTGTTTGAGACAGATTTTCACTCAGTCTCACCGTGGACTCACTGTGTAGCCTAGGCTAACTGCAAACTCACGATTCTCCTGCTTCAGCATCTTATGTACTAGGGTTATTGACAGACGCCACAGTGCCTGGCTGCAGACAACTTGATGGTCGTAACTGGGTTGGACAGGTGGGTGTTACAGCAACTGGTGTTTAGGGAGCCTGGAAATACTGAGCATCTTCTAACATCTAGACTGACCTCAACAAAGAAGAATTAGTCAATAGGAAAGGTCAGCACTGCCAGGAATTAGAAGCCCTGTAGAAGGATATATTACAAATACCCATATCTTTTCTTCCTGTTTTCCAATAAAGGGGTCTAATATTATAGATTCTTCTTTTGCAGTTTTCTTAGATCATCAGTAGACAGAGTTTCTCAGCTCCAGATAGGAATGTATTTGTAGCTTTGAAATGCTTTCCCTCTTCACTGGAAAAAGACATCTCTAATAAGATCACGCAGCAGATGTGACATGCTCCATTGTCAAACTCTTCCCTGCCTCTAATTGGCATTGCCTGAAACCTTTGATGGATGATATTAAGAGCTGTGAGTAGTTAATTATGGATATCATTTTTGATTTGAATACGTTGTTGAAGGTGAGCCCTGACAACTGAAAGGTAGGACGTGTTTCTTACTACAGAGTCCAACATTTTAAGTAATTATGGAATTAAGTCTTTCCTGTAAAAAATGAGATATTTTACTTTTAACCTTGCATATTGATGTATTCAATATATATATAATCTATATATCTGTACACTATCTGTCTATGATCTATCTATCTATCCATCCATCCATCCATCTATCATCTATCTATCTATCTATCTATCTATCATCTATCTATCATCTATCTATCTATCTATCTATCTATCTATCTATCTATCTATCTATCTATCATCTATCACTGTCTATCTACAGGCTAAAGTGTGTGTAATGTGTCTCACAGTGTAGAAAGAGGAAAAGGGATAGTGCCTGTCATATGTTGCATACATCCAACTACTACTAATCATTCCAAGTGGTCGCCATCAGCACAGAGGCATGCACCACAGTACCTCCAGGTGGAGAAGATTCAAGAGGTCTAATATGGAGCCCAGAGTCTAGTGACTGAGTAACAGATCATCGAGAACCACATTTATCTGATTTTGATCCACAGGCTAACCCACTTAAAAAACTATTCCGTGGTTATTCAGTGATTGATAAATGATCATACCAATCAACATGCACCTTCATTGTTCTACATTTGCAGAATTTATATACCTAAAGTCAAAATGGAAGAAAATTTCTGAATGTGACTGATGTTTTACACATCTGATTTTAGCTTTCCTGGTACACTCAGCATCATTTTATTGTTATTGAAATATAGGGTTTAAAGAAACTAAAGGGAATTTTGACTAGAGATTTAAAGTTCATCTACTAGAAGGAAGAGGCTGAAACTTATCACTGCAAGTGCCAAACGATGAATTTGTTGTAGCAACCCAACAAATCAGTCATCTGGGAGATACTTGAAAACGTAAGCATAGCCCAGAAGAGCCACATATGTTTGGTACCTTGTTCCTGCACAGCTGATGGAGAATCAGTGGGAACACCATGAGGAAGGGCTCCTGGAGTTTGCCCGTACTCTGCTTCTTCCCTTTCATCTCCGGATTCCTTTTCCGAGCCAGAGGCCATCTGGTTAACCGAAGTCAGCTTCACACGGAGGGTATGATTCTCTTCCTCTAGTCTGTTGATTTTTGCCCTCATTTCTTGGATAACCTGCATGAGTTGGATGCTAGCTTCCATGGCCTCTTCTCACAGACTAACTTTTTCTCATGAGCCAGATGCGTAATCTATTCAGTGGGACAGGGTCATCCTGCCCATAAACAATACATGCCACTTGAACAATGGATCTCATGCACCCCCCCGTGCCATCTTTCATCACCAGGGTAGACTGTCCAGGGAGGTAAAGGATCTTCATGACTTATTTATCCTGGGTTTTGTTTTCCGGAACACGACTTTTCTATCTTTCATTTCATGTCAATCAACAGACATAGAATGGTGTTTGTGTCTGAGAGAAGGGAATATTTCAAAAATTTCCAGTAAAGGGCACAGTTTCTTGTTACCATCATTAATTTACCTTCATGATTGCCATTTATTCTTTCCCGTTGCCACATCCAGGATCAAACAGTCACATGATCACCAACTGTTGCAAGTATATCAAAACTGACACATAAATAATTCTTTGCTTTGTAAACTATGTTGTACTTCTGTATTTTGGGCCGAATTACTAATTTTGACACCTGTTGATTAAGAAAAGCTTATGCTAGCCACAAGGTGACATAGGAATTAACTATAGGAATTTTATTGAAATGTGTTACTGATAACTGTGCATAGATTGCTCAAGATAGGCAGGTTTCTGTCCACACAGATACCTTTTTGCTGTTATTGGCTTTTAGGATGTTTTGTTGGCAGAGGCTTTTCAGGGAGATTTTAGAACGTGAGACGATCCAGGGTGAACATTAGTCTTGAATGAGAAAGGCATAAAAGCGCTATAGCTTTTATTATCTATTTCCTCAAGAGGTTTCTTTGTTGGGAATGAAAAGTACAATCCTAAACAGCACATTCTCCAATGTCAATATTTGGAAAATCAATGCATGCTTCAACATAAATGTGTTTCTCAACGAGGTGAAATTGATTAGAAAACTGTTTTCTTCTTTTACCTCTGTCTGTTGACACTTCCTGTCCATCCTAATAGACATCTGTTGACTGACCCTATGCTCCAGAGATGGATGGATGAACCAAGTTTCATTGCTCTTTTTAGCAAACTAGTTTGCTTTTTAATACTATTCATTTATTTATTACCAGTACTGGGGATTGAACCCAGGACCTTGTGCATGGTTGGGAAGCACTCTACTAACTAGATAAAATCCCAGGCAACAACTTCCTTTCATATGTTCAAATTTTAGGATGTACTTATTCAAAACTTAGTCTATGAAAATAGGTAGGCTGTTATGACGTTATTTCTATTTTAATGTGAGTGATTTTTAGCGAACACTTGTGTATGAGGCTCTTCAGAGAGCACACAAGTGGATAACAGAAATAAAGTCTGCGAGAGGAGATGGCACTGTAATGGTGGTCTATCTTAACCACCGCTGGATGGATGTTCAGATCTGTTTTATAGTTTGTAAGGGATCCCATTTTTCGAGTGCCTCCATTTTAAGAGTATACTCTTTTTTTTTTTGTCTTTCTAGAGTTTGTTACCTGAATTTTTGGTGTGGAAGCTAGATCTCACTAGTATACTTTGGACTCAGATTTTTTATGCAGCTGAGGGTGACCTTGAACTGCTGACCTCCCTGCTTCTACATACTGGGATTACACCACTTGGCTTTAAGGGTGCTTTTCTGGCCTTCAGGTTGAACCCCTATATCTGTCTCTGGGTTTTTATTAGTCATGCTACTCAATGTATGTCAATAGGCCTCTTGAACTAGGCTATCCAGCTGTAGAGATATCCTTCTGAAGGCATCTATCACAGCGCCTGTATTATATTACAGAAAATAATATTCTAGAAAATATTCTACACACGTGGGTAGTAAAATCATTCTTAAAATTATATTTAGCATTGAAATCATATTTCACTCTTGCGATTGTTTTCAGCAACAGTATAGGACACAAAATAATACATAAGTGTTGTAAATTATAAGAGCATTAGAGTTATAGACAACTTGATTATGTTTCTAGAAACAGGAGAAAATGAACCCAAAATTTTATTTTTCCACAGAATAAATACTTAAAAAGTCAGTAGTTTTCTTAAGTACTACCAAAATTATGTAGAAAAAAATTGAAAGATATTCCAGTGACAAGAATTCTTCATATGTGAAACTCACGAGGGTTTCTTCATAGAGTTTGCTATTTTTGTGCAATGAAGAAAAGTTTACAAAGGCATACAAAAGAACATAAGAAAATAAAACCTATTCCTGGCAAGAAGACTGTAGATTTTAAATAATTTATATGTTTTATGAAAACCAAAATCCCAATGGGACTTGGAAATTGACAAAATCGTTGTAAGGGTCATCTGGAGACAATCACTGTGCATCGTCTGATAGCGAGGGCTTATTTCCAGTGTCTTATCTACTTAAGATTGTCAACATAGCACAAGACTATGATGATAATAGAGCAAAATCCATGAGTTCATAGTCACAACAAAGAGAAAAACAGTTCTGAGAAAAAACTCAAGAGAAGAAATGTGGAGAAAGTCCAGAATTCTGAGTAATTTGGGACATTAAAGTAATTAAATACTTATTTTTGGAGGGGCCTCAGAAGTTAGTAAAAATTTTGGAAAATAAAATGAACCTCAACAGACTTGATCATTATAATGTGTGTGTGTTTTTTTAATGAACAGTTTAGCAATAAATATAAAGCATCTAAAGAAGTTCTTACCAGGGGTAGAAAGATGATTCAGTCAGTAAAGTACGTACTGTGGAAACATGAAGACATATATTCACAACACATATGTATGTATAAGACATGCACATAAATATACACAAGTTCTTAAGTGTAAACTATTAAATTCCATCAATTTTTTTGGATATACTACAAATCAATAGCCAAGCTTTGGAAATAACCTAAATGTTCAAACAATGATAATAAATAATTCAAATGCAACTATACAATAAAACAATATTCTGGACCTCAAAATGCTGACTGAAAAAATGTAGTGTACCCAATAATATATAGAGAAAAATATAAACTTTGTACAAAAGATTGAAAGAAAATACCCAAAAGAAAAACCATCCTTATTTCTGTGTGATATGACTTTGTATGTTTTTTTTTTTTTATGTATAGATGTATGCCACCTGTCTCATTTACTTTTTATTACAGTGATAGGACACCATTATCAGGGCACTTTATAGAAGAAAAAAATTCATTTGGGGCTCACGGTTTCAGAGGGTTAGAGTCCCTGACCATCGTGGTGGGGAATATGGCAGCAGGAGACAAGCATTGTGCTGCAATAGTAGCTGAGAGCTTACACCATAACTCATCTGTCTGTCTGTCTGTCTATCTATCTACCTATCATCTATCTATCATCTATCTATCTATCTATCTATCTATCTATCTATCTATCTATCTATCTATCATCTATCTATCTATCTCCTATCTATCTATCCATCCACCTATCATCTATCTATCTATCTATCTATCTATCTATCTATCTATCTATCCATCCATCTATCATCTATCTATCATCTATCTATCTATCTATCTATCTATCTATCTATCTATCATCTATCTATCTATCTATCTATCTATCTATCTATCTATCTATCATCTATCTTTCTATCATCTATCTATCTATCATCATCATTTCTGTCTGTCTGTCTTTCTGTTTGTCTGTCTATCTATCAGAGAGATGAGTTGTGGGAGGAGTGCTAACTAGGAATTCTTGGGCTTCTGAAACTCCAAAACTGCTCCCCCAGTGACACACCTTTTCCAACAGGGCCTCCTAATCTTTCCACCAGCAAGGGACCAAGCATTTGAATACATGAATCTATGGGGGTCCATTCTCATTTAAACCACCACACTATCTAAGTTAAAAAAAACTATACTTATGTGAAAGACTTCTATGAGAAACACATTGGATGATGAAAATAAAAACAAAATAATAAAAAATTAATAAAACACCTCAATGTTAGATTTTTCTTTAGGATTTTTGGATGGGTTTTGATAAAATCAAATGATGATTCATTCCTAGGACTTGTGGGAAATGGAATTTCCTAATTTCTGTACCAATGTAGTTTTATTTCCTAGTAGTTATTACAAGGATCTGTAAGTGGTCACACAAATAAAAACTGGTTAGACTCTTTATATTGTATGACCACTAGGATCTTATGATTGAGGGTGATCTATCTTCTATCTATCTATCTATCTATCTATCTATCTGTCTGTCTGTCTGTCTGTCTGTCTGTCTGTCTGTCTGTCTGTCTATCTATCTATCTATCTATTTTTGACTTTGGGGGACAGGTTTCCCAGTAGCTAGGGAGCCAGTCCTGGAACTTTCCCTGTAGACCAGACTGGCCTAGAACTCACCGAGATGCCCCTGCCTCTGTTTCCCAAGTGCTGGGATTAAAGGCATTCGCCACTACTGCCTGTCAGAGGGTGATTTATTTTTAAGCATGCAGATATCTTATGCTGTAGATGTCCAGGTCACCAACAGACACTTATACAATCAATCCTCTTGTCTCCATCACCCAGTGAGTCTCATCCCCTCAGTCTCTAGCATAAGTCAGCACTGTGAGGAGGGAACAGATGGTCAGCTCTTTTAGATACAAAGGCAAATTTTCAATGTGCACATCCTCACATTGGGATGTCTGGCTTTTCAGGGGAGAGAAAGATTTGGACACCATCAGTGTCTTTCTTTCTACTTGCCTCAAATAAATTATAATGAAAAACTTCCTTTTACTGGACATTAATCATGCTTTGCAAAATCCTGGGAATAAAGCTGACTAGAGGTTTCCTTACCTGCTAGAACCTTCCGTGTGGTGAGTCACTAACAAAGGACAAGCAAGGTCAGAAGAGAACACAAGGCTTTTGAGCAGATCATTATCACTCAGTCACATCTATTTCCACACACAGATATCCAGTGTCCTTGCCCTTGATGACACAGTAGGAAAAAGTTGCTTGCATGAAATCATACGTCTTTCTTTTCAAGCAGACGCTTATCGTTGTGTCATAAAGTATTACACAGTTCCTGAGACATCCTACTTGCATACTGAGGATTCTGTGACCTTGAACTTGATGTACAGCTATTGTCATTCTGATTTCCCAGGTAATCAGAAGCATCTGTGTTGCAGTGAGTCCAGACTCAGGACCACATCTGCCCTTCTGATCATGTTGCTATTGTTTAGACATAAGACGACACAGTGGCAGAGTGATCATGTGGAAAGGAAAATGGAAAGAACAAGCTTTTTGATAGACACAATTCTCGTGACATGGTGGTACATCAGAGGAAGAGATGCTTAAGGTTGGCCTGGGTCCATTCATATGAAAGAAATTAACTAGCTCCTGTGCAGTCAGATGTGAGATGGTCTTGGCTTGTGGTGTGGGAGGTCCTTTTGTCTATGTGTTGCTTTTATTGGTTAATGAATAAAGAAACTGGCTTGGCCTATAGCAAGGTAGAACTTGCAGGGAAAACTAAGCTGAATGCTGGAAGAAAGAAGGCAGAGTCAGGGAGAAGCCATGGAGCCGCTGCCAGAGACAGACATGCAGTCTTACATACAGTTGGCAAGCCACTGCCGTGTGGTGATACACAGCTTAATGGAGATGGGTTAAATTAATATGTAAGAGTTAGCCAATAAGAAGCTAGAGCTAATGGGCCAAACAATGATTTAAATAATATAGTTTCTGTGTGATTATTTCAGGAGTCTGGGCAGCCGGGAACAAGCAAGAGTGTCTTTTTGCACCTAAAGAGACATCTTTGGACATAGGCATGGAAAGAATCATTATCCATTGATAGACAGCCGTGGCCTGTAGTGAGTTCTTATAAAGAACACATATTTCAGTCGCCACTCTGAGACTGACACATGTGGAAAAAATATTAAAGTGGTAAAACAGGAAAGTGAGGAGATCTGAGATCATAACTTAAAATATAAGCATTGGAAAAAGCATAAGTCAAATGTCCACAGAAACAAGGTGAATAAAAAAAAAAGAAATGCTGCAGTACACAGCTCCTTAGCTCTAACTAGGCTTTGCCACGAAAGAATGAAATTCTGCTATTTTCAGCCCCACCTGTCCACTTTTTGAATGAGGTCTCGTGTAGCCCAGGCTGGCTTGGAATCCACCGTGTAACCAAGAATAGCCTCGAGCTTCTGATTCTTCTACCTCCAAATCCTCAGTACTATCATCACAGGTTTATGGTACCACACACCACCGTACCTTGTTTATTAGCTTCTTCAAATTGAACCCAGGACCTTGTACATGATGGGCAAGCACTTTGCAAACCCGAGCCACACCCTCAGCCCCTCGAAAGCTGGGAATTCAGATTCTGTGAGATATCCACGTTTTAAACAACAGGCAACTTATTCACCTTTCTACAGTATACTGCACAAAGCCTATAAAACAAGTTAATGGGGACGGATTAAGTCTCATGGCTTCCTATTATCGTCTTCCAAGAAGCAGGCAACTTCGTTTTCCCTATGAGAAATGTCATGGACTAAATGTTTGTTCCTCTCCCGCTGCTGAATTCATCTGTTGAAATCCTATCTACCCTTCTGATCATATTAGAGGTTGTGACTCTTGGGAGATAAAGGATAAATTGCTCCTATGAGCTGCATGCAGGAGAGTAGAGGACCCCGGCAGTGTGTGTGCCTGTGTGTGTGTGTGTGTGCGTGCGTGTGTGTGTGTATGTGTGTGTGTATGTGTGCGTGTGTGTGTGTATGTGTGTGTATGTGTGCGTGTGTGTGTTACCTATGCCTGGAGACTATCATTCCAACATGCTACATATTAGCATTTTCTTAATAAATATTAAATTGTTCTATATTGGTCTCTTACTTGTTAACAATGATTTATTGTACCCAAAGGTATAAAACGAAACTGTAGTGCTTCCAGAGATTTTTAAGTTACCAGAAACAGCAACATTCCTGGGAGTAATATCACTGTTTTATGCTTCCACAATGCATTAATACAATACAAAGCTTTTCAAATACATTGTTCTGTTTTGTCTACTGGGCATCTTTTTCAGTTGGGTGCTATTTTGTGTCATGAGAGACAATGAACGAGCTTTACAACCTGATATCTCTGGGTTGAAATTTCATGTGTGCCACTTCCAAGGTATAAAGCTCTTATGGATTGATAGTATAGCTATACTTTGTGAAAGTGGGGCCTTTAAGGAACTGAATGAGGTCATAAGGGTCATGCCCTCATCGGAGAGGATTAGTACCCATATTAGAAGTGGCTACAGAGAGCACATGCTTCCTTTATCTGTGTACAGAAAGAGGAAAGGTTACATGAAGACATATTAAAAAGGAGATCATTAGCAGAAACCAAAACTTCCAACACCTCAATTGTGGCTTTACAGCTTCCAGACCTGTAAGAAACTCAGTGTCTATTGAGTAAGAGCCCCCTCTGTGGTATTTTCTTATTGAAAGGTGATTAATTTTTAATATAATTTTAATTATTACATCACTTTCTCCCTTTCCTCCATCCAATCTCCTCTAGGTACCCTCCTCTAGGTACCCTCCCTTGAACCCCTTCATGTCTCTTCCCACTCTCAAGTTGATAGCTTCTTTCCTTTGATTACTAGTGTTCGATCACGTAACCATTTATGTTTTTAACAGAATGGCTCTGGATAGTCAGCTAGAGTTCCATGTGCTACATTCTTTATTTTCGTTGTTGAAATTTAACTCTAAGTTATTTTTAAAGACCTGGCTATGTAACTTAAAAGCCGAGACACATCTCTACCATGGTGATAACAGGAATGAAATTATTTCATTCATTCACTTCATCCAGTGCTCTGCTGGGCAGTGAACTCTTCAAAGAGATTGTCACTGTTTAAAATAGCTGTCCTTGTCATACCACGATCTTTCACCTAGGTTTATTTTTCTCCCTGATGAAAGCCTATATAGCAGAAAATTGGTTCATTTGTTCATTATGTACCTCTTCTAGTAGAACATAGACACTGTGATTTTTTTTTTAAATTTTTAAAAAAATTTATTTATTTACTTTTGGTTTTTTGAGACAGGGTTTCTCTGTAGCTTTGGATCCTGTCCTAGAACTAGCTCTTGTAGACCAGGCTGGCTTCGAACTCACAGAGATCCACTTGCCTCTTTCTCCTGAGTACTGGGATTAAAGGCGTGCACTAACCACCGCCTGGCTGATCTGTCTTGTCTTTAGTGGAGCTATATATCTGAGGAATGTAGCTGCCATGTAGTAAGTATTCAGCGAATATTAGCCAACTAAATGGTTTTTGAGGAGATTAGTGGAACATAAACAAGTAGACTCTTACAGATTATCTCCCGTCAGGTCCTCAAATTATGGAAGCCATGATGAAGGGTGGGGGTTTAAACTTAAATTTTATTCATGCATTTTAAGCATCAATTATTTAATTCCTTTATATATGCTAATCACTAAATAAAACATATGTGCACTAGTACGAGGACATAGGCACAATTAGAAGTTGGGTAAGGTTTAGATCATTTGAAGGTGCCTAAATCATGTCGAAACCTCTTTCCACTAATTCCTCTTTCCACATTGGAATGGAACCCGGAAGTCCCATCATGTTTCCAGAAGCAGCCAACAAAATAACTCATGGAATTAGAGAACAGAGAAGCAAAGAAACATTGTTTTACTCCATGGCACTTTGGGGTAGTTCATTATGCTGCAGAAGGTGACTAGCAGAGGTACAATAGGGGTTAGAAACGAAGAGAGGGAATTTCTCTGGGTTAAAGAATGACATATCCTCCTGGGTCTTCAGCAGGAGAAATGTCTTAAAGGCTTATATATGCAGATGCCTCTTAATATGTTCATGGTTAGAACCTTAAGAGAAAATCCTAAAAGCTTCAGATGAAGAAGTTTTAAGACATTGGATGCTTATAAGAAAAGAAACTATCACCCAAATCCTGAGATAAAGTAATTTCAGAATTCTAAATCCATCCCAACACTCATTTATGTATGAGATGGTCATAAAAAGAGGGATTTTCAGATTTGCTAATACTTTGGAAGATTAGCATTTGTGATAGTTCTGCAAAAGATTGAGTTAAGGATATACTGCAACAATTGGAGCACTGAATTAGAAAAGAGTAAAACCTGAGTTTGAACAATTGATAGGCAGAGACAGGCGGATCTCTGTGAGTTCGAGACCAGCCTGGTCTACAGAGCTAGTTCCAGGACAGGCTCCAAAGCCACAGAGAAACCCTGTCTCGAAAAACCAAAAAAAAAAAAAAAAAAAAAACCACCAAAAAAAACCCCCAAAAAACAAAAACAAAAATCAAAAAAACAATTGATAGGTAAATAAACCAGTGATAAGTTGAGCTATCATATTAATCTTTGGTATGTAACATAAAAATGTAATAACGACTTATCTGGAACAGAAATCCCATAATTTATGACATTAAATATTCTAGGATGATGAAGTGTTAAGTGGTTTTGCTTGTTTTGGGAAAATGCAGATATGATTCATTCCGTACATTTACAGAAAGATACAGATGCAGATAAATCTGATGAACTTGTAAAGGTCAGCCCTGGGAAAAAAAAACAGGATTCAGGTATTCTAAACTATAGAAAAGATAGAATGCACTGCATCACCAGCAAAGTGCTGGGAGTTAGAAAATACACGACATTCTCGGGTGAGTAGGTTAAATGTTGGTTAGAGTGGGAAAGACTTAAAATGGGGGAAAGCTTTCAGGGCTTCAGCCTTAGCTAAAGAGCTACTGATAAATGGTGAATGCTGAGGGCAGGAGAAAGAGTCTTTGCAGGGAAAGCCTCCCTGGGACCTGCCATTGGCTCTCCAGTACCAACTGGGCATCCCTCGGATCATTTAGACACGGGTAATGTCTAGACTGGGAAGGCTGTGTTTATGCTTTTAGAAGTGTGTGTGTATGTGTGTGTGTGTGTGTGTATGTGTGTGTGTGTGTATGTGTGTGTGTGTGTGTGTGTGTGTGAAAAAGAGGCCATGAATTTAAAAGAAGGAGAAACCTGGTTGTGTGGAAAGGGTTGGAGGGAAGAAAGGGGTGGGGAAAATGATGTAATTATAATTTTTAAAAATGTGAAAAATATTAAAAAAAAAACCAGTGATAGAGACAATCTAACAACAGGAGTAAAGAAAGCAATGCCCCTGTTCTTGCGGTCCAGCACAGCAGAATGAACACAAACGCTTCCTTCTCTGCACTATCCATGAAAGCTACTCTACAGAGAAGGACAAGCGGCTCCAGAAAGATCATGACGAGAAAATGGTGACAAAACTTTGAAGCTAAAAATCAAGTTAAAATTGATTCTCAGAACCTACATGGTAGCTCACAACCATTTATAACTCTAGTCCCAGAGGGCCTTATTTCCTCTTCTGACCTCTGAGGACACTAGGCATGCATGTAGTACACAGACATACATACAGGCAACATCCCCATGCACATAAAATAATAAATAATTAAACTGAATGACAACCAAAACCTCGCAGTTCATAGGAAAGCTCACAGAGAAGCTGAGATGGAAACTCTGGATGGAATCCTTGAAACCATTCCTTCAATAGCAAGGCCTGTGACCTAGGAGGCAGCCAGTGGCTAAGGACATGCAGATGTGGCATGGTCCGATATATGGTGTATATTGTGTGATTTTTTAGTCTTTTGACTCTTTAGTCTTTTGATGTTTTGGGGGTCTACCACCAAGCTCCCAAATAAATAACACTCAGAGGCTTATTTTTAGTTATGAATATCCGACCTTAGCTTGACTTTTTTTTTTTTTGCCAGCTTTTCTTAACTTAAATTATCCTATTTATCTTTGGCTTCAGGCTTTTATCTTTCTCTATTCCTGAATACCTTTGCTTTCCTTCTTACTCTGTGTCTGACTGTGTGGCTGGGTGACTTGGTGGTTGGGTGCTTGTCCTTTGAAGTCCTTCTCTCTTTTTTTTCTCTTACCCGATCCCTATTCTCCCATATTTCTCCTCTTTCCCACCTATTACTTCTCATTGCGATCTGACTTCCTTCACTCTCCCGACCCACAGTGGAACTTCCTTGTACTCTGTAATTGACAAGAATGTTTGTGTTCTTTCTGGCTGGTGGTTTTCCACAGAAGCATTCCCAGTACACGATGCCCTGATCTAGCCGCTCTTGGGCCAGCTGCCTAAAGGTATACAAGGCTTTAGCTCAGGACAAAATAAAGGTTTCTGTTCCTCCACCTGAAAAGAAGCCTCCAGGTCTCAATTCCGGCACACCCCGACCCCCCCGCCAGTCTCAGCATCCAGGCTGCACTGGTGCGGCAACTCCTGCTTTGTTATTGGCCGTTCAACTCTTTATTAGGCCATCAGATGTTTTAAATAGGCATAGTAACACAGCTTCACAGAGTTAAACAAATGCAACAGAAACAAAAACCACACAATTTAAAATAATATTTCCCAACAGGTACCTACATCTATGTGGGGTCACCCAACAATGCAACCCACCAATGAAGAGGCTTGTGCTAGTTCTGCATTTATCCCTTTCTCTGTTTTCAACTGTCTCTGTCTTTCTCTCCCACAGAGATTCATATAGTTGTGCACACATTAAATTTAACATGAGTTCATAATACCTCACTTTGACTTTGCCTGGGTAAGAAATAATTAAAAAGAAAACTGGGGAAATCTATTGTGAAAGACATGAGATGAAAACAGAATAAAAATACCTATAATGAGCATAAACCATCGAGGGAAAAGAAGACAAATACTTTTATTTCACTTGCCTGGAAGAATATATGAAGAACAGTAGAGTTTATTAAAAATAATAAAGAACGAGAATTTGGAGGTTGACAACAAGATAGCAGAGACGCGTGGCTCTTAGTCTCTGAGCACAGTTAATATTACCAAGAGGAGAAATTTCTGCTCTCACTGCCAAGAAGTTGATCTGTCAGAATTACAAAGCTCCCATGTCACTAAGAGGAAATAAAGTTATTAAAAATGAATGGCAAAGTTCTGCGATTAACATAACAACCTTAAAATGGAAATCTATACCTCAAATGAATATATTTAAATGTATTTACTAATCTTACTGACTTTCCCTCCTTGTTTCACAGATAAACTGTTTCAAGCTGTCCTTTCTTAAACGCAATGAGTGTAACCACGTGGTGGAGTTCAACTAATAGAATATGCACCCTGCCTCAGTTAGAGTTTCTATTGCCGTGAAGAGACACCATGGTCATAGCAACTTTTATCAAGGAAAACAATTAACAGGGTGGCTTAAAGTCTCAGAGGTTGGGCCATTATCATCATCACCATGTTGGGACACGGTGGCCTGCTAGCAGATGTGGTGCTGGAGACAGAGCTGACAGTTCTGCTTCTTGATTTGCAGGAGATAGGAAGTGAACTGAGACACTCGATGTGGCTTGAACATCTATGAAACCTCCGAATCCACCTCCACAGGGACACACTTCTTCCAGCAAGGCCATACCTACTCCAACAAAGCCAATTCATCCTAATAGTACCACTCTCTCTGAACTCACGGGTACCAATTGCATTCAAACTACTGCAACAGTCTAATAGATATTATAAGATCATGAAAAAAAATCTTGATTGTGGCTAACCTCAGGAAGAAACTACTGAGAGAATGTTTTTTTTGGAGAGGATAGTCGTGGTCAGCCTTTCCAAAATGTCACAGTCCTCAGGAAGCTCAACCAGACCGTCAAAGGCCTTGCAAACCACCCAAAGGTGATTGGCTTAAATGCTTTTGTTTGGTAGAGTAGACACTAATTAGCTGGCAGGAAATGTGAGGAGAAGGAGGTTTTAGAATATTTTTGAGGTTCATAAAGTGTAGAGTCAAGAAAAGATTCCACTAGAGATAATGTTTTAGTAGTCTTCAACACCAAACTCCACAGTGATCTTTATGTTCTTTGTGTAAGGCTTCTGTTTGCTGGGTGACTTCACTGCTTGTGCTAGGAAAACAGACTTTCTTTTCAAGAAATATTAGCCCTGACTGATTTTTAAGGGGTGAGACACGCTTAGATTTCTCTGAGGATTAACTACCTAATTGAGATTTCTGATTGAATCGCTGCTATGGTGCAGAATTCTCATCCCAAATAGAAGAGATGAACTATTACACTTGGTTCTTTTTTTTTTTATCGGTTTATACAAGCGGCTGCTCAAAATGAACTGTGCAATTTTGTGTGCTGTATTGTATTAGAACAAAGAAAGTTGTTCGTTCCCTAGGCTACTGGGGTGTGTTGAACAAAGCAATAGGGAATAGTAGTTTTCTCTGAATTCATTTTAAAAAAAATAGAGAGCAGATACTTTGCTGGTAGAAAAAGAAATAAGAATACCCAATCATTCGGATCTTGAAAGGGATGGCTATTGACTTTACCAGCAAGCCCTGGGTCTTCTGAAAGAGCGAATACACAAACGGTGGAAGGATTTGACTCCGGAGTTCCAGCTGATGCTGTCCCTGCACTCCGGAGTTCCAGCTGATGCTGTCCCTGCACTCCGGAGTTCCAGCTGATGCTGTCCCTGCACTCCGGAGTTCCAGCTGATGCTGTCCCTGCACTCCGGAGTTCCAGCTGATGCTGTCCCTGCACTCCGGAGTTCCAGCTGATGCTGTCCCTGCACTCCGGAGTTCCAGCTGATGCTGTCCCTGCACTCCGGAGTTCCAGCTGATGCTGTCCCTGGAACGAGGGTTCACACAGTCTGTCTGGGCTGGAGGTCCTTTGGACAGTTTCTGTTTCTGTTCCCATCGTCTCTCTTGTGTGACAAGCAGCCGGATCACGACAATGGCTTCACAGGACAATGGAGCCGCTGGCCTTGGAGCTGTTATAGACACTGATAAGATAGCAGAGTTCTCATTCTGAAATATCCAGGACTACAACTCAGTGAGAAAAGTTGGTTTTTGGTTCACTTCCGGTTTGGTTTTAATGAATTTTGTTCTAGTTTTGGTTCACTCAGTGGGCTTTTCTATGAGATTTTGTCAATGATAGAAGTTAAAGTTAACTGAGTATACAGACTTTACTGTCTTTGTGATGCAGTGAAATACCTTCCATAAATTAACACTTTATTCTTGCTTGCATTCAATGCTTGGTCTCTTGAAATATTTATAAATTTGGCAAATGGCTAAGATAGCTATTCATCTGCTCAATTGAGGTTAGGGTCAACTCTAGATATGAGCTTTGCCAATGAAGGAGAAAAACACCTCATTATTGTTTAGAGTCTTGGTCATCAACTGTGTTACTTGGTGGTGTATTGCCCATATAAAAATAGTAATATAAACACATTGACTTTAAAGAGTATCATAAAAACTAAAGGATATCAGCTGAAAAATAGTTAAAATTGTTATCTTTTTCCTCTGTTTATTTTGAATTACATAGTCAATTTCTTTTGCCACCGGGCTTTTGAGAAGGCTCATGTGGCTGCAGCATAGCTTCCTGAGGGCAAATGGTATGGAGGCACAGAGGGAATCATAGGCTCCTCCCAATGGTCTGGAAGACTATGGCAAGGCTCTTCCCTCTATTCTCAGTCTGTGTGCAGCTGCTACTGTGCTTTGATGGCAGGAAGAAGATCAGACTTACATTTTAACTACTCCTTTTCACAAACAGGGAAAGAAAACCCTTGAGCCCACTGACTAGTCCAGTCTTCTGAGGGAGAGATAAAGGGAGGTGCAATAGACTTAGTGAATTTTGGATGTGCTGTCTACATTCCTGGTGGGTTCTTGGTTGCTCAGCACTTGCTTTAGAGTAATAATTAATATGGGGTTCTGCTTATAAATGTGAGACAGATTCATGGTACTCATTTCTCGTTAAGGGATCAATGTCCAGAAGAGATGTTATGTTCTAGCGAGTGTATTGATCTTATCATAAAAGAAATGAGATGCCCATAAACTCCAGGAATAGGACACTCAGACATTCTTGAAGTTTTTAACTTATGAAATTAGTGACATATTACCATAATTTAGAAAAATATTTAATAATTTTTTCCTTGGAAAAATCACTGGTAAATATGACAAGTAGAGACTTTTCTGCTGAGATATTTTGGACATCATTAGAGAATTTTTTTACTTGTATTTACTTCAGATAACAAATGACTATTTCCTCTGAGGGTAATGATGATTCCCATACATCCAGGCTCTCTGTGTTTTCAGCAGAAACATAGAATCAAATGCCATATTTTGTAATCTTGCTTAATTCTTCAACCATTGAGAATGATTGCATCCAATATGGACAAATAAGTAATAATGTTCCTAAATGTCTCTGAATCACTCTCCTGTTTTCCCAGCATTCCCTGTTGAGATACAGTTTTGGCAACAACCCTTTGCACAGTATTCTCTGACTTTTTGTTTAGGAGGAAAAGTAAAATACAAATTATACATCTGAGATGTGTCTAGTATGCCTTCCTCAACACGCTCTCAGAAACCCATAAAACTAATGAGCATTCCTGAAAGTGTTATAGAGCAAAAAATAATTGAGGAGTGTTAGGAAGACTTGTCGCTTGTTTTCTTTCTCTGTTCTGTGCTGTCCATGAGATGCTGGTGTAATCCGTGGAGTTATTTTTTTGGTCCCAGAATCCATCAACATCATTGAGAAGAGAAACAAAAGAAAAGAAAACCTCTATTAGAATGTAACACATGTGGAGAATGAGAAGAGAAACAAAAGAAAAGAAAACCTCTATTAGAATGTAACACATGTGGAGAATGAGAAGAGAAACAAAAGAAAAGAAAACCTCTATTAGAATGTAACACATGTGGAGAATGAGAAGAGAAACAAAAGAAAAGAAAACCTCTATTAGAATGTAACACATGTGGAGAATGCTGGCCTTGGTGTTGATGGAACTGGAACAAGCAGAACATCTCCCACATCCTTGTTAGGAATGCGAAATGAAACAATCAATTTGGATAAAGGTCTGACTGTTTTTTTTTTATAAAACTAAGATAGACGCATAATCTGCCCCTTGTGACGACCCAGTGATTTTGCTTCTAGGTCTCGACATAGAGGAACAAAAAGACTTATAGCCAGTGTTAATTGCAGTTTTATCTATAATAACTCTGAGCTGGAAACAAGCTGTGTGGTTATCAACAAGACAAAGTACAGTATGTTCGTGTAGTGAACTGGTATAGCCCCGAAAAGGATAAGCTACTGATTCATGCAAGCATTCTAATGAATGTCAGAAATTTTATGCCGAATGAGAGAAGCATTATAACAAAGATTCAGTATAATTCTACGTACACTATGTTCTAAAATAGAAAAAAAACTGATATGTGGATGCAGAGAGGAAGAAAGGGATTAAAGAATCATGCCCGTAATCTCAGAACTCTGAAGGTTGTTGAAATATGATAATTATAAAATTTGAGGCCATCCTGGGGAACATCATGAGACCTTGTATCAAAAGTAAAAAAATAAGACGCAACCTTTTCTTTGTCAGTGCACAAATGGTGTCTGTCTTCCAGCCTACTGGTGATCTGACTGCAAGGGAACCAGCTCAGATGTGTGTGTCCAACAGGACAGAGAGATTTCTACTGTGCCTGCAGCTGTAAACAGGCCAGGTAAAGAGGTTTGCCTTTGGATGACTCTCCAGTTTTTTGTGTACTTGTTCTGGTTGTAGGTGTAGTACCTTTCTCTTCTGCTTGGGTACGATAGGTCAGGGCATCCCTGGCACAGTCAGAAAGTAGCATCCATCTAGTGAAGGATGGAGGCATCTCTTTCATATTTCCTGGATCTTAGGGTAGCTTCCTCTTCTTGGACCAGGTGACTAGGGTGTCACGGTGATGGTAGGTTCTTCTCGGCCCCATGCCTAAAGTTCTTACTTCTTATCTCAACAACAGGTACTGATAGACATGTGACATACTTACCAGACCTAGAATCTACAGAAGCTACATATTAAATAACTTTTATTAAAGACCCTGGGGAACATAGTCCCAAGAAGGGAGTGTGTTCTTCTGGGCCCCAACATAGAAAATAGTCTTGATAATAATGGTTTCTCATCTCGCACCAGATGCCAAAAATACCTAAATACCTTCTACCACTGTTTGATTTATGAATTCATCTATCAAAGCAGATGCTATATGACTTTTCTCATTTGATAGATAAAACAAGAAAACAGATGGAAGTAATGACTTTCAGAGTGTCACTACTGTGCTGTAGCCTGAGCCACGAACATGCAGGTCCTCTTTTCTTGTCTGTCTACTGTTAGGGAACTTCCCGAGGCTCGGTGCGGTCATTTGTGTTTGTCAGAGCACTGAAGGGAGAATGTTGTGCTCGAGATTAGTTGCTTTTCAGATTCTAGGTGGAAAGTTGAGACGATCCAGCATGTCATCCAACTTTCTTGCATTGAGATATCTAGAAAGTCGATTATGACTGTCAGATGTTGTTTTGACAACCTTGGGAAGGTGTTATATTAACTTTACTATGTATATTTTGTTTTAGTGTGATGGTAGTGTTATATATATATATCTTGAAGTGGAGTGGTGTGCTATAAGCAATCATCATTTGTCAAACTCAATGGCATTTAATACATTTAAATACATTTAAGATTTTTGCACTTCCCTTTATGTAGAAATTACTCTTCAAAACTATAAAGCAATGTTAAATTCTACTATGGCCAGGTTGAGTTTTCTTAAGGAGGAACTGTGCTGATGCCAGCAATTTAAGATTTGTTTTAAAATTTTTTAATTACGTGGGTGCATATTAGTCTCCGAGTGGGTATGAGTGTGTGAGTGCAGATGTCCATGAGGATTTCTTGGGTACTGGAGTTAACAGGTGGCTGTGAAATGCTTGGCACAGGTACTAGAACCAAATTCAGGTGTGTGCTCTGAACCACTGATCCATCTCTTCTTTTGAGAGAGGGTCTCTTTGATATTTGCTATTGTGCTGTGTACTCCAGGTTTGCTGTTCCTCACACTTCTGAGGACTCTCTGTCTCTGTCTCTCCTTTCATTGCAGGAGTACTGAGATTTCAAATGCTACCCTGTTGTGGAATATTAGTTAAAGGTGTGCTGCATTTGTTCATGCTGTGGAACATTTGTTTAACAATGCAAACATGTATTGCATTCTTTTATGTTGTATTTGTCTAACTCTGTGAAACTGTGTTACTTTGCCTATATAAAATACTGATTGGTCTAATAAAGAGTTGAACAGCCAATGGCAAGGCAGGAGAAGGGATAGGTGGAGCTGGTAGGCAGAGAAAATAAATAGAAGAAATCTGGGAAGAGAGGATAAGGAGTAAAATAAGAGAAGGAGAGGAGGATGTCAGGGGCCAGCCACCCAGCTACACAGCAAACCACAGTGTAAGAAGGGAGGAAAGGTATATGGAAAGATACAAGCTCAGAGGAAAAAGGTAGATGGGATAACTTAAGTTAAAAAAAAGCTGGTTAGATATAAGCCAAGCTAAGGCCAGGCATTTATAAGAGTAAATTTCCATGTGATTTATTTGGGAGCTGGGTGGCTGGCCCACAGATAGTCAAAAGAAAAAAGACTTGAAAGAAAGAATAAACAACCGTAGACTTAAGCTTTTGTCTTGCCTGGTCTGGCAGCTGTTCAGCCCCCCAAAGACACATAGAGGCTTATACAGTAGTAAACTGTTTGTCCTAGTAGTTCAGGCTTATTATTAACTAGCCCTTGCAACTTAACCTACAGTTCTTATCTTTGTTTAGCAATGGGACTTGGTACCTTTTCTCAGTGAGGTATTCTCATCTTGCTTCCTTGGTGTCTGGCTGGTGACTGACTCTCTGCCTTTTCTCTCCCCCAAATTCTCCTAGTCTGGTTGCCCACCTGTATTTCCTGCCTGGCTACTGGCCAATCAGCATTTTATTAAACCAATATGAGTGACAAATCTTTACAGTGTACAAAAGCATTATCCCACAGCAAACAACAATTACTACACTACTCTTTCTGGATTTATACGAGCTGTAGGGATTTGAATTCAGGCCTTTGTACTTCTATGGTAAGAACATTACCCATTGAGCAATCTCCCTTGTCTCAAAGTATTCCTGAATATCAAATTCCACTATTTAATTTTTTTTTTTACTAAATGCACTGGGAATCCCATTAAATCTATTCAAACCTTTTCTACATTGTATATTAACTTGATCTTTTCCTCCTCAGAATTATATTACAAAATAGAACAAACACCATAACATTTGACACTATACCTTTTTAGAATTGTGTAGGTAGTGTTTATCTTTTTGACTAAAAAGTAAACTTCAAGAAGGCAAATTCTGATTGCATTGTTTTAAATTCTTCATTCACAAACTCCCTCTTCATTATTCCCAACCTTTACCAGAGTGTTTATTTCAGGATTATGTCTATCAGTACAGCTAAGCTTAGAGGCACAGAAAACAACCGTAGCTTTGTCATGCTCAATGGAGTCTGTACTTTGTAATTCAATGATGGCCTAGCCAAGAGTACTACACTCGTCTGTTTCCTGGATGAATTCCAGTTTCCATTTTATAGTCCTGCATATTTGCTATTTATAACTCAATAGTATGCACAAAGTAGTAAGGCCATGAGACACTGATAGGGCAGAGTCAAATGAAATTTTGGCTAATAAAGTAAACTCAGATTTATTGAGGCACATTTGGTAAGTTCATAGAGAGGCTCTCCCTTTGACATTCTTCAGAGACGTCATGGCAGTGTGGAGAGCTGATGAGATAAAGGGATGTCTGTACTTGCAGCACACAGACATCTTTACCCAGAGACAATAGACCTGTGATTACAAAATCATCACGGGGCGGTTTGCATTAGCACTTCCTTCCTAGCTAGTGACACTCTGATCTTGCCTTTGCTTAATGATTGATTACTCTGTGGAGACAGAACTGGGACAATAGGAGCTGCTCATTCCAGGAACAATCTCTAGGATTTATGAGCAGGAGTAATTAATCTATAGCAAAGAGATAATTAAAGTTATCCAAGAGCTAGATTGTGAAACTCAAAAGACCACAATGGGTGAACTATCACATAATATGTTTTCTGCCTTTTCCATACTGGACTTACGTTGATGATAGCAGGTAGAATTCACATTTAAAAACATTTATTTTCTGTACCAACTACTCATGCAGCCCAGGCTGCAGCCAAACTCACTATGTAGTTGAGGATGATACCTTGATCCTCCTACCTCCATTTCCCCAGTGCTGGGGTTACAGGAGTGTACAACCATATCTGGTTTATGTGGTGCTGGAGATTAAGCCCAGGGTTCCCTGCAAGGAAGGTAAGAGCTCTATTCCCAGAACTAAACCTCCAGTCACAGCCCTTATGTTTTAAGCACATAATTTTTTTTTGGAACAAGTCTAAAACATGTAAAATTTTTGCTCACATTTTAGGAGACAAAATTCTAATGCAAACCCTTTTTATTTCCAGCTCAAAAAAAGAGCTTCATTATTCCTCACATCAGGAGGGTTTTGCAGAGTCTAACTTTCTGAACTTGCTCAGGTCTGCTCATGTGGATAAAAGGTCCTTCTTCCCTACAGGTACCCAGAGTGACTCATCAGTATGCAAGAAAAACATCTGCCTTTTATTTCATTTTTGGATTGCACAGCTCCACAATTTGGAATGATTATATCAGGCTTGAAATGATTATATCAGGTTTCCCCAAACCTATCAGACTTGGCAAATAAGTCCCTTTATTAAAATTATTTTTTGTTATAACAAAAACCATATAAAATTTACCACCCTAACCATTTTAACTGTATGGTTTAGCACTGATAAATATGGTTATATTTTTGCAGAATGAACCTCTACAATTTTCTGATCTTGTTAAAGAGAAATGGGGTATATAATGTATATGATGTACAACTGACTTATTTTTATGAGGTACTTAGAACAGTGAAACTCATAGTCATGGAAAGTAGACTAGTCATTGCCAGGAGCTGAAGTACATGGGAAGTTATTCTTTAATGAATATAAAGTGTATGCTTTGCAAGACCTGAAAAGTTTCCCAGCACTGAATGTAGAAGATTCTATCTTTCCCTAATGTATGTTTTGTTACCTCTGTTGGGAGTCAGATGCCCAGAGTTGATGACTTGCCTTCAGGAACCCCGTTTGAGTCCTCTGGCCTGTGTGACAGTACTAGGCTGTTTTTCTTACTTGCTAACTGCAGTGTATTTTGAAACTGCTTATCCAGATCTGCTGGGATTGTTTTGCTACTTCAGGATTGCATTGGTCATTTGGGAATATTTTGTACATCTACATGAATTTAGGTTTTTTTTCTGTGAAGAAAGCCATTGGGGTTTTCATAGTTTATTGAGTTGGCAGAATCACAATTTCCCCAAAGCTTATTCTGCTGATCCATGAACACCAGATAGCTTTCCATCTCCCAGTTCCTTCAGTTATTAAACATTTTAAAATTTTCAGATTAGGGTCCTTCCACCTCTTCTGGCAGGCTCTTTCCTAGGTGTTCATTTATTTATATGTATAATACAATTTTTTACATTATATTATAAAGATATATAATATAATATTTATTTATATGTAATATATATATATTATTTATTGAGACAACTGTGAAAAACTTTCTTGTTCTATCTAACAAACTGAACCTCAACAGATACAAAAAAAAAAGAAATAACTCCATTTATCTTATTGACTCCATGGCTTAAAATTAGAATTCAATGGCAACACTAATTCCAGAAACCCACAAAGACATAAAAATTAAGCAGTGCTCACTTGAATCATCAATGGGCCAAGGAAAAAATAAAGGAAGAAATGAAAGACTTCCTAAAATTCAATGAAAATAGCCACACAACATACCCAACTTTATGAGACACAATGAAAGCAGTGTTAAGAGGAAAGCCTACATAAAAAGCTGGAAAAATCCCACACTAGTGAGTTAACAGAACATTTGAAAACTCTAGGACAAAAACAAAAAACCAAAAACAAAAAAAACAAAAAAAAACCCCAAAAAACAAAACAAAACAAAAAAACAAAAAACTAACCCAGAAGGAACAGATGGCTAGAAATATTCAAAGTGAGAACTGAAATCAACAAAATAGAAACAAAGAAAACAATACAAAGAATCAATGAGACAAAGAGTTGTTTCTTTGAGAAAATAAAAAAAATAGGCAAACCTTTATCTAAGCTAACCAAAAGGCAGAGAGAGACTATCCAAATTAACAAAAACAGAGATGGAAAGGGGGACATAACAACAGACATGGAGGAAATCCAGAGAATCCTTAGTTCATATTTTGAAAATCTGTACTCCGCAAAATTGGAAAGCTTAAAGCAAATGGATAAGTTCCTGGATAAATATAACTCACCAAAATTAAAGCAAGATCAGATAAGCAAATTAATTAGACCTTTAACTGCTAAAGAAATAGAAATAGTCATCAAGTCTGGTGGTGGTGGCACACGCCTTACATCCCAGCTCTTGGGAGGCAGAGGTAGGCAGATCTCTGTTAGTTCGAGGCCAGCTTGGTCTACAATAGCTAGTTCCAGGACAGGCTCCAAAAGCCACAGAGAAAGAAACCCTGTCTTGAAAAACCAAAATAAATAAATAAATAAATAGTCATCAAAAGTCTTACAACAACAACAACAACAAAGCCCAGGATCAGATGGTTTCAGCACAGAATTCTATAAGGTTTTCAAAGAACTAATACCAATACTCCTCTAATTATTCCACACAATAGAAACAGAAGTAACATTGCCAAACTCTTTTTATGAGGCTACAATTAGCCTGATATCCAAACCACATAAAAACATTACTAAGAAAAAGAATTACAGACCAATTTCACTCATGAACATTGATGCAAAAATACTCCATAAAATACTGGCAAACTGAATCCAAGAGCATATCAGAAAAATTATCCGCCATGATCAAGTCAGCTTCATCCAAGAGATGCAGGGATGGTTCACCATATAAAAATCTGTCAATGTAATCCAGCATATAAACAAACTGAAAAAAAGAAAAGACCACATGATCATCTGTTTAGATGGTGAAAAAGCCTTCGACACAGTACATCGCTTCACGATAAAGGTCTTGGAGAGAGCAGGGCTACAAGGAACATACATAAACAAAATAAAGTCAATATACAGCCAGCCAACAGCTAACTTCAAACTAAATGAAGAAAAACTCACAGTGATCTCACTGTAATCAGGGACAAGATAAGGTTGCCCACTCTCTCCATATCTATTCAATATAGTTCGTGAGGTTCTAGATAGAGCAATAAGACAACAAAAGGAGGTCAGGAGGCTACAAATTGAAAAAGAAGAAGTCAAACTCTCACTATTTGCTGATTGCTTACATAAGCGACCCCCAAACGTCTACCAAGTAACTTCTATAATTCATAAACGCCTTCAGTAATGCAGAAGATTACAAGATTAACTAAAAAAAAAATCAGTAGTCCTCCTTTACACAGATGATAAATGGGCTGAGAAAAAAAAATAGAGAAACATCACTCTTCACAATAGCCACTAATAGCATAAAATATCTTGGGGGTAACTTTAACCAAACAAGTGGAAGACCTGTATGACAAGAACTTTAAATCTTTGAAGAAAGAAATTGAAGAAAACATCAGAAAACTGAAAGATTTCCCATGCTCTTGGGTAGAATTTTAACGTAATAAAAATGGCAATCTTACCAAAAGCAATCTACAGATTCAATGCAATGCCCATCAAAATCCCAGGAAAATTCTTCAGAGACCTCAAAAAAAACAATACGTAATTTCATATAGAAAAGCAAAAATCCCAGGATAGTCAAAACAATCCTGTACAGTAAAGGAACTTCTGGAGGCATCACAATCCCTAATGTTGAAGTCTACTACAGAGCTACAGTACTGAAAACAGCCTGGTATTGGAATCAAAACAGACAGGAGGAACAATGGAGTCAAATCAAAGACCCAAATACCAATCCACACACCTATTAACACCTGATTTTGGAAAAGAAGCAAAAAATATAAAATGTAAAAAAAAAAAACATATTCAACAAATGGTGCTGGCATAACTGTATATTAACATGTAGAAGCATGAAAATAGATCCATATCTATTACCATGCACAAAACTCAAGACCAAATGGATCAAAGACCTCAATATAAAGCCCACCATATTGAACCTCATAGAAGAGAAAGTGGGAAGTACACTTGAATGCAATGGCACAGGAGACCACTTCCTAAATATAACCCCAGTAGCACAGACATTGAGAGAAACAATTAGTAAATGGGACCTCCTGAAACTGAGATGCTTCTGTAAAGCAAAAGACACAGTCAACAAGACAAAACGGCAGCCTACAGAATGAGAAAAGATCTTCACCAACCTCACATTGGATAGAGGGCTGATCTCTAAAATATACAAAGAACTCAAGAAATTTGTGATCAAAAGAAAAAATAATCCAATAAAAATGGGGTACAGACCTAAACAGAGAACTCTCAACAGAGGAACATAAAATGGCTAAAATACACTTAAGGAAATGTTCAACATCCTTAGCCATCAGGGAAAAATATCAAATCAAAACAACCTGAGATTCTATCTTAGACCTATACGAATGGCTAAGATAAAAAAACACTGATGACAACTTATGCTGGAGAGGATGTGGGGTCAAGGGAACACTTCTGCATCGCTGGTGGGAGTACAAACTGGTACAACCCCTTTGGATATCAGTATGGTGATTTCTCAGAAAATTAGGAAACAACCTTCCTCAAGACCCACAAAACCACTTTTGGGTATGTATTCGAAGGATTCTCGATCATGCCACAAGGACATACGCTCCACTGTGCTCATAGCAGCACTGTTTGTCATAGCCAGAACCTGGAAACAACCTAAATACCACCAAAGAATAGATAAGGAAAATGTGGTACACTCACACAATGGAGTACTACAAAGCAGAAAAAAGCAATGATATCTTGAAATTTGCACGTAAATGGATGGATCTAGAAAACATATTTATTGAGGTAATCCAGACTCAGAAAGACAAATATCATATGTACTCATTCATAATTGTCTTTTAGACATAAATCAAGGTAAAACCAGCCTACAATTTACAATCCCAGGGAACCTAGTCAACAATGAGGTCCCTAAGAGAGACACACATGGATTTACACTACATGGGACATAGAAAAAGACAAGATCTCCTGAGTAAACTGGGAGTATGTGAACCATGGGAGAGGGTAAAAGATGAGGGAGGTGAGAGAAAGGGAAGGGAATGGAGAAAAAGTATAGCTCAATAAAAACAATAAAAAATATAATTAATAAAATATTTAATTTAGTGAATCTAAAATTAACTGGGATGGATCTGGGCATGCTGTATTAAACATGGTATATTCTTCTAGTTAGGGTGCTATCTGTGTAAACAGAAAAAAGGAATAGAACAGCATGAATTTATCAGTTTCTGTTTCCTGATTGTGGATATGATAGATCCAACCGCTCTGTTCTCTATTCTCTCATTCTGTCTCTATTTTGTCAAGCTCCTGAGAGACAGTTACTCATTATTGTTATTTTCATCTTAGAGGCTTGCTAGTTTACTGAATGCATAATGTTTAAATCTTTTCTAAGTCTCATTTGTTTCTCTATTATACTGAAAACACACACTCATCCCTGGGTTCCCCCTCTTCTTTTTCAATGTTTTTTCCCCTCTTCTCCTTCATTTTTTTTTTTCGAGACAGGGTTTTTCTGTAGCTTTGGAGCCTGTCCTGGAACTCCCTTGGTAGACCAGGCTGGCCTCGAACTCACAGAGATCCGCCTGTCTCTGCCTCCCAAGTGCTGGGATTACAGGTGTGCGCCACCTTCTCCTCCGTTTGTTTTTTGCCTGTCATTTTCATCATTATTGTTGTTGTCTCTATTGAGTAACTACTTTTTATTAAAATATGATTTTATTCTTGAAATTAAATATAATTACATTATTTTCCCATTCCCTTTCCTCCCTAAAACCTCTCCAATATACTCCTCCCTTGTTCTCTCTCAAATTCATATTCATACAAATAATATGGGCTGAGCAGGTTTTCTTTACATATTTAGTTTCATATATTTGTTTATATTTATATATCTATATAATAAAATATATGTTTATATTTGTATTTAATATGTAAATATCTCACACCAATATTTGTTGTGATATATAACAATATATGTACTTATAAATAAATTGTAATATCTATCACAGCAAATAATGGTTGTACTATTTTTATTTGTTTGTTTGTTTTGGGGGGAGGAAAGTGTTTATTCGGCTTATGCTTCCACATCAGAGTCCATCATGAAAGGAAGTCAGGACAGGAACTCAAACAAGGCAGGAACCTTGAGGCAGGAGCTGATGCAGAGGTCATGGAGGGGAGCTGCTTACTGTATTGCTCTCTGTGCCTTGCTCAGCCTGCTTTCTATTTTTTAAGTTTCTTGCACAATCCTGGGTTCATGGTGATGAACAGCTTTAGCTAATGTTTATACACAAAACCCCTTGTTTCTCCTTCCACTTAAACAATACCATGCTGAAAACAGTAAAACTTATTAACTTTTTATCTTGGAGCTTACTCTTCTGTTTTTTAGGATTTCTTGTGAGAGAACTGAGGTTTGCATGATAGGTTTGCTTCTGCAAATGACTTAAAATCTTGCACAGCTTGTAATGTTCTTTTGTGTTCTGTGCTCTTGGTATTGTAACTATTGTATGATATGGAAAGGTTCTTTGTTAGTCGAGTCTGCTTAAGACTCTAAATTCCTCTTATACTTTGATGTCTTGTGTCCCTTCCTAGATTTGCTGAGTTTTTTTTTTTAATGGTTTTTCTGAGTTGGCTTTCTCTATCTTTAGTTTGTATCAAAGTTCTTTCACTTGTGGCACTTTCGTGAGTTGAGTCTCTTAATTGTGTCCCAGAGGTCTTGAACGTTGTGTTCAAGATCTCTTGTTTTTTCTTTTCTGTTCTCTGTCTGTTGCTCAGCCCTGTCTTCCATCCCCCACGTAGTTCTTGCTTCTGTCTGGTTTTTCCGCTGGGGGCCTTTTCACTTAGTTGTATTAACTGAGTTGAGCTTCTTGGTTCCAGATTCAATTTCTTTTCTTTATAGAACATATCTTTTTGTTGATCTTTGCATAAAACAAGGTCAAATTTTTTATTTCAAGGTTGAATTTCTCATCTAGGTTTGAATTAAAAGCTTCATTTATTTTTCTATTTGGATACTATTTGAGGACATGGTACATGGATCATTTTAAAAACTAGACTTTTAATTACTTCACAATCTAAAAGTTGAAGAGTTGTAATCTCTTTAAGGTCATGTCTTGCTTTTTTATTTCTGTTTCTATTCTGTTATATGCATAAGCTTTTGGATGGATATCATTTTTTATTTCTTATGATGTGTCTTGTTAGTTAGCAATTGTTTTTAAAGCTAAATTACCCAGGCCATTCAGAGAGGAGAAAACAAACTGTTACAAGAGGAACAGCAGAATTCAAATAAATATTTACTTTATATCGAAGTGGTATTGTGTCATTTCTTACACGATTTGTAAATTTCCTCCCTCCCTCCCTTCCTCCTCCCTCTCTCCTTGCCTTCTTCTCTCCTTCCCATCCTTCTTCCTGATTCTGAAATTAGTCACATACTATGCTCTTTCTTTAGTGACTGAGTAGAGTTCAGATTGTAACATTTTGTAATGGCATTCTCTCTGGTGAATAAGTGCTGTGAGAGAGGCTACATTATTAGAAACAGCAAGCAAGCAAACAAACAACTCTGACAATGCAAACATGGTCTTCCCCACTGAGATGATGTGAATTAAGCTCAGGTGTTGCCAGGCACCTCAAGATTACCATTGAGAAAACGAGGGAGTTTTTCAAGGGGAGGAGTGATGAAACCGAGAACCCAGGTGGGGTGATAGAAAAGGGGTGACCTTGAATCAAGAGCAGAGCAAAGTGATGGTGTCCCTATCAACTTGGTGGCACAGGAGTACCTTGAATCTTTGAAGGAAGCCAGCTGTTACCTCCGACTCACTTTCCATAGAGGTTAGGCAAGACTTGTCTATACTGTGCATTTTTAGATCATCTATCTCTCAAAGGGAAGTAAAAATTCTTAAACATAGGCTGATAATTTTAACTGTACTGATATATAAGATCAATAAGAAAAATTTAAGAAAGAATATCGCCTATTGTCTGATGGTTTGTAGTTTCTTTTTTGAGTTCTAAAATTATTTGATTTCCAGATTTCAAGGATAGATTAAAATACTGTCAATCATCAGAGTCTGCAGTTGAGTTATGTATCTTGGGTCACTCAAACTATAGGTTGCTCTCTCAGTTCTTCAGACTAGATTACAGTAACTTAAGATATATAGACACTGTTTCTCTAAACACTATATTCATTTTAGTTGTACTAAGGATTTGTGTGACAGCTCAATCACATTTGAAAATAATACATGATTCGCTGTACTCCTAACCACCGTCTTTTACTTGATTCATCAGATCTGTATTGAATTTCAGCAAACCTGAAGAGATAAATATATCAGTTCTTATTCAATTTCATGAACTGAACAAGAGATAAGATTTCTCTTTTCAGTCCCTGACTTCTTGCTCCCGCATAATCTTTGGGAACGTTGATGCTTGTCTTATCTCTTCCATTGGAGATCTCTCTCTCTCTCATCAGTGCATTTGTATTTTATGTGTGCATGGTATACGTATGTGTGTGCAGATGCATGTACCTGATTGTCCATACAGAAGCCAGAGGAGGGCATTGGGTACCTTGTTCTATCTTTCTTTGCCTTTTTCTCTTAAGACTGGGTCTCTGAACCTAACTCTCAACATTTTTAAACAATGGTTGGCATGTAATCTCTAGTGACCTTCCAGTCTCTTATTCCCACCTCTAAGAGCTGGGGTTACAGGCACATGTGGCCATACCTGGCTTTCCTGTGGGTGCAGGAAATCTGAACTTTGATCTTGTGCTTGCTCAGCAAGGATTTCTATCCATTGAGCCAACAGTCCAGCATGAGAACTCTTTTTTTTTTTTTTTAAAAAAAAAAGCAAGATTGCAGTAGGGTTGAAGTGCACTCCTCTCTCTGCATCCGTCTTGCTTCCATCTTCACAGCTTTAGACTAGTTTCGAGGCTCAAGTGTGGTCATCACATTATCCTGATGGAGGGCAGGATGGGTATGTAATCTAAATCTATGAGTTTCAAATTATACAGGGAGCAGAATCACCAGGAAGACTGTGTGTGTGTGTGTGTATGTGTATGTGTGTGTATGTGTGTGTGTGTGTGTGTGTGTGTGTGTGTGTGCATGTGTGCGTGTGTGTGCATGTACATATGTGTGGAAGGTCAAACTTGAGTTTCATTCTTTAGGTGCCACCCACCTTTTCTTTTTTTAGACAGTCTTTCACCAAGGTCTAGGGTTTATTTCCTAAGTGAAGCAGACTTGCCAGTGATACGTCAGGGATCTGTTTTTCACTGGTTCCACAGTTTGGGGGTTAAAAATGTGTGCCATCTTACCTGGCATTTTTGTATGGATTCTGAGATTAGAACTCAGGCTATCACGCTAGCATGGCAAACACTTTGCTCACTGAACTATCTACCCATCCCAGTGATCTTTTTTTTTTTTATTATTTATTGTTTTTTATTGAGTTATATATTTTTCTCTGCCTCCCACCCTTCTTCTCCCCTCCCTTTCTACCTTCTCCCTTGGTCCCCACGCTCCCAATTTATTCAGGAAATCCTGTCTTTTTCTACTTCCCATGTAGATTAGAGTAATTTAATTTTTTATTTTTTGGTTTTTCAAGACAGGGTTTCTCTGTGGCTTTGGAGCCTGTCCTGGAACTAGCTCTTGTAGACCAGACTGGTCTCGATCTCACAGAGATCCACCTGTCTCTGCCTCCCGAGTGCTGGGATTAAAGGCGTGCGCCACCACCTCCCGGCTGCGTAATTTAATTTTTAATATTTGAGAATTTCATAGCCAAACATAGTTGCTTTTTGCTTTAAACTTTTATTTATTTATTTTTAATTTCATTTTGCATTCCAACCACACCTTTTTCTCCCTCGTTCTCTTCCCCCCACCTCCCTTCAAACCATCCCCTCATCCATTTCTCCCAACAGGTTAAGTGTTCCCATAAGGAGTCAACAAAGTCTGGCACATTAAGTTGGGGCAGAACCAAGTCCCCCCCCCCTCTGCATTAAGACTGACCATAGCATCCCACCATAGGGAATGTGTTCCAGCAAGCTAGCTCATGCACCAAGGATCGATCCTGGTCCTACTGCCAGGGGCCCCTCAGATAGTTGAAACTCCACCACTATCTTCCATATGTGGAGGGCCTAATTCGGTCCCATCTGTCAGTCTAGAGTTCATGAGTTTCACAAGCTTGGTTCAGCTGTCTCTGTAGATTTCTCCATCATGATTTTGATATTCCTTTGCGAATATATTCCCTCCTCCCTCTCTTCAATTGGATTCCCAGAGCTTGGTCTGTTGCTTGGTTGTGTATCCCCGAATCTGGTTCCATCAGTTCATGGATGAAGGTTCTAAGATGATAGTTGGGGTATTCGCCAATCTGGTGACAGGGGAAGGCCACTTTGGGCACCCTCTTGAGTTGAAAATTATGTCCCTCGGCACAATTAATAGTAGTAGATTCTTCCCTACAGCCTATGACCTACTCAGTCATCAGCTCTTGGTCTAGTTAACAGACCTGTTATGAGTTCCATGTTGGAGTAGGCCTGAAATCGATGCAAGAAGTGATTGGTTACCCCCATAATGTTTGTGTCACTACTATACCCGGCATCATATGTTGTCAGTCCATTGTCATTATTACTGTACCTCCCCGGTTCCAGAGCTGGGTAAGAACTCTTCTAACCACTTGTATAGCACCTTCTGGCATTGTGAAGGCTAGACAGTAGGAATGAAACTCCCATGCCAGGATCAGTTTGATTGCTACACGTTGTATGTACATGTGTTATCTTCTTTAGTAGGATCTTATCATCAAGTATACACTGCCTCTTTACCCTGCCTTCCCCGCCCACACCATATGTAACTCTTCTTTTTCCATTATTATCATTTTCTCCTTATACCACCTGTACTCTATCCTTCCTTTGACAGCTTCTCTCATGGCCCCTTACTATTTTTCTGTTTTCTATGGGTACTCCAGATTAAGCATGTTTATCTAAAGGCTCAAGGTTAGCTTTCACGTAATGAGGGAGAACATATAGATCTTGTTTGGTAATTTCATATATGAGTACAATGTATTTAGATCATATCCACCTCCTTTTTCACACTCCATTTTCTTCTGGACCTCTCACATCACCTTCCCAATTTCATTTTTTGTTGTTCCACCTCAGCTTTGTCTTCATCATCTTCTTCTTTCCCACATTCAGTGGTTGTTATTAATTGGTATATAGATGACCCTGTTGCCATTCCTTGAGCAATGATCATGGCCACATTTGGAGAATCATTGACTTGACATAACATGAGACCAAAGAATGCTTTTGGAATTCTACATGTATGTTCATTGTTGAAAAAACATCCACATCTCTGTTGTATATAAGTATTCATTTCTCTTTCAAATGTGTTAAGATTGGTTGGTGTCTGGTTGTATGTACCTGGGACAGGCTAGGATCCCATTCTGTTCTATGTACCTTCCATCCTTACTAAGCCAGGGGCTACTGAAATGAAAGCATAGTCTTCTAATGATTAAAACAAAGTGCCAGAGATAAATTGTCACTGTGAAAGCCTACTTCATCTTTAACTCATGACACATGTACTAGTATTCCATTATCCAAAGCAGAACACATGGCTAGTACCAACATCAAAAGCACTCATGAAAGTGGAGGTGAATTAATGAATATCTACTAAATGGTAATGTAATACATGACATCTGGAGATAGTACATTTTTACCACTGGTTTATAAACTAGGAAACTATAATCTTGAATCTGCTGGAGACTGATTTTGCAGCCATGTAGAAAGAATCTGCGTTGGAACAATGCCAATGACAGATAAATTCAGCCAAAAAACAGGGATAAATTCTTGGACATCTAGCTATACTAAAAATGCCCACAGTGAACTTCTTTTGATAAGTAAAGTAGTGTTTCCATTTTCTCTATATTAGTTTTTATAAATCAAAGTCTTTAAGTCCAATTTGTGACTAAATAGAAAGTTATTTTCAGTGTTTAGATGGTTAATTCAATAAAAGGTATATTTAATATGCTGTGTTGAAATGTTTGCCAATTGTTTTAGTATAGAGATTTTTTAAATATTTGATTCCAAGTTAGATTTAATTTAATACAATTTGTTTTAATTAAAAACCTTCAATATTCTGAAATAAAATTTTGCTCAGTCATAATCCAAAAGATGAGATAATCGTCAAGTATCAGAGTGCCACAGGTGAGCAGAAAGAGACCTAAGGTGTTTAGAGGGTCTAGAAATGTCAATTGATTGGATATTGCAGAAAGATGTTAGTAATGATACAGAAACAAGCCTGACTTAAGTGAGATGAATTTGTATATATCTTTCTATCAGGAACATAGATCACCAAAACAGGCTTGGTACCCCATCCTTACTCTCTGCTCTGCTCTTCGTTTTCTCTCTCTAGTTCTTCCTGTTCTCCTTTTCCACAAAAGTCTTCCAACACATCACAGGAGCACACGACCCAAGGCATGAGTGTTGAGCTAAAGTAGATTCTACGTGACTCATGAAGTCCTTAGGAGTGGTTCTGCAGAGACTTGTACAAAGCCTCCTACTGAGTTCTGATTTTACTCTGAGTGGACTGGGTGAGAGGAGGACAATAAACTTCAGTTTATGTATTCCATTGTCTTTGATTCATAGTTCACAGTGTACAGTGTGATTGGGTTTGAGCTGTCCATGTGTTACGTGTGAGTTATTGTTCTCTTGGAACAAAGGCAGTTGTTATGAACAATCCAGTTCACAGGATGGAGCATAATTAAAATGGAAAACAAATTTTCTGGCTCTTTAGTACCAATTGTCACGTCCATCCTCTGTATGTGTGTGTGTGTGTGTGTGTGTGTGTGTGTGTGCGTGTGTGCACGTGTTGATCTTTTGAATAAACCAGTAAATCAGCGTTTATTTTAGTTTCCTCCTATATTCTCTTAGGTCCTTATCTTCTCCATTTAAATTTGGTTTTACGGCCGGGCGGTGGTGGCACACGCCTTTAATCCCAGCACTCAGGAGGCAGAAGCAGATCTTTGTGAGTTCGAGACCAGCCTGGTCTACAAGAGCTAGTTCCAGGACAGGCTCCAAAACCACAGAGAAACCCTGTCTCAAACAAACAAACAAAAAAATTGGTTTTACGTTAATTTTATAGCAATATGTGTACATAAATACTTGGTTCTTTCTAGCATTGCTCCCTCCAAAAAACTCTGAATTCCATTTAGAGCCAGGTGTTGGGTATTGAGTATTATAAATGAATGCTGAAGATGTTTATTTAGTAAGTGTCGGATTCCAGCCTCTGAAATACCTGCCAGGCTGGGATTAGAGAACAGTCTTCTTGCTGTTACATAGCTTCTACACCTTTTGAGTGAGATTAAATTTCCTGGTTTTGTCACCAAGAAAGAACAAACTGACCCAACATAGAAAGCAAACCCTGTTTCAAATGACTTTAGACATCAAGAAACATCTTCATCTCAGTAACTGTCCCATCTAGCTGGTTCTTAGAGAGCATGCGTTTGTGGATTTGTTTTCCTTGCCAGCAATTTTTCTACTTTCACCGCCATCTTTTATGAGACATTTCAGAAGATTTATCCAGTTCTAAGCCAAGAAGTAGCATCTGTCCTTGGGAATACATGTAGATAACGGGCAATATTTGTATGTTTGAAAAACATATAATACAGTGCCATGTCAGAAACCTGAGAGAATGTGTTTCTGCCTTTATATTCATCATAAGCCAGGGCTCCCAATAGCCGTGACGTGCTCAGCAGTGAGCATGCAGGGAAACAGTATCAGTTTTCCTTTCCCTGAATTTATGTATTTATTCAATATATGTTTTACAATCATCTGAATAAGTATTATTAAAAACTACTAGAGGTCACAATAATCGGTTTCTCACTTGATATATATATATTTATGAGCCTTTCGATCTTTGTTTAATCCCCTTAACCATTGTTTCTCCCATTTAATAGAAGATGCAACTGAGGCTCAGGTTGGATCATTGTGGTAAGGTCACAATCAGTTATGAGGCTGGTCATCTGTGTCAGGGCCCTCTCCTTCAGAACCAGAGTCAACCCCATTCTCTTAGTCTGCTGTGACTGAATGCTTCCATTAGGGAAATTGGAGGCATCCGTCAGTTTGAAGTTGCCTTAAGAAGTCTAATGTTGTGGGATATTTTACACTGTGTGGAGATAAAAAGCTGTGATTGGGTTGCTAAAGAGCTGAGTGGCCAATAGCTAGGCAAGGAGGTATAGAAGGGACTTCTGGTCAGGGCGAGGAAATGTGGGGGATGGATCTAGGCATGACAGAGATGCAGAATGAGTTGGACACACAAAATGGGAAAGAAAGGTAAAAAGCCGTGAGGCAGAGTGTAGATTAATATAAATGGGTAAAGTCATAAGAGCTAGCGGGAAAAGCTTAAGCTATGGTCGAGCTTCCAAAACCAATAATTAGTTTCTATGCCATTATTTGGGGTCTGGCAATCCAAAGGCAGTCCTATGAGAAACCTTGTCTAACTTTGGTTCCCTTTAGACTCATTTGTGAATTCTTTCGTACATGCACTCAGCAAACATTTGTAGATACTCTTGCCCATTCCAAGTCCTCTGTTAGCCTCTGAAACCAAAAGCAAACACCGTGCAATCTCTGCCTCTAAAGACTTGCATGCTTGGATTCAATTAATTTTCCGTCTTTCACAGATTTCTCTTTTCATTACCTTATGCTTTGCAACATCAGAAGGTGACAGTGGCCCATTTTAGTCTCTGGGAAATTGTCCACGTCACATATCAGCTGCATATTCTAATGTCAAGATACCTGAGCGCAGACAATGCAAGGCATTTATTCTGCCAAGAAAAATCTTGCTTGTTAATTTACCACTAACAGTTTAGGTTTCAGAGGACACATCATCTGCTAGAGAAAACAGGCATCCCAAGCATCTGCTAATTCCATTAAAGAGATGGAACTGGTTAGAACGAAGCAAAGCTTCCACCTGTAACAGCCTTGCATGCCTCAAGGAATGCTTGGAGGAGAACAAGTTGGGTGTTGTTTGTAACCCCAGCCAGGAGCTATTTCTGAGACCTGCAGAGGAGAGACCTGAATTGCACTTATAGTTCTCCCGGGCTCCTGCATTTTGTCAAAATTAATTTTTTTTACCCTTTTGCTGAAAGGACTCAAAGACCTGCATGTGTGGTCAGAGTGGCAAACCAATAATAACTACAGCAGCATTAAAACCCATTGTTCACAGTTAAGTTTCAAATTTCAGCTGTTATTCTATTAACAACTTGATTTGAAATCCCAATTTTGAAATTTTTATTTTTATTATTTGAAATGAAAATGTAATTATGTCATTTCCCCCTCCCCTCTCCTCTGCTCTTTTTCAAATTCCTGGTCTCTTTGTTGTTACACACACACACACACACACACACACACACACACACACACACAACTATATATATATATATATGAGTACAGTCTGCTCATTGTGTACAATGTTACTTGTTTGTATATGATTTCAGACCTGATCACTTGGAACTGAGAGACCTTTCTGTTTTTCCCAAAGTATTCCTTAGGTTCCTGTAGTTCTTTGCCTAGAATTGGGACCCTTTTGAGTTTCCCCTTTCCGGGACAACATATCTATTGTTCTTGTTTAGGCAACCATGTTGTTGACATTTCATGGGTGGAGCTCCCTGACGTTTTGAGGAGACACAGTCTCATGGTGCTCTTCTTGTTACTCTGGCTCTTAAAACCTTTCTGTTCCCTCTTTTTCCATGTTCTCTGAGCCTCAGGAGCAGGAATTGTGTTGCGGATGCATCAGTTGGTGCTGAGCTCCACAGGATCACCTGTTCTCTGCATTTTGACCAGTGGTCATTTTCTGTCATGGCTTTTGGTTGCTGCAAAGATAATGTTTTTGTTTCTTTGTTATGAGCGTCGAGAGCTATGCTTATCTGTGAATGCAAGGATAAATACTTAGAATGCAGCTAGGAATTTTGCAGACATTGTAGGTTCTCCTCGAGGATTCACGACCACACTATCTCCAGGTAGTTGGCTAGGTTCCCAATGTCAAGCATGATTTCCCTCTGGTTGGGTGGGCCTTGAGTCCCATTGGTTAGCTCTTGGTTACCGCCAAGGTATGTGTACCACTGTTGTGTCCTTAAGGTTATTGTGCCATCCTAGTCATTGTTTTAGTTCACAGGCATCATATCTGGGTACCGGTACCATGAATGCTAGCTCTCACAGAGCAGACTTTCAGGTTGGTCCAGCTTGGATCCTGTGAGCCCTTGTGTCTAATATGTATGGTGTTTTCAGCAATATGAACTTATCTTTAGCCTCTACGAGGCAGCCAAGGGCAATAGTAATAGCCATTAGTGTTTGGGATTCTCTTGGATTACCTTCACCTACAATTCCAAAGGAGGCTTCTCTTGCCTTGTATTATTACTTATTGTTTGAAAGTCTAGGGCTCTCGGGGGGCAGGGGAGAGCGTTGCCAACCCATGTAAGAAAATCCTATTTAAACTATATATTACTGGCCTGGAGGGATGGCTCAGCTGTTAAGGCTAGGCTCACAACCAAAAATATAAACTATATATTATTTGTGTGCACATAGATTTACATATAGTTTGTGTAATTTTAGGTAAACAGAGAATAATAAGAATCCTTATGACTTTTTCAGAGATCTTTACTGAGAAACTCCAAATTTAATGATGTTCATAGACATATAATAAAGCCAAATGGAGGGTGTTATCAGAGGAGTAAAATCATGCTGCCAGGACGTCCTCCAGAAACAAACAGACGTACTGCTGTCTGAGAGATGTTGCTGCAGATGGCACCTCTCTGGAGCAGGAACTCTTGGCTGGTTTTGCTGGACTGCGCTCATTTGTGCTTCTTGCATCCTCAGAACATCTTGTTCTATTCTTGCCAAATGTGTGATGTTAGGAAATCCCCGCTCTTGGGGTGTGGTATGCACTCGTAGCCCCTTGGGATTCTGACTCATTCGAAGTAGAAATGATAGTAAGACAGAGGAGGAGAGAGCTAAAAGGAAGCAAAGACAGCGTATTTAGACATCTGAGTTAACTACAAAAGTAGCCAACAATAGTTTAGAAAAGGTTGTAGCTAAACATGGCCAACATTCCCTGCCTGACTTAAAGTAACCGTAGGAGCTGAGGCTGGGTCCCCAGAAGGAAGACTAAAGGTGATTGTTACATTGTTACATCATCATCTGCAACTTTTTGGCTTAACATTTTAATGTAAATAATTTCTGTTTTGGAAAAGACTCTGTGTAGATGTTAAAGTCAAAAATAAAGGGCCTTACATTTTGCAAAGCCAGCAGCCAATCTGATACTAAAGGGATCCTTGTCCTTTTGTACGACTGTTCAGGAGGGAGAGATTGAGAATATGATGCCATTTCGTGGAACATGATGGGCTGGGTGAGAATGTTTCTGAGATGAGACACCGAAAGATCTCTCCCGCAGGCTGGGTTTCCTGCTTGGAAACACCCACAGGACCATCCTGTGCTTTTAAGCTGCCTTTCCATTTTCTCTTACCTTTGTTAAAAAGTAAAACAAAATGAGGAAACAGCAAAAAAAAAAAAAAACCTAGAATTTAAGTTGATCTCCAGAATCTCCTACTATTCATTAGTTCTTTAAAAATTGATCACCTACCCTCCATATTTAATAAATATGACTAAACTGATTCAGTGCAGTCAAATGCCCTGCAAATACCACTGCTTACTCATAACAAGGCAAAAGTCCCAGTCGTCCTTTGAATGATTAGAGTTGTATTGCATTTGATGGAATACAAGAAAAATTCTGAGTTTCAGAAGTCGGTATCTTTTATACATTAGGAATCTAGTCAAGAAGCTATGTTCAAGCGATGCAGCGAGATTGAAAACAGATTTCCTGGGGAGTTTTCCACATGAGTGCTATTTAAAACTTGGTTTTGATATTTGTCCAATTGTTCAGGCTTAAACCATTTCTTTCTCCAAGCGAGTTTTGAGAATGTTTTGATCTTTCTCATTCCTATTGCTGGAAGATCAGTCCCATGTACTCAGGACAGGGACTGTTGAGTCTCACGAGCTATAATCTCTCCACCAGATTATTCTTTACCTAACGCAGCTTCCCTCACATGTGTTCTTTTGCAGGAACATCTAAGGATGAAGGAAAGACATGCTTTCGTGAGACTTTCTTTGCTGACATTTCCAGCATCACTTGGAACATTTAGTCATCTCTGCTCTGACCTCAAATTTGCTTTTTTGTCCTGCAGTCTTAACAGCTTTTTTTCCACGTCCATAGGAAGATCAACTGTTGCCATGCTCCACACTGGGCAGATGAACTCCCTGCTAGAGGAGGACAGGTTTTTTTTTTTTTTTTTAGAGGACCACAGATCTTCCTGCTTCCCCACAGGGTACCACCAGGGTGTAGGTACAAGGTGTCGATTCTTAGATACTAACTTTGCCGGTTCTCATGTTCCCTTCCACACTGTCAAACACTTAGAGTAAGTAGTGAACTTTCCCATGTCATCTTTTTCTCTTCTTCTTTCTTTGCTTTAATTTTTTTTTTTGAGACACAGTTTCTCTATGAAGTCCTGGTTGTCCTGGAACTTACCCCACAGACCACACAGATCTTAAACTCACACAGATCTGACTGCCTCTGCCTCCAGAGGGCTGGGATTAAAGGTGTGTACCCACACTGCCTGGCTCTTTCTCATGTTTTCAAATTTCTTGTCTTACTTTCAGATACAGCTCTAGTCATCATCAGACTTTGAATGCAGTTGAAGACTCGCCATCCCTGATGCAGATTGCTGCTGTAACAATGTGACAGGACACGTGAATTCCTAGGACTGCTGGTTGCAATTTGTCACTTCACTACCGACATGTGGCATGTTGACACCACCCTGCAAAGTCCTCCCTTATTCTCCCTCTCTCTTTCTCTTTTTCTAACGAGTTGGGCAAGGACTCAGCTGAGAATCAACTGCAGCTATGATTATTTCTCACACCCAGTCAATCCTGGGAGCAAGCTCCCTTGGGCTGAGGGACACATCTTGGGTAGGAGGACTTTGCTAGCTGTGCAGCAGCTGAAGGAATCGAGGGCTCTGGCTGAAGGGTGGTTGTAGATGTAGATAATACAGCACTCAGAACAGGGGTCTGATGTCTATGCAAGAGACTTATATAGCTGGAGAAAAGGGATAGGGATCTTTCTGTTGGGAGGGGAAATGAGATGTCCTTAAGAGCTCAGAAGACAGGCTTTAGAAAGGCATAGGAAAGTGGTCAGGACATGAAAAGAGAAGGAAGGAAGGGGGCTTGTTGAATGGTCTTGAATACTTCTCGAATCTTGTAAAATGTACTTTATCATATTCTGAACTAAGTATCCTGTTGTCAATACGTGTGACATATCTTACATGATTTTCACTGATACAATGACATAGGACCCACTTGTAAACCTAGTTAATAATAATCTGGCCGAGGATCATTTTGTCACGTTTGCTCTTACGTATTTTTATTTTCTGTTGCTCATAGGAACATTAGGATAATTTTTTTGACTTTCCGGACTTTGACTAACATGAGATAATAAATCACCAGTCTGAAAGTAAGGTAAAATCTATGTGCAGAACAAGATTTAGGGTTCTGAAAGCCAGTTTGCTGGTGACATGTTCTCTATCTTTTTAGGACCATGTGCCACAGAGAGTCAAGAGTCATTACAGAAGAAACACACCAGCTATCCCATTGACACCGACTTTTCAGTTTGTGTGAATACAGAACAGGGAAGCATCCTGTGAGGTTTGGACAATGGAAATTTGTTTCTAAGGTGACTGATCTCAAAACTGAAGGAGTGTGCTAATTTATTTAATTAATAAACAATTAATTTATTGGAATCCTTCACTTTGAAATGAGAATGAAAAGAGAAGTGGCCACAGGGCGTGCTTATGCGTGAATAAAGAGACAGAGCCAGGCCTAACATTAATATATACTTATTCTGTATTAGGTGTCTGGGGCTCATTTTCGGGCTTTTTTTTTTTTAATCTGCAGAACTGGGGGATTTCTATTAGCTTTAAAAAACTGAGTTTATTTTGAGGAATTGATTTTTTTAAAGTCAAGTTTAGGGAATTGTATTTTTATTTATTTATTTATTAAAGATGTCTGCCTCCTCCCAGATTGCTCTTCGGGCTGACGAGGGAGGGGGACTTGTCTGGGGGAGGGGGAGGGAATTGAGGAATTGATTTAAGACCAATTTATGTAAAGACGAAAAAGAATACAAGTAAGATTCAGTGTTTTGGTAATTCAGAATCAGGTCATTGCTTTATGGTGCATCATCCTCTGCAAGGCTTTGGGGTAGCAAATTCCCAGGCAGCTCAGTGCATCCCTAGGTAGAGCGTAAGAATCACGTGGATCCAACACTGCATTTGAGCCCTTTCCGTGTTTATCTCAGAAGGCTTCATGAGGCTTAGAAGCATGTATCAAAAATAAATGCATCTTGCTTGGCTTGGAAGCAGGTGCTGTGCTGTCTGCGACTGGACAGACACACAGACACAAAACATTTGTCTGCCCTGAAGTCTGCTTATACATATGAGTTCCAGTTAGGACATATAAACAAGCATGATCTAATTGATACTGGCGATTAATCCCTGGTGATGACTGAGGCCAGCCAGAAAGCACATGTGGAAGACTTAACTGTTTCATTTTAAATTCACCATCTTGAGGGAAATAGGAATCCAGCATTGCCAAATGTCCTGATTTTTTTTTTCTGACAGCCTCCAGAAAGCTAGAATTCTATCTATGTAAATGCACCTGACATAGATGTGTTCATATATAATTTAAAAATACTATGTGGAGATAAGACACAAAGGTTGGGTTTCGTCACTCCCCTGCATATTTGATGTAGCTAGAGTGATGAAAGAAGGGAGGAATAAGAAGCCTGAGATGGTCCGGGGCCTGTTTCGAAGCCTTTTGCGAAAGAGATCCTCACTCTTTCTCGAGGATTTAAATTTCTTTTATAAACCATGTCAGGAGCAAAACGCAGCAAAACCCTTTGCCATACTAATAATTGTGGTGCAAAGACAGGATGGCGTTAGCCTAGCTGGAGAGGATGAACTGTGCTCCTTTCCTGGGAACCCCTTGGACGGCTCCTTCTCAGATCTGGGCGGCCCCTGTTGCCAACAGTTCCTTTAGAATACGGTGGGTAGCTGGTTGGAGAGAGCAGGAGAACTCGGACCTCGTAGGCAAGGCTGAGAGTAGAAACACATCAACAACACAATCTTCCTGGGTTTCCTCAGCAGCAATAACTCAGGCAGTTTAACAACTTACGCGGAGGAAATTAAACAGCAGACACCAAGCCAACAGGAGCCAGAATGGTACGGGATGCGACTTTTGGAGCCAGAGTTCAGCTTAACACGGGGGTGGCTTTAAAGTAGTAGGCTGAATCTGAGTACAGAGAACTTAGATATGACTTGAAAAGTCAGAGTTCTCACTCAAAAATATCATCTCGTCTCTTCTGGGTTCATGAAATCTAAAGCTTTCTTCCAATGCCTATCTTCTCTCCTTGCTCTCTTGTGCTGACAATGCTTAATAAGACTAGTGTAGCCAAAGGCTGACGGAGCCCAACTATGATCCCCCTTCTTTGAGCCACCCAAGACTCTGGAACAGCTGTCAGAGGCGACTGTATGCTGCTATTCACTAGCTTGCCTTCCGCAGCTGGAGGCAGGCCCATGGACGCCACTGCAGCTGAGGCCGGATGGGCATGTGGTAATAGGCCCCGAGTAAAACGTGTCAGTCACCACCAAACCTCACTGATGGTCATTCACAGTTTAAGAGAGGCACACTGGTGAGAGCAAACATATCGCTGCAACTGTAATCCGCCTTGAGTCTCGGGGACCATAACGCTCAAGACTGTTTCTCTCTGACACTATATGCACTAGGAGGCTCTGTGGGATATGTGTATGTCTGGCTCTGTGTGGTTACCCGGAGACCTGGCATGATTTTAGGTTCTTTCCTTTTTGATTGATTAAATTTATTTATTTATTTATTTATTTATTTATTTATTTATTTATTTATATTGAGGTGTACATTTTTCTCTGCTCTCCTCCCTGCCTCTCGCCTCCCCTTCAACCCTCTCCCGTGGTCCCCATGCTTCCAATTTACTCAGGAGATGATTTCAGGTTCTTTCTTCGTGTACTTTGAAGAGCTATTTCAGGGAAAGGATGAGGCACAGCTACCCACTGGATTTTCAGAGTCTAACTAAACTGATTTTGATCAGCGGTTCATATTTCCCCTTTCAGTGGTTACAGCAAATCACATGTCTGTGCTAACTCCTAAAGAGGCAGCAAAGTACAGCCCTACCACAAGTTTATGAGGTACGGTAATAGAAGATGTGTGGATGGCCACCACAGTCGTCAATATTCGGGTTCATATTTCCGTCAAATCATTCTAATAGCCTATACTTAGAAATCTTCAGTGGGTCTAATTCATCCTACAAGCTGAGGCTTGGGTCCCTCTTTTGGTAAAGCATTAAAAGAATGGAGTTCGGATGGTTTGATAGTCATCCAATAAACCAGTCCCAGAAGTAACTTGACCACCTCTCCCGTGTTCATGCTGACCCCTCCCTTGCTAAATAGCTGGAGGTGACCTTAAACTTGCCATCCTCCCATCTCTATCTCCTGCATGATGGGATAGCAGATGTCACTGCCGTATCTGGTTTGTGCAATGCTGAGGCTTGAACCCAGGTTTTTGGGCAGGCCAGGCAAGCACTCTCCCACCCCAACTTTCAAAAGAAAATGGAGCGCAAAGTAACTGTAATTTTATTTATATTAACAACAGCAAAATACTTTTATAATTTCACATACCATTGCTTTTAAAAGCACATATATTACAAACAAAGGAACTTCACAAACTTTTAAGATTAGTATTTATCAACACTTTTTTACACATACACAAATATTTTAATATAACATTATCTGAAATGTTACTCATATAATTTTAGTACTTTCATAAGTATCAACTAAAAACATTCTTCTGAAATTTGATAAAAACCATATATTTTACAATTTTCTATTTACATGTGAAATATGCTTAAATGTTACAAAACATTCACTTTGACCTTGAAAATATGTGTACTAGGACCTGGGGTTGAACAAATTATACCCAAGAGCAAACTCAATTTGCTTTTAAGCTGCACGTTCGTTGGAATTGCAGGACAAATGTTCAGTGTGGTTTGATCAATACCACTCCGAGGAAACAAAGGAATCCTAGGAAATGTGCAAATTCAGAGGCTGGCAAAATTCTCAAGCTAGCGAGGCAAACAAAAATATTAACACTGTAAAAACATCAAATAAATTAAATCTATCTTTTCTCTTCCCCGAGATTAGCGGCAAAAGTTGAGAGAGTTCTCTGTGAGGTGCGCCAGATCCCCCAGGACTCCTCTCAGACTTCAGCACTGGGCGAAATGGAGACCAGAGGCACAGCCGGGGTCACCTTGCTAGTTGCACGCGTGTAGGGTCGCTCCAGTCCGCGCTTTGCTGGGTCGTCCCTGCCCGTAATCTTAAAGCAAGACAGATACAACATATGCATATAAAAAAATCAATTTTCATATCCTCAAACACAAAATTAAAACCCTGAACAGTGACTCATTCCCAATGGGGTGTTAGTAAGTTTGGAAAATATCCTAGTCAAAGTAGTTCTGAGGGATATTTTCTTCGAAGCCCATATGCCGGTTGCCATGGGGATGCTGAAAGCAGCTTCACCATATTCCTTGACTGTCAGATACGAATTTATAAATGTTTAAGTGGCTACAAATGTATTTGAGTAATTCCAGTGTCTCATTCTAGCTTAAAAATTTGTAATTTACATTGCTGACATTTACCCAAAGGGGATGAACTCAAACGTTTGCATTAATGGGAGTATAATAAAATCAATATGCCTAATCTGAAAATGATAACAATATATCTAAATGATACGGTGTTCAGCTCTATCACAATGATCACATGCAATCAGTAACCCACAGCCCCACTGAAACTGCAGATGTCACCTTTGAAGTTGATCTTTGTACAAAGAGATTTGATGAGTATTTTGAATTTCTAGTTGTGATTTCTTCACTGACCTCACACACTGTCACGCTGTGCTGATTTATATGTGTGTGATATTAGCTTCTCCTCTCCTCCAGGAGCTTGTTGCACTCAGCATGGGAGGGTCACGGGCTTGCAGCACACTCTCCTGAGGGCCAGAGTTACGAGATTCTGCGCACATAATTTGGTTCTTTATGCGTTTAGTATGTGTCTGAGTCTCTAACAGCAAGATTGCGCTCACAGCTTGCTTTCTTGGCATCAGAGCAGAATGGCTCTGGTCCCAGGGCTGTGTTTTAAGTTGGATACTCATGACCACAGCTGACTTCATTCTGCCTCCAGTCTCGCTCATTGGAGACCCACTCCAAAAGAGCATCTTATATTTATTCTTCATTTGCATGCTGTGTGAATTCTATTGGCCCCAGCTAAAGAAAGTTTTTATGGTTTTGGTATTTTGGCTGTTTATGAAACAGTGTGAAATTCTGGCTGCCGATTAAAGAAATGGTTGCCTGCCCCTACCAGTTCAAATTACTTGTTTCCCACGTCTCCATTTTACACACCAGCTTCACTCAATCTGGGGTTCTGTTTCCTCTCTTTCTTTTTAAAAAAATGTGTGGGTGCATGTATGTGCACGGGCGCACACATGCCACAGTGCGTGTGTGGAAGCCAGAAGGCAGCCGTGGAAGTCAGGTTCTACCATTTGGGCCCCAGAGGCAGACTTGGGGGCAAGACACCTCCTCACCCAGTAAGCCATCCCACTGGCCTCTACTTATTTTCTTCTTGAGGAAGACTCACTTTTCTTACACTGGTCTGAAGTTCACTGTGTACATGATGATAATACTGAACTACTCTGGTCCTCGCAGTTGAGATTACGGGTGTGTGTTATGTTCATGGCCCAATTTTCCCTTATATTGAGGGTTTTCCCTTAATGATTTTTTTTTAAGCTAAGACTTTTCTTGGCCCCATGGGGGTGCATATGGCGTAATTAATTTTGTGTTTCTATTTCTAAGTCAGTTAATTCTAATTGCTTTTGATTTTCAAAGCTCAGCTGGTAAGTTCTCTCACCACTTAATATCCGTGGACCTGCTTCTGGAGGATACTCATTCACACTCAGACAAAGGAAGATAGTCCCACATCTCGTCACCTGTGTGACCAGGCCCTGTTATAAGCTCGGGACCAGCAGAAAGGTCACCTTTTCCTCCAACAGATCTATTTCTTTTACTAACTAATGAGCAGTGAGACCCACAGGTTTTACTCTTTGATCAGTTTCCAGTAAGTAGAGAGCCAATGTTTACTTCTTTTGTTACACTTTTCCTTTACAAAAAAAAATTATTTTTCTCTCCTCTTCACCAACTGGTCTTTGTAATTTTTTTTCATATTTTCAAGTATCATGACAACCCTTCAGTTTTAGAAGGTAAAGGAGCATGGGCTTTTTTCTTTCAAAGCCAAGGATAATAGGATATGTCTTAGAGTGGCAATGAGGACTTAGAGAAGATGAGCCACAAAAGCTGATGGGGCGAAGGACTGGTGAGGAGGAGGTGGGTGGACAGAAGGCTGCAGGGCAGGAGAGATGTACGGCGAGAAGAACATACCGCTTTTGCTCACAGTACTGAGAGAAATGCTAGACACAGAGGAGCAGAAGCTGTAGAGACACGGACCTCGACAGAGCTGCCGGAAAAAAAAAAAAAGAGAGAAACATTTCTGCCAGATGTTTCAAGGCCAGGTGTGATTTACAGTGAGAGGAAAGTATGGTTTCACTGTGGTTACCTACTTTGACATGCATTCTCTTCATTTTAATCCCAGGTTTAGTAATGCCTCTCCTATGGGCTCAAGCCCCCTTTGGCGTATTTAACCACCATCACCCCTCAGAAATCTCAAACTGACATGATCTCTGTTGGGAATTCTATCTATGGAGATTCATCATTTCTGTCATAAGCCAACCTACCATTTTGTCTTCTTAAGCTACTGTGGAGGCGAAAAGGGCCGGTAATGAAGCCAGGAAAGAAAGACTGTATGCTACAAACAATTAAAATCACAGTTCCAGTCTTTGACCTGCTCTGTGGTAATGATTATTACCACATTAGATCATTAGGGAGAGGGGAGGGACCGGATATGAAACCAGCAGTAACATAGTACTGGGAAGGCTACAGGAGGCAAGGTACCCAAATAGAGTGTGAGGGAAGATGACGTTGCAAAGCAGGCTAGGTAGGGTCGCTTGACTTACAACTGAGTTCTTTTAGCTATTCCAAAATACTGACGTTATTGAATGTTCACAGTTCATGCAAGCCATGCACAATGTGGTGAATACATACCCAGGATGATTAATGACTTGATCATGGAGTAGAATTTTATATATATGTATATATACATATACATTATATATATATATATATATATATATATATATATATATATATATATTACACATATCTTTTCCTCCTAATTGTGAACCTCTGCTTCTGCCAAGAAAGTCTTGAGGTAAAAGGCCCATGAGAAATTCTGAGGTTCTCTCTGAGCACGGTGCCAATCTCTTTCTGGCAAAATGTGAAATGTCTTCCCATGTCCTAGGTATTGTGACATCCTCACAATACCTGTTGGCAGCAGGCCAAAATGGGGATTCCTACCTTGTGTTTCTCAGTGTCTGAAAAGACCCAAATATTCTAGAGTCAACAGACTGTATGGCTTGGGTAAATACCTCTAGAATTGTGGAGAGCATTTCGGTTCTCCTATTCTTTCTTCTGTAAGTGTTTCTGTGCTTTGAGATAAGAACTGTTTGTACACGGGGGAGAGAACAACTCAGCATCATAGTGCTGAGGTACAGAATAGTGACTTTTGGGAAGTGGAAAAAGACAAGATCTCCTGAGTAAATTGGGAGCATGGGGACCTTAGGAGAGGGTTGAAGGGGAGGGGAGAGGCAGAGAAGGGAGCAGAGAAAAATGTAGAGCTCAATAAAAATCAATTAAAAAAAGAATAGTGACTTTTGCAGTAAGGAAAGAGTCTTCAGTTCCTCTAGTAATGGCCAGGGACTGTGGATCACACCAAAGGATGCTTACCTGCTCATTCATGATGGCTGACAGTTCACTGAGCATGTCCTTATAATGGGACCTCAGTTCTTCCTGGTACTCCAGCTGGTCCTCCTTGATGAGACGCTCATTCACATCCAGAGCCTGCCCACACGCATCTGCAAATTGCCTTTAATGACAGCATCGGGCAAATTAAAAACCAGTTACGGGAAGAGGTATGCAGTTCAGGTACTTGGGTCCAAAGCTGGGCTATGGATACTCTGTCACCTTGAAGAGGGTTAATCGTGTGGCTTTCCTAGGGGTTTCGTGCCTCTCTGTGTGAGGTAGTTAGAAGAACATCTCAACAAAGCGAACCTTACCTGAATATTTCCTTCAGTAGCTTTACTTGGTTGTCAGGGTATTTCTTAGCATTCGTCTCTTCAAGAAAAGCTCGGGCATAAGCCATTGGTCCAGCATTGACCTGCGGGGAGAAGAGACTAGGCTGAGGCTGACTCCTCCTCTCTCTGGAGTTTTCTCCATGGTAAGGGAGGTCCAGTCCTCTGACCAATCACATGGAACCCTGGCACTATCCCACCACACTGTGATCCACCACTTTCTATACTGGCTGTACCTGCTGTTGTTTTAGGGGTCAGCAGCCACACTGGAATTGGCCTTCCTTGTTACCCTTGCCAAAATCAGTCATGTGTCACCCTACAATGTGACAGCTTCCTCTGAGCAGAGAGCTCCAGGGACACAGCTTCTGTGAGCCGTCAGTAGTGTTGGGGGCATTCAGTGATGCAGCCATGTAAGAGTCAACCCAGCTTCTCTGAGTAACTCCTTAGCCACACTCCAGTAGGCAATCCAAAGACACGTCCTGGTTTACTGGCTGGGCTTTGCTCGGATCGCCACTAGCTTTGCCACTGGTTCCCTGTCTGGGATGAGCAGATGTTTGTACGTTGCCTCCCCAGGAAGAGGCACACAACACGGCTCCTCTTGCCACTTGCTATCTTCACATACTGTGTGAGCGCCCTTTCTATAACAACTTTGAAAAAAAGAAACTCCTTCATTGCAAACCCTTCCACTGAAGCTAAATTTAGTGTTTGTGACATCCAGTGTTTGAGGTGCCCATTCGTTTTCTTTTCTATTGGCATGAAAATAAACACATAGTTGTGATGAAAAGACATTCCACAGAGGTAGCGGTGTGTGCACCGCCCTGGCAATGTGTTCCTCTGTACTCTACTTGAAAGCCTTGCTAAGGTCTGGGCCAAGGAAGCATCCATCAGAGTTGCTGAATGAATGCACAACCAAGCTGTTTGTTTTTTAGTTGTTGTTGTTTTGCAGTTCTGGAGGCTGAGTCTGGAACCTTGCATATGATATACAAAAGCATGCGTGTGCATGCATGCGTGTGTGCACGCGCAACACACACATATATCTGCTCTACCACTGAGATACACCCCCAGCCCTGCAATACCAGCTTCTGTTCCCTGTTCCCACTCAGGCACAAACACTATGCTCGTGAAGAAGCTCATTTCTCTTCATGCATACAAACCTGTTAGTGTGGCTATGGTGTTTGGAAAGTGCGACGGTTAGTTTTAATTTTTCAACCAGATGTGGCCTAGAATAATCGGGGAAAGAGTCTCAATAAAGGGATCGCCTCCATTGGCTTGGCCTGTGTGCGTGTCTGTCAGCTATTCCCTTCCACGAGTTAATTCACGTGGAAAGACTCAGTCTACGGGTGGCAGCTTGATTGCCTAGGCAGGGGTTCCCGACATGTGTGACGGTGGGAGAAATCAAGCCCAGTAAGCGTGCAAGCGTGCAAGTGAGCAGAAGTCAGCAAGTGTGAACTCAGTTCTCTCTGCTCTTGACTGTAGAAGGGATGTGACTAGCTATTCAATGCCTTCGCCATGACTTTTCACAATGGTAGACTATTATCAGAATTGTAAACCTGGGCTATTGCTCAGCAGCAGAAATAAAACGGGAACAGGGTGGGAGCGAATGCTGCACCAGAGTCAGGGGGGTGTCACAGTGCAGGGGGCACAGCCATTGGTGCTACATCCCCTCTGGCTCTCCAAGCCCATCCTCCACTCAGCTTTGTGCCCAGGCCTGCTGACCTCTCTTGACTTCACGCTGAGTATGCACGTATCTATTTTAGTCTTTTGGAGTCAGTCAGCGGGGACACAGACAAGACTTGAGCATATCATGATGAGCAGCAGTGATTTTTTTCTTCTTCTGTTACAGATTCAACAGATCAAAAAGCAGGGAAAGACATTGCTACTGGTCTGGTTTTGTTTAAGACTTTATATTTCTGTCTTCTTTCTCTTTAAATCTCTCTCTCTCTCTCTCTCTCTCTCTCTCTCTCTCTCTCTCTCTCTCTCTCTCTCTCTGTCCCTCTCTCTGTCCCTAAGTTCCACAATGCATACATGGAGGTCAGAGGACAATTTGTGGGAGTCAGTTATCTTTAACTCTGTAGGTTCCAGAGATCTAACTCAGGTCTCCCATCTTGGCAGCAAATGCCTTTATTAACTGAACTATTTTGAAGTTCCTCTTTTTTTCCATTTCTCCCCGCCCCCCGCCCATGCATGTTTGAATGTGTGTCTCTCTGCACAGGAAGAGATCAGAGGAGACATAAGGTGCCCCACCCTCTCATTCTCTGCCTTACTCCCTTCAGAAGGGTCTCTCACTAAACCTGGATCTAGGCTGCTAACTAGCAAGCTCCAGAACCCCCACCCCCAATCTCCATCTCCTACCCCTATCTCTGGGGTTACAGGTGTGCATATAGTCACACCAAGATGGTTTTTTTTTTTGATTCTGGATATTTAAATGCAGGTCCTCAAGCTTGCACAATGCCCTTACTTATTGGGCCATCTTCCCAGCCCTGAGACATTCATACTTTGCTCAATGTGGGCTTTTCAAATTAATTTTCACTTTTAAAAATAGCACTTTAAGATAATATTTTATGTTAATTACTAATTAAACTTTATGCCTATGATGAGAGCCTTACTGTGCCCTCCCCCGCCCGGTGTGGGACAGGTTGGAATACAATCTTAACATCCTCCTCGGAGTACCCCAAGAGAGGCCATGCCTGTCCCTTACGAGTGGACCCTTCCCTTACTTTGTTTCTACCAAGCCTCCTACACTAGCTTCTTTAGTTTTAAGGGTGTATGTTCAGCAGGGTGTGACTATCAGCTATACAGGCCCCTTCTTCAGGGGCTCCCACCCTTCTGTAAACTTTATTTTATTCTCCCCATCACCCACTATTCAGCCCATCTGCTTCATGTCACAGCGCTCAGCCCGTAAGCACTAACGCTTTTGTGAACCACTAAACATTCTTCATTCTTAAAAAAAAATATTTTAGAACAGATAACTTTCATTACAACAGTTATGTATGGAGTGCAATATTTATAAATTGGTTAATTCATTTGTTAAGGTATACGGTATGGGAGGGTTAGGGAGAAGAAACTTTCCATTATCCAAACTTAGGTGTTTCTATGGATGTTTTAGATTTTTCTGGTGCTTTCATACATTTATATAATGAATTTTAGGCATTTTCACATACCCCATTCCATCTCATCGATCTTCCTCTTTCACTTGAATTTTCTTCTTGAGAGTACCCCCTGCTTCTATTATTATTATTAAAATTGATTCATTTATTTCACATCTGATCGCCCTTTCCCCTCTCTCCTTTTTTACCATTTTCTCCTCATTACCTCCCCTTGCCTCCCAATCCACTTTTGTGCCTGTTCAGAAAGGGACAGTCCTCCCATAGATGTCAACAAAGCAGGGCATATCAGGTTGAAGAAGGACTAAGCTCCTATCCTTGTATTAAGGCTGGGTGGACAACCTAGTAGGAGAAATAGGTCCCAATGACTGAGAGATACTTAAAGAAATTGTTCAACATCTTTAGCCATCGGGGAAATACAAATAAAAGTGACTCTGAGATTCCATCTTACACCAGTCAGAATGGCTCAGATCAAGAACACTAATGACAGTTTTTGTTGGAGAGGATGTGGAGCAAGGGAAACACTCCTCCACTGCTGGTGGGAGTGCAAACGTGTACAGCCACTTTGGAAATAAAGATGAAATTTTCTCAGAAAATTGGGAATTAATCTACCTTAAGACCCAGATCTACACTTGGACATCTAACCAAAGAATGCTCAATCACACCACAAGGACGCTTGCTCAATTATGTTCACAGTAGCGTTATTCATAATAGCCAGAACCTAAAAACAACCTAGATGCCCCTCAACCAAAGAAGAGATAAAGGAAATGTGGTACATTTACAGAATGGACTATTACTCCTGCTTCATTTTTAAAATTTGAATTTTTATTCTCTGAGAATTTTATACATAAGTACACTGCACTGTCATCACGTCCACTCCCAACCTACAGAGTCTCCCCTGCCCCTCTGAAATTAATGATCTCTTCTGTATTATCATTGTTTTGTGCACACTCATCCCCACGCAAACAACCTCCTGAACCCGATTAGTGTTGCCCATATGTACATGGGTTTGGGGCTCATGACTGCCTTTAGCTCTTCAGCTAGAAGTGGGGCCTTATGAATTTTTGCCCCATCCATGCAGGCATTAATCTGGTTTTAAAGGTACAGAGAAGAAAAGCCTTAGGTAGTTCCTGTTTTCAACTGACAGAACCCGGAATCACCCAAGAGATAGATTTCTGGGTATGTCTGTGAGGGATTTTCAAGATGAACTGAACTGGAATGGGGAGACTTACCTTAAATGTATGGGACAATATTTCGTGGCTGCATAGAAATGATTTTTATATCAGCATTCTTTTGTTCCCCCTAACTGTGGGTGCATTGTGGCCAGCCACTTCATGTTCCTGCCATCTTACTGACTGTACCCACAAACTATGACCGAGACAGCCACCCCCACCCCTTAAGTTGTTTAACCTTAGGTATTTGGAGGTATTTGTTTACAACGGTGGGGAAAGTAACTAATATGGATAGGCCACAAACAGCCAGAATGTTTCTTATATACTTAAAAAAATTCCTGGAGCATTTTATAGCATGTTTCACTGGAACTTGTGAGTCTTTGCTCTGGGCATTGATTACTGACCTTCACGCTGACACTGCCTTGCAGTTTGAGCTGTAGTCTGATCATGTCCACCTCATCTGTTGTGCACAGCTGATTAAGTTCAGAGACCTTTTTGGACATCTCATCAATCGCGACTTCAATGGGATTCAGTTCTGTACTCGATTGGCTGATGACCTGGATCCGCTTCTTCACGTAGGGAAACAAGTGGCTGGCTGCATGGAAGCCACACAAAGATTTATAAAGGGTCAAAGAAAAGTCCTAGGTTCCCATGAGGGTCTTCAGGATTTTGTATTGTCTCCAGCTACTTCTGGTGTTCCTTCCCACCCTCACAAGCTCACCCCAACCTTCTCAAGGCTGTACTAAGACTGCCAGAGCAGCCAAACCCTGAAAGGATTGCAGTAGGCGCTGAAACTTGCCACCCCCGTAATGAGATCCACGCAGAGCTCCTGTAATGGCTTTCCACTATAGAGAAGAGCGAACAGGAGCTTGGCTCTTGGTGTGTTTACCACTAACCACTCAGTCAGCTTCCTGAAAGTGAATGAATGCTTGTCATAATTTAGAAATCAGGGCGATTCTTGGTGGTTCAGTTCAAAACTGGGGTCTCTCAAGGTAGTTGGGTGTCTTCCTCCAGAGGGCCTTCACTCAATTCTTTCTGTGGACTTTAGCATCCTAGACCTATCAATGCCCCTACATTAAAAAATTAATTTGTTTTTTAATGTTGTCTCTCTTGGAAATTCTTTTTTACTTTGTCTTTGTTCTACCCCACTGTTAGCACCATGGGAGCTTGGTTGTATCTCATTTAGTTGAATTGCCAGGATCCTGGGGAGATCCAACATCAAGTAAGCACACAGTGTCTGTTAACAAAGGAGAGGTGACTACTTCACAGGACTGACACAGAGAGCATAAAACGAGGTGTTCAAGTCCAACCTTATTCTAGAGAAGAGCTGGAATCTTACAGAGGGGAGAGTTTTGCCCTCAAGCCTAACATGCCAATAGCCGCTAACTCAGAAGCAGGTAAGGGTGGATTCGGGGAGAGGAAGGGAGCATTCGGTGTCCATGTCTTTATCATGGTGTGACACCATGACACTTGTGAATATTCCCACTCAAGGGAAAGGATTTCATTGGCAGTGTCTCTCCAAGGCTCCAAGGCCCCACTTTTTTAAAAAAAATTTTGTTGTTCTTTTGAGGTGCAATCCGACTATGTAGCCCAGGTTGGATCTGAGCTTTGGCTCCTCCCCACTACTGGAATCAGAGTTGCTCACAACCCCAGCTGGCTATGGAGTTTCCTTTTAGCAGAACCTAAAGAGGGGCAAAACGCCTGATCCCCCAAACAGCTCTAGGTCAATGCGTTTCGGGAACTTGCCTGCAGGGTTGAAGTCACCACATAGGTATGTACTTGCATGCAGTCTTCCTTGTTTTTGAGACAGGGCCTTTGATGAGATGGGGGGGGGGGCTCTCTGATCAGGCTAAATTGACTGGCCAGGAAGCCCTAGGGATCCAGCTGTCTCTGCCTGCCCAGTGTTGGGATTACCAATACATGCCTGCATGCTTGGATTTTGTGGTGGGCTCTAGAATGGAACTCATGTTTTTATGGTTATACAACAAGCATTTCACTAACTGTGCTCTCTTGCTGACCCCTGCAGCCACACTTGACTTAGGTAATCTAGCCTTGGCCCGAGGTGGGGAAGGTTTCATCCCGCACTTACTGGTCAAGACCGTCCTCCGTTTGCACTGCTCCGCCACTCCACCATGCTTCTTTCCTGACAGAGTGAAGGGTGTCTCGAAGACAAAGCGGTTGATGTTGTGATGCATTTCGAAATCCGTCCTCCGGTCGTCTATTTCCTTTTCTTCAAAGAATGGCGTCACATAGGTCACCTGAATATAGGCATACTTGGGGTCCAGGTCCTTGGGGTTTACCTGTGTAAACAGTAAGGGTACCGCAAGAGTGGTGAGCTGCAGGTGATTTATGAGTTCCCTTGCTGCCTCCTGGTGGATAAAAAAGCATTCTGTGCTCTGTAGACCACAGAAGACTGGATGACTGACAGCGGGTAAGAAGCCTGGCTCTCGTTAGCAACAGGACTTAGAGCTGGTTCACCAAGCTGGAGCCAGATGGCCTTGTGGATCTTTTCAACACAGATTCCTGGGTAGGGCACCATTTAAACTTTTATTCTCTATCCCTTCTGTAACGAGTCACCCTTGTGCAGAGTGAAAGTTCCTTGGAAGCAGAAACACCTCTCTTTGTTCCTTTGTGGTGTCGCGATGTCCCTAGACTGGTACCATTGGCTTTGGACTGGCAATGTGGAAGAAGGCTCCTTGTCTCCCTTACCTGACTGCCTGTTAAACGACTGCAACTTTTTGCATTTTCATTGTTCTTGTGTGTGTTGCATATGTGCTTTATTCATGAGCGTTGGTGCATGTGTATGGGTGTGCATGCATGCGTGGAGGCCTGGAATCATCACCTTTAGCTCTTCCATCTTATCCATTGAGGCAGGGTGTCTCATTAAAACTAGTCTTGCATTTCATTTCATCTAGGGAATTCTAGGCATCTGCCCTTGGAGGCAGGGATTGCAGGTCGGCCACCATGCCCAGCTGGCATTTATATGGGTTTCTGAGGATTTGAACTCAGGTTCTCATGTTTGCGTGGTACTTGCTTTAATTAGCTTTACTGAAGAGCCACTTCCCCAGCCCCAAGTTTTTGTATTTGCCATATCTCAAATCCTTATCAGCAATAATCCATTCTACCCAACTTCTTTGGCAAAGCTGCTTTGGTTCCTAGGCTTATTAATAGGAAGGAAACAGGCTGGACAGCTCAGGGAAATCTGAGGAAATTTCTCTGGCTCCCCTTTGGAGAAGGAAGGATGTTTCTTGAAGATATCTTGAATTTTAAACCTGTTTTTAATCTTCTTCATATTTCTATCCTTCTACTTCTTACCCAATTCTAGAAATTTCAGGAAACTTGAATATGGCTAAAGAACGGTAATACATGAGCAAGCTGGGAGTAGTTTAATGAGAAGATACATTGCTTCCTGCAGCCAAGAAGAGGTTCTTTGGATTCTCTCAACTCATACCACGTGATTGCAAGTGTGACTCTCTTAGACGGGACAGCTCTCGCAGAATGATGTGGCTTGCAAAGACCTCCTGGACCGGGTAAACAAATATGTCCTACTTGGTTTTCCTCCAGCTCTGCTTCTGAGCACAGCCACTTTAACATTTTAGCAGCTATCCAAGTGCAAATGGTAGACATGGAAGCAGAAATGCAAAAGCAGGAGACGTGCTAAATTAAAGTACTCAGTTGAAAAACTGTCTAACAGTGCCGGAGAGTTGGCCCCGTGGTTAAGAGTGCTGAGTGCTCCTGCAGAGGACCTGGAGTGGTTAGCAGCACCCCCATGGTAGCTCTTATAACCACTTGGAACTTCAGTCCAGAGGACCCAGCGCCCTCTCTGGGCATCTGTGAGCACTTGCACAAACATAGTGTTCATAAATTCAGGTAGATACAGGCACATAAAAACAAACAAACAAACAAACACACCTCCCTCTACCTCACTGGCCAGCCAATAGGCAAAATGTCTAATACTTTGGGTGGTTCATTTTGCATGGTCAGCTAGGAAATTAAAACATTCACTAGAAGAAAAGAAGGATCAAGTCAAGTCCCGTCGCACACTGTTCCCTACCTTATTGGAGTCCTGGATTATCTTCACATTGTCTGCTCCGAATTTGTCTGCATAGAGCTTGAGGAGTCTTTGGGAAATCTCTGAGAGACCTGTCAACTTAGGCTCTTTGTAGATATACTCTTTGCCCTCTTCTTCCTCGAAGAATCCCTAGGGGAGATACACAGCGAGCCACCTGCTTTACTAGAGAACTCTAGTGACGAATCATAGCAAGACAAAAAGCCATATGCTTAAAAAAAAGGGTTCAGTTTTTCAGGTGTCTGAAGCCATTAATTAGGAGCCTATGACGTTCAAATCAGAAAAGAAGATGCAAAGAAAATAGAATACTGTTTCATAAACCATAATTAAACAGACACTCTCCAGTAAGACAAAGGAATGTCAGCGCAGATCCTATACATATCTTCTCTTCTTGTAGAAATCAGGAAGTATTTGCTTGCATATAAATTGGAGGAAGGATGCCCTCTTGTGGTAGTCTTAAGTAGAACACAAAATTTTAAGTAATGTTTGGCTTTTTTTTTTTTAGAAGCACATTCATTATCATTTTAAGTGAAGTCTTCTATGAATCTTTAAAAGCAGCACAGGCGACAGCACATGGCATGCATGTTCCCCCTTCATCTGGGGTGAAGACCTGTGACACTTTATTGTTATAGTGACAGAAATTGCCCATGATGAGCTCCAGTGACAGCTATTTTAAAAAGTCCACATCAATTTGTCTTCAAAGACTTTAAGGTACAAGCTAGCCATGTGTAACTTAATCACCAATCACCCAGTTTTTAAATTCTTGAAAGGCTGGACTTTACAGGACTAAAAATAACACCCAGGCCATCATTTTTATTCCATCAGATCCCAGTGGGCTTTAGCCTTCATAAATCTGTCTGGTTTGAAGCCAGGGAAAAAGAAGATCTTATTATCTGCAGATAACTAAGTGAGAAATTCCTTCTAATTCATTCTCTTTGAAGAGACAGGAGCATGTCTCCTCCTGACCCTGTGGAATAGGTGTGGGCTCAGAATACCAGATGAGCTCAGCGAGAAGAACCCACATGATCTGTTTCTTCCGATTGCAGAGTTTGTCTACAAAGAAATAGATTTTGAAGTTTGTAAAACTACCGAGTCCAACAAGAGATAACATTATTTAAAAAACAAAACAAAACAAAACAAAAACCCAAAAACTTGTTTTTGAGGGATGGGGGAGATGGCTCCGTGGTTATGCATTTGGCAGCATGTGTAATGACTGGGATTTCAATCCTTCGAACCCAGGACTTGGGACTGCCTTCCTAGAATTCTAACCCCAGAAGATGGAGGCGGAGAGGCCTCCAAGTAAGCTGGTTAAGGAAACTAGCCACGTCAGTGGTCTCTGGGGTTGACTGAGAGACTCTGCCCCACTGGATGAAGTGGGGGAGTGATCACGCATGAGTCTCTCTCCAGTCTCTACATGCATGAGTACTCTGTGCACATAGACCCCCCACACATGTGTGCCCATACATGTACAAACATGCAGACATACACTTCAACATACATATGCATGGCACACACATACAAATGGAAGGAAGGAAAAAGTATTTTTGACTAAAATGTTCGTTACTTGAGAAAGATTATGGACAAATGTCCTAATGCAGCCTAATTTTTATGGATGGTGAGAGGTGATCTAAAACGATTAAGCTCACAACTGTCTGGTGTTGAACACTTGCACAGCCCTTGTTCTCAACAGCTCATTATGTATCATAGAGGGCTATAGGCTTGCAGAAGCCAATGCCCAGGATCCACGTCCCAGCTTTCTTCCTGTCAAGCAGGCACTGCCTAACTTCTTGTCCATCTTCCTGATTTCAGCACATGAAGCAATGCATGTCCAGCTTCTGACACATTGTCTGGCCTTTAGGAAGGGGGTCACTGTATCTGCCCAATGAATAAATAGATGAATAAAATTGTTTTTGGAAGATGTATGTCTCACAAAGGTATAAATATATTTGGCGAATGTCCCCTGGCTCTTTATGAAAAAGCTAAGCTTGAATAATCCTTTTGATAAATATGCAAATGCAAGGAGCTGATTTTTAATACTTTTGCCCCTGCCCCGACCCTGCACTTCTAGAAGGGGGGGGGGCTATGATGTGGAGAGCACAGAAAGCTGAAAAGCTGTTCCCAGACACTCCCTTAGACTCCGCAGGGGTGAGAGAGGTCTGATTCTCTTCCTCTTGGACGCCTGCCTGCTTTGCTTCTTGCACTGCTGACTGTGGGCTCTTGCCTGACTCAAGGTCAGGAGTCAGTACTGAAAACTGACAGCCCGAGACATCAGAGGAGTAAGACCTGGGAAGAAAATACCAGAATTCCCGAAGGGCCTCAGCCAAAGCAACAATTACAACTTCAACTGCAACAGGGGAAAAATGCCCTCCAGTTTCATGAAAAAACCCCACCCCACCCTGCCCTCCCCTCCCCTCTGTAACATAGGAACTAGTGTGATGAGATACCCTCACTGTGGATTTCCCTCCTGATAAATTCTGAATCCGGGGTCAGCAGGGAGTGGACAGAGGCAGACCTTTGTTGTGGCCATTGTGACTTTGCGACCTTGGTGGTAACCTGTGATTTTCTTTCGTGCCTACTCCTTGGTCTGTAGGATGGCAAGCACACATTTGGCCATGTATTAGGAGTCCCCAAGTGCAGGGTCTGACCCACAAAGAACGTTCCATGAGTATGAGTTACGACAATGACGATGGCAACCAAGGAAGACTTCCTGGCCATGGGACAGCTTGAGTTCTGACTTTATGCAAGGCTTGCAGCAGTTCATTGCTTAAGCAAACAATCCCCAGTATCTCTTGCATCAGAGCTGTAAATTTTTTTTTATTCAAAGCATTTCTACTGATGGTCCTTGCCACATTTGGGCCACTGATTTGGTAGGAAACAAATAATCCTTAGACCTTTTCTTCCTCCTGAAGATTACTTTCTGTGTTTGCTGCTTTATGTGTGATGAGTGATCATCATGTGTGTACCATCTTGCTAATCCCAGACCCCCACCCCTTGTGTGTGTGTGTGTGTGTGTGTGCGCATGTGGTGTGATGTGGTGTACCACTCCCAATAGTTCTGAGACAGCTGTAAGAAGTAAGGAGTAGCAGAATTCACGTGCTGTTTGTCAGGGCTTAAGAAAGGCACCTTTTCAGCCAGACCAATGGCAGCTGTTGAAACGTTTGGAATGAATGCTTACCTTCTGACAAGGAAACCACTGAAGAGGGCAGAGGCCGCTGAGCTGCAAAGCATGATCTGAGGGAAAGCTTCGCTCTCAGACATGCCCACCAAGTCAACAATTTAGGAGTGGGGTGTGTATGTGCGTGATGCAAACCAAGCGGCAGCTCCCCACTTTGCTTTAGGGTCCAGGTTGTGGACTGGCTACATTTCCAGGCAGTGGGACATGGGGCCTGCACATGGCTACAGCTGGTTTGATTTTTTTTTCCCACCAAAGTTATTCCATAATGTAGTATATGCCTTAATGTGCTGTCATTCTGAAGAAGCACATTCTACTTAAGTAAGTAATTCGGGTCAGTGAAGTTAACACACGTAGACTGAAACCTCAAGGCAATAAATACGGCTAAAAACCCACTTCAATAAACTAACAAATAAAATTATTGATTCTTTTCTAGTTTTTTTTATAAAGTTCTTCAGAATATTGAAGTGCCTTTAGATGAGAACCGGGATGTCAAATATGAGTCCCTGCTTTGATGTTAAAAAGGTCCAACATTCACAAGTCAAACAATTCAGACAAAGAAGATTTGGTTAGCAGCAGGTTAAATGCTTTCAGAAGAGAAGACACAAGAATGTAGGAAAATTGTTCCCGGTAAGCAGGAGTGCATAAATTATGTTTAGATAGATAGATAGATAAATAAATAGATAGATAGATAGATAGATAGATAGATAGATAGATAGAGCCAAGATCAGTTACTTTCACATAGACAGGAGCTGGAAGAGAGTCTATTGCATCTCAAAACGGAGATGTTACTTTGTTTTCAAACTACACATGTATGTTCCCCATGCCCTCCAAGCTCTTTTCCATCCAGATTCTGAAATACATCTACTCCGAAGGACGCATGATCCACTAATACACTGAGTAACGTCCTCCACTCTAAGATTTCCAGCTAATTAATTCCAGGGCTATCTGATATTTGAAGCTATGTAAGGAACATTTACTGGCCTGTTTTCTTACTAAAGGCCAGGGCCTAAGCATTTCATTGGTTACAGGCAGTGTTTGATTGCTACTGCTGTTTCCTTACTCTGGCAATAAATCCTTGAGGGAAGTCGGAGAGCTGCTTTTTGCTGGCTGTTATACCCATAGCCAAGGCTGCCAGCTGCTGTGTGCGAAACTCCATGCTATGCACGACTCATATTTTTAAAAAAGTCCCTGCTGTGAAGAAAGGGTTTTCAACTTGCTTGTTAATGTCTGCCTCATTGCAGACTTGGTTAATATTAAACAGCCTAGTCAACACAATAAGATGGGAACACTAGTCCACACAGTACACTGATGTGTGCTCAGAGGACTTTGTAGAGGCAAAGAGCCTATTTTCTATTATAGTCACACAATCTCTTGAGCACGATTGCAAGATGCATCTGTGTGTATGCTAAAAGGTGTGTTTTAGAGGAATATAAAGTGACATCTTGAATAAGAAGTTGCTTTTTTTGAGTACAGGGATTATGTTAATCACTGGAGAGTTCGTCTCTGAGTTCTGGAAACTTCATTCTGCACAGATTCAGGAGAATGTGCAATCCTGCTTTGGTTTACTTATCAAGGCAACGGGATGGGAGCTGTCTACTCCTGCTGAATACCACAGTTCACAATTGCCATTTGGTGCCCTGGCGTGTGCATTTGAATATCATTTGCATAATGATCATTAGAGCTCTGATTTGTTACTCATTAGGGTGAACTAACTCCACAGGTGCTCTTTGTCCAAAGGCAGCTGATGGTGGTCCTTAGGGAGGGTCATGCTTAGGTAAGTTTATCAGGTCTGCACATAAAAAGATATTTTTACTTCTAAGCTCTGATTGGATTTATTTTTCTTAGCCAACGGCAAGCGATAGTCCTTCCCCATAACAAAAAAGTAGCTAGACCATCAGCATATGTTTTAAGAAATCTGAAAAAAGAACAAAGTTAGGTCACTTGAAAGCAACATCCCCGAATGGCCCCCTCAGTCCATTTAGTATATGGTTCTCAAGGATTCTTATAGTAGGTGAGTTAAGGACTCATGAATTCAAGTTTATAGATGAAGATGTAAGATACCCACATGACATGGAGGTGGGAAGGAACCTAAAGAATTACAGAAAAGTCCGCATTGTTCATGTGAGAAGAGCTGAATGGTGACAGAACATGGAAAGACCTTTTCTCTTCCTTAATGAATAATAATTATATTATGCCACATAAAGATGTCAGTTTTGTAGATAAAAACAATGGCTAAAGATAGGCAATTTCAAAGACAACACTTTTACTGAGAGTTCTTGATACTGGTAGATAATTTTAGGTCTGACTATGTTCACGGTCTTTCTATCCCTCTTTCTGAATCTCTAAAAATGTTGCATGATGGGTGAAGGCTTGTTCTCTTTAATTCTTTGTGTTTAGAATCACCTCTAAAGGACCAGTGTCTGCTAATACAGAACCTGATTTTTCAAAGGATTCCTTGCAAAAGACTCTGAGAAGGACTCTCGTCCTGAAAACAGTCACTATTCCAACTTCTTACCACCTTCAGCTCCATAATGACTCGCAACCTGTGGGTTGTGACCCATTTGGGGTTGCACATCAGATGCCCTGCATATCAGATATTTACATTACAATTCATAATTTACAGCTAGCAAATTTACAGCTAGGAAGTAGCAATGGAAACAATTTTATGGTTGGGGGGGTCACAACCATGAGGAACTTTATTAAAGGGTTGCAACACTGGGAAGGTTGAGAACCACTGCCAAACATTTGATTCATGATAGCAAGTGATCTCCAGTATTAAATCTATTCTGAATCTATTTAAAACATGTGCTATCCTTATCTACCTTGTGCACTTGTGTGTGTGTGTGTGTGTGTGTGTGTGTGTGTGTGTGCGTGCGTGCATGTGAAGCTTCTAGATTACACCCTCTACTTTTGTGGAGAAAGACAATGTGTGAAAAAAGAGATACTTTTTTTTTTTTTTGTAATTCAGGCAACTGGAATAAACAGAATTTAGAGCAAGAAATGCAAGATGGCTCCAAAAAGAATCAAAACAGCCATCTCACTCTTTGTACCAAATGTTGATCTGTACAAGAATGTTAAGGTTCAGTAGAATTGTAAGGAGGGATGTGTGAGGATTATTAGAGCATGCAAAGGGACACAGAGGAATGAACTTACCACAGCCTGGAACAACCAAGACCCAAGGAAGAAAAGAGCAAACATTTGCATTAAAAACTAGTTGGGAAGCAGCAAGGTCTGTCCCACCTTTTCACCAGCTCGTGTCTCACACATGGGTTTGCACGGTCAGGGCATTAATTGGAACCTTATTACTTTTTTTCTGGCAAGTCATCAAAGATTTGGATTATGTCCTGGTTAGCAAAACGCCCCTTACATGGATGGCATCGTTCTGCTGCTCAGTTAGCCTGTATGTTTCCTCCAGTCATCCAACCCCCATACCCCCTTCTTGGTGGGATTTTCTGTTATTTTTTTCACTAATGCTCTGCCAATGCCATACAGTTTATATTTCTTCTAACATAATATTGCCTCTCATCTGAAAGTCCTGCACACGCCTCTCCTCCTCAGCAGATACACACACTCAAGCTATTTCAGATTCTTTTTTAATCCCCTCTCCACATGACTATAATTAGCATTTCTCTATAGACTGCTCTCATAACACTATGTCTCTCTGTCTCTACAGTGATGTTGTTGGGAACTAAGAAGAATCCACGTGGGATGGGGTGGACGACAGAGGTAACTCCTCATGGGTCCTTTTCAGAGAGACTGAATCAGAAGTGAGCTTTAAAGGTACCTTTAGTGATCAGAGGAATCTCTGTTTTTCTAAAGACTTCAGTGGGTAAATTATCTATATGAGCAACACTGGACCAGACACTACCTGCATCCTTAACAGAGTCCAAGGAGAACGAGAGGCTGTGTGTAGTCGTGCCTCACGAGAGGGAGAGGAAAGAGAGTTCTGTGAGCTGCTGTGAGTATAAACTAGGCTGGCACACTTGTCTCTGAGGGTCAGAAAGACTTTTGCTGAGCTAGAAGGATGGCACAGCCTTTCTGAACAGGAACCATGGCATTCCTGGGGTTATACCATTTAAAGCATCATTACAAGGAGATGTTCAGAATTAATGTGAAACACTTCCCTTCAGACCAGTGCTATGGCTAGCTAATATCTCCAGCCTTGCTCATTGCTAATGCAGGACCTCGAGAAAGATAACTTTACAACCACATTGGCCTGTGACAGAGGAAACAACAAGGCCCGGGATGCTCTGCTTTGAAACAGTGGTGATTTGAAAACAAGAGAGACGACGTACAGGATCCTAAAGCCAGTGGTTGGGAATGGTGGGCAATTTAGGGTGTTATTTCTTAAAACATGCCTGATTCGATTTCACTTTAATCAATCACACAGCCCTGTTAGATACATCAGGGTAAAATGCAAAGAAGAGAACGGTGAAAAAGAAGCCTCCTCTACTTCCAAAGGCTAGGAATGACTTTTTTTTTTTTTAAACGTAACTTTTACAAGTTTCATTGATTTTTCTACATGTTTGTGCTTTAATACATTCCTACGGGCAAACTGATTGTCACAGTCATAGAAACACTCACGGAAGTACAAACACCCCCCTCCCCTGGTCCACTGATGTATGTAGTCAGATGTCTTATAAAGAACGGAAGCCGGCAATCTGAGCAGAACAGTACTTCTGGAGGACTTACCTGCCCATAGAATGCCACTCTGTAGTAACGCCCAAACAGGCGCTTCTCGGAGTTCACCACCTCTGCCACTTTCAGATACGACCGGTGAATGTCATAGTAGAGATCTGATAATTTCTGAAACCAGAAACCAGAGGGTTTGTGAGGACAACGCTGACATAAAAAGAGAACGTTGCAGGCCAATGGAAAGAGCTAGAAAACATCATACTGAGTGAGGTGACCCAGACCCAGAAAGACAATTATCATACTTACCCACTCACAAGGGGTTTTTAGACATAAAGCAAAGAAAAACAGCCTACAAATCACAATCCCAGAGAATCTAGACAATGAGGACCCTAAGAGAGACTTACCTGGATCTGATCTACATGGGAAGCAGAAAAAGACAAGATCTCCTGAGTAAACTGGGAGCTTGGGGATCATGGGAGAGGAAGGGGGGAGTAGAAAAAAATGTATAGCTCAATAAAATAAAAAAAAGAAACCAAAGAGAGAGTTTGCGAGAGAGAACGTTGCTATGTTTGCATGCCAACTCAAATTAAAAAATCCCATGGCTTTCTCTGGGTGCAGAGCACATACTTTGAAGTCTCGTTGCTTCTCAAAGACAGCGATGATGGGCTTGTTGACATCAGCGATGAGCTCATAGCGTTCAGACTTCCAGAGAAACTCCACACACATGTAGAGCTGTTCCACCAGGATATTCTGCAAGTTCCCCAGAGAAAAGGAGCTTTTTAGGTGATTGAGGATGCAGCTCATTCCTGAAACTTGGTTTTGAAACTATTTTGGTCTTACGTGGTTTCTGGATTCTTGATCTTCGTGACTGAGATTACAGCCCAGCGTGGGATTGCTGTACCACCTTGGATTGCCCCTCTCTCCTCATCATCACTTAACTATGCAATGGCTATGCCGAGTTCAGACCTTTTTGGTTCTTTCCATTGCAATTGTCACTGATTAGGTCCCATCCCTGCCACTTCCCTCCCAGACATGCACCCCTCGACAAGCAGCAGTTTTCTGCAAACAGGTGTCTCTCTCCAATGGCTGCTCGTCAGTGATATTTCCTTCTAAAACGTAAGCCTGCTCACAAGGACTCCACCCCCATAAACATTTGTGGAAATCCAGTTTATACCAACACCATCTGATTTCTCCAGATTGAATGAAATTCAAGATGGTCTGCCACCCTGTTTCTAACATTCTGCCTTGGTTTTCCACTCTGGCTCCAACTTTCTACCTCATTCCGTCTTGAGAACGCTTCTGTCCTCTACCGACTGCCCCTGCTGCCGATGCCCCTATAAGAACACTCCTTTCCTACATGTGCCTTGATGTCTAACAGCAGCACTCGTTATACAAATATACAGAGCTTTTACTGATGCCTCTTCACCTTCATTACAAGCTGCTTCCATGTAAGAAACTGCCATCTTTTAATTTAAAAGATAGAATGCCGCAATTCTTAGTTATTGGACATCTGTTTTAAACTGACTGCTTTTCACCTTGAAGATTCACCTTCTAAGATTCTCAAGTCTTCAAAAGCAGGGATTATGCCTGATTTATCTTTGTTTTCCTGCCCTTAATACAGTGTCTTTCAGAGTGGTGCTATATCAGTTAATACATCAACTATGTGAAGTTATCAATTATGAATCTCTAAAGCAGGTATATATTATTTGAATATTTATAACAGCATCTTTTAATAAAAGGCTCTGAGATACACCATTTGCAATCATTTCTATAAAGGTCAATTGTATTTGCTATAGTCACATGCAGTATCACCAAACTAATATGGAATTGTTTGCAAAAGTGCATAAAAGTACAACTCTCAGACAGGCGGTGGTGGCGCATGTCTTTAATCCCAGCACTTGGGAGGCAGAGGCAGGCAGATCTCTGGGAGTTCAAGGCCAGCCTGGTCTACAGAGCAAGTTCCAGGATAGGATCCAAAGCTACAGAGAAACCCTGTCTCAAAAAAAATACAACTCCCAAATTTGTTTATTTTTTCCACATCTATATTAATACAAAGACTTTATAAAATTAGCTAATGGACTTTTATTTCTTTGTGAAGGAAACTCTGCTTAATTCACCAGAATTGTTGTTACGTGATTTCTTCTAGAAAACTGCTTTGTCATGAGAACCAACCAGCTAACATCACAAGGCTTTCCCACAGAAATTGTGAACCCTTTTGCTGAGCCAAATTTGTAAATAAATAAACTTGTGTAAAAAACAACTGCGATGAGCTCATAAAAAATAGAGCATCCCAGCCAGGCAGTGGTGGCACATGCCTTTAATCCCAGCACTTGGGAGGCAGAGGCAGGAGAATCTCTATGAGTTCGAGGCCAGCCTGATCTACAGAGTGAGAGCCAGGGCAGGCTTCAAAGCTACACAGAAAAACACTGTCTCGAACCCCTCTAGACATAAAAAAAAATTAGCATCTCTTATTACATTTTCCCAGAGAGTAGAGTTTGTGCGTCTTACAGAAGAGCTGACTATATAGCTCTGAGTAAGAGCAGTAAATCAGGCTCAGCTTAAAATTTCTATGAAGATTATGTTTTATCAATAGAATTGATATTATTTGTGGCTATTGTGAAGGATGATGTTTCTCTGATTTTTTTCTCAGTTACTTTATCATTTGTATAAAGGAGGGCTACTTTTTTTGGAGTTGATCGTATATCCTGCCACATTATTGAAGGTCTTTATCAGCTGTAGGAGCTCCCTAGTAGAGTTTTTGGGGTCATTTGTGTATACTATCATAACATCTGCAAATAGCAAAAGTTTGACTTTTTTTTTTTTTCAATTTGAACCCCCTTGATCTCCTTTTGTTGTCTTATTGCTCTAGGCAGAACTTCAAGAACTATGTTGAGTAGATACGGAGAGAGTGGACAGCCTTGTCTTGTTCCTGATTTTAGTGGAATCAATTTGAGTTTCTCGCCATTTAATTTGATGTTGGCTCTTGGCCTGTTGTATATTGTTTTATTATAGCTAGGGAGGGCATTGGACCTTCCCCAAAGCAAAGTGCCTTACCCTCTCTGAAGAGTGGATGGGGGTGGAATGGGGGGCAGGTGGAGGAAACAGGAGGAAGGGGAGGGAGAAGGAACTGGTATTGGTATGTAAAATGAAAAAGATATTTTGTTTTCTTTTTTAAAAAGAAAACTAAAATAAATTAAATAAAAAAGAAAAATAATATACTATATTTATATATATGTGAAAAATAGAATTGATATCTGTTAAGCTTGGTCTTACTTGAGCCTCAGTTTCACTTTGTTTAACAACATCATAATGCGGAGCAACTTCATCTGACTTTTCAATGCACACAAATATCACAGTTCAATGCATTTTTAAACTTAATCGACGTTAGATCAATTGAGTCTAACCTCATTGTATGGTGTATCTTGCATTCCAGAATCCTCTTTCATTGCTCCTTCTTCTTTAATGTTTGGGGTGATGCTCAGGAAAGCTGGCCATCCCATAGAGAACATGCCTTGGGGAAATGAAGCACAATGAAATATCACTTGAGGCAATTTTGGCATTAGAGCATGGCTTGCTTTGTGAAGTTAGTATTGGCAGTATCATAACACACGCAATGCACAGGACGGTTAGCTAGGGCATGGTTTCTGGAGCTGCCTGTGTTCATTGATATCAGATGTACTTTGCAAGAAAGGCATCATTTACTTCTCCAACTCTGAAACCTCATAACATAAAGCCTCTTAGATATTTCATATATATCAGTGGGATTCAGTAGATTGATTTACTTACTGATAGATATTAATACATGCTAATGAAGCATGTATTACCATTTTGGAGTTCACACCTAAGTATCTCCCCTATTCAATAGATATAGCATAGTATAGCCACTATTACCGTCAATATCACAGGGGGTGGTTAAAATGCTTTAATGTTGAAGAGCCACAGAACTAACTGGGGCAAACGCTGACACTTGAATTTCATCAGTTTTCTTTCATTTGGTTGCAGATACAAGGTGAAAGTCTACGCTGCTCTACAGTTCTACAGGATCTAAAGATGATAAATAGCCAAGTAGGAGGGGCATGCTAAATAAAGTGATGTCTGCTGACTGTCATATAAAAATTAGCGTGTGTGGCAGACAACAGTAAGAAGGGATATAAGGTGAACTTGCTCCTGTGGTGTAGACCTGATCTCATCTCCTAGGTCCCCAAGCAAGAAACTTCACTATCTTAAGGTTCATCTAAGTGATTTGGAAATTGCATTATTTGGAAATTTTACTGTAATTTCTTTAGAAAATATACACAGGTTTAAATGAACATGAACTGAATTATGCTTCTAAAAATACTGCAAATAAAAGTCCATTATCGCCGGGCGATGGTGGCGCACGCCTTTAATCCCAGCACTCGGGAGGCAGAGGTAGGCGGATCTCTGTGAGTTCGAGACCAGCCTGGTCTACAGAGCTAGTTCCAGGACAGGCTCCAAAGCCACAGAGAAACCCTGTCTCGAAAAACCAAAAAAAAAAAAAAAAAAAAAAAGTCCATTATCATTTTGTTTGGGTAGTTTGATTCTAATTCTATACTGAGTTTTCAACAGCAATTTGCAAGTTAAAATAATGTTATCAAGAATATTGTAGTCAAGAAGCTGTACTTGAATGAACTTTTAAAGAGATTGTAGATAAAAATGTATTAATGATACAGTCACATTTTTACACAGAGAAACTATAGTTGTCACAAAATGCTTTTTATTAGACTTTGTTATAAATTGTCAGAGTAAATTATTATTATTATTATTATTATTATTCATTGATTTTGCAATGCCAGAAGTCAAACACCAAGTATTACACTTGCGAAGTAAATACTCTATCACTGAGACACACAGTCTTTAAGAAGTGAAATAGAACATACCTATCATAAAGGAATATACATCTATATGAATATATATCTACATTCTTACTTTGAATAAACTACTGTACCCACGAACTATTCTCTCCTTACATTTATATAATTTATCAATTTCAAACGAAAATTCCAGTGATGGGCCAGCATGTATAAAGGTATGACCATAATTAATAATCCTGAAGACTGGATAATATTTCATTTTCTGATAACTGAGAAGCAAGCTAAAATTCTTAAGTTTGGGAAGGGATATCTGAGTGGATATTGCTTGAGGCTTTATTTCTATTGACCTGAAATGGCTTTTGTTTCTAGGAACACATTCACAGAGGTTTGACTGAACCAAACTTTAAGCTGGAAAGCTGATTTCCTTAGCAGCCAAGGCAAATGAGCACAGTTAGGTCAACTCACTTCCTCCACCTGGAGTTGTTAGTAATGGGATGCTATCACAGGGATGGGTGTCTTCTGGAAGCAGGGGTGGTGTGCAAATCTTTTCCATTTTCCAGTAACCTATGGTAGTGCAAGATGAGGTTAGAGCACGGCTCACGTTGTGATTAATCCAAGCTTATGGAACCATAGACTATTATGTAAGGAGACATTGCCATCACTTTGAAACAAGAAGTTGCCCGTCACCATCCACGACATGAGTGTGCCAGTGAAATCATTGAATTAAAAAATATTAAAGTCTAGGATAATGAGGAATATCTAACAAAATTAAAAGTTATTTAATAAAGCATCCATTTAATGAATGCATGTGTTAGGTCTCAGGATGCTGATTCCCGGGTTGTTAGCCCCTTTACACGGCCCTCTTACCCTTGCGTTTGAGGTACTCCGCGATGAGTGCAGCAATATGGATGTAACACATGGCAGCCTATAACAAAACACAAGACAGAGATTCCAAAGATGTATTTCACTCTTCACGAAACTTAGTGGTTGCCGAAGGCGAGTCAGTGTGCCCTCTCAGGATACGCCATGCAGACTAACCCTTAGTTATGAAAGAAGTGAAAATATCAACCAAGTGGACGTTTTTAAAGTTGCATCTCAAATAATCGATGTTGCCACCTCTATGTTTATACACAATCTGATGCCTTCTAGTTAGAATCAGGTATCACTGAGCCCTACACCAAAGTTACTGCATCGAATATATAGATGTATATCATATACATTGGTGGAAAATACAGCGCTTTTTATACTTCACGCTGTGTATAAAAAGTTAATTATTCAGATAAGGAGTACAATGTTAATGAAGAAGGAATGAGCCTTCGCTCTTCACCTCAGACAGGTCTCCATTTCTTGCATGAATCTTGGCCATGCTTTCCAGCCAGGTCCTCCGTAGCTCAGGGGTACTGGCGTAGGAGTTTGCTAGGCTGTACTGGAGGTCCACCAGCATCTCGGGGTCCTTCTCATGCTCTTTCATCTGGGCTGTGGCCATCAGCACGGTCCTTATACGTTTGGTCAGATCTTTCACCTCTGCTGGAAAATTGCTGTTCTTTGGAAAAGAGAGGGCCTGAGTCATTATCTGTTTAGCATTCAATTATTAATTTCAATCTATGCTCAAATTTTAAACAATATTTTATTGTTTTACGTGTGTAAGTGCTTCGATTGCGTGTATGTTTGTGCATCAATTGTTCACCTGGTGCCCTCAGAGGCCAGAAGAAGATATTGGATCCCTTGGATTCAGAGTTATGGACAGTTGTTAGTTGTTTATGACTTGTAGATTCTACGAATTGAACTCAGGTATTCTGGAAGAGCAGCCAATACTCTTAACCACTGAGCTATCTCTCCAGCCCTTCAACCTATACTCTTAATTATGGCTTGGCACCACAAGTTCTTATATTTTATGTATTGTTCATAAGTTGCATTCTATATATTGCAATTGTGGTTATATTCAAACATTTGGTGATAAGAATTATGGTGATTTAATCCCAGAGAACTCAGACAACAATGAGGACCTTAAGAGAGACATACATGGCTCTAATCTACATGGGAAGTATCAAAAGACAAGATCTCCTGAGTAAATTGGGAGCATGGGGACCATGGGAAAGGGTTGAAGGGGAGGGGAGGGAAGGAAGCAGAGAAAAATATATAGCTCAATAAAATCAATAAAAAAGAATTACAGTGATTACAGTGAACTGTACTGCCCGATAGTCCATCTTTCTAGCATTAGCCTCCTGATTGCCCTTGAGATTCTGTCCTCTCTGAGTTCATGCCACTTGAACAAGTTTTGACTTCATTCCTATTGATGGCATGTGGCACTGGATGGGCCAATCATATTGTTTTCATATATAGATCAAGGATGTTCCTTTTCTTGACTCAAATTGGTAGTGTTTGGAGAAGTGCTTTTCCATCCCTGACACGAGTGTCCTCACACTTTTTGAGGTAAATCCACAGAGACGGCCATAAATTGGGCAAATGAAGAAAAGCTGATGTAATACATAGACAAAACCAGAAACAGAGGGAGGGGCTCTCGAATCACTCTCTCGATCTCTAGATCAAGCCGGGCTTGAAGCTTTTTCTACCTCTGGCCTTCCGAAAGTGTGAAAAGAATCGGGAGGAAAAGATGAATTTGCTTATGATGGTTTTGAGTAAATAATGATGCTCTTGGCACACTTTGTTCTATAAGAACCAAGCCCAGATCTTAGAAATTCCACTGAAAAACATCACAGAGAGAGTGAGAACTAATGATTAGAAATTTAAGTAAGCAAATGGTACCAGTGATCAAAGTCTTGATCAGATAAGCACAGAATTCTTAAGCATCCTGTGATTTTGATGTCAAAGAAAAACTCCACCTCCGTTTATTTCTGATTCTTTAGAGAATCAGCCCAGGAAGCATCTCTTACTTTCATCTGTTTATCTCCATTGGCAAAGTTATTGGTGATCGCAAGCGAGTGTTGGAACCGAGATCCTCCAATCCCTGAATCGGCTATTAGCTGGCTCACTGCTTTGATGAGCTGGAAGAGAAAAGAATAAAGGATCACTCTAACACAGGGGTTCTCCACCTTCCTAACGCTGAGACCCTTTAATACAGTTCCTCAGGTTGTGGTGACCCCAACTATAAAATTATTCTCATTGAAATTTCATGAATGCAATTTTGCTACTGTTATGAATCATAAAGTAAATATTTGATAGGGAGGGTATCTGATATGCAACCTCTGTGAAACAGCTTGTTTGACCCCCAAAGAGGCTGCAACCCACTGGTTGGGAAACACTGTCCTAAAGCAGAATGAGAATTTACATTTTGTGTTTTATGGATGATGTGGGATGATGAGGGTGTGCTTGCGTGGGTGCGCATGTACGTGCAGAGGTCAGAGGTTATCTTTGAATGCGGATCCTCAGGTGTCATCCGTTTTGTTGTTTGAGGCAGGAGCTCGCATGGATGTGGAACTCACTAAGAAGGCTGGTGTAGCTGATGACTGGGGTCTCCCTGTCTCTGTCTCCCCAGTGGGGAGATTACAAGCATGCGCCATTGCACCTGGCTTCTCAGTGCGGATTTTAGGGATTAAACTCATGTCCCCAGGCTTTCTAGGCACACACTGCACAGACAGAGCCATCTCCCCAGCCTGGAAATAATGTTTTTAAGGGAGTTAATGAATTAGATAAATATCCTATTAATTTCTCCTAGAAGGTTCAATGAATGACATTCTTAAGTATACAGCCTTCAGAAGATCACATGATCTAGAGGCCTCATTATCATTGTAAATGCCCAAGGAGAGTTTCAAGAATCTTGTAATCCTGGGATGCCTTGGAGAAAGGCATGGTTTTCTTTGGAACTCAGTGAGATTTGGTCTCCCAGATTAACCGTGACTGTCAAAGTTGTTCCTCCCTGCCCCCTCCCCCCCAGGAGATTCTAGTGCATAGGCAGAAGAAACATAACTGCAAGTGGAGATGTAAACTGAAATCTGTTCATTTCTCTCCAGCCCTGGTCTCATAGAAACCAGGATCAAGGGGATTGAGAACCTTTAAGGCGTAGTCTGGACACTCAGACAGTTGATTGGCTGCCTGGGAACAGGATGCTTCATTCACCACTGAAACGCATCAGCCGTTTTAGCAGCAGAGTTAAGGAAAACGGGCAGGACATACTTGTAAGTGAGAGCGGACAATCGACTTCTGCTTGTTGAATTCAAAGTTCTTCCTCATGAAAAAGTATAGAAGTGCCGAGGCCTCCATCTGCGTGGAGCGCGACCTGTGGTTACAGCATTTCAAAACTTCGTAGCAGAATGATCCACAGAGGTCAGCCGGCCCTTGAAAAAATGCTGAAGGAAACTAGAGAGATGGAAGGAGGGAGTGAGCCATGTTCTTTCATGTTTCAAACTTAGAGACTAAAGAACTATTTTAAAACGAGCTTTCTCCATTCGTGGGAGAGGAAAAGGAATGTATGCTTGTATTATTAAAGTCCGAGTTCAGTAAGCTCGTCTCATGTATTAATTAGTCTCTTGCATTAATGCTCCATGTGTAATAACTGACAACAATCCAAACTACATGAGATCTTTGAAATGTTCCATTATTCACTTCACAGTGTTATTTCAGATGCTGTTTTTGGTCATCTTCAAAGATGGCTGCTGTAGCTACCTAGGCATGAAAACTTGAACGTGATGATTTTTTTTTAAAAAAACTGTTAAAAACTCTAAGTAACCACAAAACTGGTAAGCAGGTAGCACCAACACCTTTTTGTATCCTTCTTACTGGAGACGACGGATGATCAGCATCTAGTGAAACTGGAATAGCACAAAACAAACCTTTGGCCTTGCACACAGAGAGATGCAAACTTTATTAAGTGCATGTTGTCATCCTTAGCTGGGATTTAATGGGACCCGGAGCATCCTTACCTTACACACAAACAGTCTCAAAGAAGCAAACACGTGTTTCAGGGCTGTTGCTGACTGGTTGACTTGAAAGAACAGCATGTAAGTATCAAAGACCCTTTTCATGAGTGAGTTTTGACAGTCAGATTGTTGGAGCTGTCTCTGGAATCCAGAAGAGATGTTATTTAGGATAAGTGGAGGAATGATTTCTTTCCTTCAGAAACATCTTTTATGAACCTGCCATGTGCTAGAAGAAACTCCTGAGTAAGAAGACATGGTTCACGTATCATCTCAGGGAAGTTTACACAGCATTGTCAAAGCCAAACCCAACCCATTCCATATAAGACAATAACTAGAGAAAGAAGATGTGACAGGAAGAGGTTAGGGGTAGATTATTTTGCTTAAGAGGTCAATGAAGATCCCTTAGATTGATGAACAGAGCTGAAGGAATGTGCCACAGAGAGACCTGGGAGGATTTTCATGGGGTAAGAGTCTGGGGATGGAGCGATGCTTGTGAATTCAGACTGAGAAAGAAGAATGGTGTGGCTCGTGTGTGGCTAGGGGGTCGGGTCGTGGGGGAGAGGATGAGGTGGAAGGTAGGCATTGAGAAAGCCTTTCAGCTGTGTGATATTCAATGCATATGCCCATTGAGGTATAAAGAGTTAAAATGGGGTTGTGTTTTTCTCCCACCATAATGGCACTTTACATAAAAACAATGTTTTCTTGGTGCAATGCTGCTAGAGAGGGTTCTTTTTTTTTTTTTTTTTTTTGATCCAGTATTTCCTGGTGCAGTCCTTAAAGAAGTTTCATTTGACTGAACTGTAAATGTTTTTAATCACATTATTAAATTATTAAGATACAATTGGGGTGAGAAACTCTGCATCCAGAAAGTACAATTGCATAATGAATTCATCACCACAGCCAAGAAACAAAATATCACTTCCTAAGGTTTTAGTACACGTTTTGGAATCCTGTATTCCTTTCTCAACTCCACATCTCCAGTCCATCATTGAGGTGTTCTTTCTATTTGATGACGCCAACAACACTGCAGTCTTCTCTGATTTGGCTTCTGAAACTTCATGTGTGCTATAGCCTTTTAGGTGCTTCTTACTGTTGAGTAATATTCTATTGTGCTGCTAAAATGTCTACCTGTTGATGCCCATGTCTGGTTGCATCTGTTTGTTTTTGTTATTTAAAATAAAGATGTGGCCTATATTTGTGTGCAAAACTTTATATGGATAGGTGCTACTATTCAAATGATTGGTTACAGGATAGATAAATGATTAACATTGAAAAATAATTTTGTTTTTATTTATGTATATGTGTGTGCATGAGTACGTGTGTGGATGTGTGCATGACTTTGTGCAATATGTGTTTGTGTGTGGGGGGGCATATGTCTGAAAGTATGTATTAGGATAGAAGATGGCGTGAGAGTCCCTGGTCCTCATATTACAGGTAGTTGTGAGTTCCAATGTGGGTGCTGGGAACTGAACTTGATTCTCAACACCTAAGCTATCTCTCTAGCTCCATAATTAGCTTTTAAAAAGAAGCCATCATAATGTTTTCCAAATTATCTTTTCCCCACCTGAACTCTCACTATCAGTGAATGAGAATTACTGTTTCTCTAAGCACTTGTCAAAACGTGCTATAGCTAGTCTTATAAGCACTAGAAATTTTATCAAGTACATCATGGCAACACCTCAACAAAGTTTTATATACAAATAAGAAAAGATGCTTGGCGTTAACAATTTCTTCTTTCAAAAATCTAGTCATCAAGCCGGGCGGTGGTGGCGCATGCCTTTTATCCCAGCACTCGGGAGGCAGAGGCAGGCGGATCTCTGGGAGTTCGAGGCCAGCCTGGTCTACAAGAGCTAGTGCCAGGGCAGGCTCCAAAGCTACAGAGAAACCCTGTCTCAAAAACCTTAAAAAAAATCTAGTCATTAGTTAATACATAGCACTGTTGGTCTTTTGGTTTTCCGTTAGAAAATATGGCGTCTCATTGTCACTCTGTGCAGCATCCTTGTCAGCACAGCAAGAGGACTTGGGAAGAAAGATATTATTGTAGTAGTAAAACAAAAAACACAAAGTGTGGGGATTAAGCAAGCATTAGTCAACTTGTGACAAAAATCTGAGAATCTCATTTTTAACATGCTTCCCATTAATGTGGAAGCGGATTTATGAGGTCAAATGATTTCATAAATCATCTTAAACATATTCCTGACTTCTCATAGTTTTTCCTACTCCCAAAGTCATCATTTTGCAAAAAATGTTCTGACCATACTTACCTGGTGGACTTGAGTGAAGAGAGACAACAGGTCCAGGATAGTCAGGCAAACTTCTGTGGCTATATTGGCCTCAGTGTCTACATGGTGGACAATGTCTATTTCATTGGAGTTGCCTACAAAATGCAAAATAAAACAGTGCATCAACATATAAGCCAATTCTCTGTGCTCAGTAGAATATTTCCTTCTATTGCAGTGTTTACTGGTATTTTGATGAATATTTCATAAAATCAAAGTGTCTTTTTCACCTTCATTTATTTCAATTAAAAGCAAAGCAAAGCAAAACAAAACAAAACAAAAATAGAGTCTTAGATCTGAGTGTTCTTTGTACACATCAGGTGCAGGTTTTCCATTATTTTAAAAATTATTTTTCTTCAATTCAGACATCAGTACAATCATATTTCTTCTGGAATCAGCCTGTTTAAAGTTCTTGCTTTTGGCCTAACAGACTAACATGTGTGATCTCAGCGGACAGTCTATACAAACAGCCTCCTCAGAAAGGTACATTTATTTATAAAAGGTACTTAGAGAGTAAGGCAATATAGATTTTAAACAAGTAATCATGGGCCACACACTCATAATTCCCATGTTTCACTACGCCAGGGTCTATTTTTATCTTATTGCCAAGCTAGACTGTGTGCTTCTCCAGAGTCATGATGTCATTGTTACTGCTTTTGGGACATGGATATTTTTATCCTCTTCCTTTAGGGTCAGCAGTAATTACCTGATTGGGAGAGAGCCCTAACCTCACAACACCAAAAGTACCAAGACAAGCCACCTGCAGCCCATTACACTGAGCTTCAAGTGAAATTCTCCTTTCTTCCCAGTGAGGGCACTGTTTTTTATTCGTTGGTTTGTTTATTTATTTATCCTGCTACCCCTGGTGATTCTTTCTTTGAAGAAGTATTTCCAGGCCCATGGCAGACATCAGAAGAGTGACTTCAGTGGTGTGATAGTTCTCCCATCTTACACACAATGCATTTCCTGTCCTGCACACAGGCTAACAGAACCCATTGCCCCTGGCTTACTTACTGTTCATGGTGTTGTCCAACATCTGTAAAAGTTTGGGGTTGGAAAGTGCATTTTTGCCTCGAATTATAGGTAAGGTTTGAGATCTGTGCTGTTTATGTCCTTCGTGACCAGAAGTGGTATGCATCCTGGAACAGAGATGGGAAATGTGGCTGACGCTCCCCACCAAAGCGGTAATCGATATTCATTCAAATAGTGTGCACTGAGACAAACACAGACACATCTGTGGAGAGGCTTTTTACTGGCAATATTGACTGCAAGCAACACAACGAAGGGACCTTTAAATACATGAGAAGAAATGTATTTAAGCACTAATAATATTAAGAAAGATATATAATGTGATAATGCCACAGTGGATGTCTATTCTAGCATATTTTGATTTTCTTCTTTTTTTTATTACCAAGAATGTTGTTAAATAGACTCAGTCGAAAACTCTTGTCTGACCTTGTTGTCACTAACTTCATTGTATGCTCAGACAACCATAAGGGTACACAATTTTTAGGTAGATAGTACCTCAAACTGGCCTTATCTATTTGCTTTTAAGCAAACAAAGTCATGTCTGCATAGTAAGAGAAGAGGTAGCTACAGATATGTTAACCTCACCAAAGCAAACTCACAGAACAAGACAAAACCCAAAACCTAAAAGACACTCTTGCGGTGTTGATGTAGGTGATGTAGGAAAATCACATTTGAGGTTCTAGATGCTCATCTGAGATGGCAATGACAACAGGCCTTCAGTGTGCATCTTTCAGTGCTCTGCAGCATGTCTACCTGCAGAAACTAGCCAGTGCATTCGTGCAGTTAGGAATGCTTCCTGCTTGCCACATTTGTCCAAGGAGTAGACAGGCAGTGGGAAATTTGCTGCCGTGTAAATTACCCATAAACAACACCTTTGGAATGAAGAAGGCAGCAATGAGAGAAGCCTTTAAGGGTCACACCTGTCCAGCCTATCATGATTGACTGTGGGGCCCTTAGGCTAAATTGCTTTTCTTTTTTTCCCACAAGAGGGCGCCAGACCGTGCGTTTAGCGGGAATTGAACTTGGGACCTTTGGATTTCAAGACAATCTGGCAATGAACAGTGCTCTTAACCGCAGAGCCATTTTTCGCTATTGTCTTCTCTTCCATTACAGTTTGCAAGGCAGACTCATGATTGCATCTTTTAAATTTACTTTCTCACTGGAGGCCAATTTCTACAGGTCTCCATGGACGGGAGCAAAATTTATTTTGCTATTTATTGACTACATCCATTTTCCTATTTCTTCCTAAAGCTCTTTTCTAAGATATACACATCACACAGTCTTACGATACGCCTGGGAAGAATAAGTTAAACTCAGGAAAGTTTGGGGAAACAATTTTTATTTGTTAGGCCCACAGGATCTTGGCGGTGGTATTTCAGGGCAGGAGATTCTGATTGGCAGGTTAATGAGGGAGCGAGTGGGCTCTGCATGTAGGAACTAGGTAAGCTAATGAGATTTGTGAGCTCACCCATGTTTCCTCGTGGCCTCTGACCCTTTAAAAAACAATGTGAGCTTCAAGAACACTAAGGAAATCTTATAATTATTCAACAGAACTGGGAGTCACGATCCCGGACTTTCTTTTTCCTACACTGCTAAGAACTAAGGGAGCATTTTATTGGAGTCTTGGTTTTCGCTAAATTGAAATGTCTGCTACTGCTTTTCCCATCAGGGTGTGCTTCAACTGAGCATGAACAAGGCCTAGTCTTCTGTTTTTGTTTTAAGCCAGCAATGCAGCTGGAGAAGTATCTAAGAAGTTTCCTCGAAACTGCATTTGTTTTGCTATATGTGCACGTATGAGTCTATTTACCCTGTTGCATGCGTGTTCACAAATAAACAACACATACGTGACTTTAAATACTAAGCAAAGGTGATATTACCACTGTGACAAGAGACCGGAGGTCTGGCAGGAAGGGTTGGACCCTTTCAGAGTTCCATTGTTCTGGGCAGACTGCACAAACTTAAATGCCGCAGCGATTTTTCTGCAAGGGACACACATTTCAATCACAGCTCAGTGTTTATAATTTATATATAAAAACAGAGTGACAAATGACTAGCAGTTGTTTAATAATAAGGTATTTCATATTCTGTGTATTAATGAAAAACCAAGGGGCCGAGAGATGGCTCAATTTGGCAAAGTGCTTGCTTGCTATGAAAGAAAGCATGGGGATCTGCTTTCTGAACCTCAGCACTTATGTAAATGCCCAGGAGGCATGGAAGGCCATCTGCAATCACAGTTTCAAGATGGAAAGACTGGGGATCCACAGGCAAGACGGCTAGCTAGCTATAACAATCATAGGGTGAACTCTGGTTTCAGTGAGGGGACCTTGACTCAGTACTTCTGGTGGACAGATATTGAGGAGGACATCTGATGTCAGCTTCTGATTGGATCCAAACACAAAGCCCAACACCACATGCATAATCAAGTTCTGGGACTAGGAAATCAGAGGGCTTTGAGTGTTCCTTGTGACAAATGATGCCAGTATGAAGTAATTCTAGACAAACTTTTGTTTTTAGCTTACTGGAGGCATGTTCTTAAATAGGTGTGTTTCACCCATATAAACTTATTTGTCTGTCTGTCTGTCTGTCTGTCTATATATCTATTATCTATCTATCTGTCTATCTATCTATCTATATCTATCTATCATCTATCTATCATCTATCTATCTATCTATCTATCTATCTATCTATCTATCTATCTATCTATCTATCTATCTATCTATTATCTATCATCTATCTATCTATCTATCTATCTATCTATCTATCTATCTATCTATCTATCATCTATCTATCTATCTATCATCATCTATCAATCTATATAATCTATGTATCTATCTATCATCTATCTATATCTATCAATCCATGTAATCTAGTAATGAAGCTCCTCCTCTCTCTGTGTTTGCATGCATGCACACACCTTCTGGAGGTCAGAGGACAACCTCAGTTGTCACCTTCTTTCTTGTTTCAGATAGAATTTCTTGTTTACCACTGTGCATGCTAGACTATCTGACCTGAGAGCGTCCTGCAGGAAGGGAATTCTCACAGGAGCACTGTGATTAGAGACCCATGCTGGTCTACGGCTTTCTGTGAGTTCTGGGGATCCAAATTCAGGTCTTCATTCTTGCACGGCAAGTACTTCACTCACTGAGACATATTCAAAGCTCCATGAATGTTTTAAAGTCTGTATTAATCTATTGGAATTTAAAACAATTACCTTATTATATTGCGTTTTCCCAGGTATCTAAAATTTTGAAGACAAACACTAGAAAAGGGAAAAAGTCACATTCTAATTATTCACATTCTTGGATTTATACATAGCAATTCTTCTAAATATATGGAAAGAAAACTAGTACATTTTCTTTACATATTCTATATACTATTGTTGATATTTATTTACCATAGGGCTTCTTTGAATGAAGAGTGGTATAGTGAGCTATTTTGTAAGTTCCAGAAAATAAGTTATTGGATCAACCGTAAACTTACTCCAAGATGCTGAAGAAGTCTGACACCTCTGGACTGGGAGCTCTCTGCCAGTAGGCAATCAGAGTCTCTAGAAAGAAACAACATGGTGTGAGGCTCTTAGAAACAGGTTTTTCTATTTTGCTCCTTTTGAATTGACTTGAAGTCATTCGCTTACCAACTGAAATTGTCTTCATAATATGAAGGAAACACATAAGAAGACTTCTGGTTTCTGCTTGATCTAATTTGTCAAATCGAAGAGTTGACCCAATCAAAGATAAGGGCCTTGGGATCTGGGAATCAAAAGACCGGTAGAGATGAGTAAGGCTGAGAGCATCCTGGCTTGTGATGAAGGCATCCGAGGGCTTGGTGGGGGCGGGGAGCGGCACCTTTTCGCAGTTGTCTGTCTTCTCGCTGCTCTTCTCGGTGGTGCTTGGGTTGGATTCGAGGCTCGCTAAGGATGCTCTGGAATCTGCATGGTTCACTGTAGAAATAGCTATTGATGAAAATGCTGTAAACACAAGCCACAGCACACGTATGGTGATGAGACACATGAGCACAAACAAGGACTACAATGATGGAGCAGAGTTGCTCGTTGTTGACGCAGAAACAGAGTTGCAAAATAGAATCTCGGGGCGACACGGAAGCCATACAACATTTAAAACATTACAACAGTGCCCATGATGGATCTAAAAAAAGTTTAAAGCATTTTAAGTGGGTATAAAGTTTGTTCTTTGGATCTCTTACAATGCTTTTAAAAACTAGATGAAGATAACTCTTACTTTAACAGAAGATGATTCAGGGGAAGGAGTGTTTAACTTGACAGTTAATGAGAAATAAGAATGACATTTCCAAAATAGTTCTTAATACAATCTTTGAAGCTGAAGAGCTATTATATTTTAAGAGGCTATGCATAACAAAAAGCTAAAGTCTGTTTGAAGAATGAAATAATTTGATAACATCTGAGCGGACAGCTCTTTAAGCCAAGTAGAAGTGGAAGTCACTGGATGATGTTCTAAGAAATATGTTAAAGACTCTAGTTATATAATGTGGTGTGCTTTGCTGGGTACATTATGCATATGAATTATGGACAGAAAGCACCATGATATACAATGTAGACATCGATGAGTGTTATACGCGAGTGTTCTCAGCAGGCCTTGAGTACCTGCTATGGAATTTAAAACGTCTTTGGAGAACGATGTATCCACAGAAGTTGCATGCTTCATGGACGTCTGGGTTTGGAATCCTCCGTTAGTGCTTAGATCATCTCTAGACCCCTGAGTTCCAAGTGGAGAAGAGGAGAATGAGAATTAGCGTGCTTTGGAACAGCAGGCCCACATGTCTTCTCCATCCCTCTCCATTAGACAGTCAGGATGACATTTTAGACTGGAGCAAAGGCGTTTCACTGAAGTTGGCAGTGAAAATGAATATTGCCAAAAGCATCGCCTTGCTCTCAATTTGCTTTCTTAAACAATGTCTTCAAGTTTTTATTCTTTTCCAACTAGGTCCTCGTCACACTTCTATGTCTTTTGTTTTGTTTTTGTGTCTGCTTTGTGATCCATGGGGTTTGGCAAGTTACTTGAATAGGCCCAGGCTAGCACTGGAGCATGAGTAACTCAACAGTGGCTTCATCACTGAAGACAGTCTGTCTTTCCAGCAGCCCTCCGCTGCCGTTAGCTCCCCAGGGTGGGTGAGGTTCATGATCCCCTCCCCATCTATGACTGGATATTTACTGGCACAGTCTTATGTTGGCTCTGTGTGGGAAATCACAGCTGTTGTGAGTTCCTGAGTTTAGAAACCATGTCATATGACAGCATTTCCCAGGCTCCCCCATTCTGGTCAATTTTAAAGTGAGGTGGCAAAGATAATTACTGAACAGCAATTGGAATAATTATTGAAGCAATTGCTGATATAGTGATGTATTAAATTACAGGTGTAATTATCATCATATAATGGATATTATTATGGCTAGGAACTAGATTTGAAGTCCCTATGTAAATGTTTTCTGTTACACAATTTGATGTTAAGGATCCTATTACACTAGGCCCTTTATCCCAGTTTTCATATTTGTTTCCCAGAGGCCTGGAGAGCTTGGATAACTTTCTGAAAGCTATAAACATGATACACGATGCTGATGAAATTTGATCAAGATTCCTCAAACAAAAACATTTCTAAGGGCGTGACCCTAACTTTCAGTAGGTCCCATCTTGGACTGTTACTTGCATATAACACCTCACTTTTGTGAGGCAAGGTCTCTCAATGAGTCTGGAGCATAAAAGTTTGCTAGAGTGCCCAGCCAATGAGCTCTAGGGAACTTCCTGTTACCTTCTCAGGCCTGAGATCATCAATCATGCCACAGCGTTCAGTCATTTATGGAGGTGTTGGGGATCAAAGTCAGTTCCTCATGCTTGCACTGTGTATGAACCCTTAAATAGTCTGCTATGCTATTTGCCATGGGGGCTGAGTGGAGAACACTCACAGCTGGCTATATTGGGGCTTGGACCATGTAAGACCCTTAGCAACTGTGGGAGAAAGATGATGGGAAGTAGTAGGTGAGTGATGTACATTGGATGTAAGGTCATGAAGACATCATAGAAGCTGCAAAAGCTGTGAAGACTTGGGTAGTGATGCAGAGAATAAAGGGAATAAAAATAGTCCTGAAGAGAGGCCTGGGCCAGATAGAAGCCTCAAGTAGCCATTAGGGACGAATGGTATTGATGTGAATTCTTGTCAAACGGTGTGGCTTAACCCTTAACTTGCTTATAGGCAGGAAGAAATGGTTTTCCAGGACATAAATACAAATAAGAGAAGTTCCTTTAAAGAAAGTAATTTGGAGAGATGTGCAAACATACCTGATTGGATGTATTCACAGTGAAAGGATACAGGTCCTTCAGGTAGATTCTTGGCATATTGTCCAGCAGCATGCCATACAGGGGCATGTAGAGACTCGCTATCTGTGCCTGCTTCCTCTAGGAGAGGGCAGACGAGAGAAATGATCCACATGAAAATCAATAGACTCAAGGGTTTTATATTCATTTAATGCAGTGAGCCATTAAATGGCGTTTGGGGGAGAGAGAAAGAAAGGCTACTTACAGGTTCTCTGTATCGATCATCGAAAGAATGCTTAGCCATTAGATTCTTTAGGACAGCTAAAGCTAAGTGCCTGATATCTTGGTCCTCCTGCAGGGCAAAGCCGACTTCCCTGAGCAGAATTCCGATTAAGAAGTGTTTGCGGCAAAATTCATTTGTGACCGAGTATTCAGGCATATCTTTGAGAGAAAAAAAATGATGTTATTGAAAACCAAATAACCACTTTACAATTACAAAAAGGCAAATTGGACCATTACTAAAAACCCTGCCCCCAAGCAAGAGGGATTCCACAACACAGTCTTGCCACAGAGATGTGGTCTGTTGTGGCCTTGGGAGTGTCTAGTCAGAAGGGAAAATGTTCGCTCACATAAACACAGGCTCAAACACTAACACACCGTGGCAATAGACACAGCCTATCAAATGTCCTGCTCACACCGCTGCAGGAGCTAAAATAAAAACATGCATTGTGTCTGTAGGAATTGAGAGAGGTCCTAGGGAAAGGATGGCTACACCGAGCTCGACCTTGGAGGTTGCTAAGGAAGGACCCTGGGAGAAGAGTAAGTAAATTTCAATGACTCACAGTTCTGAAATACAGACAGGTATGTGGGGACAGACATGTGTGGAGGGCTAGGAAATACAGTGTCTAATGAGGAGGCATGGGAATTGAGGTTTGAGACATTGGGTGTAGATGCTAGAGAAGCCCAAGGACAAATTCAGTATCCAGCACTTAGGTCTGCCTGTAACTCCAGTTCCAGGGGATCCAAAGCTCTCTTTTAGCCTCGGCAGACACCAGACACCCAGGTGGTGCACACATATATACATGCAGGCAGATGTTCTTAACACTTAAAATATCCATCTTAAAAATGACAAGACATAAATCATCTATACAAGTTAGTGGCAAAACAAACAAAACAACACCTCAAACCCAAATAATCATATTCAAAAAATGGTAAAGAACTCGAATAAGCAGTTTTATTAGGAGGACATCATGGTCCCAGTAAAAGGATGAAAAAAGTGTTTAATACCACTGATAGCCAGGAAGCACAAATAAGTCCTAATGAGCTACCTGCTCATTCCTGTAACGATGGCTGCTATCAGTCAAACAAATGATAATGACTGATAGGGACAGAGTGGAGAGCAGGAACCAGGTGCCTCCAAACTGTTTTCACGTATGTCGTTACCAACTTACATCCCCACCAAGAGCGTGCAAGGGTTCTCTTTTCTTTACACATCTTGTCAGCATCTGGCATTTTAGACTTTTTATATAAAACCAATATCTTAACTATCTGAAACCCCATATTTGCTGGAATTTTATATCAAAGATAGGAAATGGGGAGGGGGAATGCTGTGCTTTTTGCAAATAGTAGAAGAAACTGTGGGATGTGAAAACGAAAATGTTGATTCTTCAGGATCTCATCTGTGGATGTGAAAAAGTTGAGCTCTTGGAAGCATGCTGGAGAAGCAGATTTGAGGGACTGGGGAGAGGGCAGAAACTCTCAGTAACAGAATGAATACGTTATGAGAGCAAGTATGTAGCAGGGCAACTGTAGATAGTAATAATGCCTTGTCCAAGCCATAGAGGTCAAGTTGTAAGGAACAAATATGTACATCCAGGAACTTTATCCACTGTACATATGAGGACAATTTCAGATGACTTGGGAAATTCAAACTTTGCAACACTTGGAGGATAAAATATAAAAGAACTAAAGGAAAGGTATTAAATTCTATGTGACAAGAGGAAAGTTCAGATAGGTGTTTGGATTTGTTGGTTATATAGTTAACATATACGTGTTCAGAGAGTCTGTGCTCATTGACATGAAAATATGGCTCTGCTGTGTATGCAGGTAACATGAAATATGACTTTTTACCTGAGGCGTGTAACTCTTGAATTGATTCCGTAGGGGTCAGAGGATCTAGATTTGGAGTGAAGAGAGAATAATTTCAGACACACGCATACATCCATTAACTAGTTTAACTTACAGTAGAAATTTAAAACATATTTTAAATTATTTGCTATTATATCACCATTTTTCAAGAAAAGTTAGGTTGTATGTCTCACCCACCCCAAAAATAATCTCATGAACAAAATTGTTTTAATTCATAGCCTTATATTTGAGAGCCACTACAGAATATGTTCAGTATACTAGAAGAAGAATGGTATGATGTTTATAGATTATATTTGAAATGGGAATAGCCACGTATTCTAGGCCTGGTGCTGTGCTTTGCCTTCTGCCGTGTCAGTGAAAGTTGGCACAGGTCTGAGGAGGCCCTTTGCCTTCTTAATTGTTGGTTTCTTGACCATTGACACGGCAGTGTAAACAGGCTCACCGTCTAACTGAAGTGTACACAGTCTAACGGTCTAACTTCAAGTCCCTGACTCAATTTCAGTATTCTCTTTGCATTTTGATGCTCAGTTAGTCTTTGATGTTTATATTCTCTCATGGTTTTCACCACAGACACACACACACGTGCACATATAAAGGTTTTAAATGTGCATTTTATGTGCAGTATTTAAATGTAATAACGCATATCAAATTTAGTAAATGAACCGTGCTCCATTCTGACATTTTTACCCAATCTCTTTCTCTCTCTAGCCTAGGAGTGTCAAGAATTTATAATGCTCTTCCCTCCCTCCCTCCCTTCCTCCCTCCCTCCCTCCCTCCCTCCCTCCCTCCCTCCCTTCCTTCTTCCCTCCCTCCCTCCCTCCCTCCCTCCCTCCCTCCCTCCCTCCCTCCCTCCCTCCTTTCCTTCCTTCCTTTACACAACTCAGTTATAAGAAGTTCATTCTAATGTAATTATGTATGTTAATTAATAATCTCCATTGAAATTACACTCACAACCTTTTCCTCCCTGTCTTTAGATATCAAAATCAATGGAAATCTGCCTTTTGGAGCTAGTAGGATTCTAGGTTACTGCTGGACCCTAAATTAACCTATAAGCACCACCTGCCCAAAGACCAGATAAATTCTTGAATTCTGGGAGTTGTCCTTCTTATAAAATAACAACAAAACCTTATGGGAAAGTATGGTGGCCTATGAATTTTGTCCATATAAGCCCTGACAACCTGTGTCTCAGGGCACTCAGCTGGGAAGTCCCCATTTGTGGTCCTGACCAAGTCAGGTAGGCATATAATCTTTTAATTAAATAGCTTGCTTTAACTTGTCAAAATGGTAGAATTGGTTTTTCTCCAGTGAATCTCAGGATTAACAGCTACAATTCTTTGATTTATAGTAATAAGATTTAAAGTTCGGTTGCCTTTCTCTTTGATGAAAAGGGGAAGAGAAATACAGAGCTGTAGTCACCAACTATATGGGGCAACTTCTTCTGCATTTTTACAAGATTATTAGGTGTTCATACCCAAGTTACATCTTTAAACTGAATGGTTAAGGAAACTGGAGAACAGAGGCAGAACAAACCATCAGGCATGGGAGGACTTAGGAAGCCATTGGGACTTGTTACCTGGAATGTTCGCCGATCGTATGGGGAGGCACAGAGGAATGAAGTGCTCATGTTGACAAACTTCTTGAAGAAAATCAAACTTATACTGGCATAAAGTCTGAAACAGAGGCAAACAGAATGGCTATTGTTTGCATATCAGGAATGTTCATAAACATAAGCGGAAAGGTGTGCGCTTCAATTTGACCCCTACAAAGAAGAAATAGCTCATTTTCTATGACCACCAAGTAATTCTTTGGTGAAAAGGACGCTGCTTTCTCAGAAGTGCTTCTTGTAGCCACACTCCTGATCTTGGTACAGTGCTCAAGGCCACCTCAGGAAAGGAGACCAACAGTAACCCACATTCAGTTTCTATGAGAGAAAAACCCAACTCACGCATTTAGCTTATTTTGTTTTTTTGTTGTTGTTGTGAATGAAACTTTTATTTACATGCTGTATCTAGAAGCAGATACATACAGTTTTATACATTTGGTTTCCAAAAAATATGCAAGAAATTACTATAATTTGACTACAAACCAAAACACATACGAAATCAATAGACTTGGATAGTTCGTTCTGGGGTGTTCTCAGTACAGACGGTACACACCTGATTTGAAACGTAAAAAGTGTAAACTACAGCAATCTGGACTGCAGGCATTAATATTATAGCTCATCAACTATGAGACTTCTTTACCCAACGTGAATACATACTGTTAGGAAATTCTAAGACCTCCTCATTCTCTCCTGTTGGAGAATTTGGATCACTTTTCAAAAGGAGTACATGCACAGCACATACATACAAAGTACATGATGTACATACAAAGTACAATGAATGTAATATGTATGTACATGCAAAGTGCATACATACAAAGTACAATGAATGTAATATGTATGTACATGCAAAGTGCATACATACAAAGTACAAAAATGTCCTTTGAAATCCAGCACAATGAAATCCAGAAGATTGTAGGAAATTCTTTGAAAATATAACCCTGGGACATCTAAAATAAACATGTCATTAATAATACATTATCTAATAAGGTTAGATCAAGAGAATATTAACAACTTAAATATCTATAACAGTCAATGAGTCTAAAATAGTCCTAAGAAGCCTGTCAACAAAGCAAAGTCCCAAACCAGATAGTATAGAGCTTATTCGATGACTCGCTAGGTCAGTGTGTCAGCTAGATACACACAGAGACCCCTCAGTTAGTTATTGTGCTGGACTCGGCAAACCGTTCCTTCCGTCCCTGGTCAGGCCTTACCTTGAACTCCCCAGAGGAGAACATGCTGATGTAACTGTTCACCATCTTAAACACAAATCCCCGGTCCATAAACGTAAAGCAGCGCTGAGAAGACAAAATTCCAAAGTCAAATCTTTTTGCTTGAGAGATCTTAGAAAAGATGATTATATATTGAAGCAGAGTAATATTTAATTAAGTGTGCCATTTGTCTTTTAAAAAAATCTATAAAGGACATCAGGACACCCATCTGCATTTAACTACTAATTAAACTTCCACAGATAGTATAAACACCTGAAATTCTAAATGCACACCTACCGGCTGTTGAAAATATTGCTTGGAATTTTGCAGAGAGATCTTTTAGACTTTCTCTTTCATATAGAAAGTTGTCACTTTGTAATTGTTTGATTACATTTTATTATGGTTTTTAGTACATTGATCCTGGAGTTGTTTGGGTGGAGACCATCTGCTGCACACCCTGGGCGGGATGGAAAGTGATGAAGGGACTAGCAGTCTTCATTCTTGTTCCTTCAACAGGAACTGTTCTCTATTTCATCCAGGGAAGCACACATTTGAAGAAAAGAGAAGATCCTGCCATTTCAATCAAGGAACTGTTTGTATCTTGCTTAGTCTGCTGTCAGATTTTCCCAGTCTAGCCAGGAAGATCTTAGGTCAAATTTATAATAGGCACATTGATGATTATGGAATATTGCCTTCATTCAGCATTTGGCAAAGCAGCTGTTTTTGCCAGTTCCCTTTTCACTCTGGACTGCGATCCTTCAGCTTGGTGTTAGGAACTGGCTTAAGGTGAGCAGTAAAAAGACTGTGTGGGAACATTCGTTTATTCCCCAAGTACAGGTGATCTAGCCAAACAGATTAGATAGGAAGACATTCCCTTGTAGAAATGGGCTTAGCTACCCCCCTTTTTTTGTTTAGAATATTTTAAAACACATTTATTAAGATCTCAGTCCACTTCCTCATATATCAAACATGTTCAAATGGATTTCAAAAGCTAGTTGAAATAAAACAAGGGTCAGTCAGACGAAGAGGCAGGACATGGACATTGAAGAGGAAAAACAACTCTTGCCTTGACACTATGAGAACATAGTGTCAAGGAGCACTTGACCAGGGGTGTGCCAGAAAGAGTTGAGACCAATTTTGTTAGAAAAAGCAAAAGAATAAAGAGAAAAAGAGAAAGCAGAAGAGCTGTACAGGTTCCTGTGATGTGGATCCATGTGAGATTCATCTGCTTTAAGGAGAGAACAATAAACACACACCAGATTTTGGCACAACATTGTAAAAATAGTGCTGTGTCATGACGGAGGTTGAGGGAGGATACCTGGAAACACAGAGCATGTTTATACCCTTGTGGTGCTTCCAGAGAATCTGTTCTCTTTCTGATTGGAAAAGAAGTAGTAAAATTACGGCATTATAAACTTCCCATCATTAGATTCCAATGACTCATAGTATTTATGGCGTAGATCAGGAATGCCGCACCCCACCCCAAGCTCAGGTTCTGAGCACTCAGTCCCCAGGATGTGTTGTTATTTTGAAGGCTGCGGACCTGAGGTTTGGCTAGTGGGAGCTGCTAGGGGTGGAACTCTGAAAATTCTACCCCCACCTTCCTTCTGTTTCCTTGTGTCATGTGAACGAGCTGTCACCCACTCCTGACACCAGAGCACAGTAACTCTACTTTGTCTTCCCTAGGAAGACGGACTGTGACTCTCTGAACCCAGGAGTCAACAAATCGCTCCTTAAATTGCTTCTGTTAAGTATTTTATGACAGCTAGGAGCTATTGACCACTGATGAGGACTTATACAACCAAAGGTGGGAAACATGGCTGTTATTAACAGATTGCAGGCAGGAGTACAGAGATTTATAATGCAACGCCAAGAGGGCAGTGCTGGGTGAGAGAGCTCAGGGCTCCTCAGTTCCTGGAACTGGACCAAATCAAGACTTTCAATTTTACATTTTCCAAATCTGGTTTTATTTCCTTTTCTTTGTCTCTGCTACTTCCACTTATCATCCCAAAAGAATATCTTCTTTTCTGTGTCAATAAATGCCATTAAGTTAGAAGTATGCACATTATGGACATTTGTGATACAAAACAATGTTTCCATTCACAAACTTTGTGTGTGTGTGTGTGTGTGAAGATCATCCTGGATTTATTGTTGCTGCTATTATATGTGCGTATTGTCAAAATATGCTTTCTCACCATTACCATTTGCTTTTTCATCTTGGACATTTTCCATTGCCTCCACATGAGGTTATTCATAGACAGCAATAGCCTTTGTAGAAACACACTACAAATGAATAGCTGTCTTTCTCAACAAGCACCAAGCACCTAAGCCAAGAGGAGTATATATGGAGTCTTCTACCTCTCTTAGAAAATTGCTTAGTCATCTTTTTTCTTTTGGTTTAGGGAAGAATATTACAAATGTTTCCTTAAATGTATTTTGCGTTCAAGTTGGACTGTATATAAATTTGTTCATCAAATTTTCTGTTCTGTCTAGGGTTTCCAGTATGCTACCAGCGTAGTGGTAGTGGAACATTTTATTCTCATGGGCCTTAAAGTGTAGTAGAAAATGAAGTCCCTTTTAATGCAGACCATCCTTTTCTTCTCCTTGAAAGGAAAAATTTTAAGGGAGAGAAGTAGTTGAGTATAGGTGCAGTGAAAGTAGAGATGGGGAACTGGGGGCAGAAGGATGTAAGGAGATAGCAGTTTGATGGGACTGGGGAGATCAGAGGCCAGGAGAAAGTTTAACCAGAATGAAGTGTGCATGAAGAAGCTTTCTTGGAAACCAGTAATTTTGTAACCCAAGTAAAAACTATAAGAGGAGGTAAGAGAGCACATGTGATATGAAAGATGGAGGGAGGAATTCTGGGAGCTAAAGGTTTAGTGAGGATGGGGGCAGTGGGGTGAAGGGAAAGAGGGTTGTGGGTGGGTTGATTGAAGATAAGGGGGTCTGAAAAAGCCTTATGAATTACTACTCGTTTGTGAACTAATTAGATTATAATTATAATCAGAAATAATTAAAAACAGCTTCATACTCAAATCGATCATTTTTCTATGAATAACTCAACATTTTCAACAGGCTAAAGAAAGCCACATAAGAAGAGTGCCATGTTCTTGAAGTGACTCTGTGGTGTTGTTATCTCATCAGTGACTGATCTAAAATGTCACGTCACAGACAGAAATTCTCAAGAGATGACATCTCTACTCCTTTCCACATCTCCTCTTGCTGTTTAAAATCATTTAGGAGCACCATGACCCGACAACATTTGCACATTTTAATCTAACCTTTATTTTTCTTTAACGACCTCTGAGTCGGGATGAAAATGAAAACAGATGTCAAGAGGCAAAATGCGGAAGTGGAAGTGTTCACCTAGCTGTGCGAGACTTCATCATAAACAGAGATAAGCTAATGGCGTCCAGCATGCCTTGCAGCCACAGTCAAGGGGACCTGGACAGAGCTGGGGTCTCACAGAACTGTACCTTAAGGAATCTGGCGACGCTATGGTTAGCCCGTTTTGTTTCCTCAGGGGCTTCCTTGTATTTCCAAATCACGTGGTCACACAGGCCCATCACCAGATTGTCTAGTTCAGTTTGGTAAGGCTCCGGGAATCTTTGAGCTCTGGGAAGCTAAGGAAAGAATGTCACATTCATCATGGGTTTTGTGACTTACCAAGCCGGGACAAGCAAACTCAAAGACTTACCTTATTTTATAGAAAAGCGAATCAAAGCAGCTCTTGGACAACTTGAAAGCAGTAATAAAACTTAAAAGTCTTTTAAGTTTCAAGGTCATAATTCTACTGTTTTTATTAAATGTTCCCTTCAAGCTTGACTGGTAAATTTATACTTTTTCCTTAAAAACTATTAATCTCAAATACTCACGCAACATGTGCAAGGCAAAATGTGAATAATTTTATACATTCATATATTCATTCCCTTCTCTTGCCTCCAAAGAAATTGCTATTAAACTTTAAATAAAACATATTAATTTTAAAGTGAGTATTATTTCAAAATAATTTTTAGTCAGATAACTCCATTTATCTCAATTTAGAATAATTAAAAAAATACAGGAATCTTCCCAACAAAAAATTATGAGTACTCAGCCTTAAAAGAGACATCTATAGCAAGGCTCTCTCCCCATCCAAGCTAACATCACAAAAGAGAGGGTGGAAAGAATTTAAACCATGGAAGATTGGGAAAGGTGTTGTGAAATATTGTCTTAAAATATGACATTTCTACGGCTACTGCGGTCACACAATGGGCATAGAAACCTGTACAAGATTGGACCCTTCAGATTTCAGTCATGGAGAGAGGAAGTGCCCACAAGACCCTACTTAATGCCCTAAGGAGAGAATGACTGTTAGTGGATGCTATAGAAGGGATGTAACTTTGATATTGTAGCCTATGAAAGACTAGATGAGAAGAAAAAGGGGAAAGTAAGGGAAATAAGAGAGGGTAATGGGAATGGTGAATATCATCACAATATATCATATATATGTATGGAGTTGTCAAAATGTAAAGAAATATGATGCTAATGAATATCCAGGGGATGTCTCAGTTGGTAAATTGCCTGCTTTGGAAGTGGGAGGAACTGTAAAGGCTGGGCATGGTGGCTTGCTTTTTCAACCCTATCACAAGGGGTTCTTGGAGCTCACTGACCAGAAGGTGTAGCCAAACACCGAGCTCCAGCTCTAGAGAGAAACCATCTCAAGAAAATACGTTGAAGACTGATTGATGTCAAGCTCTGGCCTCCACATGAACGCACACACATGTATTCCTGCACACACACACACACACACACACACACACACACACACACACACGCACTCACACACTACTACATGTACATTGTATACATACAAAAACAAAAATGTAAAAACATGATAAACAAGAAAATAACTGGGTGGGAATAGTTACTGGTCTGTAACAGTTTCTGACATGGATTTTAGTGAGGCCTAATTCTATGGCTCCAGAATTACCACAGATAAGAAATATCAAAAGCTAAATAAATGAAAAAAATTAAAAAAAATCCGGGTCCTTCTGACACTAAACAGAAGAGTTTGGGTGTAAAATTATATACTATTTAATACAATTTTATATCATGTTAGGATGCCAGAACAAAAGGGGAGAGTTTGAGGTAGCTGGGCTGTCTTTTGGGGTTTATATAGGACTTTCCTATATGGTCGTTAGACTCACTCATCTCTATTAGTTGGCTTTACCAATTAATGCCACTGCATTTGGAGTTAGAGCGAATTATGTAATTTTCAGCTGCAAGCACCCAGCCTTCCATGCTGTAAGAATACAAAACATGAGAGTTGTTATTACAGGGGTTGTTTTAAATGGAGACATTTCTTTCTGTAATGCCACTTGTATTTTGGGAGCCTCATCATTATTCTTTGTATGCATTTAAAATTTATTGTGGAAGTCATACAAATTGATGAAAGACACCCAACGTAATAAATCACATTTATCACTTTCATTCTTCTTCATATATCTTGGGCAATAAGGATAAATAATTTACCATTGCAAAAGCAGCAATCATTTATTTATTTATTGCGTTTGTGTCTGCGCGGAGTTTTGTGTGTAGACAGGTATATTAATCTCAGGTGTCTTCTGGGGCCAACCTCCTCGTTTTGTGGAACACTATCTCTCATTAGGGCCTGATGCTTGCTATTTACTATGCTTATTGGCCAATGAGCTCCTGGGAATCTCTGCCTCCACTTTCCAACACTAGAATTACAAATATATGCCACCACACCTGGCCTTATATATGGGTGCTAGGACTCAAACCTGTGCCCTTGAGTTTTTGCAGAAAGCACTTTGCTGACCGGGCTATCCCCTGGCTCAACAAACAATTGTTAAATAGTGAAACACATTTGTAGGTTCCTCTTTGGGTGTTCTTAATTTCTAAGACTCATGCCATATACCAGAGCTTATATTTTCTCTGTGGAGACATGTACAAATGCCGTAGATTTTGGTCTTCTCCTTCTTCCTCCCTCTGTAAGGCTTCTGTTAAAATTCTACTTGGGTTCTGCTCCTACTCTTAACCCAAAGGCATGCGGTATGGTAAATACACAAGGAACGTTTTCAACCATTCCCTGGATGAATATCAGGACAGCTTGAGGTGAGGGGTAACAGAGAAAGGGAGTGGAGCTCCGAGGCTCAGAGAGAGAGAGATAGAGAGAGAGAGAGAGAGAGAGAGAGAGAGAGAGAGAGAGAGAGAGAGAGAGAGAGAGGGAGAGAGAGAGAGAGAGACCCAGAATCTCAGAATCAATCTGTGCCTGAGAGCTGTCTCTTCGCTTCTTATGTTCCTCTCCAGGGCTGTAATTAAAGGCTTGCACTACTACGAACTTACTACGAACTGGTTTCTATGGTAAACTAGTGTGGTTACTGGGATCAAAGGTGTGTGTCACCACTGCCTGGTCTGTAAGGCTGACCAGTGGGGCTGTTTTACTCTCTGATCTTCAGGCAAGTTTTTTTTTTTATTAAAATACAAAGAAGTTAGGACCAGAGAACTTCAAGATGGGGATGTTTGTATCTTTAAGTAGACACAATCCTGTCTCTGACCAGAGTTAACTTCTACATACAATACATATGAATTAAGAGGAAGCTAAATTAGAGGAAAGCTTCCAAAAACTCTACTGAGTAACTTATATGCAGTAGTGATTCTATCTATTTTTTTCTCCCAAAGGTCTTATGGACATTTACCAAGGCTATGGATGCTGGAAAGAGGGGACATTCACACACTTGAAGCACTACTGGACACAGGATCTACATGATATTCCTATCGATCCAAATCACTCTCATGTCTACTATGCTAAGAGTACAGGCTTGTAGGGACTGAAGAGGGAATCTTGACCAAAGCTCTGATAGCATTTAGATGGGGTGGTGGGTGTCAAGGAACCACTCCAAAGTCATTTACCTGGTCCCAAATGTGGCGTTCATGTAGAAGGAACTGACATTTGGTTAACACTGAACATGGAGCTCTTTCTTTAGAGCTGTCCTTGTGAGGATGCCAGAGGGAGCTCTGACACTGCCTATTTCCCACCAGGAAGGCAAGTCAGGACAATGTCCTTGATTTGCTATGCGCACACATGCAATACTGTTCAGATGCTACTCCTGGTAGTAGTGGTGGCGGTGGTAGGTGGCGGTAGACGCTAGAGCTCCTCTCTTGGCTCTATCCAATCGGGGGCTGACAGCGGTGTGTGAGAACTCAAGGCATTCCCTTGTGTGCTCACAGGTGGGTCCTCATTCCCTGACTGTGATTGTGATCACAGATCACACGGAGTGTGACCTTGACAGTGACTTTGGCTGCTGAAAAGTGAGGTTGACAGATATTCAAACCTCCACTGTGGAAGGAGGGCCAGGGTCAAACTCTCTGGTGGGTCAACAAGACCTTCCCAGCTATTAGTTAAGGTGAGAGGACTTGGAATGGGTTGTAGAGGGAGTTTAACTAGGCTTCTGAGGAGACTAGTCACTGTGATGGGACCTGAAGCTAATTCCACCAACCCCTCCTCTTCTAAGAGAGGCCCACGAGGGCGGTGGAGCAGCAGATTCATGAGTATGTGCAATGTGTCATGATAACTGTGGACCGCAGAAGTCCGGATATTTCTTTAATGGAAACCATGTAAAAAGCTGCCATATCATGTTATGGGAACTCTTTCAGCTAATTGCCTTCAACATACTGGCCCACTTTGGGCATGGTCTCATGTACTATTTATGCAAACAAAAAGCATGTACAAGTCTCTTGGCTGCTGGATTCAGTTCCAGTTCCCAATGTATGCAGATCGCTACCCTTTCTGTGAGTTTATTCCCAAACAGGTAAACCTTTGTTATACTCCATTCCGGGCTAGTATAGAAATTTTTCATACTGCAACAATATTGCAACCCCAAGCAATCACTCATGGCTTCTTCCATTCAATGATGGAGCTGGCCGAGGCTTGCCAGCAGGACCTGTGCAGTGCCCAATTCCCTCAGCGAGCATCCTCTGCTTCCAGATGATGCACTGGCCAGGGCGAACGCTTCATCAGTGCCAGGCTCATTTTAACCAACCCCTTACTTGTCCATTTTCTCTCATTGGTGCCAGAGCTGCCTACCTCTTTTTCCATTGGTTCTTTAGAATTACTTCTCCCCAATAGACCCTTGCAGTTGTAATTTTGTCTTGGCGTCTGTTTCCGAATGGGCCTTTATTAACATGTGTTAATACTTAAAAAGCAATTAACCTAAATTGCTAAGGTTTTACATAGCCAATAAAATGTGGAACTAATGGGAGCGTGTTCATTAGTGTAATTGTTGCATGATATTATATTGCTATATAACTTATGCTCTTACCTGAATTTTATTTGTATCAGTCAAGTGCTGTGCCATTGATTTTAGAATAATTGCAAAGAAGAACCAAGAATGCTATAAGAGAAAAAGACAATAAAAGATTTATTAATCTATGTAAAAATAATGGTAATTATGACCTTTACAATACAATATTCCTACTTTTTTTTTTACCTTAAAGTAAATGAGTAAGTTAAATGGACCAGGGCTGTAACACATTCTCTGTACCCTTAGGATGACTTTTGTCAAAGTTACAATTGTCATAGCTCACATCATATATTTCAAATGTATCATATATATATATACATATATATATAAATATATATGATATATTTAATAATATCAAAAATTGAAGCTAAAAGATGGACAGTTCACTTGAGATGACTTTCTGTGCATTTGTTCATGAAAGATTTCTTCATGAGATATTATGTTTGCTTCACTTAGGTTAACAAAACTAAAATAAAGCTCTTGTGGTAGGCTCACCATCAGGCTCTCAATTTTGTGCTAATCTTCTATGTGTTAACCATTTTCCCACTGATACTTACACACTGAAGGTGTATTTCCTTTATTCTACCACTGAACTTCCCGTAAAATTTGCTGTTTCCTACCTATTTCCCTGAGACTGCCTTTTTAAATTAACAAAGGTTGCTTAGCGCCTCATGAGGGAGAGTCATTAGCATGGGGTCGGATCAGATCACTACATCTCATATTCAGCCATCGTGAACCTCGTTGCTGTACTGTCAGAGGGCATTTGGATCACATCCAATTTTTGGCTGGTTCAGTGCTGGGGTAATTAGCACTTTGTCGATCATCACCTTAAGCCCAAGGGACTGGCTTAGGTGAAAGGTAGGAGGGCTGATGTCCATTCTAAAGAAGCAGATATGGCTTAATGAAGGGATCACTTCACCGAAGAAATCAAAGTGTCTGCTTGACAGTGAAGGCGAAAGCCACACTATTAGGAATGTTTAAGGACTCCAAGGCATGCTGCAACCACCTCCATCTCTAATCCTGTCCCAAATGCACTTTTAGTCATTATACCAAATGCTCTGTCATTTGCTTCCATTTTCAGCAGACTCTCCACACCCATGTGTTCCATAGGCATGGCAGAGTGTTCACAGCTTCCGTAACTTCAGTTAACCCCTCCCATCCTTGTCCACAGTGGTGCTCTAGGACTCAGAACCGTGTTGCAGCCTTACCGAACAGGTAAGGCCTTTCCTGGCCTGCAATGCTCTACTCTAAAATCCCCATGGCCCTTCTCAAGTGTCTCCTCTCTCAGGTCACTTGCCTACCCTAGTAGAGGTGAACGTCTCCCTTTTTGTCCTCTGCGTGATCATTCCTTTTAACTGTTCCATGCTTTCTTTTCCCATTCGACTTGCCAGAAACATCTAATTATGTTTAAATCATATCAACAGCTCATTTCCCCCCAATAAGCTTCCAAAGGCATGGAATTTAGCCATTGCTCTAATGCATCCCAAGAGCCTAGGAGTCTGACTGCTTCGGGGTAGGCACCTGAAAGATACCAACTGAATAAATATAATAAATTTACTCATAAGGCTGCTTAAAAAACTACTTGGCTTGTCAGAATTAGATTTTTGTGAACTTATGTAGATGGTGTATGATGTCTTTCTAGATATTTGCAAACAGTTGAATCCAATCACATGAATATGTTAAGTCACAATAGACAAAAAAAATGCATCTAAATTCAGGGTTCCAAAGTTGAATTATAGGTTTTTCATGGTGTCTTCTTTGTGTACCCACAACGTTTCAACTTGAGACCAAAAACTGGCTGTCACTCACCCTCTATTGTCCATATGCCATTACAATCCCTTCTGAAGTAGTTTTTCCTACTGCAAAGCCGTCCAAACTTTGTGCTACACTTACTGTTTGTGAATATTTCAGACAGTTCTTAACAGTAATTTATTCTGTCTTTACATCAAAGCACTAAACTCAGGTGCAACCTGCTCCTCTCTGTTTCTTGATATAGAAGACCCCTCTTTTACTAGATAATTTATTATAATTCAGTTTTGATATGAAATGTATGTTAGAAATTAGAAGGAAAATGACTTGTGGAAATCAGTGGGTCTTGTCACCTTCTAGTCATAGAGTTTTGTATCTGCTAGCAACTTATGTACTATTATGAAGTACTATATATTACTCATGTACTATTATGAAGTACTATATACTACTCATGTACTATTATGAAGTACTATATAATACTTCTGTACTATTATGAAGTAATATATAATACATACTATTATGAAGTACTATATAATACTTATGTACTATTATGAAGTAATATATAATATCTATGTACTATTATGAAGAATATTACCTTTAGGACATGCTTGACTATTGTCGAATCATTTGACTTCAAAAGATCACTCAAATTTTTCACCAGTTCCTCATGTATCGTTCTCTCTTTGTAGGATCTGGTCTTGAATACAAACTGAAGAAGACCCAGACAAATGAACAAAGTTAGTTACTCTTAAAAGGCTTTGAAGATTATCCTACACAAATCACTCATCTCTCATATTCAACTGCTTGTGTCATCTTTAGTCATGGAGTCGGTGGAGGCCTGATGATAAGAGTAAGGGCCACTGGCTTCTATTTGGGGGTCTTTGCAGAAGTAGGGCCTTGCTCACCTAAGCTCCCCTTGGCACTCTTTCTGTAGAAATCAAGAGAAAGGGCCAGAGAGCCATTGAGCAGGGTCAAGGAATCATGGAGGGCTTGAACCCACCTACTTAGGACACACTCCCCTTCTTCCTTCCACTGGCAACGGGTGGCATGGTAGCAATTCTTCATCCTGAAAGGGTAGAGCACCCACTCAAATAGCCAAGTGGGGAAGCGGGTGCCTTCCAGAAGTGAGGAGGTGAATCCCCACAAGCCCAGGTTTTTATCATCCTATGCTACACATAACTGTCAAGAGGTTGGTAAACATCAGCCATCAGTAAGAACACTTATGATGCTTACTTTCCTTTCTTCCAAGGACTTTCTTGGTGATAATTTTTTTTTATTTCTTCATATATTTTAAGAACATCAACACACACATATGAATACACATATTTCAAAAACACTAAATGTTTCTTAGTGAACTATAGTAGCTTATTTATGAGTCAGGTTTGCCTCAAGAAAGGGTATCGCTTTCATGATATTCACAATTTAGAAGAGACTACGACATAGAGGGAAGGCAGGCAAGAGAACAGTACATTTCCTTTTGGATCTCTAACGCTTTCCTTGGATGTTGAAGCCCATCAGAACCATGGTAGGCCCTGAGGTTTGAAGCACATCTCAAAGGTGAGACAAAAATCTGATGGACTCATAAGACCAGCTACAGCTCAGGGTAATTAGTTTCCCCTAGGCACTGAGCTTCCTATGAAGACAAACTCACCACCAACTGTTGAATCCTATGCAGTTATTTAGCGTGAAGGGTATTTCATTTTCACTAGCCCTGGACTATTCTAACATTGCAAACCTGATTCTTAGAACTGTCAGGGTTCTGAGCCCCTGTGAAGCATAGCATTGAATTAGATTGGCTTAGACACACATCTTTGAAAAGATATGGTGGATGTGTGCAGTTTTGATACCATAGATGGAGTGAGTAAGCAGCACTTGGTACCACTGAACTTGAAATGGTGTTTTGTTTACTTGTGGTTAAATATAAATTACAATGATTATAATATCACCCAAGGATATACAAGCATGTCTTGGAATCAGCTCATCTTTTTTTTTTTTTTTACAATGCTCTTAGGTATGGGGCTTAATATATATCTATTTGTTAAATGTTTCCCTTCTGTCTATATACATCAGCAGAAGTCTGATCACAGAGCTGGATCCTCATCTGGCCTGTTTCCTCTTTGCATCAGAGGAGACAGCTGAGGTTTGCGGGGGCTCACTTCTCAGGGCACTCCACTGTCTAGACTCTAGGTTCTCCCTTCTCAGTTTAGGGAATTTAGTTTAATGACCCACAGGTTAGTTGTACTTATTAGGAAGGATTTATTTCAAAATAAATTCTAAAATATATATAGGAGTTGTCCATCTGAAATTTCATGTAAGTATATCTCTGGATTTGAGCTACTTTAGAACAAAGGAGATAAACCATCCCTTTTTTGGTTTGTAGATTGTGACACTCTTGTCAAGATATTTCATGATTCCTGGGTGAGAATGAAGCCTGGTCCAAGGTGTACTTCCAAGGGCACCACAGAGTTGGCATCCGAGCCTTTAGGTTCTCACAGGAGCTGGCTGTGGTGATGACAGAAACCGCCACAACAGTTGAAGTTCTTAGTATATATTTAAACAACTCCATTGAATGAGGAAACGGATGCTACAGTTGAAATGAAGTTGTCTGAATGAAGTGTATGATGATTCAAGGAACTGTTTTATTCTATTTGTTCTCTTTGTAGATTGAAATAGAAAGTGAGGGCTATGTATTGAGAAGATGAACTCCCTCCAGATAATTACATCAGCAAGTACGCCCATCAGTCTACTAGCGAAGTAAGTCATGCCCTTCTATGAGGCAGAGTAAACTATAAGGTATTTGTAGCTGTAATTAGCTGTTGGTAATTAAAGTCAGGGTCCTAGCAGGCAAAATTCCATCCTAAGGAAATAGCTGTAAAATGGCTCTTTCTAGCATACAGGCTACTATAAGATGAGCCATACATTCACGCTTTGGTATTTGGGGATAACATCCAACATTTCTGGCAGAAAATTCATAGATAGGAATCCTTGCAGGTGGAATCCCAGAGTGGTTCCTTCCAGAATGAGAATTTTTAAAACAATTTCCTTTTGTAGCAACGTTTCTATGACACCAATCATTGTTTAAAAAAGAAGTTTCTGCAACAAAAGCCCCGATTTTTCTCCAGGCTCGTTTCTAAACATCTAGAATGTACATGTTTGTCTCTGTAGATGACTTGAATGTATTTTCTTTTAAAAAATAACATCTCAAGATATCCAGCCTGTGTATGCAAAATGGGAACGTATGTGTTATGAAGTAATTTAGGATGCTTGTATTTGCTTTCGATGAAAGGATATTTGGAGCAGAGCTTTGGGAATGCAAACATGACCACAAGTTCATTGGTATCAATTCACAGTCAATTGAAAATGAGACTAGAACATCTCCAAGGGGACACTTGACAAGGGACACTGAGGAAGCAGTGCACACCGATGAGATGGGCAAATGGTTCATGCCAGAAGATAAAGGACTTAACATACCAGAAGCAGGTACAAATACACAGTAACTGGGAAAATGAAATAATGCCTGAGAAAACAATAAAAAGAGCTAAGAAAACATTCCAGGAGAAACACAGAGCATTCAATAAACCCTCCGATGTCTTCCTTGATTAGCATCGAAGTTTCATATATTTCTAATGTCAACTTCAAAGCAGCAACAATTTTAGCTTTCTCTTCTGTCTTTTTCCACCATTCTGACATCAATATTCATTTCCACACGCACATAGCGTTTTTTTACGTTTAAACAGTACAGTTATCCCATTAATGCAAAGACATGGAATTCTGCTAAGGTAGATGCGTGTTCTGAACATGGTGGGCACCATCCAACGTCAGGGTGAGAACCCCCCTCTTAGTGCAGACAGTGCAGGAACGAGACAAGCCACACAGCGGAGGGCGGATGATCAGTGCCCTAGTGGCAACTCCCTACCTTAATGTATGACTGGACGGAATGGTCTAGCTGCTCCTCATGACACTTGGCCACAATGTCAGCCAGAACCCTGGAAAAGCAAAGATGTTCAGTGGCCTGGCTGAAGGTATAAAGATGCTATTTTATTAGAATACTTGGAAAATGGGGTATTTCATGAATGAGTGAATGCATGAATGAATGAACCAACCAGTTCACACTCTTCTTTGGCCTTCCTCAGTCCCCAGCGGAGGGCACTTCATATATCTTTAACACCTGGGAGCCAACTTCCAGCACCATTTCCAAACAGAAGTATTCCAAGAATTGACTAAGCTATAAGGAAGGTCTTAGGGTGTAATATTGCGCTGGAGACGTTTTCTCTGAGCTGAATGCACTACTTGTGGTCTCTGCACTTGCTGACCTTGTCTTCCTGGAAAAGGGATCATTGTAAGTACCTAATTAGACTCTGATTAATGACCATGTTCCATTATAAAGGGCTCACTTTCCAACCTGCGAGCAGAAGACCTATTTTTGGAAAAAGAGATTAGGTTAAGCTGTGTATTTCCTTCATTAGCTGGGCTAGGGTTTCACGGGGCAGTGGTACAGTGAGAACTTTTCATATTAACATGACCAGTCACTGCCTTGGAGAGCTTTGGGAAAACTCAGAAATTCTAACAGATCTCTAAACTGCAATATTTAAAAGTTTTGTCAACATCGACACATACACTCAGATGAAAGGAACACTAGTTGGATGGTACCATTTGGGATCTCCAATCTGGGCTCAGAACTGGATCTTTGGGGAACTGATATTGATACTTTATTTTCCAAGAACTTCAGGGTTTTGTTTTAAAATCAAGTTTAAAAACTTCATTGTAGAAAAGATAACTAATATGTCTTTGAGCAAGGAAGATACAGTCAACATTTTAATGCTAGCTGTGATTTTTTTTTATAATGCTATGGCTATTTTTGAAATAGAAAAATAAATATATGATCAAATTATTAATTCAAAATAACATATATGCAGAATTCTGAGTTCATTACTAGACTTATTAGTGATATTGGTAGAGTATGGTGTGATCAAATTTAACACAAAAGAAAAGAAATGGTGCAGTCGGGCAATGGTGGCACATGCCTTTAATCTCAGCACTCAGGAGGCAGAGGCTGGCAGATCTCCATGAGTTCGAGGCCAGCCTGGTCTACAAGAGCTAGTTCCAGGGCAGCTAGAGCTGTTACACAGAGAAACCCTGCCTTGTAAAACAAAAACAGACAAACTTTTTGTGGGACAGTGAAATGATACAACTATTCTGGCAAACAATCTAGCAGGTTCTAAAAAAATATTCTAATGCTCAATGAATTGTGTACTCATTGTATTACTATGGATCCATGTCAGAAGTAAAGCATGAGAGCTACATTGACAGAGAATTTATATAAGAATATTTATAGTGACTTTATTTGTTATAACCCCAAATGGGAAAATTCAGATGTCTTTCAACAAACGGATTCTTAAACACACTGTGGTACAATCCATATCATAGAATACTACTCATCCACGAGAAGAAGTGACCTACTGATAAGTGGGTAGCGTGGGTGGATCTTTAGAGAATTGTGATGCATGAAAAAGCTAATGCCAAATGATTGCACATTGTGTAATTTCATACATACACAAGTGTGTGTGTGTGTGTGTATGTGTGTGTGTGTTGACAGTGGGGGATACTAAGTAGTGAAGAAACTTTTTCTCTCCATATTATCCATTTTAACTGCTTATGAATCTACAGTTATCTCAAAACAAAATGTTTAAAACACAGAAGAAAAAAATCTAGCGTTCTGCTAATGGTAATCATCAGGGGTCTGAAAACAAGGGCATGGGGGTGAGAAGTGCTTAGATCTGAAATGCGTGTTCACATGAAACGTACGCAAATATGGATAGTCAGAATCATAGCATCAGGATCCTGTCTGATCAAAGGTTCTACAGTTTGGGCCCCCAGTGTTGCTATGGATACCTGGTGACGGTTGCACTGATTTCATCTTCCTCGTTCTGCACTAGAATTTTGAAGAGCTGATTCAAGATGATGGGCAGGAAGCTCATGATGGAGTGGATCTTGTCCACATTTAATAAGTTCTGCAGTGAATTGATGGGAAAAACACAAATGAACAAGCGGGAAGTAGTTCAGCACAGTCTGCAGCTGTTTTCAGGACTATGATGTGATCACGTGATCACCGTAACTCCCCTTTATCTGACCACTCGCTTTCCTTCTTTGCTGTGGCAGAAGGTGTAGGTCATGTTGAAAGGATTTTGCTTAATTAGCAATGGCAAATACATTCTAATTTTCAATTATTTTTGTTTTGGATAAAAAACTGATCTTTGCCTTTTCTCCTTTTTTATATAAACAGAATTATGTAGAAAGAATGAAGTAAAACTCATTTGGCTCTCTGATCTGCAAGGGTAAAGTCTTTTTAAAATCCTTAAAAATCTTTACTTCTTAGTTTTCAGTGGGAAACAGGATTTATTTGCCAGTTTCTATCCCACAAACCGTTCGATCTGCATGTCACGTTACCTTGCAAGCAAGGACAAAACCAGAGGTAGGAGACTGAGACATGTCTTTTTCTCTTTTTTGGCACTGATGGAAAAACGCATTCACATGTGGGTCCTGCAAAGGCAACAGAAGTGTTTATTGGCGGTGGTGCACAGGCTCAGAACTAGGGCGGCAAGCACTTCTAAGCACGATTCCCCAAGAAATCAGACTTAGAGCCTTTTCCCCCCCCTGTCGATAGAGAGGTCAACTGAAGACCCCCAAGTGACTCCAGCACTCTGGATGACGATGCCTGTGCATTTCAAACTCAGCTCTCGTATCCCTCTGGCTCTGACTAGAGAGTGACATCCCCTGGCTGCCTGCCTCCCTTCTTTCCTTTCTTCTCTCCCTCCGTACCTACCTCCCTGCCTGTCTCTCTTTTCCCCTTCCATCTTTTTATTCATCCCTCCTCTTTATTCCCTTTTTTCAATGTTCCTAATTTCTTCAGTCCAAATTCCAGAGATCTTTAGAAATCTCTCTTGCATCGTCTATGACACACAGGGCACCGTGCTGTCTTTGACATGCCTAGTAACATTTCCAGGTTTAATGTGTCTGTATCAGCCTGGAATCAGGGCACAACAAAAAACCGCGACACGCACCCATCCCAAGACATCTTGGTTTTGAGCTGTGGAAATCTGCTTGGAATTTCTCCAAGTTCTGAGTTGAGTTATGTTACAAATGATTTTTCTTTCAATCAAGTGAAAGAAAATTTAGTTTTGAGAACATATTTGTGATTTTTTTTTGAAGTAAATTCTAGACGGGCATCTGGCATGTGTTTTCATTATACTGGCATTTGAGTGGTGATGTTTCCATTTCCTACTGAGTTCTTAATTAGAGACAGTTGTTTTCCTCTTAGATATGTCTCCATATATTTTTCCAGTTAGTTATTATTTAGTGAAAACTGGTTGTGTGTCAGGCCGCTGGTAGGCCTTTTCGACAGACGAAAGGCGGGACAGACAGGATGCGGGACGGACAGGATCACTTCACCTGTGGACTGTTCACCATGACTACGTGCTTCCACATGCACCTGATGATTTACAACTTGAGAAGCGCATCACAATAAAAACAAGATGCCATCTGGGCAGGTTACAGGACACCGCAGCACTGTCTGCAGGTTCAGGGAACCAGGAAGACTTAGGAGAAGTGACGATTGATCTAATATTGGAATGATCAGGCTTAGTCAACCAGATTGATGAGCAGAAGGCAGGAAGAGAGGACAGGTGCCTTCCTACCTGGCTGAGGAAAGGCAAGTACCCAAAGCGTCTTGGGAAACGGAGTATGAGTTGGAAACCACAGTGTGGGGAAGGCTTGGACCTTGGCAAGCAAGGTGAGGTGGGGTAATTAGTTGTGGGACCCAGGACTAAGGATGAGGATGAAAGTATCGTCGAAGCATTGAACTTCGTTGATTTTAAAAGCCTATCTGTGAATCTTTATCTGTATTATCTATGTGCTTATCTCTATGTGGTCTCTGGATTATTTCATCATTCTTAGGAATCAAATATGTGGTTGAGATAAAACAGTATGAAACAGAAAAAGCTGCCTTACAACAGAAAGAATAAGCTTACAATTTAATAGTTATGAATGTGTAGACAGCACGTGATAGCTCATGAATTGCTTTCACGTGAATTTTCTTATTTTGCTCTCCATCACAAGCTTAAGTAGTGATATTTTATGTGTACCATTTTCCTGATGAGGACTTGGGAACCACAGAGGTTAAAGTGACTTGTTCAGCAACAAAGTCAGCAGCTGGCCAAACTGACCCTCCAGTGAAGTCCTGTCTATCTCATGGTCCTGGGTAGTCATGGGAATTAGACTTAGTTTCGTGGTAAACGTAAAAAGTATTTTTTTTAAACCATTGAACAGGTTCTAGACCTGGCTGTGGTAAGTATGAGGAAATCATACTATGAGTGAATGGCCACATTCTAAAGATGCTTCTATATTTTGGCCTCAAGTTTTATGACTTAAGGAGTTAGGGCATTTTGTCTATCTCAAGAGGTGAAGATTACACTTTAAGCATTTTTCTTGACAAGTTCAGCCACCTGCCCCTTTGACAACTCATGACATGATGCGTTTCTCCCTACAGATGGAGGAGTCACCATCCTATTTTGCATCATAGTCTCTGTCTCTATTGTAGGACATGGTACTCACCTGAGTGTTGACTGTTGATACAACAAATGTTGACACTTTGAAAAGTGGCTTCCCACCGTCGACCCATTTAACATCACTTCCACCATGCTGCAAGAAAGAGTTTGCTACCATCACCGACAAAATGAGATAAGGGAATCAGATCATTTAATTTATGTTAATTTGCTGTTCTGAGTCATGATTGCCACATCGCTCTAGAGACGGGAAAATGTGCAAATTCATTGGGAAGTTTTGGAGAGGAGACTGACATACTTTCATAGAGTCATTTTTTAATGGTTCATTTTTAGTGGCCACAGTCAAACAAGAGTAGGATTATTGTAGGTTAACTTCATAAAATTGCAGTGGACACACACACTATCATGCTAGTTTAAATAACAGAGTATAAAGGATAGACTTGTTTCATAGCTGATTTTTTTAAAAAAAATTTTTGTAAATTATACACTATTCAATACCTTTCCACTTGCAGAATCTTGAATGCTTAAATAATTAGGAGGCAGGGTGGTTGTTATTGGGATGTTATACTCCTGAGAAGCTATTTGATCATGTTTCATCAGAGGAAGCCATGCATATCCCACTGCAAAGAAGCAACACAAAGAAGGTTGTGAACACAAACCTCTATGCTAAGAAGTACAAACTTCTATAAACAGCAACTTCATTTAAGAATCAATAAATCATATCTTTTGAAAATGGTCTCCAACTCAGGTTAGACATATGTCACGTTGACCTGTTTTGGGTCACTTCTTGTAAGTACCTGAAGTCTCCAGGGACTCTTTCTTTTTGGCGTTAGCTTTGGCATTGATGTCGCACGTGATGTGATAAAAAGAAAACAGAAGGTGGTGCTTTTCATGGAGCTGTGTTGGGAGCTCAATTTTCACCTGCAGGGAAAGACACCACATTTGGGTTGAGATTAAAATCATTCGCTTAACGTCAGCACAGGAATGAAATTTAGGTCCGTGTGTAGTCAACATGATAGAACCCTCAACAAATATTCAGTCTGCGGGCTGTAATGTATTAATATGTGATTTTTATATCTTATTGTGGTAGATGACAATTTAGATTGTGTAGTCTCTCTCATCACATGATTTATGCTTCTAGAGTATCCACTAAACACACATGTTCAAAAACACCAATTCACCAACAGAACTACGGAGTGTAGAGAAGATAGACATTAAAGAACTACCGTAAACCAGCAGTGGCGGCACACGCCTTTATTCCCAGCACTTGGAAAGCAGAGGCAGGTGGATCTCAGTGAGTTGGAGACCAGCCTGGTCTACACAGCTAGTTCCAGGACAAGCTCCAAAGCTACACAGAGAAACTCTGTCTTGAAAAAACAAAAACAAAACAAATAAGCAAGCAATCAAACAAACAAGCATAGTGAAACTGTAATTCCTGGCCTCCTGAGTATGCTCGTGGGCATGGGTATTAAATGAACACTTGTTAGCCATTCAGAACTCAGACACTGCCTCAGAATCCAAATCTGCCCTTTAAGGTACCGAGGCAACTCATGTGCACATCACTGAGAACTGTGGCTGTAAACAAGGTAACTGGAAGCCTGGCCTTTGTCTCTCTAAATACAACACAAACATATGAAATGACTTTTGCCATAGCCAGTAAGGAGTCATTTAATGAAGCAGTGCTGAAGGATTGCTAATGATGCCTTTGATTAAACACAAATATAAACTATAAGAGTGACATGGGTTATTTATCCCATATTTCTGGAAAGAAAGAGTTTGAAATAACCACCTACATTTTATATCACTTTTTAAATTAGGTATCAAAGCTTTGTCACATGCCCTTAATTTCCTCATTGTCTTGTGATAGGGACACTACAGAGGTGGGACTCAAGGCCAGAGATACTGGGGTCTCTGAGTGAGCAAGAGATGGTAGAGTTAGTAACAGGGGGTTTCCAAGACAGTCCTACATCTTCTGATGACCCCTGCATACCAGGTTTCTGGAGCCTATCCCGGTAACTTGCACTTAGCTTTATATGAGTCACTAAGTTGCTCTGAGAACAGTCAAGTCAAGCAGTTAATAAAGCCCATTCATTAATAATTAGATGTCTTGTGAATCATCTGGTTTGTTGTCATTCTGTTTTAAAAAGGGCTTAAGACTGTTAAATTTCACAGTGTGGTCCCTGAAATGGTAGCATCAGTGTTATCTGGGAACCATAAAATCTCAGGCCTAACTCAGACATGTTGAATTTCAAATCTGAGTATTCTGTTTCAATGAGTCTTCCAGATAAGTCTCATTTATGATACAGTTTGAGGATCCTTGGATTTTGATGAGTTATAAGCTAATGTACTATTTGTACAACAGTGCACTAACCTATTTACACAATCCAGTATACACTTCAAAATCCATAATCATAAGCAGAACACTAGAAAATTTTTTCTTAGCCCACTTCAAGATTACATAGCAGTGCACCAAGTATTCCAGAACCCAGTTAACTACATGGTCATGAAAGCATCCTTGTCTTAAGGTTTCTCTTGCTGTGATAAAATGTCATGACCAAAAACAACTTGGGTAGGGATGGGTTTATTTAAGTTTACAGTTCCACGTCATAGTCCGTTTTCAAAGGAAGTCAGGCAAGAACTCAGGCAGGGCAAGAACCGAAGCAGAACCGAAGCAGAAGGCCCAGAGTAGTTCTGTTTGCTGACTTCTCTTCTTGGCTTCTACAGACTGCTTTTATAGCACCTGGAGCCACCAGCCCATGGGAAGCCCTGCCCACAGTAATCTGGGTTCTCCGAAAACATTCAACAACAGCAACAAAATATACCAGAGGCTTTCCCACATGTAAATCTGGTGGGGACATTTTCTCAACTGAGGGTCTCTCCTAAAATGGCTCTAGTTTGTGTGGAGTTGACATAAAATTAGCCTTCACAATCCCTGACTTAGAAATCCTGCAGAAAGTCTTCTTTTACTCTTTTTTAAAATAATGATATGTATTTTTATTTTTTTAAATTTATTTATTTATTAAGGATTTCTGCCTCCTCTCCGCCACCGCCTCCCATTTCCCTCCCCCTCCCCCAATCAAGTCCCCCTCCCTCATCTGCTCGAAGAGCAATCAGGATTCCCTGACCTGTGGGAAGCCCAAGGACTGCCCACCTCTATCCAGGTCTAGGCTTTGGGGGAGCCTAGGCAGTTTGGATGCTCATCTTCTTTTACTCTTAATGAGTTCAAGGCTATTGCCTATTTTTTCTTCTAGCAGATTCAGGTGTCTGATTCTATATTGATCCACTTGGACTTGAGCATTGTGCAGGGCAATTGTATGGATCTATTTTTATTCACTGACATCCAGTTTAAATTTTCATACACATACATCCACATTAAATTGAATCATTTATTAAAGATGCATTCTCTATTCTAGTATGAATAAAACACTCATAGCACAATTACTGAGACCAACAATTAATAAATGAGACCTCATGAAACTGAAAGCTTCTGAAAGGTAAAGGATATTGTTATCAAGACAAAGCAGCAGCCTAGAGAATGGGAAAAGATTTTTTTATTAGCTCCACATCTGGTAGATGACTAATATGAAAAATTTATAAAGACAATGTGTATTAAAAGCCAAATAATTCAATTTAAAAAAATCAAAACAAAAAAAAGAAATCCTGCAAATACTTACATTTTGTTATAACAATATGTTGGATAATTTATACCTATTTTAAAGTTAGTGTAATCATTTTTCTGTAATCAAGAAAATCAAACCTTAGTATTAAATCTATGCTGCAAAGACCACTAAGTGATTCATAATCTACATGCCACTTGGAAAAGCTCATGGTTTTAGGAGATTTCAGGAAATATAAGAAAATAAAAAAGATTAAAAGCCAGACTTAATAGCATTGAGAGACTGAGAACACTAATTTATGAAATTCTCACATCTACAGAAAATGCATCTTTCACATGTGTTATGTGAAAAGGTCAATTTGGCAAATATTCTGTAATGTAATAATAGCTCTTCCCCTTAGCTCTTTCTTTCTTTCTTTCTTTCTTTCTTTCTTTCTTTCTTTCTTTCTTTCTTTCTTTCTTTTTTAAATCCTCTTACCTTGATTGATGGAGGACAATAAGAGCATTTAGTAGACATGGATGTAGGAAGTAAGGTCAGGGGATTCTGTTAATTAGTTGGAAAAGGACAAATATGTCACATGGGTGGTGGACAGAGATGGCTCCCAAAGGTGACTCTGTGTTCTAAAACCCAGAACCCATGGATATGGACTTGAGGTATGCTAGGTGAACACTTCATTAACAGAGTTACATTTCTAGCCCCACGCCTGTCCTTATAAAAGGTAGAGGGGAGAAGAGTCAAAAACCAAGGCATGAGGTGGTGTATAGAGGCTGCAAGAGGCAAGGAAACAGATCTTCCTCTAGAAATTTCTGGAGGCATTCTACCTCACTGACACCATTATTTCAGCCACATGATAGCCTATTCATACTTCTAACCACCAGAGCTGTAAACGGTGTGTATTATTTTAAGCAACTAAAGGGGGCTAATTTGTTATGGCGTCAATAAAGGAACTCATATAAAACCCTAGCTGGCTGTAATAGCTCAGACTGTCTCTTAGGGTTAGAAGCTGGATTTAATCACTGAAACTTGTCTCAGGCTGTCTATAACATAGCTAATATGTGTGTAGCCATTTACCACTAGCCCAGTGACACTTCTTAGGAGTTACAGGAAGTGGGAAAGCTTCTCTCCAGGGCTACGTGGCCTCATTTGAATGCTGACTGTCACTTAGTAGCTGTACAACCCCAGCAAAGTTACTCAAACCAGTGCCTTCATCTATATAACAGGAGGTGGGAACAGTGCTGGATTCTCAGAGCTTTGGAGGAAGACAAAATGAGTGTTGAATTTTCTAGGACAAGTCACACTTCTAACCATGAGATGAGGGGACTGAGCCCAGTGAAGTCCATGCAACTGAGAGCAATCGTGTTGATTCATAACATCTAGACATTCTGCTATCACATACATACTGACTAGTAAAGCTATCTAATATAATCTTTACTAAAATCACCCACAAAATAAATGAGAAAAAAACAGTCTTATTTTGGTGTGGGAGAATTATCTGTATTCTGTCAATCATATTTTAAATAAACGATAATTGGCCAGGCAGGAAGTATAGGCGGGTCAACCAGACAGGAAGTAGAGGCGGGGCGATGAGAACAGGAGAATTCTGGGAAGGAGGAAGCCCATTCCTCGCAGTCCTTCCCAGACCACTGAAGCAGGATGGACCTGCCCTGATGAAAAAGGTACTGAGCCATGTGGCTAACCTAGATAAGAATAATGGGTTAATATGAGCTACAAGAGCTAATAAGAAGCCTGAGCTAATGGGCCAATCAGTTTATATTTAATGTAGACTCTCTGTGTGATTTTCTTTGGGACTTGCTGGCTGTGAGAACTGGGCAGGACAGAAACCCCAACAAGCCTGGCCCTCGTGTTACATTATTTGAAAAGAATGATAAAATAAAGCCATCATGATAAAATAAAGTCCTATACACAACTGTAGGAATTTGTAGCATACACCAGGACTATCACCAGCCAGAGTCACTTCAGGTAGTGTCATTGTAGAGTCTCGGGAGGTGTACGCCATGGCCCTCAATCTGAGATGGAGTCTACATAAGGTTTCCCCGACCTTTTCACCCATGAGTCTCAGGTGGAGGCTGTGGGGTCTGGTCCTTACCTCGTCAGAGAAATCTGGATTTTGAGAATGGTGCAGGACAGCTGTGTAGGCAGCTGAAGTGAAGAGCGGCCCTCCAGGCTTTCCGTAAATACACTGTTCAGAAAGTGAGGAGGGGAACAAAATGAGTGCCTGAAAATATTCCCAGGTGAAAAAAGTCAATTCCAGCACACACTCGGATTGGTTTCCTAGGATGACATCCAGCTAACTTTGGACTTCTTTGGCCCATTGTTCTATCTGCGCTGTGCAATGGGGCATCAAAGAACAGCTAAAGGCCTTTACACATCTTAAAGGTATGGCCTAAGGGTTGAACACTGAACCAACTCACTGTACGACTTTTGATTGCCATAAATATGAGTTAGTGTTCAAGATAGGCCCCCGAAGCATGACTTTCTGATAGAGTTAAGGTCCTCAGCCTTGGCTGGAGCCCAGTTCCATGCCAACCAAGGCCTACCAATGAAGGTGAGGTAGCAGGACAGACTCAGCTTTTGATGTGAAATCCTAACCTCTTATCAGGCTGGAGGACTGGCTAGGCTTTCATGACTCAAACAGGTGAGAGGGCACATATGCCTGGAGCTCATGACCTCTCTTCTAGTCTTATATCATGGGGCACCCCATGTCTCTGTATGATGTTAATAAGGTAATGAAGCAGGAAGCCCACACAGTTGCTGTTGCTCTTCTTTTCTAGTTCATCCGCATTAGAAGCACTGCATTGGGGGGGCGGGCTTTGTGCTTCCTACCCAGACATTGTCTTGTTTGCTTACCATGACATCACACGCTAATTTTCCACTCCCGATACTAATTCTGTGAAAAGCTCCGTCTATATGGATGTTCACAGTGGCTCAAGATTACACAGAAGAATGCCTCTCTATCCTAGATGAGTTAGCTCATTCTTATGTTCATGCACACTCTTTGGAATAAGACTACACATTACCTGCTAGCATCATCAGAGTATCGTTTATATCTGATGGTATTATGAGAAATAACCCGGGGCAATGGTAGGGTTAGTTAGATATTATCAACCTAGAAGATTTGACCATAGTCTCAGTAGAAGTAGATTTCCTGTTTATTTTTTCAGGCTATACAGGGGATCTTTTTGTTATGTTAACTCTTAAAAACAGAATATATCATGTATGAATGCTAAAAAAGGCAGCCCAGTTTAAATTTTATAGGCCTGAAGAGAGGTATTATTAACTCAGGTGATCAGCAATGTAGACTGTTTCTTCAGAATCATTTTCTAGTCCCTTAGACACTTGGCTTCACAAATGTGAGCTCTATGGAGACACCTTGCATTAACCTACTGCCCTGTTCATAAATATGAGCGCTCCAGGGACAGCCTGTGGTAACCAACAGGCCTGTGTATAGAATCCTTTATGTGAAGACAGCATAAAGGCAAGCTGGATGTACTGCTACAAGCCAAGCATGCTGGATCAAGAGGTAGACTAGTTTGTGCACAAGACAGACTTTTCACAGGGAATTATTGTAGTAATTTCATATTATAATAACTTCCCTTTTTCCAAATCATGAGGTGAGGAGCTGTGGGAGCCTAGCAGTTCTGATAGATGGCGCTAGGGATGGCTGTTGAGCCGTGTACAATTTCAGGAGATCTTAAACAAATGCCTGAAATTGCTCTTCATTCACCATACTCATACAAAGCTCCCCCAGTGGTGCAAAGGACCAAGGCCCCTGCCTTCCCTCTCATGCTGTGTTCCCAAGTGACTTGACTCACCTTCATGGGCTTGGCACCATCTTCATCAGAGTTTTTGAATTCAATGCACACAGTTATATTTCGTGCCTGAAATTATAGTGAGGGGGGGAAAATGGAGATGGTAATTTCCTCGTAAATAACACCCCAAACAATATAAGGGCCTAAAATAAGTAACTTCTAATTAAATCTGAAAAAAAAATGTATAATAACCAGCATTGCTTTGTGACATTATCCATGGTCCTCAGAAGCAGCAGGATTTGGAGAGATTTGTTAAAAGGAAACAAAAAAGCTCACAGTACAGAACTAAGCATGCTATTTTCAGGGTATTATAAGAAACTAAAAAAATGGCCTAGATCAAATTTATGTTAGGCTGATTTTTAAAAAGGATTATTAATGTGTTACACAACCATGCATCTTCAAACAATTCAGAGCTGAACAGCTATAGCTTTGGAATAGTCCTTTACTCTGTGTGAAGACATGTCATTGGGATTGGTTTAAGAAAGATCTGAATGGCAAGAGTTAGGTAGGAAGAGGTTAGGCAGGACTTCTGGGGACAGAGAAGTCTCAGGGAAGAAGAAAGGTGGAGTCACCAGCCAGCTGGAGAGGGAGCAGGGCACACAGGAGGAGAGATAAAAGCCACGAGTCATGTAGCAACATGTAGATAAATGCAAATGGCTTAAATTAAGTTATAAGAGCTGGTGGGACAAGCCGAAGCTGTAGGCAGAGCTTTTATAATTAATAATAAGTCTCAGTGTCCTTTTTGGTGAACTAGTGGCCCAAATAAAAATCTGTCTACAGATACCTTTTTTGTAACACTTCAAGATGCTGAAAAATGCATTTGTCTTTGAATAATCCTAAAGTGAATTCTAGGACAAACCCACCCTTGGCTAAACACTTTCTTCAAGTCTTGGCTCAGAGTTATTTGAAGTTGCTCTTTCAAGAACCATCGTGTGTGATCTATATACAGGGAACTGAGATGAACTAAGACCTCGGAAATGTGTGTCATACCTTGTTGAAGCATTTCTGGCTATCATACTTGAGGTGCTTGGGGTAGACATAAATTTGATTTTTGTATACTCTGTATGGACGGCAATACTTTGTTGAATCATAAATAAATTCCTCCACCTCCACTGTAGGTTCTGACTGAGACATCACGTTGAAAGGCTTGACAGGGATAAAGGACGATGTTACACAGTCTTAAGAAATCAGAAAATAAGAGTTTATCATTTAATATGGGTCTTCTAAAGCGAGCAACACTTATTAGATTTTACAAGATAAGGCATAACCCACCGACTATCACATGCTATTATAAATAAAATACATGTATTATTGTATAGCAGAATAAAGTTATTCAGTGGGTCTATTATTGGGACTAACAGATGAATTAACAGTAACTTTTCATACATGGAATGATTTTTACAGCAAAAGCCTAAAGCCCTCTGTAGATTATTTGTTACTTTTTTTCTCTTAAATTTTTACCACCTTTAAAAAAAATCTAACTTTGTAGTTAGCCTAAGGAAAAAATAGTCTAAGAAAAAATAAAGAAGAGATGTCTAGGAATGTGTAAGTCAGAACTTCTGTCATTCCACTGTTTGAAGAAGGGAGATGTCATGTTGAAACAGAAAGAGGCCTGCTGCTTTTTTTCTACAAAGAACCTTTCTGGACTCAGATAAAACAAAGAGATTGGCTATACATACTTGGGAATCAGATGACAATTCTATTTTTTAATTATGAGTCAATTATAATATTTTTGCTATAGTCTCAAATTTCTCTATTACTCTACCATTCTTTCCAAGAGAGCATTTAGCTTTCTATTATGTTGTCTTTTCTGTAGGCAATAAAGCCTTGTTCCCTAAATCACATCGAGGAAATGGCTTAGTTTGTCCTCTGCTGTTTCCTGTCAATCAATGTGAAAATGATTTGGGATTGGAACTTAAGTTAGAATTTTCATTATAGTTTATATTAAAATGATATGTGGAAACTCATCAGGAGAGATGGGCATCGTCTCCTCCCGGTCATCATTTATTATAGTAAACCTTGATTCTGTATCTGGAAACCCTCATTCTTAGGTCAGTAGAAGCAGGAGTTTTACCATGTTCCAAATATGGTAAACATTCTTGGTAATAACATTTCAGTCACATAGGTGGCTGTGCCCTGTGCTCAAAGTAATTTGTTGTCAGTGCGGTATGGCAGAACCAGTCTACACTAGAGTCAGGGAAACTAAACAGAATATGAATTCTCTCACTCTTGGCTATTCATTTACTTGAGCCTGACTTTCCTCATAACACTCCAGGGTTTTAAGGATTATGTGAATAATTTAATATCTTGCTGGGTATTAAATCCTTATTTGTAGAAAAGATAATAGTTAAGCTATCCAGGGTATAGTTTCAGTTATGAATCCATTGTCTGTCTCAATGGACAAATAAGTCCCATATTCCTATAGTATAATGAATTCCTTTCCATTTTGGAAGACAAAAATCCCCAAGAATCCAAATTTTGTGTTTAAGTAGTTAACCAACAAGCTAACCAAACAACCAAATAACCTCCCACAAGATGCTCAGAAGTCTCTAAATGAACCATGATATCAATGACATTGGCATCATACTTGGCTGCTCCAAGGGGATGTTGTCCACAACAATATCCAGGCTTCCAGGGATGGTCTGCATTTTGCTTGTCCGGTCAGCTCTGTGAAAGAACATCACACACCACACACACACACACACACACACACACACACACACAGTGTATTATTTTCATTTCCAAAGAAAACCCCATCTTACACTGTAATTCTGAGCTTTGAGAAGGGTAAAGAGTAACGGCATATTGATTTTTTTGGATAGTTTAATTCCTGTAAAATATATGCTAGTGCAAATTAAAACAAAAATCAGGGAGGAGTCAAGTTACAGATATTCTGCTAATACCTTACACTATTTTCTCTGACTTCACTTATACACAGACCAGAAGAACATAACAGTAAATTATTATTATGGTCTTGTCGATAAGACTTATTTGAACTTGCTTAAGCATTTCACTATCAACGTGAGTTTTAAGAATTTTTAAGGACAAAGTTAGTTTTTGCTACAGTTGCTAAGAGTTTGCATTCATCCTTAGATTCCATCGCAAAGAACTGACCACCTCTACGGGTATATAGGCTCTTCTCCTTTTATCACGCAAATTCAGTCTTTGACTCCGGAGGTCTGTTTCCTTCCCTGCTTCCAGCTAGCACAGTCTTTGAAGGTTGAAGAACCTTCAGGAAATGGAGTCTTGCTGGAGAAAGTCAGTGACTGGGGGCAGGCATTAGAGTTTTACAACCCAGTTCCCGTCCCTGTTTACTCTCTGTTTCCTGACCACAGAAGCAATGTCACCTGCCACTATGTCTTCTCTGCCACGGAGAACTACATCCCCTGAGAGCACAAGACAAAGTGATCCCTCTTCTCCTAAGTAGCTTTTGTCAAGTATTTGGCTTCAGCAGTTGAAAAAATAACTCATGCCACACCGTATGTTGATGATGACTATTATTATGGATTTTTGAGACAGGATTTCTTTATGTAACAGTCTGGGTGTCCTGGAAATCACTCTGTAGACCAAGCTTGCCTTGAACATAAGATTATTTGAGTCTCAAACTTTTACCTCTCATCCCAACTCCATGTTCAGTGAACTGCATTGATGGGCTGAAGTTAGTAATGGCAAATTTATACCACGGAAATTGGTCACCAGGAGGAACCAGATTTAATTTAATGTCAGTACTGCACTATGTATTCTAGGTGCCCCTCACATGCTATTAATAATTTCTTTCTATTCCCTGACAGCATAAGGTGTGCCAGGGATTATTTTGGTCTTTGTTGTATCAGTTTATCCCCAAATCTTTGCATGTTCCATGCTGTTCAACATTACAGCTATTCAAATCTTAAGTGACTGCCAAAAAGGCAAAAGGAAAAGATCTTTTCATTTTCTCATGGTGGCTTGAGGAGCCTTGTGAAGATCTGGGTGCAGGTTTTGACCACTATGTTTCATGAGAGAAGTGCAGAAAGGTCTCTTATGTTACCAGTACTCTTCCTGGACTAAAAGAACTAAGATTAGTATAGGTTCTTGCCTAACAATTTACTTATCATTCTAATTATATAGTCTAAAGACTTCCTTAATGATGATGATGGCGATGATGATGATGATAGATAGATAGATAAAACATCCATTCTATTTCAATAGGTGCAAATAATTTACTGATGCTGTGGAAGGTATTGGCTATACTTTAAATATACAATAATATTTTTTGAGGCATATACAAAATTAGTTGATGAGGGGATGTTGATTCTCAGGTAGGAGAAATAGAACCATTATTCGAGGCTATGGAGTACAAGAACACTCTGTGTATTAGAGGCTAATAGTGTAAGATAAATATTATAATAAGGACATCTACATATGTCAAGAAAGAAGCTCTGGTGGGAAAGAAGTGGATTGTCCAGTCCCAGCTGACCTCTTCCAGCCAATATCATGAATGGAAGAGACTAACTGAAACCACAGAATCAGGAGTACCACAAATGATGCTATTTCTAGATACTGAATTTTGGGGGTGGGTTGTCACAAAGCTAAAGGTGAATGACATAGCCCAGCATATCACAAATCTTCTGCACAATCCTGGAAAACTGATCCTTAAGGCACCACGATTTGGACAAAAGGGAAATCACCAGACAACCATGTCTTTCTGGAGGTATCTGGACAACTGAGACTCAGCATCAGGTGTTAAGGAAAGAGGAGAAATCAGTGTTGGTTGCTTAAAGCGGCACTGAGAATATCCTACCTTCTGTAGTCTGATACCAGTTTAAGCATGTCCTCAGCTGAAATCTTGCTACTTTCTTGTCTATACAATGGTGAGAATCTTGAGTCTCTGTCCACATTTCCCTGGTTGTCCTTAAATACAGATCTGGAGGAAAATAATGTTTACTCAGGTTTATAGTTGGTTACTGCTTAAGAAATTGTGTTTTTAAGGAGGAAAATTAATGATCATTTTCATTCATAATTGAAAGAACTCAAGGGACTTAACAAAATAAAAAGAAACCAATTCTTAGTTTTCATTTATAAACACGACATCTTTTTTATCATATTTCTCATTTTCAACTATTTATCTAAAGTGGGAATAGTTTCTGTTACAACTGTTTTTATGTTTTCTTACATTTAACACGATATCAAAATCTTGGAATGTTAGGGGAGTTGAAAAGAAATACATTAATTTGTGTGAGTGTGTATGTGTGTGTGTGTGTGTGTCTGTGTGTGTGTGTGTGTGTGTGTGCATGCAAGGCTCCATCTATCTTGTTTTGTAAGTAAGATCTCTCACTGGCCTGAAACTCCCCGAAGAGGCTAGCTGATTGGTCCGTAGGCTCCAGGCATCCTCCCGTGTCTGCATCCTCTGTGGTACCACGACAGCCACACACCATCCTATTCGGTTTCTTACCTAGATTCGATGGCTCAAACTCAGGTCCTCATTTTCCAAGGCAAGCACTTCACTCATTGAGCTATCTTCTAAGATCCCCTTTCTAACTGTTTCCTCAAGGTGCCCTAACCTGGTCTAATAGGGGCCGTGGCACCTTGGGGGGCGTCATTAGGATTGACGAGTGTGCAACAAGGATCAGGTTGTAATTATGACTGTGGCACGATAGTGAGATTCTTAAAATGTCTTTGTAAATGAGCCCATGTTCTAACTTTTAGGACACAAATAACGATAAAATGCAGGAAATATGAGTCAGAGTTCGGCATTAGATAAGGCTAACATTATGTTGCTCCCTTCCTTGATCCCGCTTCATGGTAGCTATAACACCTTACTTAAAGCACTTAATTGCTTTGGTCTAAGTTATGAAGTGAGGTCAGGTAATATTCACTTTGCATGCTCTCTGCTGGTGACAGCCTCACCCCACACCTTTTATGCATCCAAAAAAAATTCAGCCCACATATAATTGCTTTTTCTTCAACAGCAGATAAATGTTGGATTTTTATTTCTCCTAGTTGAAGAGCCCTAACTAGACTATTTTATCATTTAAATGAATCAAATATTTTAATAAAGTCGCTGAAATGGCTTTGAAAATGATATCAACCATAGATTTTAGTGTAGAGGAACATGAAAAAAAAGGAACATGGGCTAGAAACATATTGAAATGATATTTTTAGACTCTGTGAAATTACCTCCTTATAGTTCTGTTGCAATTCTTGTTGAGCAGTAACGGGGAGGGGGGATAATCTCTCCTTGATAAAACTTTAATGAAATAACATCAGGAAAACATAATAAAAATATCTAACTTGAAGACTAGAGAGAGAGAGCTCAACAGGCAAAAGGCACTTGCAGCCAAGCCTGCTGGCCAAGTTCACTTCCTAAGGCCAGCACAGTAGGAGGAGAGAGCCTTTGTCTGTGGATTGTCCTCTAAACTCCACATGAGAGCTGTGGTCAGCTGCGCATGCCCTCTCCTGCCCCCACCCCACAAAATACATAAAAACGTGGTAAGAATTTCAAAACATTTAACTTAAAAATGGCTTTTGTATAAATAATGTATGTGAGCTGTATACTCCACTTTGCTCATACCCACAGCTGTCTTGTGGAAATCTCTTACTTGGAATAGCCATTCGTGACGTTTACTGCAGCCTGAGTACTTTGGTTTTGATCCTTCTACCTAGCTCTCTCAAGTGCTACAGTCAGAGGCATAGAACATCCTGTGGGTGTTAGACATTTCTCTGCGTGTGTGGAGACAGCAGATGAAAGACAAAGCGGCTGTTAGGGCCCAGCATGGGCCCATGACTATGATCTCAGGGCTGGGGTACTAAAGACAACAGGAGGATCGGGTACTCAAAGCCACTATGAGCTATACAAACAGCCCCATCTCAAACTAGAAAAAAAAATCTCTGCATGGACTGAAGATGTACTTCAGAGGTAGAGCACCTCTCTACTATTCATAAAGCAGAAAAAAATGTTAATTTGGTTGATTGACAGTTTCAGTTGTATAAAAATACATTACCTAATAATCATAGAACGACAGAAAGAGAGATGGACTTGGTGAGGGTATACAAGGAGCTTCGTCATGGCAAGATGCACGAAGGTGGACCACCACTCACTGGGATGTTGTCAGTGTGAGAATCTTAGATCATGCTGCATTGTGCATCTTCAGATGTACAGATATGAGAGGGACACTGTATTTTGGCCCTGATCAATTCTGAAGGAAGGTGAGCACTGTCTGGTAGTCATTTATAAGGTAAAATGAGACAGAGTCCAAGAATCTGTGAGCTAATCCTAGCAAGGACTTGGGTCCCTATGATCCTGGAGGTGATATGCATGGGAAAAGCTTAATTGCAATAGGACATATTTCTAAATTCAACATCTGTTAGAATTGTTAATTATAAATTACCCTACATAGCTGTGTGTGTCTGTGATCTGCATCTATTCAAAAGATAATCTTTTTGCTAAAAAGTGGCAGTACAGCTGGTACCGAATCTGAGAACATATCAGAAAAATTTCAAATTAGACGCTCACAGCGAAGAGATCTGTGTGTACTGCAGCAGCTGGGTAAAAATCTGGTTCCAAGCAACTGTTAATGCTACTGTTTTGACTACAGTTGCTTTCAAATGTTTTAGGGTACACTCACAGCTATACTGTGAAACAAACCACGAGATGGAAATAAAGCATGAAGGCAATGCCAATGGCGAATTAGGAGTACCAACAGTGTATTTCCTGTGTTCTGGATCTGGTCTATACCAGGCCTTCAGAGGGTCCTGCCTTCTCTTAGCTTAAGTAGTGTCTTCACTGGAAGGTTGGATAGAGACTGCTTCTTTGGGTGATTTGTGTGCTTTCTGAACTTAGAGACTTCAAATGATCCAACATATAATTTCTGCATGTTCTGCCATTTTTTTTTCTCTCATTTGCCAGAGAAGCTCACATAAGTTGAAGTCATTTTGGTGGGGTAACAGTTCACTAACCAACAGCTGAATGGCTCACTGGGCCCTAATACAGCAAGGGCTTGTGGCTTCGCTAACTTTCTTTTCCTAGCAATAATTCTTCTAAGAACTGATAACATGTTCAAACCCCACAAAAGCTTCATCTGTCTCCCTCACAGTTGGTTGACAATTTTAGAGTCAGGGTGTTACTTCTAAGGGTCATTCTGCCAATAATCGACACATTATATACTTCTGTCCACCAAACTACTCTCCGTTGACCCAAATTTACAAGAAACGTGGGAGTTGTGGAACATGAATATGGCCTCCACAATGAATTTCAAAAATAAATAATAATTAATAATAACGACAATATATACCATATTTTTTCATGTCTACCATTAGTTATCTTGGTAAGAAAAGATGGGAAGGGAGAGATAAAATAATATCCATGATGTCTTTTATACCAAATCCTTGTACATCTGATTTTTAACAGAACATACTGCTCACGAGACAGGTATTTTCTGCTCATTCTACAGATGACACTCTGGACCCAGAGAGCGATCTTGCTCAGTGATCCATTAAGGGGTGACCTGAGCCTGTCAGCTTTGGTGTGCTTACCAGGCTTGGCAACCTGGCTCTCTTGCCCTTGCTGCAAGGTTGTCTGAATGCAAGTCAGTCCTTGCAGCCAGCAGGGATTTGTCTTGCCTTCCTGGTGCTGGGGTCCTTCTATCCTTCTACCGGCCAGCCCCCAGTTTGATGGCTGTAGCATTCCGACACATACTGGTGGGTTTTCTCTGAAAGTGTCCCTCAGTGGAAGCTGTGTGAACTGAAGAATACCCAACAGGTCAACCCTTCCATCTGGCCTTTGCATCTTGAGTTGAAGGGACTGCCTTTGGGATAACGCTGTCAACATTCATTAAGGGAGTGTTTTGTTCCAGGCTTGTAATTAATCTCTTTTCATTCAGCTGGTTCATTGCTGATCTTGAATTGTTTTCCTTATATGAGTATATGCCAGGGTTTCTCCCATTTAAAGAATTCTTACATCAATGTGGGTGTAATGAGTTTGAGAGGGACGCTTGGAGTTGATGGGTCAGTAGGTCTGAAAAGCAAGTTCTATTCTCAACAGAGGTTCCGTTTTTTTTTTTCCAATGGAGGGTCTGCTACTTGTACCCAAACACCAAATTTTCCAACAGAGTCAACTTGGGATATAATTGTCTGTGCTAATCTACACGCAAATCAAAGACAGCATAAGCGAGCAACTGATGGCTTCATTTGGTCCTTCACGTTCAGAGCAGAATTCTATGCCCAAATGAATGCACGAAGGTATACCAGAAATAATGATCTATCTCTGCTTATCGTATGTCCATTAGGCTCTTGGGACTGACCAAACACTGTTCATTAAACAAGATATGCATGAACAAGCTATGATTTTGATTTGACACTCACTAAGAGCCCCCAGTACATTTGGCCATGCCCCCACTGTTTGCAGGTCTGGGGCCTCCTGTATAACCTGTCTTGTTGAGCTAAACTGTGAAGTGTATGTCTGAAGATGACAACATAGTAACATTTCTTGATGCACAATAGGCAACATTAAACATTCAAAGCCATAGCTTCTGATGCAGATTGTTAGGACATCTCTACTCTGTTAGTTGCAAAGTAGAACCTTACCTCACAGCCCAAGCAAACGGCATCCGATATTTCCCCAATTTGCTACAGAACTGCCTATTGGATTTTAGTACTTTTTGTGCAAACTGAGGAAAAAAACAAATAAAATATTATTTAGGGACAGTCAATTACAAACTGTACATGTGAACTAATAATGCTTATTTTTCCACTTTATTATCTATGGAAATTCTATACAGTTTCTTCTTACTGGCACACAGATTACATATGATACCCTCTGTGTTCAAGTTATTGTAGAACTCTAGGCTTTCTTTGTTAATTTGTAAATTTTAAGGATAGTAAATCCCCTAATCTTGAAGTATCAATTATTATCCGCTCACCTCGCTTCTCTTCCTGCCTTATTCCCTCCCTTCTTTCTAGCTAAGAGAAGTTAAAATCTTGAATGAAAAGTTATCAAGTTTATATTTACAATTGGTACCAGATCACAGCTTTTTTATTCATTCAACAAGAGACTTTCTGTGAAGGACTGCGAGGACCCTGCATTCTCTGTCACACATTTCTCAGCTCTATTGCTATAGTACAGGGTTAGCTGCAGGGAAGCGGAAGAAACACTTACATTTGCAGAGCTGGAGCAAACCCAGGGCTTCACACATTCTAAGCAAAGTGGGACTGAATGGCAATCAAATTTCATTTACAAAAGCTGGTAACAGGGTGAATGTGGTCTGATCAGATAGTTTGCTGGACAATGATATGAGAAACTCATAAACATTTACCTACAGGCTAAATTGTTGTATATGCTCAGATTCTCTGGTTTTGAGTTATTTCCTTGTTATCTTTCTCTTGTATGGAAAATATATACTTTAAATAATTTATCTTCTAGTAAACAGAGGCAATTTCATAATCTGATTATTAAATAACAAGGTAATGGAAAGAAAAAAGCAAAAAAAAAATCACTGGTCTTACCATTCAGGCCACATTGCTCCTCATGTCTATCTTCCTGTACTTCACTGTTATTATATTTAATATATAATGTTTGTCTTTGCTATTGAGTCCATTGTCAACTTGCTGTTATTTTTGCAAACTGACTTCACTCGATTTTGTTCTAACTTTGTTACTGTATAAATCCTTTGATCTTTGGGACTAAAGCAATATAAAAATTATAGTTTACTTCTACTAATACAATGGTTCAACCTGAGGGGCACAACTCCTTGGGGGCTTGAATGGCCCTTTCACAGTGGTCACCTAAGACCACGGGAAACACAGATATATACATCCTGATTCATAACAGTAGCAAAAGTAGAGTTATGGAGGAGCAATGAAAATGATTTTATGGTTGGGGGTCATCACAACATGGGGAACTATATTAAGGAGTTATAGCATGAGGAAGACTTAGAACCACATAACAGATTTATAGACATCATAGACTGTTGACTCAGAAGGACATAAACCAAAAATGTATAATTTAAAATGTTTTTAGTAGGTATTAATTACACTGGTAAGTGAATATTAAAAATTATACATTTATCAACTTTTATAATTCAGGAAGGCAGCATGACTTTATTTCTTTAAAGGGACTGAAATTATTTTTAAGAATATAATCTTTACCTTGTTGGAGTCTGGATTCTTAATATAAGGTTCAGCACCACTCCCAATATTCCCCATTAAGACTTTTTCGACTTTGGCCACCAAAACAATTTCAGAGTGTGGATCACTCACAGAGAATATAGCCTGTGTCCAAAGAAAGCAGTAAGTAACTACCATAAAATGACCCTGAAGACATTCACAAAATGTCATTAAAAAGAAAAGACAGATTTAAGAATTTTTTTTTGGAGGGGGCAAGGTAGGGGGATTGCCCATATGACCTATTGTTAAGGAACAATCTAAGGGACAAGGCTTTTCTGTCCCACCACAAGTAAACAAAGTGCAACCTGCTTTGGGAATTTTAACCATTCCTCCGGAAGGCCCTTTATGTGAGGTTCTTCTGATTGTCTTGGGGTGCCAGTGTCAATGTTGCCATTTTCCAAGGCTGGTGGGGCCCCTGAGAGCATCTGCCGGACAGCAGGGTGATTCAGATCTACGTGGAAATCGGCAGAGATCTTCCTGCTTTCTCTGAGGTCATAAAGTGCCACACTCACAAAGAAAGGCTCAATCTGTGGGGAAAACAAAAGCCAAGTGCTTCTGACATAAAACAATGCCCGCCCACCAGTCTGTGTCCCACCTGCATCTCACAACACGTCGGACGCAAGATAGGCAGAAAGCAAGGTCTCTGACCCAGTGAGAAGTATCTGGAATCCCTCCCTGCAACAGAGGCAGCCAAACCCAGGGCTGCCTCTCATTTGTTTCTTGACCTTAGATTCCCACCTAATCTTCAAGCACATTAGGCTTGAACAGCCTTCTGTTTGCTTTCCCATACTCTAAGAAAATACCCTTTACCCCAGTTTCCCCAGATCCCTGGAGAACAGATGGGATCTAGCCAAAATGCTTTTCAGACTTCCCTCCCTCCCTCCCTCCCTCTCTCTCTCTCTCCCTCCCTCCCTCCCTCCCTCCCTCCCTCCCTCCCTCCCTCCCTCCCTGCCTCCCTGCCTTCCTGCCTCTCTCCCTCCCTCCCTGCCTCCCTCCCTGCCTCCCTGCCTCCCTGCCTCCCTGCCTCTCTCCCTCCCTCCCTGCCTCCCTCCCTGCCTCCCTGCCTCCCTGCCTCCCTCCCTCCCTCCCTGCCTCCCTCCCTGCCTCCCTGCCTCCCTGCCTCCCTGCCTCCCTCCCTCCCTCCCTCCCTCCCTCCCTCTCTCCCTCCCTCCCTCCCTCCCTCCCTGCCTCCCTGCCTCCCTGCCTCCCTGCCTCCCTCCCTCCCTCCCTCCCTCCCTCCCTCCCTCCCTCCCTCCCTCCCTCCGTCCTTCCCTCCTTCCGTCCTTCCCTTCTTCCTTTCTTATCTCTTTTATATTATTTTTGAGACAGGGTTTCTCTGTGTAGCCCTGGCTATCCTAGAACTTGCTCTGTAGACCAGGTTGGTTTCAAATTCAAGAGCTCCACCTGCTTGGATTAAAGGCATGCTCCACCGTCAAGCAGGTAAATGAGTGGCCCAGGCTGGTCTTGAATTGGTGATCCTCCTGCCTCCAACTCCTTCAACAAATCCTACCTGCGTGTGCCACCAGAACTGGCACATTTCAATTTTTTTTTAAAATCACAGCTTGAAATAACAATAATAAAGTTTATTTCACACTGACTTTGTGCTTTCTACTATTTTCTGCATTTTTAATACATTCAGAACATGGTAGCATGGAGCAAATGAGGATCCGCTTGTGAAAAGCCCTGTTGTCAGAGAAGATGGGAACTCCTTTAAAAAGAAGTCAGTACTTAAGAGGAGGTTTTAAAAAAGATATCACTTATTCTCTTTATTTTGTACTAATTTTGAAGCTCACACTTCTAGCACCAGGGTCAACTCTTTCAATAACTCTGACAACTAACTTTAACTTCTGGTCCCCTTGCCATCTGCCAGTTTTCTTGACCCTAAGGTTACCATTTTCTATTCAATAATATTTGTAGATATATATTCCAATATGATCCTCTGTGAACAGGAACTACGCTTCTGTTTCCTGGTCACCCAGAGAAAAGTACGGGCTCCATCAGCAATATTTTTTTGCTTATTCTTTCAGGTTCTTTGTTGGTTCCCAACCATGCCAATTGTCTTTTCTAACTACCTTCTCCATACTATCCTAGACCCATATCCTGACAGACCTAGTAGCAAGTCACTTCTGTGCCTTTGGGTGGCTTTCTCCTTTTCCTGCCCAGGGCTCAGGGATGCTCACCTAAGTCTAAGCTTCAACGGAGTTATCCACCTACTTTGCCCCCCAGATGTTGTGAAGGAAACTGAAGGTAAAAAATAAGGCAGAAAGGGAAAAGTGATGGAATCTGAGAAACGGGCAAGTTGCTTGCATTAGCTTTAAAGAAGGACTTAAGTAGAGTTTGTTCATGGGGCTCCTGGACAAGACAGATGGCAAAGACATAATGAAAGGATAGGACCCAAAAAACATACTAGACTCGAATCAGAGTGAAGGTAAAATTATTCAGGAGTTGCCCAGGTCCTTAAGAGAAACATTACAGCCAAAGCAAAACACAGTACTGCACAAAGAGTAATTCCAGGTCTGCAAGCATAGGAACCTAAGCTCATGATAATGGTCACTGACACAGGGGATAAGGACCCAAAGACAAATTCTTCATGAAACACAGAAACTCCTCTGCAAGACATCTCAATGGCCATGGGTATATGAGCTTTGGGTTTCTGGGTCAGTCAGGAGAACTGGGCTGGAAGTCTGGATCTGGAAGCTTTTTGAATGGAACTCCTATGTAAGCCGTGATGCACAGATGTGTTGTTTTGAATGGAATGGCTCCCATAGACTCCTATGTTTGAATACTTGTTGCTCTGTTTGTAGAACTGCTTGGGAAGGATTAGAAGGTGTGGAGTTATTGGAAGAGTTCTACCACTGGGGGCAGGGTTTGAGTTTTCAAAAGACTGGAGCTATTCCCACTGGAGTCTGACTCCTGGTTGAGGATCAAGATGAAAGCTCTCTTTGTTCCTGCATGTCTCTCTCCATCAGCACAGACTCTAACCCTTTGAAACTGTAAGCCCAATTAAACACTTTCTTTTACAGGTTTCCTCACAGCAGTTTCGTTACAGCAGTAGAAAGGATAAATAATGCAAGAGAGAAGAGAGTCAGTGTACGTTTCTGTGGAATAGCAATGGGCAGAGAACAGAGAGAGGCCAAAGCAGTTATAAAAGAGACTGGGTAAAAGCCTGGGAACCAGAAAGGGGCTGATGAGACTGGAAAAGAAAGGTGGGGAAGACAATGGAACAAGCGGAAGGGGAAATATTGGGGGTGAAAGGACACAATGATGAATGGGTGGGATGCTGACGGGGGTGTCTGGGAGAATGAACCAAATAAAGTATGTATGAAAACAGCAGGAATCTGTTACTTTGTAAGCCAAATAAAATTAACACAGAATATTCAAAATAAAATTAGAGAGTGGGAAATGGAGAGATATTGTTTCTTCCCTTCATTCCTTTTTTTTCTTTCCCCGTCCTCCCTTCTTCCCTCCCTTTCTTTCCTTTTACATATGGCTTCACATGTACCAGGTAAATGTTATACCATTAACCTCATACCACAACTCAGAAAAGCCAAAAAAATGAATAAAAATATTAAATGCTGCCAAAATATCATAGAAACAAATATTCAAGATATAAAGGATGTTTAACCAGAAAAGTGTTAAGAGCAGCAAAAATTAAGGGATGGGGGCTCAGGCCAGTGGTGGCAGTGCTGATTTAGTATGTGCACAGCCCTGGGATGAAAAAAAGGAAATGTGTTAAATTATGTAAAATATGTATATATAATTTGTACAAAATTTACATAGATACATGAATGGATAATTAAATATACTAGATAAATGAATATAATTAAATATACTTAAATATTTAAATGATAATAAATATAGTAGATATGTGTATGTGATTTTGTAGCTATGCAGTTAAGTAGGGGTTCTAAAAGATTGTCAACAAATAGAATTTTACTTCTGTCTGCCAATATTCTCTGAAAAAGTAGGCTGTACAAAGCCCTACATCCCAACTAACGCACAGTGCTGCAGGCTCATTCAGTGAGTCTTGTTAAATCTCCTTCGGCCTTTGAGGTCTATCACACGACTAGCTTGTAACAGAGGTACTGTCCAGTCATTTAATGATAGTGAACTTTCTCACTGTTAGAGATGGTTCCTAGTTAAAATAAAGTTCAACACTGTCTCTTTTGAGGCTGCAGAGGCAGCTTAGACAGTAAAAAGCTTGCTGTGCGATTGTGAGAACCCGAGTTCAAATCCTTATTTCTATTTTTATTTTTTTATTTTTTATATGTGGATGTTCTGTTGAACTTGTCCATATTGGGTTTCATGGTCTAAGTTGATGAGGGCGAATGATCCTTATTCCCCACCCAGCATTGAGGACTACACTCCACACATGTGCATGAATTTATGTGAGCATGCATCCTCACATAAACATGTACACAATACCACACACACACACATGCACACACACAAACTTTTGCTTACTTAAATGTAATTATTGAATAGAATTTTCATTTTAGTAATTTAATTTAGTTTAGAAAAACTCTTCATGGTAGTTGTAGTGTGCTAAGAAGTTGAAAATGCAAAAATAGCGATTAGTGTAGGTACACAAAACACTTTGAAGTTTAAGAAATCGAAATCACTGTTTTTTCCTGAGTTGTTGCATTTTGACCTTCATTCCCATTTTTTGAATGGAAATAAATTAACTCCATTAATAACACATCAGAAATTATACAGCTCCAATGAGATTTGTTTATTTTTCCAATCTGCATTCACAACGAAAATGCCAAACCTTACTTTTGGAATGGCTGGCTTTACAGGATGGATGTATTTAACAAAACATTTTCAGAGCCTGACACATTAATTTGTAGGCTACTGAGGTTTAGGCTAATGAATTCCTTCTGAAAATTCAAGGAGAGGAAAATTTAAATGTAGCTACTATGAAACTGCTGTGTTAGTTCAGATTGCTGGAGTTTCACAGAAATATACTGTGAAACCATCAGCTAGGATTTGGTGTTCTATTTGACTGAAAAATTACACACTGTCAAAGTCTGCTTCTTCGCCATAAAAGAAGTCTTTCACTGAGTCTGTAGACACTCGTGTATGAAATGCAGCGCTTAGCTCTCCCAGATTGTGGAGAACGGCTCTTCAAAACACGCTCATCAAAGTTAAGAATGCGAGGTCCAAGAGCAGCATTAGTGGGAGTGTGCCACTGGATCAACACGAGCTTTTCCCGGAACAGTCTCACTCAAAGATAAACTACCACCAAAGTAAGGCTGTTGATTGATTTTGATCTGATTACTAACAAGTGCAATGCAATTATTTTTTAAAGTAATTCCCTAGTTTATTTTTTAAATACTTGTATCTATTGTAAGATTACTTAAAACCAATTCAGAAGCTCAAAACCAACTTAACTAACCCCTTGGCCTGAGAGACAGGAAAGGGCATGCAAAAGCCACTCTCAGGGGCTGGAGGGATGACTCATTGTTCAAGAGCACTGGCTGCTCTTGCGGAGGGCTCAAGACACACATTCACACACACACACACACACATGCAAAACTAACACACATGAGCTGAAATGGAATAAAATCAAATACAAATCAAAATGTTTCTAATAGGATACTCTGTTGAGGCTTGAACAAATAGAGCCATGATGCTTCTGAACATGATCCACATGGAAGGTGTCACATGCCTTTGGCACTGGAAAGAAAAGCCCATTGTCTCCTGGAGCTTGTTTGCAGGTTCACAGAGGAACACAGCTACTAACGTGTCCTGCTGTTCTTCTGTCGTGAAAGGCTGTGCCCTTTAACCAAGTATGCAGCTTTCAGGAAAGACACGCATTGAGTGGTGGGGGACACTAGAGATATCTGCCTAGCCAGCCAGATCATTCGAATCAATGCTGGCGATCAATGGGGAGGGGGCAGAGTACAATGACAGATATCATCACAGCCCCATCCCTCTCAATCCAAAAATAAGCCCATTTTCTTTGACTTTTGGTTTCCAAAATGGATTTTTAAATTGCACTTAAGAATGGGTTGGATGGAAAACATAGATTTAAAATATTCATATTTTTAGTGTAGATCAATGTATGAAATGATAAAGCCCATTTATTTTTATATAGTGTGCTGACTAAGTGGCTTTACAATTTGGATCAAGTTTTCTTAAATTTCCAAATGGTTACAAGGACAAAGATTTGGGGCACTGTGGTTTGCTTTATGTTCAACACAAAAGCATGGTTTGATCCCTTCTAATATCTTTTTCCACAGGGGAAGGTCATCTCTCTGATGTCAAGCCTATCGTTCCTTCTCTAACTCCTGTTTCACAGTCTCAGGACCATCACACACAGTGGGCTTGTTCCCTCTCTGTGTTTTACCCCACATTTCTCTGGTTTACCTCTCTTCTAACAGCAATTCCCTCTTAGCTTTCTGCTGTTGACTTTACTAGTCCCCTTCTCTATGCATGCAGAAATTGTCAGATGACTCCTCCCAGGTCAGTGTCTAAACTAGTTTTTCAGATCCATGTATCCATTCATAATCACCTTTTTGAGCTGAATGAATCTTACACTGCACCAAGAACCCAGAACTTTCCATAGGTTACCTATTTGAATGCTTGCTGTTACTCCCCCGCCCCCACGCCCCATTTACATGGAGGAGGCTGAGGTCAGACACCTGAGCACGGGGCACAATTCCTAAGTAGAGAAACTAGGGAATTTGATCCAAGGTGTCCATTTGAATAGATGCTCCTCATCAGATAGGATGTACAAAGTATGGATTTATCCTGTTACTACTGTAGTAGGTAGGAGGCTTAAAGAGGACAGAGGTTTCAAGGACAAAAGGTTAGGAAATCTCTGGAAGAGCTGGTCAATCCTGCAACCCACTGTGTTCCAACTCTCTCATGGAGGCAGGTGTAGGACTGGGTAGAACCAAGCAAGTGAACACTGCCACTCCTGCCTTCGAAAGCACATATGGCTTGTGTATCATGAACACGAAAATAAAGTGACTTTACTGGGTGGAATACGGCAACTGAGGTTGAATAGAAGCCAGAAAAGAAGCATTGTAAGCGACTGAGGGAAAACACCCCAGGTCATTGACTGCGGCTTGTGCCAGTGGTGGGAGTGCGGGGATGACTTCTCCTCTCTGCAGTTCCACATCTAATGTTCTTTTCGCATGCATTTGCAATCAGTCTAAAATGGTCCACTATTATGTTCCTACTAAATGGAGATTCTCAAGAGAGTTCCCTTAGTACAAGAAGAAATTCTGTGTGGGTTTGGTGTCCTGTGTATTAGGTGATTGTTAATGCCGCCATTGCGTAGAACATCCAGTCTTTTACTTAATGTTTATCTAATATTTCTTTTCTTGGTTTATCATTTAGTCTTATGTTAAGCAGGAACACAGTGAAACCCTAGAGTGGATTTGTTAGCTGACTTTCCTTCAAGTGAAAGCAAAACACAGATATCAGTTTAAAAGCTGTCTTGAATCAGGCATGGGGGTGTGCACCAGGCATCCCAAGCACCCAGAGAATTTGAGCCAGGATGATCATGGGTTCCATGCTAGTTGGAGCTTCTCAATAATACTTTGTCTCATAAAATCAAAGGCTAGCGATAATGGCTCACAGGAAGAGCACTTGCCTAGTGCTTGTAAGGCCCTGAGTCCTACCCTCAACACCACAATCACTAATTCTATCTTCACTGCCACCAGAGAGATACAGACAATCCTGGAGGAAACCACTGCGCTGACTTTGTACAAAGGACTCCAGAACACAGTCCCTTTGCTGCTTCTTCAATATCTAAGTTAAAAGGAAACTTTTATAGCCGCGTGTGAAGAAATCGTCTTCGGAACATGGGTACCTTTGCAATATGAGACACACTGGCAAATAGGCTCCCTGTTCACGAGACACTAAATCCTGGGATTGGCAGGAGTAGCAAAGGATGGGTTAGAATGGAATGATATGAGCTCACTGGTTATATGAGAGAGAATGAGAGAGAAGCTTACATTGGTTATGGGATCGTTTTCATTTTCTGTAACACATCCCTGAAGATTTAAGTTGAGAGCTCTACAGATGATCATGATTCTCTTTGCAGCTTTCTCTTCAAAGGGTTTGATCACACACTCTTGTTCAAAAAAGTCTCTTTTCTGAAGCTTCAGGGTCTAAAAAAAAGTGTTTAAAAGTCTTAGTTAGCCAACACTCATTATGAAAAGATAACTTTAAAAATGGACAGTTATAGGGGTCAAGTTCATCTTTGCTCAGAATCCTGACTTACATCTATATCTGGATCCAGGGAGAACAGATTGAGCCTGTCCATGTTTCGCGTTGTTTTGACAGTGTCTTCAGTTTCTGTGAGGTACTGAGAGAGACCCGTGTTAGTCCCTGGCATCTAAACTTCCCATGTAGCCCCAGACACAACTACAGAGGCCAAGAAACAGTCCCTTAGTTTTATTACTGTTAAGACCTCATCAACACCAAGGAACCTTATAAGAACAGGTTCTTATTTTCAAGGGTTGTGTCAGGTTAAGTAAAGCTCTAAGACTGATAAAAAAAAAATTCTAGATCGGCCTTTTAGTCTAAATCTTAAAGGAAAGCATCGGCATTTTTTTCCATGAAAGAAACATATTGTGCAAAAACTTTATTACTTTTGCAAAGTCGGGATGTAAGCTGTTCTCTGAAGAATCTGTTTCCTCCATCGTACATTCACAAGTCACAGAATTATCCAAAGGATCTTGAAAAGACAGACCAACACAGATTATTTAATAATATGAGCCACGGTTTTCTTCATCTATACAAATATCAGGTTCAATTCAAGAGCTCAGAGGGGTCCTGATGAACCCAAGCTTTCCTTTTGTCCTGTCTACAGTACAATCGGGGCTGGAAATAAAACTTCCTGACAATCACTTTAGGATTCCATAATCCTTGCTATGATGCCTTGCTATCATCCTGTATCACCAAGAACTTTGGATACTTACAGTGCTGACAGAATATATAGGTTGCCTTGGCTTCCTTAAATAATGCACAACAAAATTTTCTCAAATATATAAATATTTTTCTAATTTTCATTCTCGGGTCATCCATTTAGAGCTCATTGGCTTCAGCCACTTAAACTCTGCAGAACACTGAAAACATGAATATTCTATTTGACAATTAGTAAGTAAGTGACTGTAAAAACACCTGCCGTGGCCTATGACAGTTGCAAGCCTTCTTCCTCATTATCTGTGACTTTTTTACCTTGTGGGACAGGACATTCATGCAAATAGAACTTAATGGATATGCTCTGGTTTCTAATTCACCACTGTCTTAAGGTTTTCCTTGGGGAGTACTGAATCAGTGGTGGAGAACCTCCCATCTATAAGATAAGACTTGATGGTTACACTCTCAGCCTTTTCTTTCTTCCTTTCTTTGTTTATAATGCTTATAATATTATGAGGGGATGACTGGAAAAAAGAAATAATCTGTGAGTATATATGTGTGTATATGTTTGTGTGAGCCTGCACATGTGTTCATGTGTGTACATGTTTGTGTGCGCCTGCACATGTCTTCATGTGTGTATAAGTTTGTGTGTGCCTGCACATGTGGCCATGTGTGTACATGTTTGTGTGCGCCTGTACATATGTTCATGTGTGTACATGTTTGTGAGTGCCTGCACATGTGTTTATATATAGGCCAGAGGTCAATATCTGTTGTTTTCCTCAGTGGCTTTCTGTATAATTTTTTATTGATCCATTTTTATTTGCTAATTTCAGACATGCATGTAACGTGTTCTGATTATCCTCCCTCTCTCTCTCTCTCTCTCTCTCTCTCTCTCTCTCTCTCTCTCTCTCTCTCTCTCTCTCTCTCATCTTGTGTACCATTGCTATCACATCCTCTTTACATGTCCCTTCCACAGATTCAGGAAGTTTTGTTTCATGACCCATTCAGTTTCACCAGGCCCATCTGTGACTAGAACTATCTCTTGGTGACTGCCCACCTTATTTTATGAGACAGGTTCTCTCACTGAATGCAGAGTTCATGATATGGAAAGACAGGCTGTCCAGCAAGCTCCAGGCATGCCCCTGCATCTGTTCCCTAGCATGTGGTTTATAGGTGCACACTGCTGCATTCAGCTTTTATATGGGTGCTGATATCTGAACTCACACCAATACATTTATATGGCAAGGACTTTAGTGACTGAACTAATCTTTCAGTTTTTATTTTTGTCTTAAGAAAACACCATGACATATGACATTGGAACTTTCATATATCTGATACATGACAATCTCAAGGTCTCACGACTGTCAAAACAGCATGAACACCAGATGTCTTGTAACTAAGAGAAAGTAAAGCATGTTTCTTCTTACAGATAGTCTACCATACGTTTTAAATGCAATATAATGCCCAAATCCAAAATACACCTTCTATAAGATCTTACCATCAGAAATGTATATAATTTTGGTGGTATTGGGTCATGAGTCTCAACATTGTCTGTTGGGTGATAGCCTTCCAGTCAACTCAAAATTGCCCCAATATGTGGCAGCTGTGGTGATTCAGTAATGGTAAAGACCTGAAGTGAATCTTCTAGAGTATGTAGCTCAAGGACAGATGAGCCCAGTCTGACAGACAGCTACTATACACAGCCGCAGTGAACTAAGCACACAGCTCAACACTTGTCCAAAGCAGGGAGATGATCTCTTGTGCTCTTACCCAGCCCCAGCTCGGTAAGCTCTGCACTCTTCCTTCCCTGGAGTGGTCCCTCTGGACTGATCTGTAGGATGCGGTTGAGGGTGTGGATCCATTCGTCCATATCGGACTCCGTTTCAGCTGCCAGTACAAAGTAGGTCAGGTCGTTCATTTTCAACTCAAAGGCATATTTCCTCAGCCTGTTATTCTGTGGTTTCAAAAGAAAGAATAAAGCAATAAACAATATGCAGAGAGACATTGAAGTAGTCTTGGGATTCCGAAGTCTTTCCATCCAGGTGAGCAACAAGAAGAAAATCTTAGAGAACACAATAGTGCTTTAGATGAGTCTAGTCATTTGTTTTGTTTGTTTTTTTTCCAGAACTGTTTGTACTGAAAATATTTTATACCTCTTTTAATTGTTTGGATGGTTACAGTGATAGTTTGTTTGTGATCTAACAAATAAAGCTTGCCTGAAGATCAGAGTGCAAAGTTAGCCACACTAGTCAGCCATCCAAGCCAGGAAATGGTGGCACACACCTTTAATCCCAGCAGTCAAACTAGTTGGCCATAGAGGCTGGGCAAAGGTGGTGCATGCCTTTAATCCCAGCACCAGAGAAGAATATAAGATGGGAGGAGACAGGAAACCGGGGTCTTAGCCTGCAGTCTGAGGTCTGGTGGGGGAGCATTGCAGTCTATGGTTACTCTGAGGACAGGATAGTCCTTTTGTTTGTCTGAGCCTTGGTAGAGATAAGAACTCTCTAGTTGCTTGGCTACTTTGCTTTTCTGATCTTTGGCTTGAACTCCAATATCTGTCTCTGGGCTTTTATCAGCCATGCAACAGCTGCCATTTTGGCTTAAAATGATCAGCTTTAGGCCTACATGTGTGTAGTAGGAGCCGCGGGATGCATCCTTCTTCAGATAAAGGCTTTGAGGCCCTGTTTTTATTTTGATACCTAAATTCAATCACTCATGCTGATAACTAAGTCTTCTGACCCCATAACTCTCTAGATACATCACCTCCCAAAGTAATAACAAGCTTCATGCATGTTGCTTGAGTCCCCAGGGACATTTATTTCTTTGAATCCTCCTTGATTCTTTAGCATAGTTAAAATATTAGCCATTACTTTATTAAAACCCCTGATATCCTGAACCCGCACTCTACCTGGATTTCTTTCCACCTACCAGTCTCTGCACATTCTTGTACTTACTGATAGCTCTTCCCTCCGAGTGCCATTTCTCCAAGCAAAACCTTTGGCTCTGCCTTAAATTTTTTTCAATTTCACAGAGTCTAAAGGCTCCAAATATCATCCACGGACAACAACATGCACTCCAACATCCACATTCTTCTTTAATTTCACATCTCTACACTGTATTTGGTGACCAACCAAAGTGGCCTTGCTAGGGTTCCCTGAACTGACCCTGTAACATCATTCCTGCTGAAAGGAGCCCCACCCACATATTCTCCAGACACAGTGAGTAGACATTGTTTCTCATAGGCTGGCATGGTTTGTATTCCTTCTTCAAATTTCAACTGAAAACATTATTCAAATTCCCAGTCTAGACAGGGCAACAAAGGTTCTTGGTTTCTGGAGTATGTAAAATAATTGGAAGTACATATTTTATTCTTATTTTAAATTCACTTTGACAAATATAGATATCCTTTAACCTTATTTTTGTGATGGTTTCAATAGTTTTGCTAAACACTGGGTCTTATAACAGTTCACACAGGGTCAAAGCAGTCATATTTTACAAAAAACAGAGTAAGCTAACTTTTAAAACTGGTATTTTAGTTGGGAAATTGTGAATGAATATGTGATTTGAAGGAATGACCGATATATCAATATCTATCATCTATCAATCAAATAATGGAAAACTAGTGGTGAATAGGGTTAAGATATGGGCCAATTGCTGAATGGATTCTTTATGTTGGGTAATCAAGAAAGTCCTTCCCCAGAAAGTGGGGTATAACTTGAGATCTGTAAAAGGAGGGGGAAAGGAGAGAGGGGGCACACACACAAACAGTTGTGAGTTTTATATATTCCAGCTACAGATGAGAAATGTAAAACCAGAATGGAAACGGTCTAAAGTAATGGCATAGGTTTCTAGTCACAGCAAAAAGACAGAGAGAAAAGGGTCCTGCTCCACTTCCATATCAGTGATCCCACTGTCATCTAGAGCTGGGCTGGGTGAGCACTGTCACATTCATGATACAGAGTCACACCTTTTCTAAGTACAACAGATTACACAGTGAGGCAACACAAAAGCTTTGAGATGATGAACAGTCACGACATGAAGAAGAAGGAGTAGCTAGCAATGAGGTTTACTGTGGTTCTTAGCATGAACAAATGTTATTCTGTCAAGTCTCCCTCTGTACCATTGTCTAGGATTATGTTTGTTAAAATGACTCACTCACAGGTCTGGCTCTCAAACAATTCACCAGTCCCACGTGCAGAAGCTAACACTTTACCTTTGTCATTTAGTGCAGTGATGGTTTACTGCCACAAGGTAGGGGTCTGCTATGTTGGCATTCTGTACTGGGCAAAGCTCACTTCGTCTCTGGGCTTGCAGAATGGGAGAGATAAATGTTAATTAAACACCTAGCCCTAGATATATAAAATTGGAAAATAAGCCTACTGAAATTTCACATAAATTTTTTGAAAAGAGATACTACATTCTGTAAGGACACAGAATAGGATTATTTGGACAAAACAAAGTAATTATTAAGATTTGCATTTTGATAGCAATTCAAATAAGATGGGAAGAAAAACAGACAGGCAACAGCCTCAAACTTGGTATTTAAAGGGAACATCTAGGGAGCTTAAGAATGCAAAGCCCTAGATGCTCTATGTGGGAGGGGTGGGCAGACTCCCTCCATCCACCCCCATGGTGCCCTTTGGGTAAACTGTGATGCAGGAGGCTTAAAGCTGCCAGAGACTCTCACAAAACAGAGGCTCTACAGGCAAAGACAATGGGGTTAGAAAGCAGGTTTTTTGTTAAGGTTCTGCTTTTTCACGTGACAAGAGAAATAGAAGTGGACACCTAGGAAAAAGCTAGGGATGTCCAGAGCATGGGGCATAAGTTCTGTTTGGATGTTGTCAAGATCTGAATATAGCACAATGCAAACAAATCATAGTGTTGTTTGGAAATTCATGCAGAATCTATCGACTAACCCAAGGCTGGAAATAACATGGACTAGCAGTAAAAACTACAGCAAAAGTTTCTTTGGGGTCAGAATGAAAAGTGGATCCAACCTCAATTTGCTTTGAAATCCAGTGTTAGAAGTAAAGCTTGGGTTTCTAAATTGCATTCTGTATTTCACATGAGTTAAGCATGGTCGTCAATGTTTTAATAATTCAAAAGCATTACAAAAAATACGTATCTTTAAAAAAAAATTTCAGCAAAGTATAACAAGCTCTTATGTCTCCAAACAGGACATTTATAAATAAAATGGACATTGTGTTTGTGCTTCTGAGGGACAGAGCTATCTGCAGTGTATAACAGCTAACGGGGAGGGTGGTGGCAAAGCTGGAAAGATGCCTATGCTGGGAATGCTTTCTGATCTCACTCTCTGTACTGCCAAAGAGAGCCACAGATAGGGAAAAACAAGCATGGGAAGTCAGTAAGATACTTGAATAACCCCGACATGAAATTACTGTCATTGAAATAGTAACCAAGAGGTAATGACAATTTTTATACTCTCTCAATTTCCTTCTTTTTACTTTGTCGTTGCTGTATGGTTTTGCCCAGTCCAGAGCGCATGCCCCCATAAATAACAGGGGATTCAGCATGTGCTACCGCTCTGCAATGTGCTTGGTGAATGGTGATAGCCAACCAGAGCGCATTAAAGCATCCCAGTTACACAGACTGTAAGGAAAGTATGAATGTCAACAGAGGACTCAAGGATAAAGAGGAGATTGCCCAAACCAATCACTCCATTACGCCTGCTATGCCACTAGAATTGTTTGTGGAATTTTATAAAAAGCGAAAGACAATGATCAAACACATGACATCCCATTCAGGCTCATGATGCTGGTGGCTCCCGTCCACCTCATCTTTCACCTGTTAATTCAGCAAACAAAAAATTATCAAGTACTTCCTTTGTGTCAACTACACAACATTAGTAAATATTCAGGCGAAGTACTTTCTCTCACGGAACGTGCGTTCTACATTTCCTGCTTCTTTCTTTCCTCCTTCTCCTTCCCTTTTTCCTTCCATACTCTACTTCCGTGTGTGTTTGTGTATGTATATACACGCTTGTGTGTGAGAGAGAGTGCATGTGCATGTATGTGCACGTGTGTAGAGGCCAGAGGTGAATGTCGGTGCCTTCAATTGTTCTCTACTTTCTTTTTTTCAGTTAGGGTCTCTCATTGGATTTGGAAACCATCCTCTCAGCTAGGTTGGCTGGACAATGAGCTCCAAGGACTTGCCTATCTGCACCTTGCAGACTGAGGATTACAGACGCATGCTACTTCTTCCAACTTTAAATGGGTTTCTGGAAATCTTAACCCAGGACTTCATTTTTTTTTTTTAGCAATCACTGACTGAGCTATCTCTCTAGACTCCTAAACTTACCTTTTATTGGGTATCAATAAACAAATAGGCAGAAATACGTGTGAACAGAATATAGTGTGAAATAATACAGTATCATTTATATTATAATGAAGCATTGTGCGCTGATAAATGTAATTTCATTGATGCACGCATTGTGAAGACAGTGTTTGAGGTTGTTACTCATGTCTTATCTGCATATTCCACTTCCTTTTCTGTGTATTCTCCACATAGTCTGGAAGCTCTTTGAAGACAGAAGCCACACTTCTTTTTGTATCTGCCTTTTCCAATGATCTGTGCACAAAGAAACTTTCTAAGTATGTATATACTTACTGACATGCACCCTAAATCTCACTGCCGGAATCTGCGCATGAGTATATATTGTGCATTTCTTTGATCACATAGCTTATATAGGATGATGTATATAAATGGGGATGCTAATTTTTGTGTTGTACACATAGCATTTCTGTGGACGGACATCTTTACATAACCTTGGATATTCCTCTACCTCCTATCAAATTTCACCACTTATTAGTTCTGTGATTTGGGAAAGCCACATTGGCTCTTGGTTTTATTTTGATAAATAGGGTAATAGTAATGTATATTCTACCAACTATCTCAAATAATATATTAAGCATATAAAGTTGTAAATACTTTTTTCTGGCTGTTACTATAATAGGAAATAAAAACATTCAGAGCCAGAATTTGGTATTGGGAAGTGTGTGGATCATATTTGGCTTCTAGATCCACCTATTTTCAAAATTATACTCTTCCCATATGAGTACTTTTAAATGGGCATGCAGGCTGCATTTTTCTCCTGTTTAAGGTACACCTGCATCTCATACTCAGCCCCAGTGAGTTGTCTAATGTATAAAATACTTTAATTTCTAGCCTTTAAAAAATAGCCTCCCGTGTTTAGCTAAAGATTCCATATCCACGTACTGGCAGGTGTCTCCCCGCTACCAACTTGGACTACCGTGATAGGTTTTCAACCATTAGCACTGTCAAGAAGAAACCTCAAACAAATGGGATTCTTGGGCCATTTATTTCCTTCCATAGTGGCAAGACCTGAAACGTAGGGATAAATGGATGGATAGATGGATAAATGAATGAATAACTGAAAAAAAAACTGAAGGAGAAAGATTGGGTAACCTAGACATAAATATTCCTTAGTCCCAGCATAAACCTCAGTCAGCGAAAGTGGTAGGATCTGCACCAGATTGGCCTATATTTTAGATTTAACGTTGTTAATAGTCTTTAAAAAAAAGAGAAAGAAAAAAAAAGAAGCATGGTTAGGTTTTTTATTTGTTTGTTTGCTTTGTTATCAAGACTCAAGAACCTGCCATTCACAAACATAAGTTAATGCTTCTGAAAAAGAATTGACGTTTCCCTCTCTTTGAGGTCCCCCTTGTAATGTGTGTCTCTTAATTCTAATAATTCTTCTTGGGAAGAAAATAATGGTATACATTGAGTCCAAATGAGGCAAACTAAAATGCTATGTTCCCTGAAAGGTTTTTATAAACTTAAACTTCCAAAGAATCCCAGAAGTTTGGTAGCTCTTACTGAGACAAAGATTTTGTTCTTTTCTTTTTTAATTCAAGAAAAACTGGCAAGGATCCCTGGCAAAACAGATCTGACTCATCTGAGTTATTCATTTGTTCTGTGCTTTTGTGTACGTGTGATTCACCTTCAGGCACAGAATGTGCTGGAGATCTTACTAGACTGCTGGTTAAAATTCACAGGCTTTCTCTTGCAATCTCCTTGCCAGGTATAAAAAGGTGGAGTGAGAAAGAGCCGTGATGTAAGAACTGGAACTAGTGTCCCTGACGTGCACGAACTCCCAAAGAGAATGACCTTAACTAACTGGGGGCCCCTGCTATTGTAAACAAAGAAGATAATGGGAGAGGGCTTGGAAAGATCAGGGTTATTTAAAGAGTCCATGAACTCTTTAAAAGACACACGTTTTTTAAAATCCATCTTGATGATTCCTAAAGATCCAGATTCTCTGTATGTTCTCTGTTCTGTCAACCCAGAAGATCTTAGAGTGAGGCAGAGAAGATCAGTTTTGAGATGTTTGGAGCTAAGAGAGTTATCACTTTTCTGTGTTCTTAGAACTGCCCACCGACTGCCATTCAGGTCTCCCTTTTTCCTTTGGGATATTGAGGAACAGTGAGTCTGTTGTTCTGATGTCATAGTGAGCATGCTTTGATCTAACAGTGAGCATGTAGCTCTGATGTCACAGTGAGCACGGAGCTCTGATGTCACAGTGAGCCCGTAACTCTGATATCTGTCTCTGACTTTAACAGGGAAATGAGTTTACCATGCTTCAACACAGTTTCAAGCATAATATAAGCACTTACTAAGGAATGAATGAATGAGTTAGTGAATAAAGATATGGGTTAATTGACATAGTTAAAGATCAGCTTAATGTAGTCAAATCATAGTTTACTAGGACATTTTTCAATAGACTATTTTTCAAAGTTGTAAACGATTACAGGGAGATTGGGGAAGCAGGGCAAGGACGCACTATCACCTAGATCCTTCCTAAGTCTACACGTCTACTTTAGTTTTGTGGATAAGAAATTCAAGGTCAGAGGTTGAGTTCTCACTCAGAGGGCCCAGGAGGTCAACAGGAAACTAGGCTCTGAATGCTGATCTGAAGGAACCTTAAGTATCTGCTGGCCCTGTCAGGTTCTTCCAAAGACAATGCTGTAAAAGAGACTGAAACAGAATCTAAGTCAGAGACGGTGAAGACAGGGGCCTAGGGGAGACGGATGAGAACCCAATCTGGTAGAAGGGCATTGAATATAAACTACACCCTCGCAAGCTTAATGTAAAAAAAGACTGTGACAGGACATTCTGGAATGACGCACCAAAGAAAACAAAAAAGGAAAAAATTACAAGTTCAGCTCAGTGTAAATATAAAATGTAATCACTGATCTCCGAAGTATTGTTAAAGATTTGCTGCAGACTTTAAGGCCAAAGTTTCTGCCTAGCGACCAACAATAGACAGCCACCCCCACTCTCCATTAAGATCCTCATTACCCTTTCCGTATGGAAAGCTGGCCTCTGCATTGAAATGCAGTTAGCTTTCCCTGCTAGTAGGGTACTCAGTCAGCAACACTTAATTAATTACGAAAGTTCAGCCTTATTACTTCCTGGAAGAGTTTCAGATTTTAACAGATGAAGTGCCCAGAAATAGTTTAGGACTGAGAGATGGTAAGCAACCCTATTTTGCATCTATGGATCTAAGGGCCCTGCATAATAGTTCCGGATGTAAACTCAGCGATGAAATTACAAGCTCTGTGAGTGGCTGGGGTGTGCTTATTACAGAGACCATCTCTCTAGGGTCCAGAGTCTTATTGTGAAAAATGAGGGGCAATTGCTACTACAGTACTTGATTGTTTCAACTTTTAAGTAAAAATGAATAAAGATAGATTTATATGAGTGAAGAAAAGAAAGGGCACCCAATGTCCATGGAATGGGAGACATCCATGGAATTTTCTCCTTCCACTTGATATACTAGTTCATGGCCAGTGTAATACTAAGTAAAATAATTTGAAGATCAAGAACTTCCAGAACAGCCCCTGTCTGTAAACTCCAGGCAGTCCAAGGAATCCTTGTCTTTAAAAAATAATCTCCACTTCAAAGAAAGGGGCTGTATTTATACACTGAATTGATTATGTGGTTAGACAGGAAAGAGCATCTATGAAATATATATTTTAAGTCATGTGACTGACGTGTCTCCCCCATGAATTTCATTAATTCCATCATTTTCTAGGCTGTAGACTGGATAAGGGTAGTTTTCTTCTTTTCCTTGAGACAGCCCAGACTAGCTTATACTTCGTGGCTTAGTGTTTACTGTTCCTCCCCAGTCTTTATTCCATGAATCTTTTATTCTCATTTCTGTTTATTTCTTTTTAATTATTTTTGTCTCTTTCCAAAATACCTCTTCTAAAATATCAATATTCCTTTTCAATATCATGACACATGTTTCTTCAATCTATTTATCTCTCTTTTTCTTACTGAAGAAAATTGCCAACTGATTCCACTGTTTCCTTGTTTATTTTTTTGTTTGTTTTTTCTATTGAAAGTAAGTTTTGTGGACGTATGCATTTAGACTGTGTGCTTATCAACAAGTTCCCAGATTCTAGAACATTCTTGACATATACAGATATATTCTAAGTATTTGTTGCATGAGTCACGCACCAAAAGTAAAGCCACCACAGGGAAGAGGGATTTCACTCACCTGTACCACACCTGTGCAGGAATCCAAAAAGATGCAGCCTTTGGGTTCTTTGGATATCTTTTCATCTTTGTAAAAGTTCATAATGTAGGAGTTATCTGGCAGCTGAGTCAGCTGGAAGTAGCGCTTTTTGAATGACTAAATAAAAGATAGAAGGAGGGAGTTTGAATTTCATTATTCTGCTACTCATGGGAATGACAAGTCTTCAGGGTCCTTTAGCCGGGCAGTGCTCTAGAGCAGAGACTGACTTCTGTATAAGTGAAATATTATAGAAAGTGTAAACCCTACGCAAATGGCCCCTCTCCATGCTGTGACCCAAGAAGGAATGCGAGGAAAGCGGACAGAGCAGGGATTAGCTTGGATGTGTTCTTACCCGGACAGTGACAGTGTTGTTGACGGTGCTGTTAAAATTCCCCTTGTACAGCCAGCCAGACTTGAACACGCCAGTGCCTCCGGCGCCCCCACCGCCCTTGGAAGATGAGTGGGATGTGGTATCCTACAAAGAAAGCCATCGTTAGCATTGCAGTCAGCCTGGTGGAGCCCAGATCTTAGACACTGCATTTAAACATGAGACTCCTTTTCCCTCCTGACTCATCTGCCGTCATCGTGCTCCGTGTCAAAACAAACGTGATTCATTTTGCCTAAAAGCCCCAACACAGCCAGCCCCTCCTGCTCGCTGAAAACAGATGGCGAAGAAGCCAGTGCAGGAAGGAACTAATGGCCCCCCATGTTTTTAATTTGTCCCTCGAAACCATCACTTACTTCATCTTTATCAGCGTCTTCATGGTCAACCTCAAAGGAATGTGAAGGAAGTTTCTCTGGCTTGTGTTCTGCTCTGATATTTCAAAAAGAAAAAAGGAAAGTCCAGTTCGTTATTTGACATCTTGCTTTTGTTTTTTGCTGTTCCCAAGATCACAGTGGCTCTACTAAGATTGTTTCAATTTTTTATGTGTTGCAACCTTAAAAATCTGGGGGTTCTTTTTTTCAGAGAAGAGTTAACTTTTCCCTTACACCACTGTATCCTGTCTCTACTAAGTACATATTTTAAATCGTGGAGTCATTATTGACACAAATTTGGACATATTTTTTGTATTGAAGGACAGCAAAGGGGGCCAGATGGAAATCTTAGAGTTTTGTCTTCTCCTGCACTCTGAAGAAGAATATTAAGCAAAACCACCCTTGTGAGCTTTTCTGGGTCACCTGAATGTGACGTGGCCAAGGCTACATGATGGTTGTCTCAGCAGGCTCAGGTTTGGAAGGACTTGATTCCTGAAAGGCAGCCTGTGCTTTGGCCCTCAGGTTGTGTCATGCCCCTGTGGTAGCTCTTAAGGCCACCCAAATGGAACAGTGTCACCTGCACATGTGGTGTGCATCCTTTGGCATCACAGAAGCTGCAGTTTCAGCTGTGGCATGATGGGCCATCCTTGAGCAGCAAGCGGGCACACCTAGCTCTATATGTACACAGTAAAATACGTCTGAAGTAAGTTTCCCTTGGCGCAAGTCTGTCTCATAATGAACGGCTGGAAGAAGCCAGACTTTCCACTTTCAGTTTAGACTTTCCTCAAAAGTCAGCCCTCTGCCATCTTGTAAGGTATAAAGTTTCACATGCAGACATTTCACACACTGTTTTAAGACGGTACAGTCTGTAGACTCTGAATCTGACTGTGAGAAAAGAAGACCAGAGGAGAATTAGCTGATCCCATCAAACCTGTTCCTGAGCTGACAGTGCTCTAGAGAGAAACAGAGAGGGCCAAGGGCTTTTATACGTAAGTTCCTTCTATGCCTTCCCAGAGGATTCTTTCATCATCCCTCTACAGGACATCCCAGTGCCTACTTCCCAATGCACCATGGGAAGTTACAGCACAGAAGAAAGTACCATTCATTGCTAATCATTGCTCATTGATGGAAGAGGGTCATCTACCTATGTGTTACTCTCATTGGTTAATAAAGAAACTGCCTTGACTTTTTGATAGGGCAGGATTTAGATAGTTGGAGTAGACAGAACAGAATGCTTGGAGAAAGAAAGCATAGTTGGTCAGATGCCAGCCACCAGGTCAAACATGCTAAATCTTTCCCGGTAAGCCACCACCTCATGGTGCTACACAGATTATTAGAAATGGGTTAATCAGGATGTGAGAATTAGCCAATAAGAGGGTGAAGCTAATGGGCCAGGCAGTGTTTAAATGAATACAGTTTGTGTGTTGTTATTTCGGGGCATAAGCTGGCCAGGCAGCTGGGAGCTGGGCGGCAGGAACGCAGCCTGCAGCTCATCACTACAGTTCTTTTTTTTTTTAATTTCCACCTTCTCCCCTCCTCCCATTTCCTTCCCCTTCCCCCTACCCCCCCCCAAAGAGCATTCAGGGTTCCCTGCCCTGTGGGAAGTCCAAGGTCTTCCCCTCTTCATCCAGGTCTAGGAAGGTGAGTATCCAAACAGACTAGGCTCCCACAAAGCCAGTACATTCAGTAGAATCAAAACCCAATGCCATAATTCGTGATCCTAGAGAAGCTAAATAAGAAGGTGAACCCAAAGAAAAACATATAGTTATCCTTCTGGATATTGGAAGTAGACAAGATTGCCAGGCAAAAGTTGGGAGCATGAGGGTGGTGGTGGGGTGGGGATAAGAGGAGATGGGGAGAGAGAAGGGAGAAGGGGAGGATGGGGGAGCTTGGGGGAATGGAATGGTTGGGATGGAGGAAGGGTGGATATGGGAGCAGGGAAGTAGATATCTTAATTAAGGGAGCCATTTTAGTGTTGGAAAGAGACCGTTTTTTTTTTTGTTTCTTTGTTTGCTTTGTTTTTTGTTTTTAACAGATTGCCAAGAACTAGGAAATGTTCGCATCCATGACCATTGCCTGTCCCTAGACATTTCTGTCACTGGGTCTTGAGGGGCACTGTGATGAACACAGGACTTGAGAGTCAGTGCTAAGGATGGCATGCGGAGTCTCCTGTTGTTTTCACTCCAATTTTCTTCTCTATTTTTCTTTGTTTGTAATCTTGAAAAAAATCTCAAGACCTACTGATCAGTATTTGTCTTTCTCAACAGTTAGAAGAGTTGTAGAAAGTGTTATTTCAAGACTAACCCCTTGGTCTAGGTGATGGTCCAGCAGGAGAGTGCTTCCTGGGGAAGCATGAGGCCCTGAGTCCAGTCACCTGCATTGATGTAAAAGCCAGATGTGTCCCTGTGCGACTGGAATCCCAGTACTGATAGGGGTGGGGCAGGAGAGAGGAAGTTCCTAGGAGTTGACTGCCAGTCATTGTAGCTGAAATGGTGAGCTACAGATAATTGCGTAAGCCTCTCTCAAACAATTAGGCTGAAAATGATAGAGTAATACACTTGATATTGACCTCATAAAGTCTACACACTCATACAGAGAATGCACCTGCTGGCACACACACCACACACACACACACACACACACACACACACACACACACACGAGATTATTATCTCCTCTTCAAGTCTGGCACATAGTAGGTATTCAAAACATAGCTATTAATAAATATGTATGACTTACATAGTTGCATATATCCAAGTTATTTCTTATCAGAAGCAATAACATAATAATACGACATTCCCCATCCATGGCTTATTGATAAGTTAGAAGATGTTTGAAAACACAGACAGAAGTTTTGCATTTGAGCTTAAATATGCATGGGATATTGTTCTTTGTCTAATCACATGTGTGTATAATCAGACTTTGGCACACAATACTGGGACTCCAGACTTGTCTAATCTTGCTGTTTTACAGAGATAAATTTGTAGAACATAAGGCCCACTTATATAAACACACCAGAGAGATGGGGTTGGAGGACATATCTGTGAAATAATTTTATCAGGAAAGATGATTTCAAATCACCACAGAATGCATAGTAGGAAGAATATAGCCATTTAAAAAAATCTTTTTCTTGAAAAGAAATCTTTTTCTTGGTAGAGCTTCAGAGATGCTCCAATTAACCTATGCTCATTGTCACAATGTGTTAACTTGTACTGCTCTGTTTGGTCATGGTCACCTCTCAGGGAAGGCATAGCAAGTAGTCTTCACAGTATTAACTTAGGACCACTGGGAAAGCTTTCCTACCCCATTCCTTTTCTCCATAATAGCACGTGATACTCTGTGAACAAGAAGCAACCCTTTTCACATTTTATTTGATTAACAAGAGAAAGCCTTTGACACAATCTTTTCCTTCTCCCTCTCATGTTATCTGAGTTTCAGGGACAATTTCAAATGGCAGTTGCTTGAAATGTTTTATCTGAAATATGTGCATTATGGGATTTTAAAATTGATGATACAGCTCTGAAGGGAAGTGGAGGAAACTTCCATGCTGGCTGATTATACACATATTTTTGTAAATTGTAGAGGGAATTATGTTAAGAGCTATTACCACAAAAACAACGATGCTATGAAGTGATCTATTTCTTAATCAGCTAGATTTGACTATTCTACAATGCCTCCATAATTCAAAACAACACTTTACACATGATTGAAAGTTATAATACTATCTCCTATTACAGCGCATAAAAAAATACCCTGAAATCCAGCCAGAAAGGGCTTTATTAATCCCATACTACTCTTGTCACTATAGACCAGTGGACGTACAGTGTCAGACCAGTCATTACTATGAGTCACCGATTCATAGCTTGGCCAGATTTATTACTTTTCGCCTTTGGTAGTATGCATAGTACCATCCAGCATTATGAATGCCAATGAGCAATGAAACTTTTATATCAGAATCAACCTGTTCCTCTGTTTTATGACTCTAATAATTAACATCTTCAGCAATCAAGACCTTACCATCAAGTTTTAAAGTATACCGGGAGCAGTGGGGACTGTCTGGACAAGTCTTACAAGACATGCCCATTGGTGCACCAGTGACATGATTGTTATGGGAGTAATCACCACTATTTTTTTTTATTGAATTTAAGGCCTGTTCCTAATGATGAAGCCCATATTGGACACCATTGTTGAGGCCAATAACTTGTGACTACATTGGTCTTAGGCCTTAGAGGATTACCTACTACTATTATCCTGCTAAATGAATCGTATGAGGCGGGGTCACAAGGGAACCTGTAGAAACAACTAATTCAGGCTCAGAGGAACTCACAGACTCTAGACTGACAGCTAGGGAGCCTTCACTGGACCGACCTAAGCCTACTCTCTATGTGTGACTGCTGTGTAGCTTGGTCTACTTGTGGAACTCTTAGTAGTGGGATGAGGGACTGTCCTTAACACTTGAGCTGGCTTTTGGTAACCTGTTCTCCATACTGGGTTGTTTCACCCAGCCTTAATAGTTCTACCTCAATTTGAAATGCATGCTTTGTTGACACTCATGGGAACCCTGCTCCTTTCTGAACAGAGAGAGAGAAGGAGTAGTTGGGGGTAGAGGAGAGGCAGGGGGAGGAAACAGGAGGAGAGGAGGGAGGGGAAACTGCAGTCAGGGTGTAAAATAAATGAACATATTTAATTAATAAAAGAAAAAATGTATCTCTGTTTATTGCCTTCAAAAATTCAACTTGAAGGAACATTGGGCCATCTCCACGGACCTTTGGAATATCAAGATAAAAGACTGGCCAGGTACTTCATATCTTGAGTTTGAACCCAATGTGAGCAATGATTTGCAGGGAATCTTACTTTTCACTTCCTCTTATTGCCCCAAGAAGGATCATGGCAATGCTTGAGTGCCCTTCAGTCACTTTTTATGAACTTAGTGCTCACATTTCCCATGTAAAAATCCAACAATAGTTTCCATTCCGTGTAGTTAACATGAAAAAATGTATGCACCAAGCTTATATATTCTAACACACTGTAGACAATGAACAAATATTTAACTGTTTAAGGTTTTTTTCTCTGCTATATTTGAGATGGACTTGTAGTGCCCTGGGCTGGCCTTGAACACATTGTGTAGATAGATGGCAGTTATTTTGAGATCCTAATCCTCCTGCCTCCACCACTTGAATGTTTGGTATATACTACCCTGCTCAGCTTCCTTTCTTTAAACAGGAATCATTTTTGTCCTTGGTTAGCCCAGGTGAGCTGGTCGAACTTGATTTGATATTCAGCTAAAAAATATATATCCTTGGCAAATATTCTTTCTAAGCTCAACCGTGGCAAAACTTTTTGCTTTTGTTTCATGTTGTGCACTTCTGCATTTTATTAATGCTCCAATGAAATCAGCACCACCATAAATTTTCATGCCATTTGCATCTCCCAGGAACTCCAAGTTCAGTCAGTGTTGACTGTGTGATGGCTGATGCTTCACATTCTAGGAAAAATAATGGCACTCTCTAGTTTGCTTTTTTGAATGCATGATCTTCAAGTTTAAAGAATACATTTCACTTTTTTCTTTTACTTTTTCAATAATGCCACCTTTCACAATTCTATTCAGCAGTGTTAGGAACTTGTAAAAAAAAATGATCAGCTTAAACTGGTAGCAGACATAGGAGGGTGCTTCTAATCCAGGAGGTATGGACATGATTTACTTTCAACAGCCTCACGAGGCCTAACTGAATTAAATTAATCTGCTTTCACTACTGACCTAAATATGAGCAATCTTTAGGGGGCAGTTCTTAGCTTTGTAAAATCATTAAGAAATAATTCTATTATGCAATGCTGAAGTATTTATTATTCTGGGACATATACTAGGGGAATCTACTTTAGAACTTATGATAGAATGTATTTTATGTGGCAAACTTTCCTATTATTAATATATCCTTCCACATCTTTAGATAATGTGCATGAAATTATTAACAACTTTTTAGTTATGTTCTCTTACCATATTGGAGACGTGTCTATGCAAAATATAAAAAAAATCTAACTCAGTAACTACGCCCAGAATCTCTTCTTAGTAGACATGCATTCTGTATCCTTTAATAAAGGAAAAAACTCCATGAACCTAAAATACTGTATTTACTTCTTTTATGGCATCATGATTATAATAACAGTATTTGGCAGTTAAAGTGACTTGAAATGCTCTACATATCTAAGAGAGTAGAAGCATTTTCACTCAAAGGGTAAGGGTCAAGGGAGATCAATCACCAAGCAAAGCAATTACTACACAAGCATAAGGATTGGAATTAGGATCCCCAGCATTCTTAGAAGTGCTGAGTGGGCATGGTAGGCCACCTGCAACTTCAGAACTCAGACATTGGGAACAGCCTTAGAGCAAGATGGCTAGGGAGGCTGGCCACATTGGCAAGCTCTAGATCAACTGAGACACCTTGCTATGAATAAAGAAAAGCAAGGGCAACTCCCAACCCCAGCTTCAGTTGCACTAGATGCACACAAACATGCACGAGCACCACACAGACAACACGCAAAAATAATGAGAGTTGGAATGTGGCTGCCCAGGTCCTGTTTCTCAAGCACTGAGAGAGCTTCCAAGTTGTGACTATTCTCAGATCTGTTTTTAGAAAGAGGAGCATAGATATTAGAAAACAATCTGATTGTCAATTGCATCTACAGGTTGCATGTGACTAACACCCAGACATCTTGAATGCCATCATCACTTGAGACACCTAGGGTTTGACAGGGAACTTCCCAAGAAGTTCCAAGAAATTATTATTAAGGAGTCCTGAGTTCTTTCAAAATGTTTTGAAATCTATAGGAGTTAAGGCACAGGGCTTTCTTTGAAAAAAAAAAAAAGACTTCCTGTTTTGTAGAACCTTTGGCTTGCTCTTCACAGTGAGACAACTCCTGAAAAAGAAAACAACTTCTTCCTCTCCTTTCTCTTCTATGCCACTCCTCCAAATGTAGGCCAAATGATTTCTAAAAGACATTACACCCTTGTGGACATCCCTCAAGATTTCTCTCGCAGCAAGAATAAAATCTACGCTTCCCTCTAGGGTACCCAAGGCTCTTGGATTCTTGTTGCTATCCTCACACTCTAGCCCCCCAGACTCTCATTCTGCTCAAGTGACCAGACCAATTTTGGTCTCAGGGCCTTTGATCTTGTCCCCCTTCCACTGCATTACACTCCCAGACCCCTCCCCCTTTTTTTGAGATTGCAGCGCTGATGGCTACAGTCCCATGAGACACAGTTCAATGTCACCTTCTGAGAGCCATTCACAATTCCCATTTAGAGTCCTACTTTGGAAAAATCTTCCTGACTGGGGACAGAAAATATTGCCAAGTAGAGCTGAATTTTGTGCCATGGACAAATAAAACAAAATTTGATTCAGTGTGCATCACTTAAGGAGAGTATAAGTAGATGCTGAACTTTTGAACTTTTGATATTTTTTTCTTGAAGTATTTGAATCTTTGTATCATGTTTATTTGATGAACCAAATGAGTTGAGAGGTACTTGTTGAAAGCATTTTTCTTTTTTAAATTTTTAGCATCTCCATCCCCATTTGGGAATGTTCAAAAATAAAAATTTCCACATTATTATGTGCCAGGAATTGTCCTGAAGGGATTCAGCAGGGAATTCCCTGCCCTTTGAAGGACTTTATTCAGTAGGGGGATCAACAAATAAATATTTACTGTAGTTCAGTGAGCAGGTGGGTCTCTGTGGAGTGACACTTGGGGAGAGCAGAGCAAAGTGACCTTCCTGAGGCTTTAGGGTCCCAAATGTCAGGGGGAAGTTACACACCGAGTTTCTGTTTTGCTCTGATTTTAGATCTATGCCCTTCTGTAGAATTCATTTGCATGCTTTTTGAAATCTCTCAGTGAATGTACATAAAGCAGGCTGTGAATCAAAATGCTGTTTGGAATCTGGTGAGAAATTCTCTGCACCATGTTGGCCTTTCCCGGTGCCACTGTTGAAACAACAGCTCATCGATGGATGATTCAGGGATGAGCAAATGCTCAAACTGCAGCTAGCAGCAAATTAGAGAAGACTGAGTCTCCTTCCAAACTCTTATTATAACAACATAGTTATTATGTTGTTGATCAAAATGTTCTGTATCTTGATGCATAAATTTCGCAAAATGTACCTCGACACAAAATAAACACACTTATGTTCATAAACAGTGTTGGAGCTTGCAAAGAAGTGACTTTTAAACATATGCAAAAAAGTCTACGTAGTCTTTATAATAAACAGATGACGCATTCTTACCGGGGTAGCTGTCGAATGTCTCCCGAATACTGTTCGTATTTGTAGTTTACCACATACCACTGGGAACTGTAGAATTTACAAGCCTGAAAGAAACCAAAAAGACAGTTATAAAACATGCCATTAAAAGACAGCTGTGCTGGAAAAATGTTTTCATGATCACAGACGGGCACGGAGGTCGCCACGTTAGCCACTTCAAGGTAGATGAGAGTCCTGTCCTTCCTAATCGTCTGGCTTCCTCCAGTGTCATGGAACTCTCTCCAGACTTCTGGAGGAGGAACTGTTTAACACAGCTATTCTGGTTCACATCACCACCGGAATCACTATCAAATCCGAATCACTATCAAATCCGAGCCGATGTGTGGCTCTCCAGGAGAAGCATTGTTCATGTCCTTTCCTTGTCTTCTCGCCCTTCATCTGACGGTTCGGGTCATGAAGGATAGTTTTATTTATGTCCAGTCCCGTCATGATTTTAGCCTCCGTTTCTCTCACTCTGCTTAAGTAACTGAACTACCTTTTCTTCTGCTTCTCTCCTATTACCGCCCTTGTTGGCTCCGCCAGGAGCTGGCTTTTCAGCTTTAATCTCAAAACTTTGCCATGATTATTCGAAGTTTTACGGAATGTTAATAAAGGATCACTGAGAATTATGTTGAGAATGAAGCTAGTGAATTATGTGATGATTGATGTTGTGGGATATTTTGTTTGCACTCCAACTCTCCCAAGACTGACAATAAAGTTTACTTTGAATCAGAGGGCAGAGCTAGCTACCAGTTGACCAAAAATAGTCATAGAGGTTTTGGAGGACCAAGGATACATAGAGAGACAGAGAAAATAGTAGGGAAGAGTGTAGAAAGATTCTTGGCCTTTTGGATCGAGGAAGGAGAGAAAAAGGAGGTCACTGGTTGTTTCTTGGCTGCTTTTTTGATCATTCAGGTTCTTTCCCAGATATCTGATTCCCGAATTTTTATTAACAAAGAATAATCAAATAAATGTTACAGATTGATTTTTATACTATTTATATTTGTGTGTTGTGTGCATATATGCACGTGTGTTGTGTGCATATATGCACATGCGTGAATGAGCATATGGAGGCCAGATGTATATTTGGATGCCAACATTCTCCACCTTTTCTTTTGAGGCAGGGGCTACTGAACCTGGAGCTCACTAATTAGTGAACTTCAAGAATCTTCTGGTTTCTTGTTGCCTGACATTACCCACAGTTTTATGATTATGGATGCACCCCACTAGGACTAGAATTTTGTATAGTTACTGAAGACATGAATTCAAGCCCCACTACTTGTGGGGCAGACACTCTACTGACTGTGTTATCTCCATATCTGTTGATTTATACTACTTATGGACATAAAATATTTTTCCAAGCACCTACCTACCATGTAGCTTATTGTAATAACCATGGATTTGCAGTAGAGATTTCACTATGTCAAACTAGACCTTAATAGCCCTTCAACTCTAAAATGACACGATATTGAGAATTATTTAGCTGTCTACAGAATTACAAATAGACCATGTCTTCTCATACTTATGGAGAAAAATTGAGGCACCATGAATTTATTGACCTTTGGGGAATAATGGCCTGTGAGGCTCTCTTTGTAAGCAAGGCTAAGACAGACAGACATTACACAGTTCTGCCGACAGGAACGCGAGAGCACGGCTTCTGTAGAGTTAGATGGAAGCAGGGAATAGTCCACTGCAGACACGGGAGCAGGAAAAGTAAGGGAGTAGGGTGGAAAAGACCACAAGTCCAGGCATTCAGGCTCTTTGACTGGGCTTTCTGTGGGTCTCTCTGTTCCTTGTCTGAATCTTTGACAGCTTTGCTTAAAATGAAACCTTTCAGGCAAGGAGCCTATGAAGAGGTCCGAGGCAGGGGAACCTCAGATGTACAGCAGAAGCAAGCCTGGGGACCTTATCGCTTCTAGATTCCCCTGGTCCTGATTGCTCTCAGCCCTGTCACTTTATTTATTCAGGGATGTACCCACGCACAGACTGGCAACCGAGGACAAGGCAAGTGAGACGGGGACAAAGGCGGGAGTGGGAGGCTGGCAGTGTGCACACAGGACCACTGAAGGCTTCACCATCAAAGCCGATCTCGGGGAGGTTGAGAGCAGAGGCCAGCAAGAGAGAAGGAAAGGGGAAAACGATCGGTGGGAACTCAATTTCAGTTAGTTAGAAGTAAATACTTTTTGCATGTCTTGACACAGGAGGGCGGCCATTCATAACTATGTACTGCAATTTCCAGAAGCTAGGGAAAGAATTTTCGGCGTTTTCACAAAACACAGACAAGACTTTGAGGCGACAGATGCTGACTCAGCCCTGAAAGTTACATATAACATTTACATATAACATCACATTATTTCATAAATACGCATGCTTTGTTTTTATATGCCAGTCTTTTGATTTTAAAAAAATTTGCTTACTATTTGTGTATGTGTGTGTGCATGCACGTATGCGTGACTCTGTGTGTGCGCAGACATGCATGTGTGCTCCAGCATGCCTGTGCAGGTTAGAGGATAATTGTTGGGAGTTGGTTCTTTCCTTCTACCTCAGTGAGGCAGGGCCTCTCTTATTCCTTAGCATACATCAGACTAACTGGGTTTGGAGCTTCTGAGTGATTCTCCTGTCTCTACATTCCATCTTTCCGTCTTGCCTTAGGAATGCTATGGTTATAGATAGCCACAACTACATTTGGCTTATTTGTTTTTTTTTTTTAATGTGGGCTCTGGGACTCAAACACAGATTGTGTGGCAAGTGCTTCTATCCATTAGGCCAATTCCAGAGCCGTCTTTGCCGGTTTTTAAAGGTAAATGAATAGATAAAAATGGCACCTCTCAGTCCTCATCATAGAAAGCTCTTTGTGAATCCTTTCGATGTTCTTCGTGAATCCTTTGCACATTCTTTGGACATCCATTAACAAAGACATTTACAGCTGGTCAAAGTGCAGAGTGTTTGTAAAGGAGATCTGGGTCATACCCTCTCCACTCAAACTCAGAGACTTCAGAGGAGGGGCAGGAAGACTCAGAGATCAAGGAGGACTCTAAGACCCGGAGGTCAAGGAAGAATCTAAGACCCAGAAGTCAAGGAGGACTGAACTAATCCGGGTCCTCTGGGCATGATAGGATCTCTGTTTCTGTAAACCCACAGCAGCTGGTGTGAGTCTCCACTCAAACTCTGAGACCTCGGAGAAGGGGCAGGAAGACTCAGAGATCAAGGAGGACTCTAAGACCCGGAGGTCAAGGAGGACTGAACTAATTTGGGTCCTCTGGGCATGATAGGATCCCTGTTTCTGTAAACCCACAGCATCTGTGTTCACTTGCCCCATTCCTGGTCAAGATCAAGCCAGTCAATATTCTAGTGCGGAGCTGCATGAGCATCCATAGCTAGTTGAGGGGTTGACAGTTAATGATTCCTGGGGAAAGGAACGTCAGGTTTTGTAAGGGTGCGGCCCCTGGTAGGCCCTTGGGACCTCGGTGGGTGGCCTCACCCATGAGGATGAGTAAGCTGGACTTGGTGGAATATGATAAAAGAAACAAAAGAGGGTATAAAGTTGGGAGCATGGCGGGGTGAGTCTGGGAGGAGTGAATATGATAAGGATGCATTGTGTGTATGTAGGAAAAATGTATTTTAGAAGAAAAACATCGTCTTTTTCTCCTTCTCTAAACAGCACTCCAGTAAGACAGGTGAACATGGAACAGAAAAGAATTGAAGGAGGTCTGAAGAACTTGAATGAACGGGTTTGAACAAAACTATGTACTTAGCTAACATTCAACACGGACTTGCCATTCCTAGAGCCACATTTGCAAAGTGAAGAAAACTGCAGAGGAAGAAAACCGAGCCTTAATAGGCCCCTTGGCTAAAAGGTCTTTCTTCGACTTAGACAAAAATGCCAAACATTCAGACAAGGAGCAACAGGGCCAAGAGCGTGCTGAGCCAGACTGTCAGCATTCCCAGGGCACTGGTCATTTCTCCCTTACTGTCTTTGCTTCCTCTCTTGTGGCCATTTTCACGTGGAACAGAATGTGTTTAAGATACCTTTATTTTTAGATTATGCGTATGGGTGTTTTGTCTGCCCGATTATGTGTGTATCAAATATGTGCCTGGTGCTGTCGAAGGCCCAAGAGGATCTCAGAATTCTCTGGAACTAGGATGCCAGAGGGTTGTGAGCGGTCATGTGTGTCATGGGAGCAAAACTTTGGTCCTCTGCAAGAGCTGTCAGCACTCTTCAGAACCGAGTCATTTCTACAAGCCTCAAAATACGCTTTCAAATGGAAAATAAAAGCACGACGCCCACTCCTTGTCCCCATTCCTCGAGAACATGTTTTATTTCTTTCTAGTCCAGTTTTGCCTAGTTTGTTTCTAGATTTAAATGTGTATATGTTTATTATTTTTATTCAGTTAGTATGTTTTAAGAATCTTTACATTTGATTTCTATTTTGCTTTCTTTCTCTTTCTTTTATTATTCCAATATTTTTGGTGTTATGAGGGGTTGAACCCAGGGCCTTTGAACATATTAGGCAACTGTAATATCACACAACTATATCTGTAGACCTACTTACATTTGTTTTCTAAACTTGACTTCTAAAAAGAATGAAACATCATACCATAATTCACTAACCTAAACCTCCTAGATTTGAAGGTTTTTCATTCAGTAATTCATTTCTCAAACACCATTAAATCCTGATCTAATCCAGAAGTGATTCTAGAATTTCACAGTGACTAAGAGGGGAAAAAACACTATGTCTTCTTGAGGTCACTGAAAAGCTGGTCAATAAATGCAAAACTGAAAGATTATGTTTGTGTTCGAGGATGGAAATGTTGTAAAAAAGAACTCAGTAGAGGAAGGAGATGGGAGATGGGATTTAAATAGGGGGAATCTTACAGAGAAGGTGATGAGAGTCTGGACTTAAAGGAGGGAAAAATAGCATTGTAATTATCACTTTAAATCTGGCCCCATTTTGGAAAAAGACTCTCTCGGCATACACCTTCCTCCCCAAGGCCTCTCACCTTTCCTCTGAGCAGAGCCCGTTTGAATGCTATCTTTAGAACAGAATTCTCCGAGTAGTTTAGATATTGTCTCATTTCTAAAGAATTTGCCAATGAACTTGGTCAAATAGTTTGACTTATTAGGATCTCAGATTCAGCTTCTGACTGGTCAGAATGCTGAGCTAGGTGAGATGCTTCTGCTGCAGAGCTGATCCGGAAGTGTTCCTGAGACACAGCTGCACAGATCTAGAATTCATTCAGCTTTGCTTCCTATGGGCAGCAGTTTGAGCCACGCTAAACATACTGTTGACAATAGGCCATAGGATTAGCTGACCCTAAGATGTGCTACTCATAAAATTTACTGGGTAAAAGCAACTCACTCTCTTTCTCTCTCTCTCTTTTCTCCTCTTCCTCCTCCTCCTCCTCCTCCTCCTCCTCCTCCTCCTCCTCCTCCTCCTCCTCCTCCTCCTCCTCCTCCTCCTCTTTTTCTCCTCCCCCTCCTCCTCCCTCTCCTTCTTCCCCTCCTCCTCCTGTTCCTTCTCATCTTCCTCTCCCTTTTATATCATTTTCTTTCTGTCTTTATTTCTTTCTTTATTTGTCAGATATTTTGCTATTAGGCACGGTACACATCATCTTGAACAGTACTTGATGAATTTTAGTTCTCACTTCATAGACTAGAGAAACAGGAGAAGATGTGTTTCTTAACACAGAACCTCCCCGTGATAGAGAGAAGAATTTACACAGATTTGTCTGACTCTGAAAATCCATTTGGTAAATGTATGCATGCATTGTTTGGTCATTGCATCCTGTTGGTCCACCATTCTGAAAGTTTGATGGTGTTTTTGCTTCTGTCCCCGACTCTGACAGGGCTGGTTTTGAATCTTCTTTTGTCATTTATTATTTGAGGCATCTCAAATGAATAGCTTTAGTAACTCTAAGCTTCTGCATCCCTCTAAATAATACTGATTTCACAAGGACCAAATGCAATAACTCTTCTACAGCAATTAGCATAAGAAAAGTACTCCACAAATTCCTGCTTTAAAAAAAATTCTTCCTTCAAGTTTGATCCCATCTGTAACCCACATTCATTTCAATTGCCATTAGCAACGTGTTTTCCTTGGATGGTGTAAGCAGAGTTTGGGGAGCTACAGTAGCAATGATTTTAAAGAATTCTGTTTTCATCATTTCATCATATTTCTTCTGCGGCTCCTGGCTAGGTTTCACATGTGTGGTGGGCAGGGTGAACAATGAGTTCTGACTGGATGGCTCTTGAGAACCCTTCTCAACCTGCAGTTTCTCTGCTGCTGAGGAAGCTGGTGCATTGTACAAACGCATCACGTTTCTCCTCCACTGCGGTGGCACTTCACTCCCACATGGTATGCATAGACAGTCACTCTCTATTCTTCACGGCAGCCTACACAGTCCCTCTAAGACGATCATTGAAAACTGTTATGGTTGGGGCTACAGTGTCCCTGACTAAAAGCAAAGCTGAAATCTAGACTCACAGGCTAGCTCTACTTGTAACAACAAAGCAATGACTTCTGTTTTCCCTTTGGACTGTCTCATCCTTGGTACCTAGTCCCAGGTCAAAACACCAGCCTCCCCATCCCCCCCTTCATTTGCTGACTGGCACAGTGTACTTCAAAGTGGAAGACCGAGCAGGAGCTAGTGGAGCCAGTGAGGTTTTTCAGATGTCCTGTTGCGTGATTTTCCCCATTAACTTCTTTGTCTGATGTGTATCTATTTTCATCCTTTCTGCCTTTGTGTGTTTAGATGCAAAAATCCTAGCTACAGTTGATGAGGCCAAAGGCTTTGAACCGTTATGACAGGTGTTTTATGAAATATGCCCATGATTGATTCCTCGGGGATTGTCGAGTTTCACCTGAATGTCACCAATTCAGAATCTCTGTAGCGGTGCTGTAGTCTCTAATATGCATAGCATAAGAAATTCCTCAGGGGATTCTGAATGAGGCAAAGAATCCCTACTACTTCATCAGTTAGACTCCATCACAAGTGATCATGCAGCCTGCATCTGGTTACTCAGCAGGGCACTAGGCTCCAGTTTCAAACATTGGGCTCTAGTAACTTTCATGCATACGTTATAGCCTCATCTATTTTAAAATATTTTATGTGAGTGGACATTTTGCTTGCATATATGAACCATGTGTGTGTAGTGCCCATGGAAGGCAGAGGAGGGCATCAGATCTCCTGGAACTGAGTTACAGAGGCTTGTTAGCTGTGGTGTGGGTGCTGGAACCGAGCATGAGTTTTTTTTTATAAGAGTACCCAGTGCTCTTAACTGCTAGGACCTCTCTCCAGCCTCTGTATTTGTTTAATGTGTATAATGCTTTGTCTGAATCCTAATATATACATGACATACTTGCCTTGTGCCTGCAGAAACCAGAAAAGAGTGTGAGGTTCTCTGACATGGCATTTCCAGATAGTTATGTCATGTGGGTGCTGGAATTGAACCCAGATCCTCTGCAAGATCAGCAAGTGCTCTTCTCCACTGAGCCATTTCCTCAGTTCCCAGATATAGGTTTTTAAAACAGCATTTTTCTAGTCTAACATAGGATTTAACGTTTGGGTGCTATTCAATATGCATTTGATATGTAATAATTATTAGTTAGTTAATTAGTTTTTTCCACACTGTGACCAATTATGGAAAAGGCAACTCAAGGCAGGAAGGGACTATTTTGGCTCACACTTTGACAGTACACCGTCCATTGAGGTGGGGAAGGCACAACTCAGTATGAGGCTGCTTGCTTACACCTTCATAGGTAAAGAAACATAGAAAGTGCTGGAAGCAGGGAGTGCATACAACATTCAGTGCCTGTCACCAAGTGACACATTTCCTCCAGCTCGCTCCACTTCCTAAAGGTTCTGTAAGCGCTCATCAGTGCCACTTCCTGGGTGGGCCCCAACTCTTCAGACATATGAGCCCATGAGGAATACTTGATATCCATAGTAACAGCAAATAGCTCTTTTCTTTTTAAAAAATGATTTTAGAAAAGTGGGAAGTTATAAGCGATGCCCTAAAGTCGTACAAGGGATATATTTCATTTTCCCCTTTCTCTTCCTCCTCAGAGAGGCATTAGGATCAATTCAAATCATGTTACAATCCCCGAACTAGCAATTTGTCAACCTCTTCAAAGGGCTGATGATTGGATTCGGGCTGCACAGCACTAAAGAGGTAACAAATGGCTTATTAGTCATAAAATTATTTTCCATTCTGGCTATGGAGGTTTATTTAATCACACAAGTAGTTTCTTGCCAGAAAAATGAATGCATTCATAAAAGGTACCCATTGTGGTTCTTCATCTTCACTGAGTAATTCGACATTTGTAAAACACAACATTTTTTTTTATGCTGGTACCATGGTTACAGAATACATCGTGAAAATGAAGTATTATGAAATTAAGTGATTTGAGTCAAATTACATACTAAAAGGATAACTCGATAATTTAATGGCTACATGAGAGTTTTCAGGGGGAAACAGGTGCCATTAGCCAGGTCAGCAGAACAAGGGATTGCCCCTACAAAGCAAGACATGGAGAATGTAGAAACAAGATGCAAAACACAGAGAACAATGGCTTCCTCGATTGGATCGTCTACACTGTATGTTCCCCTAATGCACAACGACGAATTTCTGCTTTATAAAAGCAAGTGGGACAGCTACTGAGTTTGTAAAACACTCATCTTGGAAGTAAAAATAATGAGTTTACACACCACAAACCATGGGAGCTAGGCATGACATAGCTTCAGATTGTACGGGAAAATCTCATATAATGAACTTCAGCTTGCTTTTAAAGTATTATATGATATTAGATAGAGTGATATGCAATGATGCAGGCTCAGGATGACCATTGTGAACAAATGATATAGGCACCCACGGTCAGTGAAAGCAGTGAATGTCATTTCCACTTTTTCATTTTGCTATTTAGAAACTGAGAGTACCTCAAAGGGTCCCTCAGTAGCTCTGCTAATTGTAAGTTGAAAATGAGTCAAAATGTTGATTTCTCGTTTTAAAATTCATTCTGTTAATCAGATGAACTTTGACAAATAAGATTTGGGTTTAGCCTAGAAATACATATTGTAATCCTTAGACAAGACTTTACAAATAACATTTTAGGACATGAGCAATTATTTATATTCCAACCATTCTTCTCGTGTAAACATGGGTTATAATTCAGTATGACTGAAAGATCTGGTTAAGACGCCAAAAGGAAATGTATAGTCACATGTTCCAAAGTTCCTGAATGGTCCATATGAATTTCTATCCATAGCTGAACAATCTATGGGAGGAGGTTGTTGTGCAGATAAAAATCCAATTTTGCATGGTAATGGCCATTTTTTTGTATTTACAAAGACTATTGTTCTAAAGATTTTAGTGAATAGAAAGTTATTTTCTTCAGGTTATTAATATGAAACATGACACATTTGCTTTCAATATTTCATCAGTACTTTTTCTGGTATGTTTTTCCTCATATTACTAAATTCTAAATGCATTTAATTTACCTCATCATCTTTTGTGTACTTAATAAAATAGCGTTAACAGTTTGCTTTGGAAAATCCTATCTTTTTTGGTCTAGCTATGATAGAAATCTAACTATCACATACAAATAAACACAGGCCAAAAACAGAAAACAGACGTTTAGTATCTCCATTAAAATTTCAAGGCTATAAAATAAACCTTACTTGCAAATTATCTTTTAAAAAGTGCACACCAAGTCACAAGTCTTTCAACTTCCAGCACAGCCTTCATCCATTCACTAATAAAACCATCAACCATAAAAGCCAACAGATGCACACAAAATATTTTTATTAACCCTAATTTTGTTGAGAAAGAATGTAGTTTTTTTTAACTTTGTGAGTGTTTTTAGTATTAAATATCTCTCAATGTTCTCCCAACATGTCTCTTAACTTTCTTAGGAATGTAATTTATTTTTGTATCCTGATATTTCAGAACAGAAGTCAGTTCTTTCTTTCTTTTTTCTTTTTTAGTATTTTGAAACAGGTTGTCTCTGTGTAGTCCTGGCTGTTTTGGAATTCCCCCTGTAGACCAGGCTGGCCTCAGATTCACAGAGATCTTCCTGTCTCTGCCTCCCAATTGCTAGACAGTATTAAAGGCGTGCACCGCCACCACCCGGCTCAGAATTCAGTTCGTAAGTAAGAAACCGTGGGTGCCAGTCTAACAATCCTTCCTGTGCAGTCCAGTATTTAAGAAGCAGCAATCATCATACATTTAATTTAATTTAGTCGTGAATGCAACCTACTCCCTCAGACAAGCTGTTGAAAGACTTTCCTATTTATGGGTCTCATTATGTGTATGAGATTCAAACTTCTGTACCATGTGCACTAAACAAAGGTCTTTGGATGAGTGGGTTCATCATAGTGTGCATGACAGTTCAAAGTCAAGCATCAAATTTATCATTTCAACTGTGAACAAATTTCCCTGAAACGAGATAAATTATATCACTGGACACCTCCTTTCTGGTTAACAAAGGTGAGTAGGCACTGAGCTCATTGGAAACGGCATCCAGTTCCTCTCCAGCTCCTGCAGCTACCTTTGCATCCCTAGCCCTTGCTCCAGGAAGCCACGTCATGTTGAAATTTGAATTTCCCTCTCTTCTCATGAGTTCACTGAGCACTTTTGACTGAATCTAGGTGGTGAGACAGGAAGAGGAGAAAGAGGGCGAAAACCCATTCTCAGTATTATACTGCCTTCCATGGTGGTTAATTTTGCCCTGTCCTTTAGGGAACTGGTACACTGGTATGTAGTTCCAAGATCAATACATGACTCAGTGAACATCTTACCTTTTCTGAACATAAGACATTCTGTCTCAAGAGTACAACATCTTTATTGAATTTACTCCTGAGGCACTTTATAGATAATGGTTTGATAATAACACTGCCACATATTCCTGGGCTTTAGTGTACAATAACCTCAACCAGTCTGTGCCCCTAACTTCTGAAACTTTCTGTTGGAGACCAGTGATGACTCCAAGTTACCATATTCAGTGAGCTTAATCCTTTTCCCTCTTTGGGGTTTATGCCATCAATGCGCTCTTGTTCATCTTTGTTAGATTCTGAGTATCAGTTTTTCCTTCTTCTTGTCTCACTTCTCTCCTGTCCCATCTCTGCTATGTAAGGTCCTCCTTAACAGCTCCTTCCTTGTGGACGTGACTGAGAGTCCTGCCATCTTAGTTCCAGCTCTATCCTTCACGGCATCCTGAACAAGCTCTTCCTGGACCATCTGTTCCCACCTTTGTAGTAATAATAAGAGGGGCAGGCTGCGTCCCCCCGGCACCCGGCCGCCCCCACGGCTAGCTTTACCCGAAATAATTACACGGAAACTGTATTCTTTTAAACACTGCTTGGCCCATTTCTATCTAGCCTCTTCTAGGCTAATTCTCACATATTAATTTAGCCCATTTCTAATCATCTGTGTAGCGCCCCTAGGTGCGCTTACCGGGAAGATTCTAGCCTACGTCCATCCTGGGTTGGAGCTTCATCGCGTGCATCTGCCTGGGAGCGGGGCATGGCATCTCTCTGCTCCAGAGAGCAGAGCTGTCGAGTCTCTAAGCTCACTTCCTCTTCCTCCCAGCATTCTGTTCTGTTTACTCCACCTACCTATGTTTAAAGCTATGAGCCAAGCAGTTTGTTTATTACTTAACCAATGAAATCAACAGATTGATATATGACACTCCCACATCACACCTTTTTCCTGCGTTCTGGACAGTTGATATTTCTCTCTCTCTCTCTCTCTCTCTCTCTCTCTCTCTCTCTCTCTCTCTCTCTGTCTCTCTCTCTCTCTCTCTCCCTCCCTCTCTCTATCTTTCTCTCTCTCTCTTTTCCCTCCCTCTCCCTCTCTCCCTCCCTCCCTCCCTCCCTCCCTCCCTCCCTCCCTCTCTCTCTCTCCATCTCTCCTTCTTCTCTCTTTCTCCCTTCCACTCCCCCTTGCCTCAGTACAAGGCTTCTCTTCCATATTTCAAAGGCTGCTCCAATAATATTTACTTATTCTGCACATCTTATTTAAGCCACTGTCACAGTACTCCAAGTCAGTGAGCTTGGGCACATTCTTCTTTACTTACTTTTTAATCTCCAAACCCTGCCAAATTCTATCTTCTTTATTAGCTCTTTACTTTTACGGCTACAAAAATGCTGCTATTGTTATTATAGATCTGTATAATCACCCTTCTGGGCTATTAATAGTCTCATATGTCCAACTTTTCTTTAGGCTTTGACACTCTCCAGAGCAATCAATCTATTCTTCAGTGCCTTCTTTTTATATTTTTTTTTCTTGCTGTATGTACCTGACCTTGCTTCTTCTTTTCTTAGTAAAACTCCCAGGGTTGCTCATCTGATTGAACAGACTTTTTTTTTTTCTCCTGGTGGTGTACTCTTCAAGAGCAAAGCCTGTGCTTCATTCATGGGGTAACATCCTCTAAGCAAATGGTACAAGGTAAATAGTTAATTCCATCCAGTCTTTCAGTTAGTGGCTGATGCCTTTCAATAGTTCCATTCTAGCTCCACTATGCTATGACCCACAGTAACAGAAAATCAGAGGGAAGGGAACCTCCTATTTAAAGAATTTAGCCCTTGAGTGAGACTCCATAATGAATGCCATGCAACTAAATTGGGAGTAGTAACATATTCATGTTCCTGGATTCAAACTCGCTTCTAGGGGAAGAGAAAGAAAAGCCTGTTAACTGGACACAAGTTTGAGAGGAGATATTTAATGGCTCCAAAGGATTCTTTGGCCTTTATGGCCATTGTTATTGTCTTTGAACACAGAGCTGGCTCTGTTTTTTCTCAGTTTTCTTGATGGGGGAGAGTCCCCAGAACAGCTTTCTCAGATACTTGTCTGGGAATTCTGTCCTAGTAACGAGGCACCCTTGGGCAAAAGCAGACGTTTAGATACTAACAATAAGAATTATCTGTGGAGATTTGGTGATGAGAAGAAAGTCCCACTTATTTGCTCTTTGGGGGTTCTCGGGTTCTCCTTTGCATCATCAGCAGATGCTCCAAAGACAGGCATGCATGTTGGGCTTTCTACTTCGATTGAAATATACTGGGTCCTTAGTTCAGGATGATGTTTTTGGATCAGCTCAAAGCCAACATTTATCAAATGAATGTGTTTCTCAAGATACTAGGAGAAATCAGATTGTTTTATCAATGGTCAAGTAAGTCAGAGAAATGGCTCATAACATTTTCCTTCTAAGATGGTCTAAGTGGATGTCCACAAATTAAAGACTCTCTCTGTCTCTCTGTTTGTCTCTGTCTTTCTGTCTCTGTCTCTGTGTGTGTGTGTGTGTGTGTGTGTGTGTGTGAGAGAGAGAGAGAGAGAGAGAGAGAGAGAGAGAGAGAGAGAGAGAGAAAAGAAAGAGAGAGAGTACATGTGTGTATGTGTGTGTAATAATTGCAAACACCTTGGTGTACTGGGTTTATACAGAACACCCTGCTGGTAGGAAATTGATTAGGCCTCAATTCTAACTAGGAGGTCCTTGGGCTTTTAGTGTGATTTTGCTGTGGCTTCTTTCAGCTTCCTTCCCTTAAACATGATTCGTATTTTCTCTTCCATCATAAGTCTTATGTTCCTTCCTTTCCTGGAAAACCCCACTATTTCTAGTCTGGAGTCCCTGCATAAAGTATGAACTGCCCACGGTAACTCAGCACTGCCCCCGTAAAGACAGGCATAAGGATCGTGTGTATCCAGGTACACTCTCGCCAGAGACATAGAGAAATTTGCTTCTGTTTTCAAACATTGTTTCTGCAACACTCTAGTTTCTAAGGACCAAAGTAAGACCTGGATTCTTGACTTCAATATTTTCTCATTTTATGTCGATTTTACACCTATTGAATGGTTGGGTTCCATTAACTGAACTGGCTTTGGTGTCAAAGCAACTTGAAACCTTAGTACTTAACCAGTATTTCCCTTGTCTGCTCATCTGAAGTGCTCCCAGGGCCTGTTTTCCTTTGAGCCATCATATTATTCAATCTGCTGTTTCTTCATTTCCTTTTGTTAAGCAAGAATAAACCAGCAGCTTAGTTTTAATTAGTGGGCTGAACTTCCTCTTAGTCCTTGCTGCGGATTTAAACAGAAACTTTACTGTAGACATTTTGCTTGGGAAGCCTGGAGTCTATGTATAAACTCCTTTACTGCCTTGTTCCCAAGTAGGAATGGTATTCCAGGAGCAGTTGACTTTACTTCTTTTTCATGGTCATAGAAGTAGATGTAAAGGTAGTTTGGGGGATCAGATACAGTCTTCCCAAGCTCTTGTTTCCCATACCTTTGCTAGTGTTACTTTTAGGATCACATCACTAGGTCAACAGTCGTAGATAAAGATGGAGAAACTGAGGCATGTCAAAATAAAGGGCCCGTTCCTTCTTAACAGTGGAAATATAAAGCACAGTGATTAAGGAATTTGGAGACCATGGTCAGAGTGAGCAGAGGTTGAACAATCATTCTCTGTGCACACGGGCAAGTTAATCATATAGGGCTTGTGGATGAGGCAGTAAAAGAGTTAATAAATACCTGTGTTTTAGGATACTTAAACATAGTTTTGTACGTACATTTTTGCTCGACTGTGGCCAACTGTTTACAGAGCTGGCAATATTGCAGGTACGAAATTAGCCTATGCTTTTGTGTGGGAAAGAGCTAAGCTCACTCTCCAAGACAGGGAGGATAATTAATAACAGATAAAGCAGAAAAGGGAGACATGGTTCATTTTACTTAATTCCCTTTAAAAATATGAAGTCATTCAAGACAAAGGGAAAGAAAACCCACTACCTTCTACACGAGGCTGTGAATTATCACCGTAGAGTAATGTGAGAGAGAGAGTTCAAGACTTTTATCGAGCTGCATGAATTGAAACTAGATTCTTTCCATTTTGTTGCTTAGCAACCAGAACATTTGTCCTTGCCGGCGCATGGAGTCCCCAGGCAATTTAACACAGGGTGGACCAAGAAGGAAGCTCAATATAGCAACCATGGCGAAATAGACGAGCTTCTGCAAAAGTCGGGCAAATGTCTGAGTCTACTTCAGTGCTTGCTTTATCTGGTCTCAGTGGTGTTCCCCACGTGTAGTCTGCTGATCATATCTACCAGAAGCTGGACAGAGGCTGCAGCGCAGTTGCTAGGGAAGATTCATTCCAGAGGACATTAGGGCAAAGCTTCAGACTGGTAGTTACCACTGTCAATCAAAAGTCCAGGGGTTTGGGCCCAGGGGCCTGGGGCCAGATACTGAACATATTCCTATCTGTATGACACTACCTGCTTAAGTTTCTTCGTCTTTCTATGATGTGGTTTCCTCATCCTTAAAAGATGCTGCTTGGCTCTAGCGTTTGTTTATAATTATTATAAGTGAATGATTTAGATGCCTCTCTGACACAAAGCAACAGGCAATAATGATTGGCTGCTATTGTGATCTGAGTCAAGCCTTTTTGCCAGCATATTTCTCTGGGGGGCATTTCTCTATCTTAAAGCAACTCTCTGGGAACTCCTTTTCTTTTGATCTGCCACCCACAGGCGGGTCTGGCTATTGATGTTCTGTTGCTAATGGGGGACACTTGAAAGTAAGATGTTCCAGCTTCCTAGACTGTCAAGCACAAGTTCTGCTTCATCTCCATCCTTCAAACCAAATTCAGGAGCTTCTTGCAGAGGATGATGCAAAGAAGTTAATGAAAATAAAATGATTTCTTCCAAGTTTCCCCCTTCTTCGAAGGAATTCTTCTCTTTGAAGAAGAGGGAAGCTGAGTGTACAAGAGAGAGGGGCCTGCCAAAGGCTGAAAGGTAATAATTAAAGTGGAACAGACGCAAAGGTAAGAAATTTCTCTACAGGAAAAGTAACAAGAGAAAGGCAGATTTTGCGGTCAGCCTGTTGGCAGTGGAAGGTGACCTTAGAGAACTGGAAGAGCGACTGACATTGGAAGCTGTGGTGCAGGGGCTCTGGAAACACAAGGAAAGGCTGACCGCGAGGAGCCCCACACTCTTGGGGTTCTCCTGAGCTGGGCAGACCTGGCTTCCAGGCAACCACGTTACACCTGTAGACTTGATACGAGAGGTTGGGGGTGGAGGTTTGGAATTGGTTGTGGGATTTGGGTTCATTGGCCACAGACTTGGGTTCCAATTCTGGCAGCATTTACAAATAAATTCTAATTACTTACAAGATATTTTTAAATTTTTAAAATTTACTTTTAAAACTATAAGAACATGGAATTATGAGGTGTATACAGACACACACGTATGTATATATCATTGCCCTACAAGGCCTAATATTTTGAATGCATATTTATTCATATACTTAAGTGTATATATACCCATACACATACATATAAATGTTTCTGTTTGGTTTTCAAGATGGGCTTTTTCTATGTAACCTTGGCTATCCTGGAAATTGCTTTGTCGACTAGGCTAGCCTCTGCTTCCTTAGTGCTAGGGTTAATGGCGTATACCACAATGCCTGACTCTTAAATGTATGTATCTCAATGGCTGTGTATTATTACAACACACACACACATAAATGTGCTAAAAATGTTTTAAATAGAGTTCCCATTGATATTTTAAATTTTACCAATCAGCAATATACATGCTTATAATTATACACGCATATATTTAAGCTTGTTTTTACATGTGTACATATTTACACATGACACTTTAAAGTTACTTGTGGATAAATTTCAAAAGCTACAGATGTACTTTGAATACTGTTGTATTGACATTTTCCTCTATACTGTTGCCATGATCAAATCATTTTACTTTATTTTTTGTCCTTCAGATATTACATATAAAATCTGCTTCTATTTGTATTTCCATGACCTCTAGCACATACCTCTTAGCTGACTGCATTTGCCTGCTTATATGTTTTGCATGTTTCTCCCTGAGTTGCCTTTTTCATATTAAGATCTGTAGAATTCTGAGTATTGGATAGCCCAGTAGCCAAGCGCACTAAGTGCTTCTGCAGAGGGCCCATGTTTGGTTCCCAGCACCCATTTCAGTCACGTTGTGACTGTACATAACTCCAGTTCCTGAAAATCTGTCTCCATGGCCCTCTGAATGTTCATGGTACACAGCAGCTCTCTCTCTCTCTCACACACACACACACACACACACACACACACACACACATGCATACATATAAACTAAAAAGAATCTTTAAAGCTTTTGTTGAATTTTGACTGCTAGAAATGTATACGCATTGTGCATCTATCAGAAGAAATATATAGAGTTCAGGTGACAGCTTTAACTTCTTTTACTTTAGGATTTCACCATTTGTCATGCAGAAATTTACGCTTTTTACAGAGTGGAATCTGTCACTTTTCATCTCCATTTAAAAACGTTTTCCCACACTTTTGTGACTTTTGTTTTTATTTTAAATTTATCTTCATGTAGAATTTCCTTTCTTATGTAATAAGGGAAAGAGAATTTTCAAAATAATCTCCCAAAATGAACAATAAAGTCTTCGTTGCTAGAGCCTTTGGGGTCATTTGTTCATCAATCATCTGCCCCAGGCGCTAGTTTGTTCCCCTACTTTGTTTGCTGAATAACATGGAAAAAGTATGGTGTATCCATTTTTTTTTAATTTGGAATATTTGTTTCCTAGTTGATGAAAACTTGCTTCATTTGTCCAACAAATTTCAACCCTGATTGCTCCACCAAAGAGCAAGATGATCAACTTTGCAGCTAACTCGGGTTCGGTTCCTCACAGGCAGTGGCTCTACAGGAAAGTATCGCTAGCTAACTGAGCTAAAGGCATGGAAAACACTAGCAGATTACCATATGGTATTGTATTTAGCACTCCGCGGATATCAGCGCGCTGAGTACAATTTCAGGCCCAGGTGGGAACTGTGGATTCTTGTGGAGCTTTTGGCACAGTGAAACTTGTAGGTAACATGCATGCATGCTAAAGCTGACCTCACTGGTTTTACCCTCAGCAAGCCGACCCGGCTCACTCAACATGGCTTTTTCCTGTCCCTGCTGCTGGAACACAGTCTTCTCTGTACAATGAATTCATGGCCATCCGGCAGCATCCATGTAGTTACATGGCATCAGGGCTTTGGAAGTCACGTGGGGTGTATTCTCTACATTCATTACATCCCTATAAAATTATGCTTTTGTTCCCCAGGTATTGTAGTAGTGTCTAGTCAATCTTTTAACTACTATATACACTACAACTGTATCCCCAATTTATTTTTTAAGGCTAGATTTTCTATAATGCCAACAAAACGAAGTGAAAGCCAGAAGTAAATTTTATTCATGTCTATTGATACAAATTTGCTCATGTGTAAGATACAAATTTACTTATGCCTATAGATGTAAAAGCTTTTAATAAAACAGTGGGAAGGGGGCAAAAGCTTATTAGGGTAATAACACAATATGGACAAAAATATGAACTGTCATATCAGAAATGCAAATAAACATGCAAAAAAAATTATGAATTCTACCTCAGTGCTGAATTATATCAGAGAAGCTGCATAACAATAGACTGATTAGATTCTCTGATGAAACTATTTAAAAGCACTTCAAAGGGTCTAAGTAAGACATCTCTTCAAAAACAATTATACAATACCAGAAAACAATAAAAGCCAGTAGTTTATAAAATAGAAAAGATAATAATGGCTTCCCCATAAAACAAATATAAGTCAGACAGCAAAACAGCACATTCAGTATCAGCATTGTTATCCAACATTATTTTAGGATATTGATAATACAATGAGACAAAAATTAGGACATAATAAGCTTATTTGAAAAGAAGAAAAATCTAATAATCTGCAAATGATATAACTACAAACCTGAAAATAAAATTTCCATAGAGTCATTCATATTAAAATGAATAGCTTAAAAGATGTTAAATATATCAGCAATTAACAGTAAGAAAAGTAAATGTGCTTTAAAGATTCTACTTTCCTTTATAAAAAAAAATCCAAAAGGTATTAGGAACTAAATCTAGCAATCAAATTTGAGATCTTCTAAAGAACCTGCAGTTTTTACTCAGTGACCAGTAAGAGGACCTAGTTAAATGTCCCAACTTGGTAATTAACCATCATAGAAGTTTCATCTGAATTTTAATCAGGACACGCCACATTTTAGAGTACAGAGGACGTTTAGACCCTTCCTCTACCAATTACTCTGAGCTGGCCTGCACTTTAACCCTCTGCTGTGTGTAAAGGAGGGGCTGGGTTCATCCAGTAAAGTTCTGCTATTTAGCTGCTGTGTGCTGGCCCAACCCCAAAGCAGCCTGATGTCTGGTTAGAAGATGAAGAAGTTGTTTCATCAACTGAATTCAAGTATATGTTGTCAACAGATTTTTAAACCAGTCCCTCAAGCTGTCCAGAGAGATTTATCATCAGCATTTTTCATAGCTCCCGGCAGAAATAACTATATTTCTAAAAGCAGATACTCTACCATCTAAGATTCTCATGGAATGCAGCCTTCTTCGTTTTCAATTGCAGCATGAATAAGCAAAGCAAAGCTAGATCTTTCTACGAAAAAGAGTCAAATACTTCTCAGTGTGGAAAGTTGAAAGAAAAGAACAAACAAAAGACCTAAAACAGAGCAATTGCTTTATAATCAAAACTGGCTACAGAAAGATGGAAGGCCACCCAGAGGTGACAAAGGCTGAAATGGACGCAGAGAGTGAGACAATCTGTGACATTCTCTATTGCAGATGAGCATGTGGGAGAATGGGAGCAGGAAAGTGCGTTGAGGTTGCTTGACATGGTGGGTATGGGCAGGAGCAAACACTTGAGAGAGAAATAAACGAGAGCACCACGCTTACCTCTTTCACCAGCAAGCTTTCTGCTTTGTTCTCTGCCTCTTCCGGTACCGTAGAATACAGTGTTCGGATATCCCAAGAAACCGTGGCTGTCTGAGAAGAACCAGGAGAAGAAATTAAGCCTTCCATCTTGAATGCATGGAGTGGACCACTATCCCAAAAACACGAGGGCTGATTGTCATCGAGCTGGGTGGAGAAGCTTCCCCAAGAAACATAAAACCCTTATGCTTTAATCCCTTTAAAAGAAGAAAGAGCCAAATAGTCCCAAATGCACGCCTACTAGCATTCCCATAGTTATTGCTTCATCTGGGTAGCTCAGAGTTTTACAATCCATTTTATTACCGAGAGGGAAAAAAATGTGAACATCTGTGTTTGTAACTTGTTTCTATTAGAATCTTTTGTTACTGTTCATGTTAAAATAAATTTGGAATGAATTTTAAGAACTTACAAGATCCTATTGTAAATAGTAACATGTAAACCTATCCCCTTTTAGGAAGTGTGTGTGTGTGTGTGTGTGTGTATGTGTTTACAAACATAGCTAAGTAAGAGGAAGGAAACAAAATAAACTTGCACATTGAAGAAAAAAAGGTCATGTTTTAAATGTTATTTTCTGTTGAAATAAGTAAAAAATTTCACATCTTTAAACAAATAGCTATTTATACAAATAGTGTTCTATTAAACGGATACACATAAGCTGATACGTAAGATCCCTCATGAAGCCTCTGAATAGAATATCAAAGGTTGTTGTTGTTTGATGTGTCTCCAGGTTCTGGCTTATAATTTTTCTAACACGATTACATCACGTCCACCAGCTTCCTTCAGTCTGTCCATTTTCATGGTGATGAGGTGAAAATGACTGGCGGTAGCATGGTACCAACCACGGAGGAGATTTTAGGTCACGCATTCCCTGAATAGACTCCTCATAGTTTCTGAGATACAAATTGCAGTTTGTATAAACTTATTCTGATGAAAGGCATGCTCTTGCGTTGGTGGTTGAGACAAACGAAAATCTCAAAAGCCACTGTTAGTTTAGGAGAAGAGGATACAAGAGTTTTTGTCTTCTGAGCTCATGGTGTTTGTATCCATGTGTCAGCCACAGCAGCATTGTGTCCATCATCCCTTTCATCCCAATTTCAGACTTAGCATTTTCTTCAAATGTCCCCTTCACACCTGATGCAAGTCCCATTTATTGTCACTGCCATAACCTCAACGTTCAGTAGGGTGCTTAACTGGCTGTCTGTTGAATTTTTCCTGAGTGCATGTATGCAGTGCCTGTTCAGGGTAAGTGTGTGTGACTTTAGGCAAGCACATCAGTGTCTCTGCTGTGCATGGGTGTGGCAAGTGACTCAGTGAGCGTGTGATTTGTGTAGTGCATCTATACAGGAAGTGTGGGTGTGTGGTTGTGGTTATGCATAAGGGTATGCTAATATAGTGAGTGTATATATGCTATAAGTTTGTGTGCTGTGTACGGTTAGCTTGTGCATGCCTGTTGTGTGCCAATCTGTGTATTCCTGTGCATGTGTGAACTCGTGTGATACGTGGGTATGTCTGTGGGAGTACGCACATACATGTCTACGTGGGAAGCATGGGTTTTGACGTTGTGAAAGAGGAAGAACATCATATGATTCTAAGATCAGTGGATAAAAATGATGAAAAATGTGGTGTTCCAGATATTTCGTTCAGTAAAAGTAATGTTCAACTTAAAATACTGCTAAGGGGTGAGCTCACCAGTCTCTAGGACTTCATGGCATCTGTAGAAGAGAGGATGCAAGTGTGGTGATATTTTGTTTGTGCTATAACAAATAAAGCTTGCCTAAAGATCAGAGTGTGGAGCTAGTCATACCAGTTCTTACCTCTGCTGAATTCTTAAACCAGTGGGATCATCCTGTCCCTACGAATCCTCAGATTGAATGCTCTGAGCCCCTGTCTCCTCCCACCTTATATGCTGGGATCAAAGGTGTGTGATCCCAACTGCTGCTCTGTTTCTCTTTTAGACTGATTCAACCTCACAGTAGACCAGGGTGGCCTTGAACTTAAAGATCCACTTGCCTGAGCCTTCTGAGTGCTGGGATTGAAGGTATGTACCACCATCACCGGGCCTTTATGGCTAACTAGTGGCTCACACTACACTCTGATCCTCCAGCAAGCTTTATTTGTTATAGCCCCAGCAAAATATCACCACAGGGAAGAGCTGAGACTGCCAAGTTAAACCAAGAGCAGACAGAGAAAGCAAGTGGAGGTCTTGCAGATGAAGCAGAGGTCTCCAGACAGACCAGGAAGTGGTTGTTTCTGTGCAGAATGCAATGAAGCAAGATTAGAGTTATCTTGATTTTCTTCATTTATAATTCTTTGTCTGATTTCCTCCTTCAAGTTGCTTCTTTATTGTTAGTCTCTCTGTGAATACTAACAACTTAGTCTAGACCGAGTCTTGGGGATTATTGTTTAGACTTCAGTGGCCCAGGAATGACTTTGGAAAGACAGCTCACAGATACATGGGTTTACTTGCTTCGGTCTCAGAAATCACTACAAATCAAGACACCCACAGTGTTACATTAGTGATCTAGCATGTTGAGCATAGACAAATACGTAAGATACTAGCCATGAGCAATGCATGAAGCTAGAAGGATTCCTGATGACCTGTGGTCACAAAATGACATTAATCCTACACTAAATAAGATCACTGTGACTAAGTCATGCTTATGAAACCATGTGGCAAACCTAGGACTTTATTTTGCATGTTCTGTGCATGCGGAATACCTCGTCCAACACAAACATGGCATAAGAGGACTGTGAGCATATATGTGTGTGCGTGACATGACATGCGAACCATCTCAGTATAAAACTGAAACACTTGTTTAGAAAAACCAAAAGGCCTCGATGAGGTTAGAGCTTTCAAAACTTTGGTGCCTTTCCTCTTGTTTAACATTTGTTTAAAGCGCTTGCATGGAGCACAAATAACTTGGTCAAAATAGAAGTATGAAGAATCTTATTTGTTAAGGGTATTAATACATTTAAAAAGAATTTCCTTTCTGAGAAGTCGGTGTTTTCAGACCACTACAAATTGCCTTGGCCACAACAGACTTCCTGTTCTCTTTAATAAAGCTCCGTTCCACAATTGGTAGAGTTCAGTAGCATGGAACAGATCTGAGACCGCACTGGCATTCGGCCGAGCTCATCTGGTGGCAAGAGTTTCATAAGGGGCGTATTGTCGGGCATTTGGAAAGGAAAACTTCTGAACCGATGGCCCCGAGCCTGTGTTTGCAGTCTGAGGCCCACAATATTCAGTGTCTTTGACTCCGGCTCTGCTACTTCCTAGTTCCCTCAGTGCTGTGCTGGGTAGCCTTTGTGGTTTTGTTGAAGCAGACGTTCTGCTGGTTAAAATGACTCTGGGTTGGACTTCAGTCTAAGAGCACCAGGACCATTTCCCAGCTGGCTAAATGCCACCGTTAAAGTCTGGGATGGATCGCTTTTGCTGTCCTGGGGCTGAGTAGGCGGCCTGTGTCAGTTCTTATAGTCGGTCCCAGCTGCTAAAGGCAAGGAGAGAAAAGATGGTGCTTAAGTAACTGCATCAGTCCTGATTAAGATGTAGGCATCTCCACAATGAACAAGTAACTCACACTTAATCGTGCATTGAAAGGGAAATGCCTCTTCATTTAGCAGGTTAGGGCACCAATGCTGATTTCTACTAAAGAAGACACATTACTGTGCTTGCTTTGAAAACAGTTTTTTTTGTGTGTGTGTGTGTGTGTTTTTAACCACATTCAGAAATAACACCAATGCGGTTTTTTTCTTATTTATTGTAAACTATGTGAGAATGATGCTTTAATAACTTTGCTGTGCTTTACAGGGAAACTCTTCTAGTTTTGGTGAAAACTATAGGCTATAGGTGGCAGAAACGGTGGGCATCCATCCATAAGTAGGTATTGATCGTGATTCAGCAAAGTCCAGCGTGACGACTTGGTCATTGCACTATTTAAGTGCGTCAGTGAGGTTCATGGTCTTGAACTCTCAGACCCACAAAGCACTGAAAAAGTTACTTCACTTTTTCTGTGGTTCATCTTCTAGACTCGTGGTGGTCGACTTTCCCAATGCTGCGACCCTTCTATACAGTTCCTTGTGCTGGGCTGGCTCCCAACCAGAAAATTATCCCATTGCTGCTTCCCAACTATAGTTTTGGTCCTGTTAGGAACTGTAATGTAAATATCTGACATGCAGGATATGGAATATGTGGCATGCAAAGGGGTTGTGACCCACAGACTGAAAACCAGTATTTTAGACTCAAGTGCATCTTCCATGCCCCAAGGAGGCAAGAACGAAACATCTTTTCCTTTAATGATGACTGTTCCTTGATCTCTGGCAAATTTAGTGGAGTACACATCACAGCTTGGTACACGTATAGAACATAGTGATCTGATCTGGGGAGTGGACATTCCTGCCTTTTTGCACATGAACATCTTTTTTGAGAAGCACATGACTGTACACGCCTCACACAGAAAGATGTGAGGAGCAACAGAAACCGGTGCTGCATCAGTGTACAGGTGCATTCGGCACCAGCTCATCCCATTGGTCAGTTAGACTCAGGGGTGCAGGCTAAGCCTACCATGTAGGGAAACTGAGGAAGAAGCATGTTCTTTTGTGATTCCAGAGGAAGAGAATTGAGCTGACCTAGCAGCCTGCCAACCCTGGCTGACTCCCCATGGCCTTTCTACAGCACAACCTACGCTCCTTCTTCCACAATGGTGCTGGTCCTCCAGAGGCTCTTTATTCCACCTTTCACCTTTCAAGAAATCCTCAACTAATTCTCTGTAAATCTCAGGTTTTATATAGATACCAGTCCCTTAAAACAAAAACAAACAAACAAACAAGCCATGGCTCACTCCAACCTCCTCTCTTTCTTAAACTCTCTAATTTACTGTCTGTGTCATACTGGGAGCCAATACACGTAATATTTTAAATCCCAAAGCTCTGGTCTTGATTCATTTGGTCATCTTAAAAGAGTGTTCTATCACATTTAAGCAGGTATGGTGTTTAATGTGGACTGTCAACGTCACAGGATTTACAAGTTTCTGGGCATATCTGTGAGGGTTTTCTAGATAAAGTTAGCTTCTGGGCTAGCCTCACCTGTGACAGATTATCTAGACTGCTTTAAATGAGGACAGAAGACCACTTTAAATATGGGTGACATCTGCTCGGAGGTGATGGCACACACTTTTAATCCTAGCACTTGGGAGGCACAGGCAGCTGGATCTCTAAGTACGAAGCAGCCTGCCTACATAGAGAGTTTCAGGACAGCCAAGGCTACGCAGAGAAACCTTGCCTTGAAAAACCACACACACACACACACACACACACACACACACACACACACACACAGAGAGAGAGAGAGAGAGAGAGAGAGAGAGAGAGAGAGAGAGAGAGAGAGAGGTGATACCTTTCTACCTTTCTGATGAGCTGGGGCTTCTGAACTGAATAGAAAGGCGAAAGAAGCCAAATATTAGCATTCATCTCTGTCTGCTTCCTGACTCTGGATGCTATGTGACCTGTCGCCTCAAGCTTACATTACCAGGACCTCCCACTATGAGCCAAAACACATTTCCTTCCTTAAGTTGCTTTGTCGGGTGTTTTGTTGGAGCAATGGGATCAGTAAGTAACACAGCTGATTTCATAAAACCTGCTTTGGGAATAAACTATAAAAATTAACGTAGTCAGGTAATCCAGAGATGACTCAGTGGTTAAGCTACTTAAGCACTAGCTGCTCTTCAGAAGGACCCAGGTTCTGTTCCAAGCGTCCACATGACAGCTCACAGTAGTTTACACTGCATGAAGGTGGTGGAAGGCATACATGCAGGGGAAATGCCATTATGTACAAAATAAAAACAAATAAAATGCTGTTAATTTTCTTACGCCCTATATAGCTCCTTTGGTATCTTTGATTTGTTACTCTTAAAGAACTTGAATGTAGATGTGTTTTAATGATTCTTTGGTATTCTATCTTTGACTATGTATACCTCTTCTGACCTCATAACCTAGAACAACCTTCTTTAAAGAAAAGAAAGAGGGCACTATTGAGAGTTATAATTAATATGCCATAGAACATGTCATTTTAAAGGGTAAATTTCTGTCGATTCTGAGCATACTCAGAGCTGTGAAACCATAATCCCTATTTACATTCCGTATGTCTTCATCACACCTCAGGAAACCCTTTATCTCTTAGCAGTCTGCACATACTCTCTTCTCCTTGGTACCTGGCGACATCTGCTTTCTATGCCGACACTTTCCATTTAAATAGAATCATTTATATGCGACTGACCTAGCACCCTATCCTCTGAGCCAAAGATTCCTCTCTACATCAGATCAGCCATGCCTACCCGAGTGAGTCAATGAGGATTGCACCTTCTCTCATAAGACGATGACGTGGGAAGGGTCATTGAACCCTGACCCAGGTGTTCAGCCACTCCTTCCAGTTATTTGTGTGTAATTAAGTCCTAATTGTATGTGGTTTAGAGGATTTGGAGACATGCTAGAGTATGGAGGTGGGGGAGATGGTGAGAGGGGGCTCCATTTATATGGCCATGGATAAGCTTACATGGAGACTTCCCAGTGCGGCTGCTCTGTGGTCACCTATGCTTTCATCAAAACGTCTTATTCATGGTCTGTAATCAAGCCTGATAAAATCATTGGTCTCACGGGAAAACATGTGTGGCATGGCGCTTTAGTTTGTCCTTGGGGAAGGGCTTATGTTACTTCATTTCCCCAGGGGACACGTTGCCCTTTCTGATGGGCTTAGCATGGTATATTGAAGGTTCACCCATACTGTAGCATGTACCCATATGTCCTTCACGATTATTGTCAAATATGCCAAATTACTCTCAGTTATTAGTTGGTAGGCAGTTTGCTTGCTTCCATTTGGGGGCTAGGCCTCTGTGAACATTTATGTCTAAAACATCATGTGAACATACATTCTGGGTACAATGAAACAGAGAGGGGCCACTGTATACTCTTTTTAAAATAAAGACTAGAATTCCTTGCTACCCACATTTTTAAATTTTCATTTATTATTTTTAATTAATTTGTATTAATTATTCAAAGAAGTTTTATTAAAACAATTCCATTTATATATGTGATACACTTTGATCACATTCACCATCTCTATGACCCTTTCTTATTCTGTTTTTCCCTTCCAAATACCTAGCAGCTCCCTTTTTATTTCACATCTTTCCTCTCTCGACTTCGTAAGAGAGAAAACACACAATACTTGTCTTTGTGAGACTTACTGTCACGTCCAGTTCTATGCCTTTTCCTGGAAATAAGATAGTCTCACTGTTTATGGTTAGGTAAGGCCACACTGACTTTCTGATGGCACCATTCACAGTGAGAACTGAGTTGTTTACTCCTGATTGGATACCTCATTTTTAAGGAAGATTCTGATGCATAAAGTATTGTTTTGAAGGAGACAAAGAGTGAAATTCAAAGGCTTCTGTTCGAATTTTGTCTTCAGTGGCTTACATCCTTGGCCAAGGGCCTCTCTATGAGAGGGATGCTATAACTGAGAAATGATCTAATTGAACACAAGCTATGACTTAGCTTTCAAATCACAACAGCAGCGCCCTTGCACAAACATTATGAGCCATTTAAAGCTTTTTTCCCATGCTCGTAAGCCACAGATTAAAAAGAGTTAAGATTCCTATGAAATATTAAGCTATATTTTAGATAAAAAGAAATCTCATGACTTTTCTTCTTTGTAACTTTAACCGTAGCAAGTCTTTAAACTTCCTCTCATAGAACGGCCCCTGTGGTAAAGCGTGGAAGTCCCCAAGTACCAGTTGCTTTCAACAGCTAAAAATAAACTATGAAAAATGTAAGCCCTTGAGACATGATGGAATGTGTCACTCAGTTTTGTCAGCCAGCCGATGGCAACTGCAGGATCAACCTGAGTGCCCTTGAACACAAACTCTGAGCCATCACTAAGAACGTGAGCTTTGAGGAGATGGTATAACTTCTTTGGCCGGCTACTTCATCCACTGAACAGAGAGCAGAGAAGTATGCTTTGGGAAGTGGCCCTTCTCACAGCAGAAAGTTCTATGATTCGAGCGTAAACATCGTCTCCTGCTCATCTTGGTATTCTTGATATGTATGCTTAGCTTACTAAAGGCAGTTCTCAAAGTTGGTCTTCAATAGAGGAGCTTTGGCTAAGTGGACGCTGCATTGGAAAGCAATGCAGACTGACCAGGGTTCCTGTTCTCAGACATCTCAACTTCACTGTTTCAGTGATTCTATCTCAGTCTTTCTGCACTGTTCACCCAGCAAGAAAGTCATTTATGTCACTGTGATTTGGCCTTAGTTTCTATTTAGTCTGAGTCATTGAACATGATTCATTGTGTCCTTAAAACTGTTCTTTTGCTTCCTCTCCCTTAACTACTTCATTAAGTCACACATTGGTGACCAAGGTTATTTTTGGTCTGTCTCTGTTATTGCCAACTTCAAAACATAAAGATAAAATCAACAGTAGCGAATTTAACAAGGAAGCTGTCTATGTTTTTGAATACATGGGTTAATATGTACATGTACACTCGTTTTTCATACTACAAGATAATGATGGAAGTAGTAATAAAAGCTTATGCTGAGCTGGGCGGTGGTGGAGCATGCCTTTATTCCCAGCACTTGGGAGGCAGAGGCCTTCCGAGTTTGAAACAAGCCTGGTCTAGAAGAGCTAGTTCCAAAATAGCTAGAATTGTCACACAGAGAAACTTTAAAACTCTAAAAACCAAAGAGAAAGAAAAAAGAAAAACTTTTGTTGTGTGGTCTTGATTGCACACAGCAGGAGAGTACTTTCTGCCTGCTGTGCCAAGAGACAGAGGAAAATGTCTCTGGAAGAACACTTTAACTCACTATTTGACAGACTCTTTGGAATACCCATGAGCCATAGAGTATGTTGGGTATTTGATACATGGATATGAACCATTTTTTTCTTACCTAATGACAGAAATCATCTAATTTGTACATTAAAGTGTCTGAAGGAGGAGGCTACCTTTGCTGATGTCAGCTGTGTGCCAGGTGCTGTACTAGACAGAGGGAGCCTCTAGAGAGCATCCAATTTCTCAGTGCTTTTACTTAAAGCAATATGTTGATGTGTGTCCAAGAGGAGAATTTCCTATTAACCTTCATTTTCTCATCATCAAGCAGAGGCAATGACTCTATTCTTTTTTTTAACTCAGTAGTTTTGTGTGAGAATGGCCTTTGATTCCTAAGGGTTTCAAAGAATCAAAGCTATTTCCTAAAATAACAGCCCAGGGGCTTCTGAGAGAAAAGTCACAAAATTTATTTTTATTATTTATATTTTCTTTTTCTATTTTTTGAAGCACTTTATTGAGACATGGTATTGTATCCAAACCCAGAGTTCGGCAATATAGCTAACCTTGTCTCAGGGCACTAAGGCTGGAATTACTAGCAGGTCACCTTGCCTGCCTGAAATTTACTTGGTTTGCCAGGATCTGAACTCAGGTCCTCATGCTTATGTGATCACACCTTAACCACGGAGCCATCTTTCCAGTCCCTAAATTCATTGCCAGGCTGGCTGTGTGTCAAGTGCTACCTTAGTTGCTGTGTATCTTACAATGAGGAGGTAAGAAAATGCCTTTGACCTGCTGGAATAATAATTTGGTGAGAGACGAGTGTCAGAAAGGTGAACAAAAAGCAAGTTGGAAGGTGAGGGTCCAGCTCGGTAGTAGAATATCAGCCTTGCATGTACATAGGCCAGGGTTTGCGTCCCAAAACCACAAAGGAAAAAGCAAGCAAGCAAGAAAGGAAGTAAGCAAAAAATACAACAGTGAAGGTAGTTTCAGGTTGTAAGCAGGGCTCTAAAGTGAAGGCATGGGCCATTGTGATGGAGTAAATCCGGTACAGGAGGAGAGTAGGCTGGACCCCAAAGACTCTTCTTTAAAGACATCACATTTATAACTAAGTCACAGGAGCCAGGGGCACAGGTCCTACAGAGCCAAAGTTTTTGCTAAGTGTGAGGACAGAATAAATATCAGGTGCGCCACGTAGCAACACTAGGAGACAAGAGCTAGGAGATCCCCAGGAGCCAGGGGACAGGGTAATAAAGAAGAGTGGGGTTGGATGGAGGGAGGCATTATATATACTGTCTGGTTTGTGACTCTGAAAGCGTCCAGTGAATACTGAATGTGAATGGATCAAAGTATGTCTATGGAGAAAGCAGAAAAAAAAAAAAACCCTAAAAAGGCCATTCTGGGGGCTTAGGCAAAAAAATAATGATGACATCTCATGCCATCAGGGTAAAGAGGCAAAAAGTTCCTGCTTGCAATGCGAGAATGCTGTACGGAGAAACACACATTTTCTTCTGGAGGTATCAAATGCCAGACACAGTTGCTTGTTTCTTGGTATTCAACCACAAGCTATTTCATCAGCCTTACTCTCTCTATATTAGGGCACGAGTCGGTAAAACCCAAGAATCTTGCTTTCCTTGTCAGTCTCACGTCTCTGGGAAGTATTGTTCTATATGTAGCACCCAGTGGGTGCTAAATAAATATTGATAAAACAAAGCAAACAATGAATCAGGTCTGTAGGAAGCACGGGTGCTTAGAACCACAGAAACAGAGAAATGAACTGCGTCCTCTCACCCAAACAGCTGATTCTTAATGTTCGAAAGGACAGGTGGGAATTTTAAGAGCCACCGTACTCCACCCTTTGGAATTAGTCTGATCTCTTTATTGCCACTTCTGCTTGGATGTGGGAAAACTGTCCAGGCAAACCACAGAGACTCCCAAGGTTCCAACAGAGTCCAGGAAATGATACGTTTTCTAGGAGCATGGCAGCTTTTGGATGGTGAGCGACACACCTGAGAGCTGTAGACTGTGAATGGGGCCAATGATGGCAGGAGATTTAGAGAAGTGTATATATTGTCCATAGAGAACATGAAAGAGCTGAGAGAAACAATTAAGAAACGGGGACCTTCTAAAACTGAGAAGCTTCTGTAAAGCAAAGGACATGGTCAACAAGACAAAATGGCAGCCTACATTGAACAGAGAACTGATCTCCAAAACAAATAAAGAACGCAGGAAATTGGTCATCAAAAGAACAAATAATACAATAAAAATGGGGTACAGACCTAAACAGAAAACTCTCAACAGATGAATCTATAATGACCGAAAAATGCTTAAGGAAATGCTCAACATCCTTAGCCATCAGAGAAACGCAAATCAAAACAACTCTGAGATTTTATCTTACACCTTTTTGATCTTTGCCAAGATCAAAAACATTGATGGCAGCTTATGCTGGAGAGGTTGTGGGCTAAAGGGAACACTCCTCCATTGCTGGTAAGAGTATAAACTGGTACAGCCTCTTTGGAAATCAATATGGCTATTTCTCAGAAAATTAGGAAACAACCTTCCTCAAGACCTAGCAATATCACTTTTGTGTATATACCCAAAAAATGTTCAATCATATTACAAGGACATGTGCTCAACTATGTTCATAGCAGCATTGTTTGTCTGCCAGAACCTGGAAACAACCTAGATGCCCCTCAACCAAAGAATGGATAAGGAAAATGTGGTACATTTACACAATGGAGTACTACACATAAGAAAAAACAACATTTTGAAATTTGCAGGCAAATGGATGGAGCTAGAAAACATCATTTTGAGTGAGGTAACCCAGACCTAGAAATACAAATTTAATATGTACTCATTGCTAAGTGGCTTTTAGACATAAAGTAAAGAAAAAAACCAGCCTACAATTCACAACCCCAGAGAACCTAGACAACAATGAGGACACTAAGAGAGATATACATGGATCTAATCTACATGGAAAGTAGAAAAAGACAAGATCTTCTGAGTAAACTGGGAGCATGGGGATCATAGGAGGGGGTAGGATGGGAGGGGAGAGGAAGGGAGGAGAGTGGAGAAAAATGTTTAGGTCAATAATTTTTTTTTAAATGACCTGTCTAGAACAAATGCATTTTATCATGGTAATGCATGCATGTGTGTGTGCATGTGTGCAGCGTCAGAGGATAAGGTTTTTAGTGTGTGTGCTGGTTAGTTTTAACTGTCAATGTGACACAGCCTAGACTCCTATGAGAAGATTATTAATGGGAATGACCTAGATCAAGGTGGCCATGGGATGTCTACGGGGATCTGTCTTGATTGTTATTAACCAATATAGAAAGACTCAGTCTATTGCAGGCAGCACCATTTCATGAACTTGACCCTAAACTGTACAAGAGCGAGGAAAACTAGCTGGGTGTAAACACAAGCAGCAAGTGAGGGTCAATGCATTTATTCTCAGCTCCCGGCTGTAGAGGCCATGCTCTAAGCTCTCACCTCGATGTCCCCACTGTGATGGAAGCATAAGACAAACAATCCTTTCCTCCCCTAGGTCATCTTCGGCCAGGATATCTTATAACAACAGCAGAAATGAAGCTAGAACAGTGTTGTATGTCCAAACTCAAACTTCTGCAACCACTTAGAGCCCCACCTTTTTATGGTGAAAGCCATCGAATGAACCAATACAAGTGCTCGATTAAAAACTGGTTTATGAATACCAGAACGTGCATTTCAGATTCTTTCGCTACCAACTAGATTGTTTTTGCCTTCAACTATTTAAATCAACAATTCTTACCTCATGGGACACACAAAAATAGGCAGCATATTACCCGTGGGATCTAGATTTCCAAGCCAAAATGCATAGGGCAAGAATGAGAAAGGGCAGGAAATAGAAAAATGTCAGAATTTTACTAAAATTCCTGGCAATTTTATGCTGATCTACTCCCCGCCATCAATATAAGTAAAAATTCAGCCATTTTCTGATATAAAGATTGGAGACCAGCGCATCTCTCCTGAGTGTACTAACTGGGTGCTTTTCTCCCAGCTGTGGTTGGAGATTAGTAGACTCCTTGTGGGAGTGTATATTCTCTCCTTACACTGCATTCTGGGAATCAAACTCCAGTCTTTTGGCTTGACAGCAAACCCCTAACTCACCAAGCTATCTAGTTGGCCCTATAACTTCATTATGGAGGCAACAAGGAACCACACGGGGAGTTCAAAAAGGCACATAATAAAATAGTCCTGTGAGCCGATTGGAATGATCACATTGGGAAAATAGAGCAATATGCTATTGTAGGCTGTGTTTATACTACTAAGGATGGCAAAGGTTAAAAAAAAAGTCAGCGACAATGTTTAAATGAGGCTGCACTGATGACAAAAATAGAGTCTAAATTAGAGCGGACGTGAGGTTCAGCCGTGCTTCCCTGTTCTCTTTCTGAGGTGGAAGGAAACTTGAAGGGGCACTTGACATATTTCTAAATGACAGAGCTGGAAGAGAAGATTCTCCAAAGGTCATGAATTTTGGTGCTGTCTGACAGAAAGCCTTTTGGGTAGGTTTATCTCCAGGCTGAAGAATCAAAATAAGGATATGGAATTGAAAAAAAAGAAGAAGGTAGTTCAAGTTCAAGTTGCAGTTCAAGTCTCAGTGCCTAGCCCAACCACAGAAATGAGATCTACAGAGATAAATCTCTCTTCAAGTGTGCCAACAGTAAGCAGGAGCCATTTTAAAACACCAAAAAAGAGAGTGAAAGAATTATTTTTCTTATGCCTCTATCTGTCTCCTTTCTTCCTCTGTTACCCAACCCATGCTTGGAACAGAGAAGTCTTCACTCTGTCTCTTCTAGAAATTTTGTATCCCACCACACACAGATCCCCTCCCCATGCGTTCCAGGCAAGTCTTCCTTCAACTTAGCTACATCCATAGACCTAAGAGCTGCCATGTAACTTCTTTTTCCTAAATCCATGAAGGAAGAAAAAAACAAAACAAAACCCTTTGAAGCCAGAAGCCAGAAGCCAGATCTGTCCCCAAAGGTGGGAGAGGATACTGAAGCTGTATTAGTGAAATGTAGAAACTGCCTGAGAAAGAAATCCAGGGGCATAACATGCTCTACAGGGATATCCTCCAGCTGGTTTTCATCTCCAGTGTTTAAGTCTGAGATATCTGAGACTACCTTTGTTTGAGGAGGAAAATGGCAAAGGTTACTAAATGCCCTCGGCAGCTTCTGTTTGCAGAGCTGTTCACGAACAGTGTGTCAATGCTCCAGACGATACAGGTAACAATCTAATACTTGGGGCACACTAGTGTTCATCATCCACAACTTTATCCTTTTTTTTTAACCTCAATATTAACTTCCTTTCCTTCTCTTTCGGTCTATCTCACTGACCTGGAGCTGATGCTAGCCTGGCCAGCCAGCTGCTACAATCTTCCTGCTTCTACCTCCCCAACACTGGGATTACACGGGTATGCCATTGTAGTAGACTTTTTAACGTAGGTTCTGGGGGAATGGATTCAGGTCTGCATGCTTATGTGGCAAGCTCTTTACTAATTGGGTGGGCTATCTCCCTCCTTTTCGCTCATTCTCTTTACTAACCTCAAGAGCATCTTGCGTGTACACTGTCCTAAAGGGAACATACCTCACATAGATCATTTCATAAAGATGCTCTTACTTTGACCGCAAGCCTCACCATCTCCTTAACAAAGGCCAACAAAAGCTCATGGTTGTTTTAAAGCAGTTGGGATTTAATATATGAGAGAATAATAAATAAGCAAATAAATAAATATAAAATACGATCTCTTGTACCAATAGACTTCTCCCTTTCCTCCTGATTGATTTTTGTTTCTCAGAAGCTTCTGGTTAGAAATAATCTGAGGGAAGAAGTAGGTTAAGTCAAAGGAAGGCAGCAGCAAGAGGTTGGGGCATTAGAGGGAACAAGAACACCGAGGGGACCCAGGTAGCACCATGTACTGTTTTGGGTCTTTGTGTCCCCTGTTAAGCCTCACTTCCACTCCTCTGAGCTAGGGAAGCCCCGGGCCTACTCTATGGCTGGAAACAGCCTTCTGCTGATGTAATGTAAAGCAATGTGGTCATAGCAATGTGGTATATTAGTTTAAGATGTGTTACATTCGTTTATGCTGTGGAGTATTTGCTTAATGCTGAAAGATGTGTTGCATTCTTTTATGTTGCATTTGTTTAGCCCTGCGAAGCTGTGTTACTTTGTCGGCCTAGAACACCTGATTGGTGTAATGAAAAGCTGAAAGGCCAATAGCTGGGCACGAGAGAGAAATAGGCGGGGCTACCAGGCAGAGAGAATAAATAGGAGGAGAAATCTAGACTCCAAAAAAAAAAAAGAGGAGTGAGAAAAGGAGAAGAGGACACCAAGGGCCAGCCACCCAGTCGGCCAGCCATGGAGTAAGAAGGAAAGAAGATATATAGAATACAGAAAGTTAAAAAGCCCACAGGCAAAATGTAGAAGAAGAGAAACAGGATAATTTAAGTTAGAAAAACTGTCTAGAAACAAGCCAAGCTAAGGCTGGGCATCCACAAGGAGAAACAAGTTTCCATGTATTTATTTGGGTGCTGGGTAGCAGGCCCCAAAGAGAAAAACAAAGAAACAAAAAACCCTCCAAGAAACCCACAAAAAACAAAAACAAAAACAGAACAACCCCCCAAAAAATTTCCAGAAGGCTTTGCTTTCTGAATCTATGTGGAAAGAGCCCTGCTATTTTTAAAGACCTCAAGGGGACTTACTGAGAAGTCATCGTTGGGGAAGAACAGGAGATCTTGAAGAGGATCATTCCGATAGGTCTTTTCAAGTTCTTCAATGACAGTTTCATAATCCAAGGGCTCCAGCAGTCTGGGTTTTTCCTGCTGTGGGAAAAACAAAGGAAAACAAAACAAAAAATCGAGTTAACCTCGCGTCTCCTCTGTGACTGCTTTGGTTTCATTTTTTAGCTGTCACTGAGGCGCTGACATCACACAGTCCTTCCAATTCGGTCGCACGCAGACTCTAGGAACTTGGGACAAAGCCACATAATCACATACTGATTATTTCCAGATCTTTAATGAACTGAGGGGACCCTAAAAAACCTGACAGCGCTCTGAGTAGTTCAGGCTGCTTGTACCCGCGGGGGTGCAATAGATGTTCATGTAGACTTGATCTTTCCTACATTGGAAAAGGGCTGCTTACTCAGTACAGTGTTATGACAAGGGTCATGCCTGCTTCTGCTGAATCAGAGACTTTGTGGGTCCTACTTAGGTCAGTTTGCAAATGTTGGCATGCTGGTAGGAAGCAAACTATTGCAGGCTGTCTTCCTTGTCAATGAAGCACGGACCTCGTGTCAGGATTAATTGCTTGGCTCTGGGCTTCTTTGCCTCTACAGAGAAAAGCTGGGTCGGTTTCTAGTAGACGAGAACAACTGAACTCTATTGAAGACGGGTGAGGCCGAAAGAAAGTGCAGATAATCACATGGTATTAAAATCCTGGACCCAAGAGAAGCTGCAACCCTCTGAGAAGCCTCCCCAGTGCAAAATAAGAAGAATAATAAATGCTAGAGGGAGAAGCAGTGTGTCATCACAGATTGATGAGCTTGTTCCATACCACACATGGATCACAAATTGAGAAAAATGGGGCTCCCACAAAGGAAAGAAAACAGCAGTATAAAAACAGAAACCCCAAGACACAAGGATTAGTCCCCTAAGCCTTTGATGAAGTGTTCATGTAAAAGAAATGAAAAGACCGGACTGTACTTGGTGCATTTGGGGGGTTGGATCCTTAAAAACATGAAGGGTCACCATGAAACCCAGATGCTAAAGAGATCCTGTGAATATTAATGTTAGCATCGACTGTTCTATCTCACCTCCTGGCCTCCCCTAGATGACCCACCTCAGTAAAGCATGGTCCCCCACATTTTCATCTATATTTCAAAAACTGCCAATGGGCTTCTTAAAAGAGCAGACAATATTTGTTTTGATGATTTTTCAAAGATTACAAACAGCAAAATGTGAACATTGTGGCCCAAAAGCAAAGATATCCATCCATTTTCTGGTTTAAAAGGAAAGCAAACATACAAACAAAACCCTCAATGGCTTAAATAAACTGGCAAGGTGACTGATCTCTTTGGAAGGGTCCATTAAGGAAGCTGGATGCTCACTAGGACATTTGAAGAAAAGGAGTTGAGTTGTCCAACACAGTCTTTTCTCTGACATTGGTGTAAAACACCACACAGTTGGGGTAGAATTTACAGAGGCTCTGTGGAAGTTTGGAAAGTCTTCCTTGGTCTGCTGCTTTTTGATGCTTTTCCATTCCCACTTATTCCTGGTTCAAAATTTCTCATTTCCTAGGCAAAAACTAATTCCAAGGAATAGAAATTGAGGATTGTGCAGTGTATGCATATGTGTGCTTTCATGTGTGAGGATGAACATGGTTGTACACATGCAGTGGATGCTGGAGGTTGACTTCATTGTCACCATCAACCTTAGTTTCTGAGACAAAATTGTTCAGTGAGCCTAAAGGTTGCTCTCTTGGTTAGACTGGATGGCTAGTGAGCTCCCAGGATCCTCCTGCTTCTGTCTCCTCAGGGCTGAAGTTAAAAACACGTGGTGTGGGTGCTAGGAATTTAACTCAGCTCCCCGGCTTGAGCAGCAAGACTTTGCCCACTAAGCCATCGCCTGAGGTCCATTTTAAAAATGACTGAATGTCTTTAAGCAGGGCAGCCCCAGTTCTCAGTTATTTTATATTATCCCTGGTCCTGCCACAACCAAAGATTTATGTGAAAAACTAGCTTTTGGATCTTCAAAGCATAAAACAACTATTCTGCTCTCTTAGTATTTCTGAGGAGCACATCGGAGGTTGTACTTTGTCTTTCACCTGCACAGGCACACATGTTCATATACACCTACATATATGTACATGCACACATGTTCATACACACCTGTACACATGTAAACACATACAAGTTCCTATACACCTGCACACATGAACACATGTTCATATACACCTGCACACATACACACATGTTAATATACACCTGGACACATGCACACATGTTCATATATATCTATACACATATCTGCATCCCGTATAACCATGAATAAGGAAGAAATTGAAGCCAGAAGGATCTTTCAAGGAAGACTTTTCACTGAAAAGCAAACCGTAGCTAAAGTTAGTATTATTCAAGTTACTACAATAGGCACATCAGAGTTCCAGAGTCTAAGGTTATTGATACAACAAATTACAAACCAAAACCTAAACTCTTCTTGATAGATCAGTAGAAGGTATGTATGGCGAACATTTGATAAGACAACCTTGGACACATCAGGGAACTTATGAATGATATCCTCAGGCCTTTCCTATTTTAGATACTTCATTGAAATTATTTTCACTTGGGGGACTCTCAAATCTAGAATACCTGCTCCTTAAGCTTTGACTGAAGAAATACATCAGTAAACTTTTGTCTTTCCAGGGATCTCATAATGAGTATCACTCAAGATACTCCACTTTTTTTGTAGTTTTTTTTTGCATATGAATTTAGCAAGTAAGTTTCATTGAGGGGACAAGAGATGTAGTTTAGCTGGTAGTTCCTTGCTAAGCATGTGTGAGGCCACAAATCCCACCCTTAGCACCTCTAGCCCTAGCATTCGGGAGATAGAAGTAAAAGTAACAAGAGTTCAAAATCATCCTAATCTAGGTTGGTGAGTTCAAAGCCAGTCTGGGATACAGGAGACTGTTACATAGCCCAAAATGACACTAATTGGTTCACAGTCCTTACAAGCTGAGATTTGACAAAGCCTGCTTGGAGACTTTCTGTGTCTGTGGTGGTGAGAGCCCAAGGGTAGACAGGTAGCACTGATCTATTCCCGAGAGAATGTTGACCACTGAAGACACTCCAGTTGGAGCTTGTTTTCTTCTTGATAAAACTGGCCTTTGGGCAAGGAACTGCCCATGCATCAACCACTGACAAAATGTAGGATATCCAGATAGGACAAGCAGGATACAAGAAAAAAGACTGTCAAATCTTGCCAAGAGAGGGTAAGACAGTTTTGAAAAATTTCCTGCTTCTGATAATGGTCTGTCAGTTACTCTAGGCCTTAGCCAAAGTTGGTTGTTCCAACATTGCAAATGAGACTTTGGGTGATTGCCCAGGTAGCCAGTTGTCTCTGTCATTTGTTGCACATTTTGGAAGATGCCTGAGTGCACTTCCTGTTTACTCAAGTAATATTATTTCCTTTCTCAGGTCTTTGATGGGGTTGAAGACTAGATAGTTGCACTTACTTTCTTCTTATGACTTGGCCAAGTTATTTATAATACAAGACTTAGACTCCTTAGGATAGAATAATTATTGAAACATTTATCACGCTTCTTGCTTGATATTGTTTATACTGGTTGTAATTCTAAATTTTATACTTGATATTTGTTCTTATTGTACATAATTTTGTATTAGGCTTAGAACTCTCTTATTTAAACAAAAGAGGGAGGTGCTGTAGGAAATCCTTCAGCCAGTAATCTTTAAGTTACTCTCCCACTTGGACGTGGCCTCTTATACTATAAATGCTGTTGTAAAGTGTGCACACCCTCTCTCTCTTCCTGGATTTGGTTGCTGTTCCCCTTTCCAGGGGACAACTGTGATCTTTGGGTCTACCCCTAAATAAATAACCCTTTATTATACTCAATTCTGAGCTAGTGTGGATTTCTTTTTAGTGTCTGTCTTCAGTTGTCTCCAAAGTAAGGGCCCTGTCTGCTCAGCATCTTGTTCAAAGAGAAAGACACACTCGGGGATGGTGAGATCAGTTCTTTCCCCACTCCTGATCTCTACAGAGGCACTCAGTTGAGCTAGGAACTGAGCAACATCGATTTATGGCTTTAACAAGGATCGAGCTGTCCCTCCTGAATTTAATGGACCTGTTTCTTCTGGAAATACCCCAAGCAGGATAAAGTATGTGCCAAGATTACCCTGAACTGGATTGCATTTTTATAATGCTTTTTACTCTTATTCTTTCTCTCAAATGAGCAATGAATTTCATTAACTATTCTAAAGTCACCATGCCTGGGAAAGGCACCCAACAGCACCTGTTATTATGGGACAGGGAAAGTTGCACCACAGCAGTAACAGGCCCTATTCTTCTTATGTACTATTAAGAGATTGTTAGATCTGCTTTCCCAAATCCACAGCTCTCTTTCAAATCAACTTCACAGCAGAAGAATGGGTTCCTGACACAAAAAGCAAAAGCTTTCTTCCTCTGTACTTACACACAACTTCTTTTTATCAAGTCATTAGTTTATTTATGTTTGAAATGACAGTAATGTTACATCATTTTCACCTTTTCCTTTCATCTTTCCAACAGCTCTCATGTATTCCCATGTTTGTTTTCAAATTCATAGTTTCCAATCTCTCTCTATCTTTTGGAGTGTGTGTGTGTGTGTGTGTGTGTGTGTGTGTGTGTGTGTGTGAGAGAGAGAGAGAGAGAGAGAGAGAGAGAGAGAGAGAGAGAGAGAGAGAGAGAGAGAGATTTCAGAGATGCCCACCTGGTATTGGATAGCCATTGGTTAAGCAATTTGTAGGCTTCTGTGGAAAAGACTATGTTTCTCTCACCTCAGTGTTCCTCATTTACCTGTAGTTCTTGGTCTAGGGTTGGAGTTTCATGAGAAGAGGGAAAAGTTGTATGAACCAAACGTTATTTAATTTTTTTTAATTAATGAGTGGTAAGTCAGTGTACATTTGGGCTAAGCAAGCAGGGCATATGTTGGTTAATATTGATTGTCAACTTGGAAAGAAGAAACTCTCAACTGCAGAATTGTCTCTATAATGTTCATGTATAGCATCTCTGTGGGACATTTTCTCAGTTGTTAAATGATGTAGGAGGACCCTACCCATTGTAGACGATGTCATCTGGAGGCTAAGGGTCTGGATTTATAGCTCAATAGGAGGCTAGAAGCAGGCCATCAGATAGGATTCCTTTGAGGTTTCTCTTTCTAGCTCCTGCTTTGAGTTACACACTCAGCTTCCCTTAATAATAAATTATAACTTGTAACCCAAATAAACCCTTTCTTCCCAAAGTTGGTTTGAGGTAGTGTTTTTGTCACAACAGAAAAATAAGTAGGATAGTAGCTCAATTGGTAGAGTGCTTGTCTACTGTGCATGAAGTCCTAGGTTCTAACCCCAGGGCGGCATAGCTAGGCATGATGGCCAGAGATTTACACACAACTTCTAATGGTATGCTAACATAATGCCTAAGCCTTGGAGTGGGGAAGCTGCCATCTTGGTAGCAATCCAGTCTGTCCAGACTGTTCAAATGATGAAAAACAAGTAGACTGTCCATGTCCTAACAGGAGGCTTTAATTTCTCATAAAAAAATAGCATCACAAAATCTAAATTGATTTTATTGGAGCAATTTAAAATCAACTGGGTGAAAAAAGTGACAATGAGGAAAATAAGTATTTGAAATGTATTACCCTTAAAGATCACGTGACTGAATTGCCAACCTTTCTCCAGAATAGAAGTACAGTCCAACTAGAAATTAATGTAGACTATCTAGCCTTATTGTAGTAAAGTTTAAAGTCCATGAGAGTTGGTGGTTGTAGGTTCTCTATGAAAAGAAAAAGCAGTGAGAATGCCTGCCTCACCCCTATGGGCAATGAGACCATCGGCGTGGTAATTAAAACCCTCATCCCTTAGTTTATATATGTGTATAAGATTTAGTAGAGGTGATCTCCGAAGATGAAATGATGTACTTATTAGAATAATGCTCATCTATAAAACTGTTTTCCTGAGTGCTATGTAGATAAAAGCTGGCTTACAATTTTTACTGCTTGTAGATTGAAAGCACCTGAAATGTGTATAGGACATGCTCAATAAACACGTGTTCTATAATTAAGTATATATCCTGTCATCCAGATCTAGGGATAACCTAGAATTTAGCTAAGAGGAATAAGCACACATAACACCCAAGATATATTTGAGGATATCTTTGTAACATTATTTTCCTTACAAGATGGAGAAAAGTATTCAACTACCTTGAAGGAGGACAAGAAAGGTGGGTTGGTTGACGGTGACCATTTCTAACCAGGGAAGACATTAAAATATAGCCTTTAAAAAGAAGTAATTTTTAAGAATCATTGGTAATGGATAAAAGTATAAATCTGCACAAAGCTTTAGAAAAGACATTAAGACAAGGAGAGGGTCTGGAATAAATCAGAGAAGAACTGTGTGCATCATGCCATGAATTTGCTACACTTTTCAGTAGTTTATCAGATTTAGTTAGCTGTCAATATTTTACATATAATTGGTGTTTCTGTTGTTGAAATATGAAGTAGGGTGGGTTCCATGATCAAGTATTGCTACAAAAGAAAGGACAAAGTACTGCCTCAGAAGGTGAACAGTTCAAGGTACTCTTGATGATATTTCTAGACCCACACGTCACAAGATTAAAAATGAACTACTTAGACTTCTAAGACGTAGTAAAACTTCCTGGGCATGGCCTGATTCAGAAATTATGAAAGATGAAGCCTATGAAACAATGAACGCTTATTAAGGCTAATTTTTCTCAAGTTTATAATAAAATAAAAATTGCGTATTTATTATTGTTTAATAAGAATGAGAATAAATAATATATAATAGGATAACTTCACAAGATTTTAAAACTAAAAAGAAACCAATTATCTACATAGATTCAAACATCATTAGCTTACTGCATTTGGGAGGTACTGTAATATTCAGGATGTTGTTTTTATGTTTTTGGATGAACATGTGTTGCTTTCATCACACTAAAAGGATGAACTTGGTTTTTCAAAAGAATCAAGCCATCATTAAACACTGGGGAGTTATTTGATTTTAAAATTGTTTACCCTTTGAAAATCCACCAGAGAGGAAGCCCAGAAATATCACAGTGGGGCTTCACATAGAGACTCAACCACTAACAGATTCAAGTAATTACAATAAAAGACACACAAAACACTGGGGGAAAGAGACCAGAGAAAATAATTACAGATTGGGCATGTGGTTCTAGAAGCGCATGCCAGCAAAACAGAGAGGCGCAATTAACAACTTAATAACTGAACTATTTTTAGCTTTCAAGGGAGCCACATGCATTAGGTAAGTTACTTATACACCATCCTGAAATGGCGCTTGAAGCAAAGGTTCCAACAAGAAACCCTAGTGGGAAGCTTAGAATCTTGTACCTACCAGCTATGTGACTTGGGCAAGTCATGAGAATCTTGGCTGAAGTTAATCAGGATGAATAAAATATCGAGGAGATAGAGATCAGCGTGGTAGATGAACCAGTATGTACCAGCAAAATATAGACTTGTTTTATGTGAAATTTTATCTTTCCCAAGGACTTATACCCAAATCAAGCCTCATCCAAGCAATTATACCAAGAACCTGAGTTCTTCACTTATGAAGAACTGTACTGTATATTTTATATTTGTTATCTAATTTTCCCTTAAAATATATTGAAAATGAATGATTCTAATCAAAGTAAAAGAAGTAATACATTCAAATGAAAGGGGACAGCTGTCCCTATGTATCTCCTAAGCCAAGGCAGGCCTCTCTCTTCCCTTTAGGAAAAAGAAGAGGAACTGCATGCCTATCAGAAATCCACATGACTTCAGAGTCTGCATTTTGTTTTCTCTGAGAAATAACCTAGACAATATTTTCGTTTTTATATATTTCAGATGACAGACAATGATCAAACTTAGAACTGGTTTTATACTAAACCCATTAGTCTCACAGAAGCAAATTTCCAGAGAAAAATCAATGTAAAAATTATGCTTCAAATCTCATTCTACAGCTCTGACTTCCATAAGTACAAATGGAGTTGCTCTGGAAAGGCTGGCAGAATCAGGAGAGTCAAACAGTGTCTGTCTACAGTCAAACCTTTGTATTTGTAGGTCACACGTGCAAACCTGGGCTCTAAATTGGAAGTGTAATCAGGGGAAGTGAGCTTTTAAAATTTTTCTAGATCACTCTAGTGCTGTTGTTCTACAGTAGCTATTCCTGTAAAATCCTGGTCTTTTCAAAGAAATAGTATGAAAAGAGTTTTTCCCCCATTCTTGAAAAGTTTCATGACCTTTCTGTGCCACATCATGTATCCTGTGATGTTACTTGGGACTTACCAGTCTTCTTTGATCCCTTCAATACACACACACACACACACATTATTCCTCATGTCTGAATCTCTGAATCTTCACTCTCATATCCTGTCATTTACTGTTATAACATTAACTTACAAAAATGTCTTTTTGAGGGGATATAACTAATATGTGACTAATATAACGAATGACACAGGAAGACAAGCAAACTCAAAAAGGTGCTTTAGGACCAGTAGAGTAGGCTCTATTAGCAACTAAGGGAATTCAGAATTCAGAGTAAACAGCTCTTAGTGACTAGGCTATTTAGAGGAATCCCAAAATAATCATAATCCTTCCTAGTTTGAGTCCATCAGAGCACTGTACAAACGACATAGTGGTCAAATAATTTCAGTGTTTGGCTGGAGAAATGGCTCAGTGACTAAAGGGACCTGAGTTCAATATTCAGCATCCACATTTGTGGCTAACAATGTAACTCTAGTCCCAGGGGCAAATATTCTCTTCTGACCTTGGCAGGCACTGCACACACGGGATGCACAGACATACACACAGGCAAAACACCAATGCACATAAAACACAAACTAAAATATGAAATAAAAGCAAATGAACTTCACTGTTATTGAGATAGCAAGTTACCAAGCATGGTGGCTCATACCTAAAATCCCAGCTGGTGGACTTTTGTGAGTTCTAGGTCAGTCTGGTCTACACAGTGAGTTCTGTGAAACAGCCAGGGCTACACAATAAGACTTTAGACTGGGGGGAGGGTCGGGAGAGGGAGAAAGAGAAGAAGAGAGAGGGGGGGTAAATTTCTTAGAAGAAATCAAAGGTCCAAGTGAACAAAAGTTCTTTAGATGCTAACAGAACCCCAGGGTTCTTTGACCTTAATGTGATTGGAATAAAGCCAACATCCACAGTATTTGTGCTTAAAACAAATGGGAAGATTGGAGAGAGCCCTTACAGCTGCATCTATGGCCACAGCTGTCACCCCATGGTCGTGTGACAGATTTAATTCAGCCTTTCATCAGGGGGAGTTCCATTGGACAACATCTCAGAAGCCTGAGCTTCAGCAAACAAGGCCAGTGTTTCTTTCCAGAAAGGAAACGATTAAGTAAGCCATAAGGCATCTTATGCTGAACCTTTAACCTTCTTTCTGTCCTGAACCACAGAGTTTCATGAGAATGGAAAAACACTCGCTAAATCAAAGTTAAGAACTATACAGCTGGACAAACTCAGATGAAGAAGTTTCGAAATGGTTTCCTTGGCAACAAGACAGACAGCTTATGGAAAAAAATCAAGCAGTAGCTGTTCTTTAAGTATTAGTTCATTTCTGAAATGTGAATGACTATTAACCTAGTAAAGTATATTAAACTATATGATATTGATGTGATTAATTTTTCCATATTTATTAATGTTCTATTAGAAATCAAAGGCAAACCAGTCTTAAAGAATTTATTATTTAAAGGAGACTCTCAAATTTAATTCAGTTTTGTGGTCTTGCTTTCTTTTTAGGGAAATATAACCCTGTATATTTCTTTGGAACATTTTAAAACGTTCACAGTTCTGCATAGGAAATTAAAATTGAAATCAATGACAGTAAATGTCTCTCCATATAATGGTGGTGCTTATAAAGATATAGAAAATATCCAACAAGATCTAAATCAAATTAAATTACATGTCTCATTTATTTTCTAGAAACACTTGAAAGATAATAAATATCATTAAAAATACATCACAACCCAATTACAAGCCTGCCTGACACCAGGGAAATTAATGCCTCAGAACAAGCTGCAGGGAACTTTAAATTAATTTATAGGAGGTCTGTGATAGAAGCCACGGCCAGCTTATGCTCTGACACCATGTTAATATTTTGACAGTCTTAACAAACTATTACTCACAGGTCAAGCTTTTGTGTGTATGTGTGGCATGTATGGACTTACACACAAGCACAAATCAAATGTGAACAATCCTTTCAACTAGATTTTATAGCTTCAGCAAGACTTCTCCAAATGAGAACCCATTCTTTGTGGTCTCTTCCTTAAAGACTAATCATGATGGCTCTGATCATTAAAGTCATTAGCTTCTCTGATGGCCAAAGAGGATGTAGCCGAAGCAAAGCCCTTGGAACCTTTCCCCCTGGAGCTCCCAATCTTCAGCGAAGGCATGACAGGGTTGACAAAAGACTGGAATCTGTACATCTCTGGGGCTGAGCCTCACAACTGCCCATTGTATCTCACTACCAAGACAACAGGGTTTCCCCTTGCCTACTGCCTTAGTGGCTGTGATTTACTTCCTGGCTTTTCCCCAAGCCTACCTATGTCCTGTTTTCATCTCCCTTCTCTGGACTGTGTCTGTGAGTAGGTTTCTAACTCTTGCAATTAAAGAGAATTTATTCCGTAATACCAGGAGCCTACCACTTTCCAAGTGTATTCGGATTTGAATGCTAATTTACAACCTCTTGCACCCAACTACTTCTACCTTTGAGTTGTAGGAATTCAACAGCTGTGCATTCTGGAGACATCCCAATATCATTTCATCCTGTGGAAAGATGCACTGGGTATCACAAGCCCTGTGAGTGAGAGGTTTCAATAACTTCTTGGCTTTCCAAGGTCATACAAGGAGGGCAGCTCTGATCTCTAATTTTCTGTCAGCACAAACTCATCCAACCATCACTTTTCTAGGATGCCAGAAGATGAAGATTTTGAAGCTATACAAACAAAAGTATATGCTCACATTTGCTGTCAGTGCTGACAGTCATGGGCTGTAATTTTGCTCTCCATAGGAGGCACTTGTTTGTGCTGGGGGTGCTGGCGGGTCTCTTTGCTTGTAACAGCATCTGGAAGCCATGATCAGGCTCAGATTGCTTTGCTTTATTCTATTTTCATCTTAGAGGTCATGGTTGGGGTGATTTTTATATTAAGATGAATTCGTGCATGTTTGCTTACAGAAAAACAAACCACAGTTACATCAAAACACTTAATAATAGTAGCAATAATCACTGTCATTTAGTTTACCATAAGTGGCAATAATAACTGATTTCTTATTGTTGCTATTATGGTCAATGACAGGGACTATGATACACACTAAGACCCTCTCTCTTTGAGTACCAATATTAATTCCAGAAGAGATCAACACAGTTGATTATATTTTCCTTGGATTCTGAAAACTTGTGTAACCAGTAAGTTGGTGGGAGAGTTGATATTGAAGTTCACTTAGACTTAAAGACTGTGACCCACTCTGACAGCAAATTCTACTTGCAAGAGCCAACAAACAAACAAACAAAACCAAAACCAAACAAACAAGAAACCAAAACAGAATTTATTTTCCTGTTGTCAATCTAGAACAGAGCTGTAGTTTTGGGTACTATTCCTGCTCATTTTGTGATCTTTCTTTCCTTCCTTCCTTCCTTCCTTCCTTCCTTCCTTCCTTCCTTCCTTCCTTCCTTCCCTCCTTCCCTCCTTCCCTCCTTCCCTCCCTCCCTCCCTCCCTCCTTTCCTTCTTTCTTTCTTTCTTTCTTTCTTTCTTTCTTTCTTTCTTTCTTTTTCTTTCTTTCACATTGTAGAGCATTTGAAGTCTATAAAATGGAATGAAACTCAGGAAAGAAACTGGCAGGGACGTAAGACAAAAAGTTATTTATGGGAGGGCAAAAAAGATGAGAAGAGAAAATGAAAAGGTGGATTCAGGATCTATATAATGGAGACTGATAATGCCGTGTCGGGATTCACAATGGAAATTGCCAGTACTGAGTGAATCCTGTGTTTGCATGTGTGTATGGGGCATGTACATGTTCATGCAGGTATGTGTATGTTTGTACTAGGGTGTATGTGTGTATGCACACATTTGGAGGTGAGTGGTCAATGTAAGGTGCTCTCTCAACGGCTCTCCAGGCTCTGCATCTCATTCCCTTTGAGACAAGCTCTGTCATTGGACCTCGAGCTCACCTATTGGGTGAGGCTGGCTGCTCCAGTCTCTACTGCCACCCTAGCTCGGGTCCTCAAGCTTACAGCAAGCCCTTTGCTCATGGAAGCAACTCCCCAGCCCTCAAGGAAATCCTTTTTAAAAATTCTGTGTCAGTAATGACTTGGTTTCGTGACCTCACTTCCGAAGCACTGTGAACTTCCTCTTCTAACAATTGACCCATCTTACACTCAGATAGACAGGTGGGCCTTTGCTGAATTAATCCTCTTTCCCATAACAGTCAGCCTCAAGGAAAGGGAGGTCATTTTTGGTTACACTACAGACTTTCCTTCCAAGTCCAGTTTGGAGGCAGCCATTCTATAGCTCCCTGGCTGAGCTACCTGCCTTCTTCTTGCTCTTCACTCAGATTCCCCTGATATGCCTTCACATACAGTCTCAGGGTGGATCAAGTTTCAAAACACACTTCTTCTTTTGTGTGTGATCTGACTGGGTTCAGAAGTCTCTGGTAAGTCCTGCTTCTTGGTTTTCTTTCAAAGTACCTCTGTGTGTGTGTGTGTGTGTGTGTGTGTGTGTGTGTGTGTGTGAATTTCATCCTTGCAATCCAGTTTTGTCTCAATCCTGCCCCAGTCTCTCTTCTTATTCCCCAAGCATTACGCTGTCCAATGGTAGGGTGCTTACTTCATATGTTCAAGGTCCTGGGTTTGATCCCCAGTGCCACAATGAAATAAAAAAAAAACCGTTAGCACATCACTCCTGGTCCTTACTCTGTGCTTCCCTTTTGCTAACTAGCTCCATAACAGGGCTGTAGATAGATTGCTCTAAATGTTCGTATACCACAAGCAGTAACAGCCAAGGAGGATGTGTGAGCAGGAAGGGAGATACAAAGTTTACCCTGACCTGAGGCACAGCAGGGCAATGCAACGCACCTTAGAAACCCAACAGAAGTCTCTCCAATCAGTGTCTCTGCCTATAGGTCCTAAAGGGCTCACAAGCAACGTTCCTAAGGAGAGGACAAACTGCTGTGCATATCCGAGCTTTCCCAAACACCCAGAAATCCTACAGATTAATAATCCACAATCCAGTGACAACTTTAAAACAATGAATCACATTTATTTTTAAAACTTCTGCATTTGGTTCTGACTGTGCAGATGACAGACACAGTAACTCAACTTAATCATGGATCTGATCCTTCCAAATTAAGTCATGAAAATGACAAAGCAAATGATCTTTTCATTAAGACTTCCTATGCACTAGAGACCATGTTAAATAATCCTGATAAAAATAAAAGCTAACATTTAATGCAGTTTAAGAAGGAAAAAAAAACCATCCACTGGAGAACAGCACATAGAGCTCTAAGATTCAAGGACATAGGCTGACGATGACCTCACAAGTAAGTTTCACTTCTGCTGAACATTACCCACAACACAGTACTGTGTAGATTGTATGCTGCCTCTGGAGACATGGCCCCAGACATATAAAGCTATTTCTTAGTTAATGCATTTGAAAGTTGGGCAAGTAAGCTAAGCTTCCAGTCAACTTATGTTTCCATGCAAAGGAGTGATGTAAGAGCGGTTTTGTTTTATTTTCTTGAGGCTCAGGAGTCTAACCCAGGTCCTTGCATGTTAGACAAACCCTCCACCATTCTGTCATATCTCCAGTCCTCAAAATAATAAAAAGTCCAACAGAGCAAATTGTACAGCTTTAAGCAGCGTTTGAAGGACACAGAATGCACGAATACTGTCAGTCTGGATCAATAGAGTATAAAATTTGAAAGGCGTATATCTCAGAAAGTCTCGGTTCTGAATAAGTATTCAAGATTATTATGAAATTCTGTACATTTTAACTTTCCCTGAGAGCAGGGATTGAATGTACTGCCAATGGTCACAAGATCATAGGTGGTCGGAGGGAAAGAAACAGTGGTAATTACATCCAACAATCATCATCTTCCTTTCATTACAGCGTGTTACAATATTTAAACAATTTAAAGGCATGCATTTTTGGTTCCCTAGCGTGACTTTAGGTCTCTGTCGGGGGAATTCTGTCACTTGATTTGCATCTTCTTTACCACCTCTTCAGGCAGTTCCGAGGGCAATCTAGGGGTGTAACTTTCTGTTTAGAAGCACAGACAAATGTGCAGTGGAAAGTTCCTGCTGGCTCTGGGTGGACGTCTGTTAACCTGGGTATACACCAAAGAGGACCTGGCACACTCCGAGCCAAGCCCCATCCCATGCACACACAGAATTCTGGGACCCTGGAGCACCAGATGGTCAACACAATCCAGATGTATTTTTACTGAACAGCTGTGTTTTTAAACTTGCTCCTCCCGCATGACAGAATCCCATGCACCCTGTGCCTTCAAACGAGCCACCTAGAGAAACCTGTACTGCAATTGCATCCTTTTCTTCCCTTGCCCTTGGAAATAATGATACTTAAAGAATAACCATTTTGTATTTGGCAGCTTTCAAACTAGACTCAGCACACATACACGTAATTCTAACATGGCATCTTAAGATGGGATGGGAGTTAGAGGAACATTTCTCAGAAGGGGAAACAGAGGTTCAGAGTGGTTCAAATAATATGCACAAGTACAGAGACTGTGAGAGCCAGGCTGACCCCCGGGGTGTCTGCTTCATGCGCCCACTCAAATTACTTACTTCACTTTCTTGGAGTCTGCTTTCCAAAATGAAAGCCCTATCTTAAGGAAATACTTAAGGATGGATTGAATAATTCTCTACTCAATAGAAGAGAAAGCCTGTGGAAGTAGATATCCCTATCTTAGGCAGACCAAAACCAGACATGTGTAGCAGAAGAGTCCCGAGTGTCTTCCACAGAAGAAAGCTAACCACTGTATGAATGCTCTTAATTAAATTTGAATGCATTGCTACCGAATGTTGTGGGAAAACACCAGGTCCTCATTGGCTGCTTCTCCCGTAGTACTCAGTAGCAATACATTCAAATTCAATTAAGATAATTCATAGAGTGATTATCTTCACTATACCGTAAGACACTGGGGACTGTCCTCTTGCCAATACTGTACGTGTGGTGGATGTAAGATAGACTCATTCTCCTGTGTGTTGTCTCTTTTAGTGGAAACAAAAGGCCAATCTAGTGACACAGTTCTTCTAAATACCGAGAGAGATGCAACAGGAGAGTTATGTTTCCTGTACTGGCCTGAAGGCTGAAACTGTCACACACCAAGAGAATTTTTGAAACAATTATATTCTCTAGAAGACTAAAAAGAAACAACTGAGGCTGCTCCTCCGGAGCTGGTCAAGAGGACACAAGTGAGCTCACGTTTCTGGCAATGCGGAGCAAAATCTGGGGGGAAACCCAGGCCACCTGCCTGAGGGAACAATGCCAAGGGGCACGATTGTTTTGAGTTTGTCCATAGCAGATATAGACTACCGAGATAGTGGCTGAATGAATCGCACAATGTCAACCTTACATGTCAGAAAATAAATTCTGCTCTTTTCTCAGGGTCATGAAGTGTCCACCGAGGACACTTCATAGCGGCTGTCTCTCAGGGCTGCTGCCACCAAGACCCCACAGAGAAAGGACAGGGATGTTGCTGAATGTCTTACAATGCATTGAAGACTCCTCAATAAGAATGTTCAGACTCCAAATGACCATGATTTCGAGGTTGAGGGCAGCTCTGAAGATGTCATACAGGACTTGATAAGCTCTGCAAAGTGATCAGCCTTTCAATGAGCTATTCTATAAAGTGAGCCTCCCTGTCACAGGAGGTGCTCCAGTAATCGGCTTCCACTGACTTCTACAGAATTATACATTAGTATCTGCAAGGACATGTTTCTGCCATAGCCGTCCTTTCATTTTGCAAGAATAATAAGGAAGAACCATTTTCACAGTAAAATAAAATCTTTCTGGCCTTTTATAATCTTCCTTGGCCCTGTTGATGAAATCTTTACCCTTTCCTTCCTAGTTTAAATTGTTCTTTCTAAGAATGTTAAAGTGAATTAGTGGGACATGATAAACTGATATTTAAGAAAATATAGTTGTAAACAAATAAGTATATTGGAGTCTTAATTTAGGGAACATCAGGCTATTCTTTGGGACAGAGAGTGAGCGGAGACTACAATTCACATTTGTAATCCCTGGCTCAGAATCTGAAGCAAGAAGATTGCTGGGAGCCTGAGTCAGCCTGGACTCCACAGTAATTGCAGGCCAGTCTAGATTACAGTGTGAGAGTATCTCAGACATATAAATCCCAAACCCAAACCAAAAACATAAATCCCAAAACAAACAAATGGAACCAAGAGAAGCAACTTCAGAAATTGTAATACGCAAACGTTAAGATAAGCCTAGGTGAATTCCGATTGCTCTGGCAATGATCATATTAAATCCAGTATCAGGATTTCTCAGTTACATAAAGTTGAAAACAAGGTGACTTTCACAATAAATATTCAACTTGTAAAAGGACCATTTATGAGCCCAACAGAATACACTGTTGAACAGAGCACTCTGCCCAGTAGCTCGTGAGAGAAACCTGCTCTAACACACAGCATTTTCCCGAGAACACATGGCCGAGAAGATGAGAAGTTTGCTCAGATACCTACAGCACTAACCCTGTGGATTCCTTCTGGGTTCACTCTCTTCACTGTCCGCCTCTTCTTCCAAAATTCTTTTCCTCGGAAGCTCATGATAGGCCTTGAGATTGAGTCATAAAATATTTGAAAAGTCCCGATGTCCTTAGACCTGTTCTTTCCGAGGCTTCAACAAAGCTGGTTGACCAAATCTCTCTGCTCCCCTAAGAAGGGAAGTGTTCGTGCTACATCTATATAACTCAACAGAAAGGAAAGGCGAAGCCACAAGTCACCACTTCCTGTGAGCAGCTAACTATCAGCTGTTGAACTGCTGCTTTCGTCCACAAGTTCTCTCTGGGCACCTGCATTAGTGCAAGACAGTGACACAGACCATCGATGGTTTGCATGAATGAGTCCACCCTCGATGTAGTCCATTGGTACCTATTGGATGTGCAGGCCCAAGATAGGACGTGATATGGAGAGTCTGACAACACATCATTCGATTTTTCTGGTGTAAAATTTTTTAATTATTATTTTCAGGGTTGAAAATAAAAATAACCTTTTTCTCAGTTATGGCATTGCTTAACAATTTGTAATCTTTGCAGTAGTGACAAGTGTTCAGAAACTGCCAAGCCTGGCAGGGATCAGAACTCTAGAAATGTATGTGTGGGTTTTCCTAACTGTGGAACTCCAAATTCTTGCCTCACAGTTTAGGGTGCTAGGCAAAGCACCTTATAAGAAGCACATACTATTCTCAAGAAACTCCTAAGCAACTTCCTCTCTTTCTTGCCTTTGCATAGAGTCTGTCTTCTATTCCTCTTTAGGCGCCACGGCTCTAAAGCCTGGAGTCCCTCCCATGCCTCAGCTTCTGCAATCTAAAACTGGCTCATTTTGGTGAGGCTGTAGCTTGCTAGAAAAACGCATCCAATATATAGTGAGACTAAATTTCAAGGCCCAGCCTGAGGCAAAAAAAAAAAAGAAAGAAAAAAGAATTGACTGCCTCCTTTCTCTATCCCCTTGACTGTTGAACACCACTTTCCTTTAAAGGAGGCATTACCCAGGAGCATCTGGGGATATCAACTAGACAGACCTCATGGTGACCGCCCAAAAGGGGAAACCCGATAGCTCAGTAGAGCATGGTCCATGGGATGGCATCACTGGGGAGCTTTAAAAGCTGCATCACCAGATCACCAGCATCCTGTTGCATCTTGCCCCATTCTGATTCAGTCCTTTTTCAGAAATGTGTTGGAAGATGAAAATAACGAGGACAGTGAGCAGGAATCATCGATAAACATAAACCAGACAATGGCCCAATCAAAAGGAGTCACTGTCAAGTTCATCAGACAAGACATTCAATTCCAGTACATGATCGGAATTGATTAGGTGACATTTTTGGGCATTGTTGGGCTTTGTGAGAAATGTGTGACACTTCCTGTAGTTTTAAGAATCTGTGTTGGACAAAGAATCCCACTAGAGTTTGCAGAAGCTTGGGTGAGCTATATAGAAATGTATATCTTAAGGAAACTTTGAATAACCATTGAGGGTCAAGAAGGTGAATACAAGGGAACAAATATTGAAGGTAAAGACATCTAGCATGAACAGGCATCAGGGGAGAATGGACGGAATCAGAGAATAATCTTTCTTGGCTAGTTGCTCACCCATTTTAGGTCTCCTTTTCCTCACTTATCAAACAGACATGTCATAGTCACCACTTTGTAGAAATTGTAAGGATAATTCAGATAATGCTTTTAAAAAGTCAATATATTATATTGACTGTTATATCATAAGCACAGTTATTAGTTAACATAGAGGTTAAGGGTTACAACAAAACTAAATATTAGGAAAAATCTGGAAGTCAATGCTACCTACAGCCAAGAATTAAACAAGAGGAGTGGACGGTTGAAATTTGAAGCCAGAGATGGTTCCTTTATGCCTTTGAATGTCAACATCACGAAAGTTTCTATTGAGTTTGAAAATGATAATGACTACTGAGGGATTTCTGAACAATAATCGAGATGATATTTTAGGAGGATCTTCTCTGGGCAGCTACAGGCAGGAGAGGTTGCAGATACTAAGTTTCCAAGGGTTTGTATCAATTTACAGCAATGGCTCCGAGGAGACTATAAAGAAGGACTTAACAATCGAACAGAAAATAATGGAAGGAATTTGTTGAGTAAACAGTAGGTGCTGGGTGTTGGCCCAAGAGCTTATTTAAACTCTAACAAACTGACCACCAAGTAAGCTTGTTATTATTGCTGTTTTCACCCTAGTCTCAAACAGGAAGATAGTCGGGTCACAATAACAGGAGGCCCAAATCCAGTTAACGACATATCTAGGATTGAGATCTTGTAGGTTCCTGAGTTTGTGCCAGATAGGTCCTATTACATGGGAATAAGAAGAAAATGGTTCTTTATGTACATTGAATGTTCAATGATGGAATGTTGTGTTAAGAAGACAGAGGAAGGTATGTCCCTAAAATGCAGGCAAGAGCCATGTTGGAGATGTGAAAAGGAAAGTCATAGATAGATCTCATTTGAGAGGCTGCAGAAGTAAATTGAATTTTGCAGAAACTATCATAGAATAGAGATCATGATCCCAAAGTTGCTCTGAATGTGGCAGATGAAAGGCAATTCAGAAAATACTGGGATGCTACAGTGATTATCAGCAAACTACAGAGCCCAGGCATTCTGGCAGGAGGTATACAAATAAGGTAGTGGGACACCTGAGGCAGGGATAGATTTAAGGTCTTAGACGAGATGTAATGTAAGAGGTAGCTAAAATCTAAAATCAAGATTAGGATATTTGTAGGTGAAAGGATAGAGCTGGAAATAGTCATCCTGGGTGAGATATCCTAGACCCAGAAAGACAAACTTCACACCTTGTCTCTTGTTGATAGATATTACGTTTGAATCTTCAGAAATATATGTTTTACTTGGAATACTCACAGAGTTCATGAAATTAGTTAGGTGTTGGTGTTGGGGCATTCTTTCCAGGAGGGGATATATAAGATGGTAGGATAAATGGAACAGGAACGGTTAAATTGGAGTACATTATGGGGAGGAAGGATCTAAGAGAGAATATGAGAGGAATAATAAATACTAAAGAAATTTTGAAAGTCATATGGAAACCTGTTACTATTGAAGCTTCCTAAAATATACACATATGAACATATATGAGAAGGATTTAAAGGGAATTACCACATGATAAGGTAAAAAAAATCCCCCTACTAGGCACCTGAGGTTAACAAATTAAAAAAAATAAAACATTTCTGGGAAAGAAGTTGTTGACTTGTGAGGTCCTATAGACACCCAAACATTATAGCCGATTGCCATTGCTCTTGCTTAATTTCCAGAACTTGATGACATGACCCTATTGCTGAAGGTACCACGTACTTGGGTCATAAAACATGGGGAAATCAGGATTGTATTCACCTGGAGGCTTCATACCCTCCTGGCTAGCTTTCACAGTGCTGGAAGTTGCTGTGTACGCTAGCAGAGGAGCAAAGGAATCATTGGTCTTATGTAGCTGTGAATTCTGTGAGCTACAGTCAAAATCTGCCTGGCAAGAGAAGACCACTGGTACAATAGTGGCAACCAGGTCATGGGAGTAACCAAAAACTTTCTGATTGAAGTTAAGGCCTGTTTCCCAAGATGGAACTTGTAACTGGTACCAAGATGGGGTCCAAAAAATTGTGGCGAGACAAGTCAAGAGCCCTAGGGGAAAACCTACTACTATTATTTTGTTGAATAGACATAAAATTGAAAGCAATTTCTAATGACTCATCATTTTATAGCCATATAATAGTGAGTCTGTCCACCTTCATTGGAGAAGCTTCTTTCTGCTGTAGGTAGCAATTGACAAAGAGACCCACAACAGATAAAGGTACAGAGAAGCAGAGACTGAGGGATGCTCAACCCTAAACGGGACATCTCCATCATAGCCCTTGCGTACAATGCTCAGACATGATGGTGGAAGAGGAGACAGAAAGAGTTTAAGAGCCTAAGGAGGAAGACTACCAGTAAGTAGTGTTGTTTTAGACTCAGCAGGGCAGTTGCACATATGAACTCCCAGTGGTTGGGACAGCGTGCACAAGCCCTGCCAGGCCAGACCAAGTCCCAGCACGGAAAGAGGAGGTTGGCACCCTTAGCTTGGGTGCTATTGGCAGCTAATAGCTTCCAGCAGAAAAATCAGATCTCTTTAAAGGCATGTATGTCCCTTGATATGGCCACCCTGATCTATTGGAAGGTCGTGTATCCAAGAGTGAATGGGACTTCATGGGCTTTTGAAAAAGGAGAATAAAAACCTGAGCGGGTAGGAAAGGGAGGTGGATCTAGACAGAGTTGGGGGAAGAGGTTAATATGATTAAAATACATTGCATGAATTTCTCAAAGAATTAATGAACACATATACAGACATATCCAAAATGTAAGAAACTCTCAGGGCTATGCATTCTTGTATATGCATTCAGTGTCTGTGTGTAAAGCCAGGAAAAGGTACATTTTCAATTTTCGATAGCTGTTTGGAAGTTAAGACAAACAGTCTTGACCATGCTTTAGAAGAACTAGCAATCTGAATAGTCAGATATCAGACATTTCAGAAAATATGCTAGCAATCTGTTTTTGTTTTTCATTGCTCTTGTAAAAAAAATTTCCCTCATCCAGAGACTGAAATCAACTCCTAGTATAATCTCCCAATTTACAAGAGTGAAAAATTCTGAGCACCTTAGAGTCCCATGAGGCTGAAATCTGGATGTTGGCAATTCTGTGGTCTTTCTTGAAGTGTAGGAGGAGAATCTGTTTACAGGCTCATGGAGTATTGCTGGCAAATTCATTTCCTGCCATTGGAGGCCCGAAGTAGCCATGCCCCTGTTGTCTGTCACGCGGAGGTTATGCTCAGCTTCTAGAGGCTGCCTGAACTTCTCAGCTAAAGGTCCCTTTCTAAGTCGGAAGCAGCTGAACCCCTCTTACAATGGAAAGCCCACTGGCCCCTGTTGTGGTTCATCTTTCTAAGGTCCCTTTCTAAGTTGGAAGCAGCTGAACCCCTCTTACAATGGAAAGCCCACTGGCTCCTGTTGTGGTTCATCTTTCTCTGCTTCTCTTGTTCTAAAATGGGAGAATGCTCAGAGTCTGAGGCTTCGGGAGGGCAGTCTGACTCTTCTAGGCTGATTCACAAAATTCTTCTGTTTTTCAGGCCGTCTGATTAGCAACCTGTTCTAGTTTGGTTCCTGCTGTGATAAAACACCCTGACCAAATGCAGCACAGGGGAGGAAAGGGTTTGTGTGGCTTCTCACTCCAGGGTACAGTCTATCACTGAGAGGAAGTCAAGGCAGGAACTCAGAGCAGCTAGTCATATCTTACCCACAGTCGGGAGGAGACAGAAACACGTGTGCCCAGGCTACCTGCTTGCTGCTGTTCCTGCCCTCCCACCTTTCCTCTTTTGTACAGTTCAGGGTCTAGCCCAGGAAAGGGTGTGCTTCACAGTGACTCTTCTTGCCTCAGTTAAGTCAAGACAAATCCCCCACAGGCCCATATAATCTAGATAATTCCTCCATTCGGCTCTTTTCCTCTTTTGTTTGTAGCAAGTTGACATTCAGAAGAAACCATCACACAACCTTAATCCATAACTTCAAAACCCTCTCACACTAGCACTAAAAGATTAGTATTTGATTTTCCTACAGGAGCATCTTTTTCTAAAAATTAGTTTATTTATTTTATACCCTGATTGCAGCCTTCCTTCCCTCCTCTCCTCCCACTCCTGCCTGCCCCCAAACCACCCCTGCTCTGTATTCTCTCAGAAAGAAAGGGGCAGGCCTCCCACGGGCATCAGCAAAGCCTGGCATATCAAGCTGCTGTAAGACCAAGCACCTCCCCCTGTATTTAGGCTGGGCAAGGCAACCCGGCAGGAAGGATAGGTTCTCAAGAGCCAGTCAGAGCATTACGGAACATCTTAAGGGTGCCATCCATCTCAGCTATGGTTTGGCCTTTTGTGCATTTAACATTTCAGAGTATTTTTAAACTTAAGAATACACCGAGAAGAAGGTGTAGATGAAGAAAGAACTTGGCCTTTGAGTGTGGTTTCACCGAGCAGTTAGGTGGGATCCAGGTTTCTGTTGAGTTGAGAATGAGTGGGAGTAATTTGAAATTTAGTTTGCAGTTCATTTACTGGAAAAACATCACAGTGAAGCAAAGGTGAGAAAAATAAGGGTAGGGCAGAAATAAGCAAAGTTGGAAGAGAGGAAGTGAAATGCCAGGGACAATCAAACATATGAGCAGACAGCAAAGGCAATCAGCTAGAGACAAAAGCTCTAAGAAGACCGTCTTTCACACACGCAATTATGTTAGGTCTTATGTTTTAAAACCTTCAATTACAACTGCACTCAGTTATTTGCCATTCGTATCATCACTGAACCTAAAATTGGACAGAAGCTTGATAATGTCTCTTAGATAAAGTCAGTGAACCCACTTCCTAAAAACGACTATAAAAATTAGAACTGAAATCTTAGGGGCTGAGAGTTACATGTGCACACATGAGGCCACACAGGCTTTCAAACCTGACTCTGAACATGTGCTAGCGGCACTTTCACTTGGGTTGTCCACTTTAGTCTTTAGTATGCTATCTGTATCGTTCTTCCTTGCTGCTTTTCAGAACCCGCTGATTCCTTCCTTAGTGCTGGGGAATGCCTAAGAAGCTTGTCTTGTATTTTCTTCTTGCTTTCTTCTGTTTCCAGTTGATTTTCCTTTTGCCTGCTGGGAGCTCAGGGCATTGCTTTCTGCTTAGGGGAAAAAGTGAGTCTGGTCCTCGGAGCACCTGCAAGCACTGCTTACCACCATGAAGCAGGGCTAAAGGAAACCAAGCAGCAAGGCGGTACTTCCTCATCCTTTGTGGTCTCATTGGAGCCTAGGCTCAGACAGAAGTATGATTCAAGTCACTAGCCCTCGAGTCTATGCTTCTTGGGGGAAAGGTCAACCAAACTGCACAGTTCTGAGTTTGCCTCTGTCCTCAGATGCTAAGGCATAGCAACAATAAACAACAACAACCTCGAAAACACCACAGCTGATGTGGGAGCTTATGCCTCTGGCTCTATCCTGAAAGGGTCATGCTGCTAACTATTTACTTAGAACACAGTGTTCTCTTTTCCAATACATTTTATTCCAAAGACAATACACTTTCTCTTCTACTGCCTATAATTTTTTTAAAAAATAGTTATATTCTGAAACCTGTATTCTGTGTATTTCTCAACCTCCCCTCTCCTCCTCTTCATCTTGGAAAAGAGCCTGGAAATCCCTCCAAGATGGATACTTGCTTTATTTTTCATAACGTTTTTATTTATTCCTTGAGAATTTCATACCATGAATTTTGGTCATTTTTACCTACCTCCCCCAACTCCTTCCAGATCCTCCCCCGCTGTCCTACCCACCCAACTGACAAATATTCATTCATCCCTGTCCCTGTCCCTGTCTCTGTCCCTCCTTCTCTGTTAAAAGTCTACACAGTGCTGTTTGTGTAGGTTGACTACTGCTGGGGTGAGGATGTCATTTATATACAGCTGTCATTCCATTAAAGACAACTGATTCTTCTGCCAGCAGCAATCTAAGGAAGTAGCTCTTCAGCTAGGAGTGGAACCTCGTGCCCACTTCCCCTCCTCCATGCTGGGATTTTGTCTGCATGGAGCCCGTAGACATCTTGGGCATACTGTCACAGTCTTTATGAGTTCAAATGTACACCTGCCCTGTTTTGTCTGAAAGACAGTTGTCTTGAAATCAGCCACCACCTCTGGCTCTTTCGACTTTTTTGCATCCCTTTCCACATAGATATTTGAGTCTTGAGATGAGAAACGTGATGTAGACATTGCCTTTAAAGCTGAGCACTCCCAGGTTGAACAAATGTGGGTGTCTGGGTTAGCTGCCTTCTACCACAAGAGGCAGCTTCTCTGGAAAGGGTCGAGCATGTGCTGTCTGCAAAGGCAAGACGTTTCTCATCATAGTATCATTTCTCTTTCTTTTAAAGAAGAACTGAAAGACATTCTTGGTTGGAACAGATTATTTTTTTTTATATGCTGTCAGGCGAACACATACAAATACAGCCCCAGCTATACTGGGCTTAGGAACTCTGAACTAAAGCTATTGCGTTTTAGCAGACAGAAACTCGCATACACTGGGGTTTTCTGCAGAGACAGAGGTCTCTCTGTGCTTACTGGCTTGGACCACACTTCAGCATTCTGCTGTTGGCAATGTTAACTACAGAATAGAATCCTTTCCCTTTAGAACAAAATAAGCTCCTCACATTGACATCCTTGACCATAACTACTGTTAACTTTCAATATGAATGTTGCCCACTCTTTAATAATAGATTGTACAAATCACATTGTATCCAGTGAGGAGGCCAAATCTCAGTGGAAATTTTGGTTTGTTCATAGAATATCACCATAATTGATATATTTTATTCTCTGATGATCTTTGTGAAAAGATAGGTTTTGAAAAACCAGGGGCAGGGGCTGGGGAGAAGATTCAGTCAGTAAAGTGTTCATCATTCAGACTTGAAGACCTGCGTTCAGATGTCCAGTATCCACTTGCAAAAGGTGGGCACAGCAGAATTCATCTGTAATCCCAGCTCCAGGGAGGTAAATGAGGACTCCTGGGGTTCACTGGCTACTAGATTAGCTGAATAAGTGAGCTCCAGATTCAGGGGGAGACTGCCTCAAAATGTAACTTCAAAAGCAGTTGAGGAAGTCACCTCTTGGTGACCTCTGGCTTTTATAACTGTGCGCACACACACACACACACACACAGCCATAGCCCCCACACATGTGCATACACACACTCATACACCCCACACTCTTACACACAAAGATAAGAAATCAGAGCCAATAAAACGTTCTTATCCACCCTACTTGACTTATTTACATAATTCACACAGGAAATAAATGAGTGGTATTTCCAAACTCTGATCATGCAGACAATTAACTACTCATCAACAATCACAGGTTAGTGGATCAAACTCAGTTTAGGTACAATCCCTGAAAACATGTCCATCCCTCAAATCATTTCTTCAACGTTACCATTTCATACTTTGAAATCTTTATAAGGAGGTAACAAAGCTAAAACAGTTCTTTGATTTAAAGCAGTAATGTCTTGGGTTATGAATTAAAATCATCATACCCCTCTGCTTTTATAAAAAAACTTCTTTATGTTTCTAGAACATTGTCCTAAATGTGCACTCTGAATTAATTTTTTGGCCTTTTGAGCTTTTGGTATACAATAGCTTAAGATATATAATTAAACAACAAATCTTATGCTCCGCTTTGCTCCTTACCAGGTAAATAAGCTTGAAAACAATAAGAAAATGAGGATTGCATAGCTCTCTTGTGGGCATCAAACCTGTTCAATCTGGTTTGTGGAGATGGAGAAAATTGTAAGACGTTTGGATTCCTGTTTCCCAGTACAATTCTACCAGTGCCAAAGACAAGATTAGAACAAACACGTCCTGCAGCCTGTGTAGGAGAAGGTGAGGTACACCAATACATCAATATTCAAGGAGGCAGAAACTCAGCCACACATGGAGCATATGTGCCAGAGAATTTGAAAACCAGGAAAAGAGCCAGGTCAGTCCAAGTGCAAGAATATGTCAACACAGACACTGTTACCTGAGTTAGGGCCTTGGCAATAAAGTGCAAAATCGTGGCTTTTAAAGTCACTATTGCAATGAGAGTCAAAGAAAATTCTTTAATGTATGCTCAATCACACAGAAAGATGGTCAGACAGTGGATTCCAACATTAGGCCTCAGCAATCTTAGGAAGGCCCAGCCATCTGCTGTGACATTGAGCATCTAGGTAATGGTTATTGCAGATAGGGCACAGACCATACCTTGAGGAACAGTGACCTGGAAATCAGTTCATCCAACAGTGCTTTGGGCACAGAATTATCCAGTAGTACTCCTGTGGGGACCACCTCCCTGTACAAATGGCTTACTTTGCTAGCCTGAGGTCTTAGTCGACAATCAAATGTTTCCTTTCACGAATGCATGGAAATTAGCTAACCAGTTGGATTATGGTGTCCATCGAGGTGAATGAGGAGAAATCCCTGGAGTAAAGTCAACCATCAAAAGCTGGGCCTCAGACCTACTTCCGACTTCCTTTTTTATCTGCCCCCACCCACCTTTGATTTCACTTCATCTCTTCTTCATGGGCCATTCCTCTGTTTATAACTTAGTAAGGGAGGCTAGGCTTGCATGAGATGTCATTTGCCTCATGAGATGTCATCTGCAACACCCCTTCTCTTGCCAACCATGCAGTTCTGTTTTACTGTGACATTCAGTCATCTCCAGACATTGCAATGCTTCCCTAGGAAGGGATGTAGCCTATGTTTGCTCCACATCCAGACACAGTGCTGGGATCCAGACACAGTGTTTCTATGATGATAGCATGCAAGTTAGTGATCTGGATGATGATGGTCTCCTTAGATGAACTTAGTTAGTGCCTCTTAAATGCTAAACTGACCCACTTGAAAGCACCTCTAGCTTACTGGTAACCACTCCTTCTTATCTACAACACCTCAAGTTACCCTCTCTGAGATCTGAGCTTGTGTTTCTGTTGGGGGCTATATATGCCTTTAGTCTTACTGGGGAAAGATCGGATGCCATTATAAGTCAATATTAGATGAGATCTTGTGAGAGACAAGCTAGATACCTAGGTGAGTTGGAGATGAGGGTACCCACATGGAAGATGAAGATGGTAACGTGATGCTTGCCACTGAGATTACAAGAATCACAAGTCAGATAACTCACGTTGGATTCCCGGTCTTACTTGCCAGAGGATTCGGATAAGTTACCCTCTCACATGCAAAGTGGCATAATATCTACTTCAGTAGACGTTGTGAGGTTTCATAAGTGAGTATGTGTAGAGTACTTAGCGCAGTGCTTGGGAATTAAGAATGTGCTCAATGGATGGTATTATAACTATGAGAAGATTCTTTTGAGGAGGTGGTTTGAAGCGGGGAGCCTATAGCCTGTGTTTGGGAGGAGGGTACGAGAAGGTCCTAGATATCTGTAATCTGACCATCAGAAGGAAGGAGATGTAGGGGCACCAAAAGGACACCGACTGCTTTGCACGTGGCAGCGACAGGGATACACAATGTGAAGGGAGTGGCAATGTGAATTACTTCGCATGGATGCAAAGAATGACATGCAGTTGCCTGTCTACCCCTGCAGACTCACACCCTCCACAGCAACTTCTTCTCGTTCATTGCCTCTTACAACACTGGCCATTTCATTTTCAAATCCCCATGGTGCATCACTACAAAAGGTTCCAATTATCTCATTCCTGTCATCTCCCTTCACCCCACACAAAAGGCTCAAATAGCAAGGAAGTTAAGAAAGCCACGCTTTAACCAATATCATATGCTGTTTTATCTTTTCATGGTTACTTTCCTGCTGAAACAAGGTCTGTGAATTCCCAGAGCAGTAAACAGTACGGTCTTTATGTTTCAACTGTGCTGGGCTGTCTCCTGGCATGTGGTGAGAACCAACATTATAATCACCAATTTGGTGCTGTGAACAGGACAAAGGGGGGAGGGGACATGGCACTCCCATTTTCTGTCTTCCCCTAAGCTCTTTCCATAACTTTCCAAGGACACGGAAAGGTATTAAAGTACACTGACAAAGAGACATTTAATCCTCTCATTGCACTGCAAGGATGTTATAGATTGGGAAGGAGATCGGGTACCTAGATTGCCTCAAAGCTTACTGGCATGATTTGAAGTTGGTATCCCCCTTGCTTTAATAGCCAATGAGGAGTGTATATTAGGAAACCAGCCTTGAATTTGTATTCCGTTATGTGCTTTAGCAATCATAGCTACGAAGTGAAGCCCGCCTTAATAAGCCACTTCCTTTTTTTTTTTTTTTTACTGGAAAATAGGCATGGGTCCAGTCCATTCACTTCTGCCTGGGGTGACCTTGGACAAAACAGTAGTCTCCATGGATGCTTTTGCCTAAAGTCTTTTTTGTCCTTGATAGTCTACATTTTTGTATTTTTAATTAATACAATACATGCCACCTATCTTCAAGAAAATGAATGCCCAGAAAAACAAAAGCCTTTGTTTGTTCTCATTTTTCATTTCGGGTGACAGATAGAAAACAAAGACAATTTCCAACCAGAAGCCCTTGCTGTACATACTCAGTCCCCATTGTGTGTCCCCAAAGATGTTTGCCCTCTGCTAGGGCTCGTGCAGAAATAAACAGGTGTGCCTTCCAACATGACACAGCCTTTGATAAAGTTTATAACACAACACTGAAAAGAGCGTTAGCCCTATTTTCATGCGTAAGAGTCTCATATGATTTTGATGAAATCTGAATATACAAGTTTCTTAAAACACACACACACACACACACACGCACAAACACACAGTATCCTTACACTCAACTTGAGAGCAGCTGAAGAACTGAAGCCCGCATAGGGAAGCTGGTACTTTTGGAAAGTGCCCGATGCTCAGAGCCTCCTGACTCTGCCATTTGGATTGACTTGTTGTGCCAATCACTACTAAAGATTACTGCAGACCTGGTTTGAAATCCAGAGCCTTAAGTCTATAGGAGAACACAAAAGGGTTAAGGTAGCCAGGAAAATCACTCTCTTTCTCGCCTTGTGACCACTGTGCATCGAGTTTTCTGACAGGTAACATTCCACTCTCTTTACCTCTCAGGGCACAGCAGACGAAGTGCCCTTACCCCACCAGACTTCTAGAAGTCTCTTCTGTAAGTTTATGGCCCCCTAAAACTGACATGAAAACAAAATGCACAGACATAATTTACACCAAAGCAGTGTTCCCAATTGTGCACACTTATTAATCATTGTTTCTGGGATTCTGTTCCTCTTTGAGCTTCCCGGGGCCCTGTCCCTGAACTTTAGCTGCAATCTGAGGCCCTACACATACTTCCTGTTTCATTATCACGCTCACGTTAGCTAAGGCAGGATTTTTCTTTTTGCAAGCATTACTTACTGTTTGCACCCATTTGTTTGCTCCATGAATGAGCACAGATACTATACTAAGTATTTAGGATAATCAGAAAGATAAAGTTCTTTACCCACTCAGATCTTAAAGGAGAGAGTTATAGAAGGGCTGTGATGGGAAACTTACATTGCAAAACAGTAAAAATCAACCACAAAAAGATGCCTTAATATTGTCTTTCAAACGTTCATAGCATTATCATCCAAATCCTCTTCCATGTGGTTTTATCACGTGTATGGCATTTCCTCCACCTAGAAGATATGGCTGGGGTCTTTATATTCACTTTCACTTTCAATTTCCTCCCCTCATTTGCATAATCTTCATGAAGTCTTAAGGATGTAATATATTTTTGTTTTACCTATCCCTCCTGTTGTAGCATTTTTTCCTTTAGAAAGAAGGACTTGAGTGTGCCATTCTTAGTTCAGAAGCTATAAGCAGCACTTGTCAGCATCTTTGTGTTTTCTTACTGCTTCTCGAGTTCCTTAATGTCTTGAGATTCAGGAGATGCTCAAAGTCAACTAAACTTGGGAAATTTGAACCTGAGCATAACTAAGCAGGCCTCCTTGGTGCAGAGTTCCCCAGAGCTATGCATTTCCAACATGCAAACAAAATTCCTGGGAATATGATGTATGTGATGTTTTCCACATTTATTTTTACACATGTTGCCTTTAGACTATTATTGTTGTATTCCCTACATTGCCCAGGCTGGCCATGAACTCACTTCCATCCTCCTGACTCCACTTTCTGAGGGCTAGTGTTCTAGGCCCCGAAATGCCCAGCTTCAGACCACTTGTTCTGTGTCATACAGTTTAGAAAACTGCGTTTGCAGCTGATACATAGAGCAAATAGCTGAGTTATATAGAATTTGAAATATCTTTGTAAAAGAAGACAGCAACATTTTGATTGCAGGAGATAAGAAAGACACAGGGCACCAAAGCAAAGGGATCATTATCAACATGGCGGCTAGGAGATAGACTGACTTCAAGGCAATACCTTTTTTAATATTAATTTATTTCTTTTTGAGAACCAGATAAGGTACCCATCTCTGCCAGCATCACTTTCCATGGTAATATGACCAAGATCCTTGTGAACAACAGTTAGAGAAATACACCTTTAAATACACATATAAAATTACTTTTATTGAGGCAGGGAGAAAGCAGTATCTGTTTAGATAAATGGCTTCTGGTTTGCTGGGTCTCTGTGAGATCTTGGCTTGATGGGATGAAGCCTGGGCAAGCTTCCACGGTTGTTTAGTAAGTACCGAGTAAGCACTGCCGTCAGCAGGGAAAGTAATTAATGATTCAGCTTAGAGCAAATGTTGGTCATCTGAGTCCACTCTCTGCGCCGCACTCTGCGGTGGCAGCTGAGGTTTATTCATCTCATCGTTAAACAGATTTCGGAGAGTATCTGTTGCTTTTGGGGCTGCCCTATTCACTCTGCTCTGGCCTTTTGCTGGTGAATTTACGTCGACGGCTACAGCGTGTGACCACATTCCCCCTGGATTGTTCCACAGCTTGACTTGTTATTTATCGACTTGCACCCGTAGGAATTGTTCTGCATTAGAAGCTGGAGCACATTTTTGGGAAAGAGAATACAGTCCTTAGCCTTACATTTACGTAGCATCAGAATTAACTTTGCACAGACTGTAGTATCTTTCGGGAGGTTAACTAGTATCTTGACCTTGGATCCCTCGACCTCAGTGAAACTCTAAGATGACTGTCTATGAGATTGACAGTCAGGCAGCCTGGAACTCAATCTGTCCTGTAGCTGTATTCTTTCCCACGCGCTTATAGATGTGGGAGTTTGTTATTAGCATTTGAACATAACGTGACAGTTTGGAGTCCTAACAGCTCTGGTGGCTAGGTCCTCTTGCATTCACTACCTGAATGTCAGAAAGGTAGTGTATGCAGACTGGTTATGATTTTGAGGGATGACTCAAATATTGATATTACAGGTAGATTATAACCTAAAACACTGCCATAAGGGTTATTTCAGCATTCTTAAGAAAGAAACTTGATTGTGCTAATTTTATGTAGAAAAGGTCAGAAATATTATTTATAATTACATGTTTTTCTTCTCTAAAATTACGACTTTACTTCAATCATGAGTTTATGTACAAAAACAAAGATCAGAAACTAGCTTTTCTAAGAGCCAAGAGAAATGCTACTTTTAGAAATTAGGATGCATTATTAATAGGCCACCGTGGCTTCCAGTGCGTACAATTGCTTGCTATCTATGGCAGAATTGAAGTAATTGATCAACATTACCCCACCACAAGGCAGTGGGGACAACAGACACCCCGACGCCTCCGGATATTTGATCAACATTTCCAAGTGCTTAGCCTGGGCATCACCCACTGTCTGAGCTTCCCTTCCCTCCAAATTGTTGTCAAAGATATTTCTGAAGGCCTAACATTTCTCTGATATATAATATGAGAGCAACTTTAAAATGTAGGTGAATAGTGCTCCTCCCTTGGAGTCACACCCCCCTTGGTGTTTTATTCATTAAACAATCTAATCTTACTTGATAACATGCTGCTCCAAATATATTAAATAAATGTCACCACTTTCCTTATGGACTGTTGCTTCATAGAAGACTGAATATTTAGTTTAATGGAACTGTAAAGTCTCGAGTGTAATTCTCAAAACAACAACAACAAAAAAAACCAACCAAAACAAACAAACAAAACAAAACAAAAAAGGGGGAAGAAATGACAGGGAAGTCACGCCCATGATACCATAACAGTATGGCTGCCTAAACAAGGTCTGAACGATGCCAAAACCCAAAGAGATGCTGCTGGAGAAGGGGCAATCTAACAGGGCCCCACCCTCGACAAGGAGCTATAGGCAACCAGTGACTATGGAAAGAGGGAGAATTAATCTTCCTTAGGGATAGCCCCCTAATTTGTTACCCAACACAAAGTGGTTGATTATAAAATCATATACATACAATTATATATACATAAGCAAAACTAAATAGATTCAGAAGGCTTCATTTATGTACATATGTGTCACAACAACATTCATAGAAAAATAAACCATGAATTTGAGCAAGATCAAGAGGGTTGGAAGGGGGGAAGGGAAAGGGGAAATCACATAATTTTTTTTAATTAAAATAAATAAATAAACTTGCCAAAAATGAAAAATGCAAGTCAAAGAGGGAGATCTGCTTTTTTTTTTTTGCTTCACTTCTGTTTCCTAGAAATCATCGTTTTCCTCCCATTTTTTCTCTTACTGAAAATAGATTCTTTGCTCACATAATATACCCTGATTATAGCTTCTCCTCCCTCTATTTTTCCCAGTTCCTCCCCACCTCCTCTCTCCTACGGATATACCATTTTTATGTCTCCCATTAGAAAATAACAAGCTTCTAAGAGCCTAACCAAACATGACAAAATATAACAAGATGAAGTAAAAACTATCATATGGACATTGGACACAGCAAACCAACAGAAGAGAAGACTCAAGAGTCAGAGACCCATTTTATCTTTCTTAGAGGGAGATTTTTGTACTTATTTACTTACTTATTTTATACATTTTAGTGTTTTGTCTGTACATATGTCTGCATAAGCCTGGTCAGAAGAAGTTGTCAGATTCCTTGGAACTGGTGTTACAGATGGGTGTGAGCTACCACATGGATGCTGGGAATTGAACCCAGGTCCTCTGGAAGACAAGCAGGTGCTGCTAACTGCTGACTCATCTCTTTGGTCTCCTGCTCTCATATCTTATTAAGCAATAAAAAGAGAGAACATGAGATTTGTTGCTTTCCGATTTTCCTGTGGTGTGCAGCTTCTGTTTTCTGATTCTCACTATGCATTTTATGAACATATTTCAGTGAATCACAGCAAAACAGCATGAATTAGGACCATGATTTTGTACACACTAGGCAGCATTTGATCAGAAATCAAGCAGGTGAGCAAAAATGTCAAGGAGAAAGCTACTAGAACAATTCATTTAGCATTTTTACTGCTCAAAATAAAGTCGCATGATCATAATAAGTCACATGCAGTATTTGAAAACGAGCTTAAGAATGAGAAAAGAATATCTATGAAATTCATTAGTTTAAGCCTTTGGCTATATTATTGGGGCATTATTTGTGTACAAATTACGTTGAATGATTCAAAGCAACAGCCAAGCCTTGAACATTTAACTGACTGTGAAACAGTCACAGGATATACTTATAACTAGACTACCCTTCACTTAAACCAGAGGCAGAAGGTGAATGTCAAGAGAAGTCACCAAACTCAGGCTTAGGGCTTTTGAGGAGAGGGTGTCTTCTGTAAATTTTAGGCAATGCCCACTCTTATTTCTTTGTTTCTCACTTATCTTTACTTGAGATTTGTCTCCTCTGTCTGCTTGGAATTCCTGCCTTGCCCTATTCTGCTAAACCACCAGCCAAAACAGCTTTATTCATTAACCAATAAAAGCAACACATAGACAGAAGGACATTCCACATCACGTGTGGGCTTTCTCAGCGACAATAATTTGATAATCCTGTTTCTTCTTTCAATCTCCATCTTTAAGGCAGTCATGTAACATCTTGAAGATCCATATTAAGTTTAACCACAGCTGTAGCAAACAGCCCGTTCCCTAACAACAGATCTGAAGGCATCTGATGATGAACTTGGGGGCTTCTAGAAGTCTTTATTGTGTCATTTTGAACTCATGTAAGTCTTGTAATTTGTTTTTGTCTTAGTGGTGCACAATGAGGCATTTGATGATAATATTTTATTTTCCATTTTCCCCGAAATCAGTACTTCAAGATATCTACAGGTTTATACTCCCACAGTTCAAATCAACCATCTCCAATTCCTATAACAGCATCCAGCTGTTATTTACAGATTTGACATTTTTCACTTAACTCTCTGAACCAAAGGAAAGAAAGGAATTTATTCAATCTCAGCTGAACATTCAACAGTCTCCAGTGTCATAAGCAACAATGGAACAAAAGACAGCAAACATCGTGGAAAAGTGGATATGTTAGAGGGAAACAAAAAGAGACCAAGGACAATATGGATGAACATGTCACATTGTTTTAGAGTGGATCTAGGGCATGTTTCTTTTAAAGCAAGCCTTGTGACAGAATCATTGACTAACTGCCCTTTGTTGCCACACGTAAGTGTACCTCCTCCCTGCTCAGTGAGTCTTCTCTTGACCTAAATGTCTCCTTATCCTTAAGTTCTGCCTTGCCTGGCTTCTCACATTTGTTTCCAGTCGGAGGCCATCATTGGTTCACTGGTGTGCTGGCTGCTCTATGCCAACATCACACACAAACTAGTTATCTGAAAGGAGGGAACCTTAATTCATAAAATGCCTCCATAAGATGCATCTGTAAGGCACTTTCTTAATCAGTTATTAGTGAGGGAGGGTCCAGCCCATTTTGGGTGGTGCCACCCCTGGGCTGGTGGTCCTGGGTCTTATAAGAAAGCAGTCTGAGCAAGCCATGAGGAGCAAGTCAGTAAGCAACACCCCTCCATGGCCTCTGCATTAGCTCCTGCTTCCAGGGTCCAGCCCTGTTTAAGTTTCTGTCCTGATTTTCTTTGATGATGAGCAGTGATATGGAAGTGTAAGTCAAATAAACCATATTCCCAAATATTGTTTATAAATGTTTGCTTAAATTTAAAGGGGGATATGATATAGAGATGGATAGCTTGCATTGATATGGATTTTGCTTTATTGATACAAATTTTAGGTCAGTTTTGTTATATGTATATTTATGCTCTTGATTAAGGTATTGTGATCATGCAATTCATTTAAAAATGTAATGTATAATTAAGAAATATAGGCTAATAGATAATTGTCTATAATAGTCAAGCTTTTAGTCTTGTTAGTTAGGTTTTCTAGATGTAAAAAGATGTATTTCAGATGGATAGGCATCCTTCAAACCTTTCAAAGACTATAGAATATGGCATTTAAAACGTTTTAAAAACTTAGGACTTTTCATAACACTGAGAGACATCTGCTCCTGGCAGCACCAATCTATTTCAAGGGGAAGATGGGCACCAAAGAGGTTTTTTATGGAGTTGGTTAGCCATTTGGGCAAGAAACTTCTCTTGCCTGGACTGCTTGTTGAACTGGACATACAGGACCTGAAGAAAAATGACTGCTAAATTTGCCTAAAGGTGAGATGATCCTTTGGGATTCCTGCTTCATGAAAAGGGGAGGTAAGCAGTTAATGTGAAGAATGACAAGAAATTAATTTACCTTCTAAGTCCTTCATCATCTCTGCCATGGTCCCCATGGGTCCCCACATGTCTTCTGAAACTTAGATGACCCTGTTTTTGCCATTGTTCACCTCTACAGATTAACTTGAATACATTTTTTATTTAGTCCTTGAGAAATAGTCAAGAGAATAACATGGAGCAGGAGTCCCTTGCATACAGAAAGGCAGAATTGACCTTCATACCCCCAAATGGATTAATTCCTAAGATGATAAAAACTGGTGAGTATTTCCTAGTTACTGAAATGATTATTACTATGACACCCTGCAGCTTGCGTTAATGCCATTCTATTTGAAAGCGCACACAGACTCTGCAGCTGCAGTCCACTGTCTTTGAGCTAAAGGGCAGGGACCAGCATATATTAAAAAGAATACGAATCTCTTGGTTTCCAGAACTGATCAAATACACTTACTCTGGAACCAACTGTTATAAAAACCATTGCCATACCAGTTTATCTCCTAGATATTGATCTTTCCTTTCTAGCAAGGCAACTGGAATCTATACCCTCAAATTCTCAGCGTTTTCTTATTCTATACAGTCTTCACTGGAGATTTTTGTGAACTTAAGGAGAAGCTTCAGGCATCTTGCAGTACTGGTAACCATGCTGAAGAACGGTACACTCTTGTGCTTCTAGGTGAGTCAGGTGTGGTTTGCACAAGGCTCTGTAGAGTTTCAGTGCAAGAACTGTTCTGAGTACAAAAGCCATGAGAATCCATTAGAGAGGCATGGCTTCGCACAAGTTCAATCTATTGTGCCTACAATGCCCAATACCGCAGCAAGAAATTCAAGTCTGAGATAATTGAGACATGGAATAGAAGAGAGGGCAATGGATATAACTAGCCTAGAAGTGAGAAAGGAGGTAGACATGTAAAAATAGTGGATCTGGCCAGGCTGTAGAAGAGGAGTCCTGGTCAGCGGAAAGTGAGGAGTGGGTATGATCCTCTGAAGGTAGAAATAAGGTGTAGGGTTGGCTGGGCTGCCAGAAACAAGGTAAGTGGCAGACACATGCTGGCTAATGTCTACACAGGATGCTTTCTGTCTCCACCACTAGCCTGCATACCACTTATTTCTATCTATTTTTGTTATAGCCCACTTGCCAATGCAATAAGGCTGCCAATTATCCACTTTAGAAGAATAGTCTAGGGACAAGAGAAGAAGGATACATTTTTAATTCACCTTAAACACTCCGATTAGCAGTTGACCTCTCCTCCTTGATGCTCTCTCTACATGATTGAAAGATGCAAAGTGGCCAATCGTTGTTGTTGTGTCTAGTTTTTGTTTTAATCAAAGAAATGAACGCATGGCTAGACAAGGAAGCGAACACTGGTAAGCCAGGCTTTGCTGTAGATCACACACAGGGTATGATAGTACAGTAGTGTGACAAGATCCTGAGATGTATGACTTCGGACAAGTGTACTACTTGCTGTGCCTACGTTGTCTAACACAGCAGCAAGAACTATCTGTGGCCAAGGAGTGCTTGAAAAGTACTTCAGCAGTAGGTAAATTTGTCTTAATTTTACTTCAACTTAAGTAACTTAACATTAACAATTGATAAACTAATTATTGTAAAATCTTTACATTTCAAAAACAAAGTGTGGGGATTTGCTCTTTTAATTATAAATTTTATGACCTCTATAGACCAAGCAAGCGTTTGTGATAATAACAGAATTCACATTGAAATGTGCTACGAGTATAAATGTACACTGGATTTTTGTGTGTGTGCATGTACACATATATGCTGTTCTGGCCAGTGTGTGTGTGTGTGTGTGTGTGTGTGTGTGTGTGTGTGCATGTGCAGAAGTTGGCACTGAAAATGTTCCTCTATCACTTTCCACTTTATCTTTTGAAAAAGGATGGCATTTTGAATGAGGTATCCCAGGCACAGAAAGACAATTATCACATGTACTTACTCATAGGTGGTTTTTAAATATAAAGCAAAGAAAATCAGCCTACAAACCACAATCCCAGATAACTTAGACAGCAAAGAGGACTCTAAGAGAGACTTACATAGATCTAATCTACATAGGAAGTAGAAAAAACAAGATCTCCTGAGTAAATTGGGATCATGTGGACTTTTAGTGAGGGTTGAAGCAGGGATGTGAGAGGCAAGGAGGGGAGCAAAGAAAAATGTAGAGCTCAATAAAAACCAATAAAAAAGAAAAACAAAGAAAAAGGGGTGTTTACTGAACTCGGAGCTCACTGTTTTGATTAGGCTGTTGACCAGCAAGCCCCTGAGATCTACTAACACTGGGATCATAAACCTGTGTCATTGTGCCAGCATTGTAGAAGGATGCTGGGCAGTCACTTTACCTATTGTTCCTCCTCCACATCCCCCAGCATTAAACAGTCCTTACAATTGCATCTTTGGTCCTTATTATTTCTAAATTCTGTGTAATTTAAAAATGAAAAAGGAGAACTACTCCTTTAATAAGTGATTTAAAAATGTGAGAAAATAAATTTCAAAGAACAAGTAAGTGATGGTGAAACAAAAGAGAAACTCTTGTATGTTCTCTAAGTAATCTATTCATGTGAATATTCTATTAAATAAATATTAAAGTGCTACGTTAAAAATTTGTTTGTCTTCGCATCTTTTTATATTCCATAAAGCACAAATTAAGTTTCTTTTTAGCAATCCAATTCTTTTTCACAAAGTAATGCCAAAGTAAAGGAAATTTATGAATTCATTTTATCAAGAGAGTAAAAAAAAACAATAAAATAACTAAAATTTACTGGACTCTTCCAAATCATCAGGATTTATTATAGATGTGCTACTAGTATTTATCCACTGGGTCTTTGAAATAACCTCCTGAGATAATATGGCAGACAGAATTATAGATTTTTTGAGCATTGTGTACATTCTAATCTTAGGAAGTTAGCGATGTATCATTTGTATGACATGAAGGAGTTAAGACTGTAACGGAGGAGATAAGGTTACTAATTGACAGATGAGGAAAGCCCAAATTACCCAGGTAATTACAGGGTCCTGAGGGAAGGCTGAGAGTCAGGGGCCAGAGCCATAGGAAGATGCTTCGTCACTGGCTTTAAAAGCTGAGAGCTCACAACAACCACAAAGCAAAGAGAGAAAGAGAGAGAGAGAGAGAGAGAGAGAGAGAGAGAGAGAGAGAGAGCTAACTGAAAATGGTGTGGGCTTTGAAATCTCAAAGTTCACACCCTCAGTGACACACCTCCTCCAACAAAGTCCTCCTAATCCTTCCCAAATAGTTCCACCAACTGGGGAGCAAACATACACTTAAATACCTGAGACTGTGGGAGCCGTTCTCAAACCACCACACACTCCAATGACTGTGGATGGCCTCTTGAAGCTGGAAAAGACCAGAAAGCCAATTCTTTTCTAGAACCTCCAGGAAAGGCAGCTCTACCAATTTCCATCTAGTAAGATCTGCATCAGATTTCTGCTCCAGAAATATGAGATAATAAATGTGTGTTGTTTTAACTGAAAGACAATACATGTGCCATTTAAAACTACTCTGTGATATTTTATCATGGCAGCAATAGGGAATGAATACAAATGGGTATATTCATTAGTCCATTTCACAGACAAGGCAACTACAGCAGAAATAATTGAAATAACTAACCCAGGACTCATACAGTCAGCAGGTAGTTTGGTGAAAGATTCAGACCACACGCGCAAGGAGGATTGACACATGGCACTTTCTCATGTCCTGTTTTAACAGAGAATGTTTTATTTTCTTTTAGCATCTTGTCGTTCTCTGGGTCTCTGATCTAAGGCTACTTCATTGGATGTGGCTGGATGCTGAAGGTTAGATCACTAAGGTAATACTGCAGCTCTCGCTGAAGTACCAATCAAGATCCTCAACCATCTGAGCTCTGTGTTGGCCTTCAAACTGTACTGCATGAGGTTAGAGCAGCCAGATTGTTGTCACCTGTGCCTGACGAATACTAAATGATATCGTCTCTCAGGCTTCTGCTCAGTCCAGCTCTGTGCTGAATTCTTTTGCTTAGAAAATCAGTGACACACTCAACGCTGGTAGAGTGAATGCAACTTTAAAAGTGAAGCATAAAACAAAAATGATTTTAGGAAATGGATTGTAGCAGTCAGCTTTCTGTTGCTGTAACAAGACAACCTGAGATCCTCTACTGAGGAGGAAAGGCTGATTTGGCTTCCATTTTTAACACTTTAGCTGGTGGTTCATGAGTTCATAGCATTTGGACCTGTAGCAAAGCAGTACAGCTATGTGGGAGTACATAGGAAGGAAGCTCTCTACCTTCTGACATTCAGGAAGCAAAACAAGTGACAGGGGGGGCTGGGCTCCCAACAGGGCCTCCACAGGTGCATCTTACTGATCTTGCCTCCTCCATCAGACCTCAATTCTCACAGGTCTCACCTCCTCCATCAGGCCTCAGTTCTCACAGGTCTCACCTCCTCCATCAGGCCTCAATTCTCACAGGTCTCACCTCCTCCATTAGGCCTCAGTTCTCACAGGTCTCACCTCCTCCATTAGGCCTCAGTTCTCACAGGTCTCACCTCCTCCATTAGGCCTCAATTCTTACAGGTCTCACCTCCTCCATTAGGCCTCAATTCTCACAGGTCTCACCTCCTCCATTAGGCCTCAATTCTTACAGGTCTCACCTTCTCCATCAGGCCTCAATTCTCACAGGTCTCACCTCCTCCATTAGGCCTCAATTCTTACAGGTCTCACCTCCTCCATCAGGCCTCAATTCTTACAGGTCTCACCTCCTCCATTAGGCCTCAATTCTTACAGGTCTCACCTCCTCCATCAGGCCTCAATTCTCACAGGTCTCACCTCCTCCATTAGGCCTCAATTCTCACAGGTCTTACCTCTTCCACCAGGCCTAAATTCTCACAGGTCTCACCACCTCCAGCTAGTGCCGTAAACTCATTGCCAATTTGTGACACCTAGGTATTTGGGGAAACCCCAGATTCAAACTATAGCAGGAATTTCAGCAGTCTTAAACTGTAGTCCCTAACTAAGCAAATCAGCTCCATGAAGACAAAACCTGAGAGAATAAATTGACTTTTTAGGAAAACCTCACTGAAGAAGCAAGACAAGTTGCTGCATTCAGATTTGACTTGCAAAAGACATATTTGACTTTCAATTGTATCACTACTTTTTTTTTTCAGTTTCTCAATTATATCCCTATTATTTCCTAAGATCAGGGTTTAGGGTTGGGTCATATTGAATCCTAAAATCGAGAAAATGAGTGTTAAACCCACTCTTCCACACAAGAAAGAAACATTGAAAGGAAACATGTCACACTAATAAAATGTATTTAATTATATTCAAAAATTAAGAAATTTTTAGTATCAATAATTTGATTTCATTCTTTTTCTAAACATATAACAAAATGTTTCTATTTGATAATATAATCTTTACAATCTTTACACCATGGCTTCTCCCGAAGCATTATATCACTGAATCACTGAGGTAGAATATTTTACACACACACACACACACACACACACTTGTTTATACCTACATCAATCTATATAGTTGAGTCTATGCATTTGTTTTGTTACACGACTGGCTATCACATCTCCCGACACACCCATGACTTTCTGCTGTTATTTATCACACTATAGATTTTAATTTTAAAACACTATTTGTTCCTTATCATTTTCAATTGGTGCCATTTAGAAAACTGTAAGAGTGAGCTATCATTTGCACAAGCAAATACAGTATGTTATCTGAGTTCTGTAATCCCTTTCGTGAAAGGTTTGTATTGTTAATTGCTAAGATCCAAGTACATTCAATTAATTCTTCTACCCAGGGAGAAGACCTTGAAAGCCTCCATCTCTTTTCTTTGACCTCATGATTCAGTTGAAAATGAGTTCACACACAAAACTTACTGCCAAAGATTTTCTGGGCTTTTAGGCTCTGTGCTATACTATCTTTGGCACACCATTTAAACTCAGTTTCCATTATTTACACGGGATTTCTTTCCTGAGGGAGTCTTAAGTCGGTATATTCAAATCCATTCTCACTAAAGCAGAGCAGAACATTAACTTGGGATTTAGAGACTTTAAAAGCCTTTTCCTCTAAGAGCCATTCAACAGATAAGCAACTGGGCAAAGAATGTGAAGAATCCCTCCGCAAAAGTTTTATTAGGTTATTTAGTAGAGAGATAGAAGGAGATTATTTTATTTCCTCTGAAGTCCTTCCCGTATCAAACTCCTCGTTGGTCTTGATTTTGTTCACTAAGCATATATGTAAACAAATGAGTCCCAGAGAAATGAAATTATTATTTTTATAAATAATTATTTTATTCCTTCATCTTGTTTTATTTATTTAGTTTTTTTTGTTTCATTTTGTTTTGAGACAGGGTTTTTTCATAGCTTTGGAACCTGTCTTATAACTTGCTCTGTAGACCAGGCTGGCCTCAAAATAACAGAGATCCGCCTGTCTCTGCCTCCTGAGTACTGGGATTAAAGGGCGTGTGCTACCACCACCTGGCTCATCTTGTTTCTTATCCTGGTACTTAAAAGTACTTTAGCAAGAAGCAAGGATTATTGTGCTTCCACCTTGGAAGGAAATTTAAAAGCAGAGGTCAGGGAGTAGCTCAAGCAGACTGTACTAACACACTCCTTAAACTCCGGTTTTGGAGCACGTTCTCTGGAACAGGCTCTGAGAATGGATATGGAAGAAATGCATTACGTCCTGATGCAAATGGCCTCCTTGTCTTGCTGCATGAATTACCCAGTGGGTAGCATAAGTCTCTTGTAGACTAAGCTAGCCTGCATAGCTTCAGTTTTCCACCCTGAGTGAAGGTGCTAGAGTTGACTCTGAAATGACTCCCACAAGCTCACAGTTTGCACTCTAGGCCCCCAACCTGTGGTGTTGATTTAAAGGTTAAGGAGTATTTAAGACGTGGTCCTTTGTTGGAGAAAGTAGGTAAGGAGGGACAGGCCTTTGAAGGTTATGGCTGTACTTTAGTTCTGCTCTTGCTCACACTACCTCCTGTCCTTGAAGTGCGAGGAGTCTCTGCCATAGGTTTACCTCACCATGAGCATTTCTACACCTTCTCTGTTATGGTAGAGTGACGTCTCCCCAAGCTATAAGCCAAGAAGAAATCTTTTCTCACTTAGATTGCTTTTATAGGCATTTTGTCATAGAGCTAAGAATAGCAACTAATACAGATAGTGATTAGTATACAGTGTGATTCTATAAGGTAAAGATTCTGGTTCACTAACAGATAAGAGACACCTTCCCCTATGTCAAACCAGCATGACCAGGTCATCTGGGTTTTCATTAAATAAGATAATTTGAGAGTCTGATCTTCATTCTTCTGACTCTAAATTTAGAAGTCACTACATAACCATACTAAAGCTCCTAGACATTGAGGTAAACAAGAAACACCCAGAAGAAAATCCAAGGTCCTTTAGATCAACTAGATAATACAATATACTATAGAAGTCAAAATGAAGGAAAAAGAAATTCCCCAATGATTGAAGCCTTGTCATTTACCAGGCAATGGTTAGCAAATTTTCTGTCACTATAGGATTGTAGACTTGGTGGGCCATGCATCTTCTCTGTGTCTCTCTGGAATTTTCTCTTTCTTTCTTTCTTTCTTTCTTTCTTTCTTTCTTTCTTTCTTCCTCCTCCTTATATTTGGTTTTGTCATTTTCTTTCATTTTAAATTATGAAAGTCATCCATGTTTACTACTGAGGTAATATTTGACATAAATGCTGTATAGTCCACAACAGCGTCGAATAGAAAACTTGACGGTATTAAAGGGTAGCTTACGCTGCAGGCCTTGGGGCAGCAATTGTAACTGAGAGTCACTGCGCATGTTAGTTTTGTCATGTATGAGCACATTGTTGACTGGCGGTGACTTCACCTCACAACTTCACACCTTTGCACTGTTGTTTTATCTCTTGGCCTTTGAGCAATATTAATGACAGAGCCAAATGTGGTTTTATGTATACACTATATCCTCGTTATCCCCCAAAATTAAATTTTATGGCTTATACTGTTTCAGAATCATCACAAAATGTCGATGAATTTTGAAAATGTTTCACTTTCTAGTTGAGACTTGCAACTCTGCTATGGGGGAATTCATTATATAGCCAGAGGGAGACAGAAGCCTACCTGACCGTGGCTCCACAGTCTCCTCTTGCATCAGTGGATAACCATTCTTGATTTGAGAGGGGGAATAAAAGACTTAAAAATGGAGAAAACCTCTAGGGTGGGCAGTGACTATAAGACATACAAAATTACAGGAATTAACCAGAAAACAGACCTATATAAATTAAATTAGCTATCTGTAAACTTTATCAAAACATGCTGTCAGTGGGATAAGAAAAACAATTTATAAATATTTTAGGTGGCGGGAAGATAGCTGAGTGGGTGAAGTGGTTACTGTAGCATAAAAACCCAAGTTTAAGTTCTGGACCCCACATAAGAAAGCTATGGTGACAAGATCTCCTGAGTAAAATGGGAGGATGGGAACCATGGGAGAGGGTTGAAGGGGAGTGGAGAGGCAGGGAAAAGAGCAGAGAAAAATGTATAGCTCAATAAAATAAAAAAAAAAATAGAGAAAAAAGCTATGGTGGTACCCACCTGAAACCCCAGTACTGGCTAGGCAGATCACTGGGGCTTGCTAGTCAGTCAGCTTAGCGTGATGAGCAACTTCCAGACAACTGAGAAAAACTGTCCCAAAAAATAAGTTCGAAAATGCCCTAAGGAATGAAAGCTACAGCTAACTTCTGTCTTCACATCCCCAAGAACATTCCTCACACCCACAGGAACATACGTCATACTTTGAAAAACCATCTTAACGTTTTATCAGTTTATCATCACTGAATTCTAATGGTCTCAACTGTCAGGATTTATGCATCCCATATAAATGGCAAAAGGACTAAAGAAATATTTCATTTTCATGTTTAACAAATCTCTTTAATTTGGACGACATACCCAAACTTCTATCATAAAGCCCAAGCTTATTTCTGACTGAGAACACTCAAATGAAATTCTTTAAGATCGATACCAGTATCACGTTCTGAGTGGCAACACCACATCTGCACGACATCAGTATTCAACCCTTACGTGCATCTCCTGCCTCAGTTTATCCCTGTGCAATTTAATTAAGAGTTAGGAGCTAACCAAGTTTTCATCTTGGTGTTAGTTGTTCAAAGATGCCAGTCCAGAGGTCCTTACTCAATTCTAGTCTATAAAAGGATAAAAGGCATTGATCTGGGTACCAATGAGGCAAAAGAAGGACAAAAAACAAAACAAGCAAAACAAACAAAAAAACAGACTCAGTTCCTACCTATTTCCCATATGCCAGTGATGAAAGAAAAATATATAAATAGTGAAATAGCAATTAAAAGTTCAGTCCAAGACAGGTTAGAAGGCAATATGTGTTTAGCTATGAAATGGACTTACACATCATACATAATACAGTGCATTAGAAAAGTGACCTCTTGCCCGTTCATCAATCATTCATTGGTATTCACATTGGGTCAGGCTTTACTCCTCTGGACACACTTCCTTAAAGTTCCAGAGTTACACATCTAGCTTCCTACTCAACATTGTCAGCATAGACCAATGAAGCACTGAGAACTCAGTACCTTTCTAATGGGCAGGACCACACTCCTATGCCCTGTTTTCATACACTTTCCTACTAAAGAAAAATGCCCCACCAGGCCTTCTCATATAAAATCACTGGAGTCCAGAGATTTAGGATCTACACACATAGGAGCCTCCTTACACACATAAGGCCTGGTGGGGCTGCTGGGAATCTGTGCTTTGGGCAAGAAATTCTGATTTATCCTACTAGAGCAGTGGTTCTCAACCTTCCCAGTGCTTCAGACCCTTTAACACACTTCCTCATGTTGTGATGACCCCCATCATAAAATTATTTTCGTTGCTACTTCAAAAACTATAATTTCACTACTGTTATGAATCATAATGTAAGTATCTGATATTCAGGGCATCTGATATGCAACCGTCTGATATGCAACCACCGTGAGAAGGTCATTTGGTCCCTAAGGGGTCATGACCTTCCCGTTGAGAACCAGTGCAATAGAGAATGACCTGGGATGTGTGAGCATGGCTCTGTTTTGAACTCTCCACCTTGCTCTCCTTCGACCTGCTGTTAAGTCTTTACCTCCTTATGAAGTGGAAACAAGCAAACACTGTCGAAGCAACACCTTGGAAGGTGGGCAATATTCCCATTAACAAATCTGTTCACTAAATAGTGCAGCCTTAATACAACACATCCATTTCAAAAATTGCCTGAAATGTACCACGACCTTCACGCTTTGCAGCCAGGGCAGAGATTCCTGGTACATTTCTTCATGGCGCTGCCATAGAGGACATTTTCAAGGGCCACAGTGACTTTTACCAGCATATGTTCCTCTAAGTGGCTCAAGAGTTTCTCATAAAAACTCAGTGAGTTTGTCAGTTTCATCCTTCTTCTCTTTGAGGAGGAAACAGGGTGGATAGCGCAATGGCTTTTGGAATCAGTGGGCCCTGTGGCCTGCAGAGCTGACACCTAGCAGTTCTAGGATGTGAACAAGGCATCCAGTCTTCTGAACCTTTACTTTGTCATCAGTAAGTTCTTGCTAAACATGCTCAACTTTCTAATTGACACATGACAGTTGTGTACATTTATGGGGTGCCATGTAGTATTTCAATCTACATATTCATTGCATCATGTCTGGGTCAGCATAAGCATTTATTTCCTCAAGCACCTGTCATTTACTTGTGGTGAAATAGCATTCAAAATTCTTTTTTTAGATTTTTAAATGTATAGTATATTATCATGACATGGTGGATTCTTTTTGTTTCCTGAGTTTAGGACATTTCATTTGCCTTAAAGTTACTGAATTAAAAAACATGATAAAACATTTATTGGCAACCCCAAACACACATGCGTGCACGCATGCACACATACACATGCACACACACAGAGAGAGAAAGAGAGAGATGCTACAAAAAAGTATTTGTAGGAAAAAGTGGTTTCATATAAGATGAAACATTATAAATTTAAAATATAGGGATAAGAGTTAGTTCTACCCATAGTGAATTCTTTATCATTCCATTTAATTCTGGTAAAAGAACTAGATAAACTAAAAGGATATGTAGAAAATAGTAAACAGCTATTGAATACTTTAAAATATTTTGCTTATTTTGAAAAAAATTATAATCTAATTAGAAAAACTATTGGTGTCAGTAACACATCTGTGTAGAATCTAAGGATATGTTGATACTATTAACAAAAGTTAGAAAATAAGGTTTTTTGACCTTAGAGCAATCTCAAACCCTTTTAAGTTTACAGGGTTAATAAGTGTGAAATCATTTTGCTCCTGCGAAGAGACAGTCATAGCCCTCAATTCAAGAGAAATATTGCTTTGTGAAAACCCAAACCTTGATTTTTCAAAAGAATAAGTATAGAAAGTTACACCTGTCACTCAGAGGCACATCCAGGACCAAATGACTTTCATTTAAAAACGGTTAATGCAACAGGTATTTTTCATTCATTATTTACTATATCCTTGAACACCAAAGTCTAAAAGAAAAAAAAATTGAGTTGAAAGCACTCTGACTTCAACATATCCCCAGTTTTGGAAAGTGGAGCTCACCATTTATATCTTGACAGGGGATTTCAGTGATTAAACAGATCCCTTCCTCAAGTCTTAAAGTTAGAGTGGACTCTTTACTTCATCCTCGCTGCTTAAACAGAAGCACAGAAGAACAACACTGATACAATAAAAGCACAAATTCAAATAGAATTTTACAATTAGTGAGAAACAACTTTTAAATGAAAATATCATGCATTCCACATAACTCTTAATACGTTACTCTGATTTTGTGCCAAAGTTAACTAAGTGTTTTGAAAAAGCATTTCCGTTTCAGAGTCAGGAAAAGGACAGAAAAATAACCCCAGATCTCTTGAAGTTAGAGATCTAACTACCAGCATCTACAAAACATGATTGTTTATAGGCGACATACAAAGAAACCCACCATCTGGGCTCTTCTTCCAAATTAAGACTTACAACAGAAACCACTGAAACTAAATGTCAAATTTCTTTTTGTTCTTTTTTTTTTTCTTTCCATGCTGCAGAGTTAACATCATACAAATGCTAGGAAGCAGAGGATTTCACAGACACACACCACACATTTAAATGACAGATCTAAGAAAGAAAATCAGTTCTCTTAATAATAGCAGTGCTACCGAGAGATGCTTTCCCCCGAAACAGCAACAACAAGGTAGCAAACTCTAGGTCATACATATCTTGGTCTGAAGCCAAAACACCAAACCCTCCCAAATTGCAGCGTCTATCTCCATAATAGCAGTTCAGTCAAGAGAGTCTGTTTGCTAAGCATACAGTACCATTATGAGGGTTCTGGGTCTACTCATTTCATCGTCACTTTCGAGAGGCACGATTTCATGGGATGGTTCCTCCTGGCGTCTTCTGCAAATGTGTGGACAGCTCCTCTGGACCACAGAGCGAAAAGCTTGAAGCAGAACAATGCTGGCAGTGCAGCCCATCGCTGCATCCTGGAGCCTACGGAATAACTTCTATGTTGATGCTATGTTTGAAAAACAGTGCCTCCTTGTCCCTGAGCACAAGCCTACACAGCAGCTGCAGCCGGCTCGCCCTCCAATCACTTCCTTGAGCTATGATCATCTGATCACGCCAAATAGCTTGGATGCAGAGATGGGGAAGATTTGATCCACGGAAACTGAACACACTCAACAACATCAGAGCGTTTCAACTAGAAAGGATTTCTCAGCGCATTTCAAAAGCATGCTTTCTGTTCATTACAGGGACTGTCTTGGATTCTTGCTTCAGAGTTTTGGGTAAATACATCTCTCTCTCTCTCTCTCTCTCTCTCTCTCTCTCTCACACACACACACACACACACACACACACACACAAACATCCCATAAATCATTCTTCAAATTAAACAACTGAAAATCAGACTTCATGCTAACTTTTCTCCTCCCAAGGCAAAGGAGGTGTATTGACTGACAAACAATTGTTCTAAAAAATGTAAACACTTTCAGAAGGAAGTTTTTCTGGTTACGACGTTAAGTCATTGGTGTTTTACTTTGCATAAATTCCAGAAGAGAAATTGACATTAGAAATGTAGAGTACCCTGAATCAAGACAGTTTATCAAAAGTATGCATGCGATAACAGACCATGTGAGAGATGCCAGTGTTCAGCATGATTTCTTCTCAATGGTGTGGTTGTTCTTTCTGTCCCCCGCCACAGCTCTGCAGCCTAATACATTTTTATATTTACATAGGCGGTTTGCAGGGCTGAAAACCTCTCTGTATCTGAGGTCACCCAGTGCACTCTGCCAAGCTGACCTCTTAGAGGCAGCTGGAAAACATTTTAACATCCTATCAGTAAGAAACAAGGCTTCATAACAACACACTGGGTCTTTGGTAGTTAAGGGTCTAGTATTCTCTGACTTCTGTAAGACTAGTCGCTTAGGAGGGAACCGAAAAGGGATGCTTAGAAATCACATGACCCATCTGGAATGGCCTCAAGATCTAATGGTATACTGAAAGCTAATAGGACAGCAGGGGATACAAGAGCTAAAAATATCTCACGGAAAATGGATTTTGCTTACAAACGAGGAAAGCATGAAATCCCCAGGAGGATTTTCAGTGTTGGGATCTTCTTGCCAAGCCAATTCTTTCAGCCCAACTCTCAGAGATTTAAAGAAAAAAATCAAAACAAAACAACATTCTATTTAGTCTTGGGGTTCCTTGCGTCCAGAATGCGACTGTATGCTGCTTAGCAAAGGTTTGTTCTACTGTAAGGTGAGGTTGACTCAGGCACACTTAAGTCACTTTCCTAGAAGCATATAGCAAAATGCTCAATTAGGCATTAATTACTCAGTAATCTGTCACAACACAGTATCATTTTAATTGGTATGTCTGCCAGAGAAATAAAACATGTTTCTCTTCACTCTTTCCCCTCCTCTTTTAAGAAGTACTGACTGCCAATAGTTTTCATCTTGCTCTGTTTTGAGCAAACATATTTTAGTGCTGCCAGAGAAAGAAGAAAAAAATGCTAGCGGTGCTGGCAAGTCCTTAACTTCCTCTGGACTTTTGTCAGCTTGCCTGCTCTCTAATCTAAACCATTGCCCTTCAGACGACTGGGGCATTTACTGACAAGAGGCCACAGTTTAGATCATCTGGATCAAGTGTATTGAATAAGCAAGCGAAGTGCCAAGTGTCAGCCTGTGTTTGAGCGTGTACCCTTTGAAACATGGCTGCGTCTCTGGGCTCTATGAATGTGACGCTCACTCTGCCCACCTCCCCGCAATCTCATAGTAGCTCTCCCCTCTCCATGGGTAATGATCCTCTGCCCATGAGCACTTACCTCCAGCTCCAGGCAGACAATGGAGAGGGGAAGAGTTCTAGCTCAGTCACATGCCCTGGGGGTCCAATGGCACACTTGTATCCTGAACTTCCTTCTGGTCACCTCTCTCTAAGTCTGGCTAACAGTCAGGGTGGTGTTTGGAATTAGATGTTTTGGCAGATGGCATGGTCTTTAGGGAAACACATGGATGCTTTCTAGCTATTAGAAGCCTGTTTACATCGATCCTCTCTTTGCCTCTGAGGAATCTGCTCCTATGATTGACGGGCTGCTAGGGGAGGGCTTACACTACCCCCCCCCCCCCCCCGTCTTCCTTTCTCACTCCTTCATTCTTTCCTTCTGATTCCAAGTCTCTATTTTAAGAGAATACCCAAAGACGAGTTCCTTTTGAATTCAGTGTATAAAACAGGGAACAAAACAGATGAAAAGTGGGAAATAGGAATCAGACTTGTTTGTCAGGTTCTATGAAAAATTGACAGCAAAACAGTAACTAACAGGCTAGATTCTGAGCACTAAGGTTATATGGAAGCAATGGGTGAGTCTGACTAGGGAACATAGAAATCTTAAAGAAGCATTCCCTCATATCAACATAGCATGTACATTGGTAGAAAGGAAATATTTTAAAATAAGCTGTATATCTTTCATCAAGAGTCTGCTGTTTTTCATATGAATCATAATTTGGCTTCAAATATGACCCAACTTGTATATAACTTATGGAAATTTTCCTTTGCTTTCATCTATGTCCTTTTCCTAGGTGAACATTAGCTTATGATTTCATTAGACACTGGCTGACTAAATGCAAACCCAGTAGGAGATATTTTGATTTCTTTTTCTAATGTGATATTGTCATTAACAATGTGAATTGCTAAGCCTCTCAAAGTGTTGGGAGCAAGTTTTTGAGTTGTTAAATACATACTGTTTGCCAATTCATTATAAAATCTTCAACCATGCATGGGGGTGGGGAAGGCTTGGGAAAGCCATGTTGTGTAGATGTGGATTAACTCTCATGTCTAAATGAGACAAAAGCATGGAGGAAGGAAGAAGCCATTGCCAAGTTACTGTACCCCAGGCAGAAAGGTATCAGAGGAAGTAAAAGGAGAGTGAGAAAAGATAGTAAGAAGAAGAGGAGGAGGGGAAGAAGAGAAGAGGGAAAGAAGAGGAGGAAGAACAATAAGAAGAAAAGAGGAAAGAATTAAGAGATAGGATAAAAAGTCACTTCCCAAATAGCCCATTTTACCTGACGAGTGCCTGCTCTTGACTCCCAAAGCTGCTCATTGACTGGGAAGTGTACATCCTGACAGGTGAATGAATTTTTCAGAGTATTTGTTTTAGTTGTTTCTGTCCTAAAATTTCCTCAAGTGTAGGAGCAGATATTTCTACCACTAGGGTAATGTATCCAAAGGTCTTTTTTCTTCTTTAATAGGAAAGGAAACACATTTAATTTAAATAAATACTGCCAACTGAAAGTATTGGCATGCCGTAGCTTTGTTAAATTATGTAGGAGTTGTATGTTTACATCTATACATCTCATCTATCTTGCCACATATCTAAATCTAGCCTGATCATTCTGAATAGGACTGTAGTTTGCAGGATGAGGGTGAAGTATGGCTTCTTTGTCTTCCCAAACATTTGGTGCTTTATGCCTTTTCTTGATAAACATTGTAGACCTACAGCTGGGGTCTGGGGGTCTTCTGCTGTACTGAAAACCAGGACTGGTCATGGAGAGGTTTGGGGTAGGAAGAGAGAAGTTTTGGCATTTTCTGGACATCTTGGTGACATAGCCTTCACTTCTTTGCTCTGTGTGAGCTTTAGGTCACTATTTCAAGACTGTTTCAATTGTAATGAGTTATGAGTAGATTTTCCTCATTAATAGAAAATGCATGGGAATGCTGAGATTTTAGATTATTGGGCAAACTTCCATGATGAAGATGGACTCCCCACCACATGGCCACACTTAGAGAAGAGGGTATTTAAGCAGTAGTTAAAGGTTAAGGGGTGTCATAATTGAGGGGCCCTAATCTGCTAAGACAGGAATCCTTATAACAGGAAGAAACACTGAGGTTTGTCTTTCTGACTTTACATACAAAAGGTAAAGGGGCCGCAGAAGATATAGAAAGAAGGTGAGAAGGAAATTTGAGTTTCCAGTCTCTAGAACTGCAAGAAAATTTATGTAGTCTAACCCACTCTGTGTGTGTGTGTGTGTGTGTCTGGGTGTGAAATTGACAGTAAGATATTGCTTGGAAAAAAATCACATTCGAACAACAAAGTCCCAAGTGAATGACTGAATGACTCCACACTAACTCAGAGGAAGGTGCTCAGCCCCCTCAGTTGAATCAACCTCATACTCCTACCTACACTCAAAGCAAGAATTCTCGGGGCATTGGTCTCCCCCCCCCCCCCGCCCGTGCCATGTGCCTTCAAGCCACCTGAGCTCAGTTTTCCCATAAGCAGAGTCTGCAGGCCCAGAATTCTGACAGCAGATACAGCACATTTGCCACCTTCCTTCTTCCCCCCAAACCACGTGAAGACATCGCAGAGTAGTGTAGAAGGGAATAAAGAGGAGGTATGTGGGTGTGCGCGTGATGGGGGAGTTTTTGCCAGCAGAGGAGAACTGGAGTACCACTGAATGATGGAAAGTGAATGTGATCACACTAAGCAGTAACCAGAAATTAAAGATTGAGGAGTCACACAGGTTCAGTGGGAGGTACAGCAGGAGAGTCCAGAAAGGGCTCCCCAGCTGGAGGAAGCAGGCAAAGGGATGAGAGAGATCAAATGGTAGGCGTCTTTATCATTCAACAGGCCACACACCAGGCGCCAGCAGCACTTATGGAAGGAGGAAGTGGCTTCCACTATACCTGGCACCCATGTGTTTGTACCTCACAGAAACCCTCGGTATGGTTAAGGTAGGGCAGTATCTAGCTTGTCTACCAGTCTGGTTCACACATCTTTGAACCGAATCTACAGCTGACACACTGGTTACTCTAAGAGCATTACCAGAGTTTGTCAGTCTAACCAAATGAAGAAGGAACCTTCCCGTGTCCGTCTGTCTCCACAGTCAGATACCCCAATTACAGAGAGCTTGCCATAGATATGCTTAACTTATAGAAAAATGGACTGTACATCGAATCAATATGTCTGAGAAACATGACTCCAGTCTAAAAAGATTCTTGTCCTGATGATAGCTTGGTGGAAAGGCGGCCAGCGAGCATCGGGTACAAAGGTAAAAGGCACCTCAGTCTCAGAATCCAGTTGAATTGGAGACTCCACGAGAAGTAGGAAGTTTATCATCAAGGAACTTGACTACATCCTCTGAACCGCAGTGGTTGGCAGTGTGAAATGAGCATACACCCTTTATACTTGAGTATATTAGTGTAACTACTACAACTAATATAATTGAGACAACTGAAAGAGAGTCTGGGTCATAGCAGTTATTGAGAGATCAAAAGTAGTGTTTCTTCTGTTAGTCAGGGTGACACGTGTTTGCTCGCTTCCCTTCATAGCCTCTGGCTTCAGCATGGAAGTGATACTGCCCCTCAGGAGCTTCTCCTGACAGACCTTGCTTCATAGCCCTAAGTCTCAACCCATGTAACTGTACCCGCTTGTCTGGGTCCAGCACAAAAGCTGTAATGTTCTGATGGATTTAATATTAAATGATGTTTCTGTAAACTCTAAGACTGTGCCCACTTGGCTGACTATATATCCTGTGCTCCTTTTGCGGTCAATCCTCTGTGTGTGATACAATGGGGTGGATCCCTCAAGAAAATACAGCAGCACAGAGCACCCATGGTGTGCTCAGCACCTTCATTTATTTATACTTCCACCTATAAGAGAGTGCTATTATCACCCCCTCTTTACAACTGAGGAAACTGAGGTACAGTGAGCCTATAGGACTCAAGGAATTGCAGCTACAGTGAGTCTCAAAATCTGAATTTTGTTACCTGCTTCAGAATCTCATCTTACATGCAATTCTGAATGTTAATCATGTTGTCTCTAACTTTTGCCTTCCAAAGGCAGGTGTATGCTAGACAAACCTTGGCTGTGATGCACAGCATCAGGGAAGCAACCCCCAAAAAAACACTCTGTTAGGGCTCACCAGTCCTCCTTAGAAGACTGTGAGACTTCTGGGGATCACAATTGCAGAGGGAACTTATCAGTCCTAGAAAAATATTGGGGTGATGATTGCTTTAAGTCACATTGTATGGGGATTTAAATAACTTTACATGCAACAAATTTGATAAGTTTTGGTAAAATGTATTTATCATGAGTAATGTTCACAAGCAGAAATGATTTCAGTCGCCCAACCAACATGGCCACCAATGTGTATATTTGGAAAGTGAAAATTCAGTTGGCGTATTATGCAATCCCTTGCTGACATTTATGATTTGAGAAGATGAATAACGCCGAAGTGCTCCCAGCACAGAAGGGCTCCCAGCACAGAAGGGCTTCTGGAGATTCAGCTAACAACATGGCCATGTCACAACCACATAGGACATGAGCTACTTGTCTTCAGAGACAATGGCCATCAGATGGTGACCACAATCTATGTTGATAGAGCTCTCTTGCCTCCTAGACTTTGTGTGCTTGTCTTCTCACCCCCATGTGCTGTACTCTGTTGAGTTCTGTGATTGGGAAAAAATGGGAAAAGACCTGGATACCAAGGCAGTGAGCAACAAAACCCATCTGCTTATTTAAACTATAACAGATCTTTACATGGGAATACCTTGAAGGCTTACGGGATGAACAAATCCATCACTAGAAATATAAAGATAAAATCATCATTACCATCACCACCACCACCATTACCATCACTACCACCACCACCACCACCACTGAGCTTTCTTGTTAGATTTCTCAGAGGTTCAGCTGTTTCTAGTTCTCCAAGGCAGGGACTAGGAAGGATTTTCATCCATGTCTATGTGCAGGTGGGAAGTCCTCTCACACAGAATCTGAACTAAATGGCTAGGGGGTGTGTTTCGGGGCCCTCTTAAATGAAACGTGGAACCTACCTACATCAGAGGGATTCTCCCTAAAGTATCAACTTGCTTCTCCTCTGCCTACATCGAGGCAAGGATTTGACGTGCACTTCACAGGTTACTATGACCTACTTTCCCCATATTTTTGTTTATAGAGCTCTTCCCTTGCCTTATTTCGCTCTTTAGTTTCACTTAATTATAGTGTCCCCCTTCTTCCGGGCGTCTTTCCCATGTGCTGACCCAGTTGTACAATGATTCCCATTGGGAACAAGCATGTGGTTCTTTTGTTTTAAAAACACAGGTGTGGTTGCCAAGCCCTCCTTTATCTTCATTGTCTTCCCTTTGGCGCTGGTGCAGCACAGAAGCCAATTATTCTCCTGTTGGTACATTTAGATACATCAAAGAATTATCCTTCATTCTCTCTAAGTGCGCTTCCTGCTGAGTGCATGGATAATTTAAATGTTCCATTAATATCATGTATTACATTTCTCAGGTGGCTATGTTACAATGAACATAGTAAATCTTGCTGCTGCTTCTTCCGAATGATGTAGGAGTTAAGCAAAAATTCAGGAAGCAGGCTGCCAAAGTGTAAGTTCCCATGGAGTCATTTGCTGCATTTCTCAGCCTGAGCAAAAATTTAGCCTGTTTTCTTGTCTGTTAAAGCATTAGTACCCACGAAGACCCAGCACACACGGCAAGAGCTCATCCCAGCATCAGATACCAGGTAAGTATCCTGTACATATCATCATTGTTGAAAACAAAGACTTAAGAATTTCCCGACATTGCCTGTGTTCTCCCCACCTCCTTCTGAAATGTTTTTCCCCCACCTGCCTTTTCTTTGTCCATGGACACATAATGTTCCCTGAGTGATGGGGGAGTAAAGATTTTAGATATGCTTCCCCTGTGTTTTGACGTTAGTTTCCATGGTAATGGGTCACAAGTTCCAGAGGCATATGCAGTCATTTTCCACAAGCAAACATATTTAAAATATTATAACAATGCTTGGTTAGCTTAAGGTCTCTCATTTTGCAACCTCAAGTATTCTAATCACAGCCAAGTCCCAGGAAGAAGCAGATGCAGCTTCTGCATAGCTAGAAAGAGATGGCTCATGTTCTATTTTACAAAGCTTCTGGGAGCATTTAGGGGGCAGGTTTTCATCTTGGCACTGCTACCATACATGGGAACCTTCAGAACTTGCTGAGCTGAACTGGCAGTAGCTTTGGGTCAGAAACAAAACAATTCCTACTAGTCTCTTGCTCAAATAGGAATATGGAGCAGTCAGAAGTAGAGGGATGTTCTTGTTGAAGGCAATCACACATAGTTCCAAAGGACTGTGGTCATTTCTGCCATCAAGCCAACCTACTGAGAAGCATTAGCTAGACAGGGCTTCAGGTGTGTTCCTGGTGGGAGTCAGGAAATTGCATTGTTACAGTGTTGGATTCTAGGAAGTGGCTCAAGGCAATAAATATAAACCTTGAGGTCAAAGCGATCTGACTTGGACTCCTGGTTTTATTGTCTGGAACACGACTTCAGTTTTCCTCAACTCTCCAATAAGAGTTGTAACAAAGGAAGTGTTAGCACTGGCATAAATATTCTTAACCTTTCTTTTTCCATTACTTAATGCAATTATGTTTATGCTACCACATTCTCCCTGCTAAGTATCTAAAGGGAAAGTAATGATCCTGCAAATCAAGGTACAAAGACAACACTCAGTCAAAAGAGAAAGCTTTAGCATTAGAATAAGATACAAGGCCAGGAGAGATAGAGCAGGAAGTGTTACTGGCTCTTCCTCACCAGGGAAATGGGCTCCAGTATGTGGATGAATAAAACTAACTTACAATATGAACCACCTGCAAAGGAAATGATCAGTCACAAAGGAAAGGACTGGTCGTAGTCAACCCACCAAAAATAAAAAAGATTAAAAACCAATCAAGGCTTCATGGTATCTGTGAGCTTGAAACAGGATAAAGGTCGATAATGAATGATATAGTGTTAAAGTCTGCATGATAATGAGCAATCACAATGACACGGGTGTTCCAGGGAAAATCAGATGATGTCCAGTAGCCAAACTAGAGCATTAAAGAAATCTATGAGACTTTCAAGAAGTTCTACTTTAACAAGCACCTCTTATGATTAACGATGAAAAGTGATTAAATTGAGTAAACTGAGCTATTTTCAAAAGTTAGCTACGGGAAAAATATCCTCAGATGATAGTGGATAAATAAGCGATTAACTGTACCCTCAGTGCTTCTTCCATTTCATTCTGCATGCTCGCTTGGGCTTTTGAGTTGTGGCAGAAATTAACCACCCACGTCCTAAACATCCCTACTGAAATCTAGTTTACGATAATCATAAGCTGCTTTTCAAACAGAAAGATGACAGTCTTCAAAGCCACTTATAAATGTTCTCCCAAAGCATCTCCAAAGAGGAGGAGGCTAGCAACTTGAGCGCATCAGAGCTTTGCTGTTTCTCCGGCTCAGAGGAGGAGTTCAACATGCCCCCAGATTAGGATACTTGGAAGGAAAAGGAACTAGTCAAGATATAGCCAAGCATGAGGGAGTCATAATCTTCACCTTCTCTTTAAAAGTTCCTGGTTTTAATAAGCCTAGCTTATTCTGCTGGCCTGTGAAGCCAACGTTGTTCCACACGAGGCTGTGCGGCCTTCGCTCTTGCCTGATGTGGTAGGAGAACCATGGACGAGGGTTATTTCTTAAGTGATGATAGGTAAATGAGATCATCCACCCAGATGGTGGGGGATAGAAGAAAACCCAGTGGAAGAAGTCCTACAACCTGTGAGCTCACTGAGAGACAACCATAGACTCCAGGCACACAGCCAACGAGCCCAGTGTGCCTTCCATCGCCAATGGCACCCGCAGCATGGAAAAGCAGAAATGTTCGGTAGTGGGTGGAGAGAACACTGGCTTCTAGCATTCCAGAAGAATGCAAGGCGGAAGGCAGGATGTTGGTGTTTACCCTTTAGGCAAAGTGTCATTATCCTGTTTTCTATGCAAGTGCAGAAGCGAACAAACAGGAAGAAGGCTCATTTTTCATAAGGAAAGAGAAGAGAGATTTGATCATGGAAAGTATCTGTCTCCCACCTTCCTTCTCTCTGTCTTCCACTCAACAAAGCTCAATGCCAAGCTGCCAGATGGCAAAGCCACAATTTAAGAGAAAGTTCACTCTGAGACTTATTGGTTGTGGGAAGGGAGTGGACACAAGGCCACCAGACTAGTATTGCTTCTACGTTGAAAATCCCTGAAACAAGGATGCACCAAACATTGCCCAAATCAAGCTGCATGTATTCTTAGGTTTTTAAAACATGCACGTGGTCAAGATACAATCTTAAACTACTATGCAAATTATCTGAACTGAACCTTAGCCAGGGGATGGTGGCCACCCAACAGAGGGATGAAATGGGACACTCAGGAGTGTCCTGTGGCTGACTGTCATTGCTCAAGGATCACAGCCCTCTCAATAGCAAAGGCAATGTGCTATATAGCTGTGTAATTCATTCACTGCATGTGATTTATTGTTAGACAGGGTCTCACTATGTAGCTACAGCTAGCCTGAAACTTAACCGTATAGACCAAGCTGTCTTTGAGCATTATGTGCTTCTGCCTGTAGTAGTATCAGAAAGTTCCACAGTAGCCTGGAATGAAGGATAACAAAGGTTTGTTGATTTAGGGATAAACTCACAGTAAGGGTAGTGATTTGCAGTCCTCTGCATGCGCTGGAAACTGGAACTAGATACAGCAGAAACAAAAGGGGGCCGTGCTTCTTTCCATCTGCATTTATACATAGTACATGAGACCACACCCAAAGTGGGCCGGTATCTTAAAGACCATTGGTTAAAGGAGTTCCCACAACATCTGCCTACTGGAGACCGGGGTTAAAAGTGTATATACCACCATGTCTGGCATGATTTAAAAAAAAAATAAACAGCTATAAATTGAAAGCGGGAAACATCTACAGAAAATGTCTCTAAAATACACTCCTATCAAGGTCGTTTCTTTCTACTAGCTTCCATGTTAGCATGATTTGGCAAATAATCCTTACTGGTGATGCCTGTTGAAAGCTTTCAAAGAAGAGTTTGTTGGTTCCTGTCCAGTGTCAGCAGATAAGTTCCTCCTGCCTGTCGGTATATGTGGTACATCATTCTTTCATCCTATAGCTTTTCACCCCGTAGCTATCCCTCTCCTTGGGGAAGTAGATACCCAGTGTTGGGGAGCAGAAGCAGGCGTATCCTTGGGGCTTGTTGCCAGACAGCCTAGCCAGAAAGTTCAGCTGAATGACTCTTTCAATTACAAGGTAGAAAACAGTAGAAAGAGAAACTCAGAGAGACTTTTGGCTTTCACAGAATAAATGTGGTCCAGGGCTAGAAGACACTAGACCTGAAGGAAGATTCTCAGAGGGAAGACAAGTGGCTGAAATACAGTAAAGGACTTGAGGAGAGAGGAAGCAGAAGGCAGGGTATGTGGGCATGAAGATATGGAAACATTCTGCCAAGCAGAGATGCACCGCTCCAGCGGCTGCTTCTCTCTGCTTTCTCTCATGTCGGGTTCCAAAGCTGTAAAATTCTTCTACACCATCAGATTTACCAGTGACTGGCACACCTGCTCCCCTGTTTCAAATATTTCAGTTCTTAACAGGCCCCTTGCTTGTAACTGCTACTTTCTAGGAACAAAGTGCAGGAGACTGGACAAATGACAACCTGCTTCCCATTCCTAGTTAGAAAGCTAGCCGTAACAAGGTTTTCATTTATTTCTTTAAAAATTTGCCTCTGTTGCTGGTATGTGAGTCAGCACTAACAGTTGAATGAAAATGCATGAACAAGTAGCAAACACATATCACCAAAATGTCTCAGCAGCATCTGGGATTTCTTGGCTCCACACTGCGGTGTTATTTGTACGATTGTTGCTCTCTTAAAATATTTACATATATCCATCCCACATTCTTTTTCTTTATGATGAGAGGGAAGTTCTCATGCTTTCTGTCCCATTTCTGTGAACTCTTGTCTTCCAGGGTCACATTCTGTCAATCACTGCCCTCCCCTCTACTGGCTCTTACAAAATAAATGAAATAACATTTCCTTTAACCTTGAAATTTCTGTGACATTCTTTGGCCTTCTTTCACTGACAAACAACAGAAAACTTCATCTATAGACCTCAGCCTTCCCTTCATCCTTTTCCCTTTACTCTTAACCCAAAGGTGTCTAGTGCCAACACTCAACTCCACCAATGGGGTGCCTATAATTCCAGGAACTGGTTTTATATAGGAAAGGGGTCATGGCAGTTCTGAGATGCAGATCCCTGACAAAGCATCATGCGTGAACTCTCACAGAGATGACCTTCTTGGGAGGATGGTCCCAAGGATGGCATTAGCAGCACCACTGCAGGGAGAGATGCTTTGCTTTATGGCCATGTCAGCTTTCCTCTTCTATGGTCGCTCTCTTCCTTTCCTCAGCGAATTAGTATTGACAGGGTGCTGCTGGATGCTGTCCCGTGTATACTGAGACTAGAATAACACACACAGGGAAACAGACAGCCTCCTCCACACTCACATCTTATACAGTGGTATAAATAAATACAAACAAAATTCTTATAAGCCAGTATTATACATAGATATTATTTTTGATGGATTATTTAAATGAAGTGTTGTATGGTTTACTGACAATAACTTTGATAAAGAAAATTTTAAATGTGAAAAAGCAACCTTTCCCAGGTTCCCAACCTGAGAGTTGCAAGTTTTCAGACCCTAACAGAGAACACTAAACCATATGGCACTGCACAGCAAACATGCGGAAAAGCTCAGGCGTGGGTTGAAAGCATTATCTTGTGTAGTAGCATAGCACCCTCTGGATCATCCTTCAGACTGCACTTTGTCTGCAGTCACACAGAACTAAAGCAATTAGTGTTAGATTCACAAGCGAACTTGAGATAGAAAAGTCACAGCGTTTTCAAGGGGGAAAGAATGTGACTTTCTAGTTCATGCTCCTTTTATGTAAAAATGCTGCTGCCTCTAAGGAAGACACACATGAGCCATTTGAAACCACAAGGTTCTGCCTTATCATCTATAACACAGCACTGAGATCACTCATCTCTCTCTCTCTCTCTCTCTCTCTCTCTCACAACACACACACACACACACACACACGCACACACACACACACACACTAGTTTTACACAGCATAGAAAACTGGTTGCAGTTTCACTAATGCCCCTTTTAATCATCTTCTGCTGACTTTTAAAATCACAGAGAAAGATTTCTGAATTTCAAGTTCTCCCAGTATCTAGAAATAAATGTTTTGTTTATCACAACCCTTACAGGATCATTGCAATCATGATCAAAGCCCTTCATAGGAAAACACCAAGGAGACTACCCCAATAAGGGAAGAAGGCACTGCATTGTTCTGAGCATTTTCTCTCATCATTTCATGGAAAGCAATAGTGCCCAGAGGATTTCAATGTGTTCACAGTGTCTCAAGGAAGTCCATGTCAGTAGCAGCGGGGAACAAAGTCCCAGCTAGAGCCTCTGTGTCTTCCCCTCTGAGAACAACACAGAGAACTCAAGCCCTTACTAGGGAGAATAGCCAACCACTAGAAACTGTGTTCATTTGGCTCAGGATTTCCTAATTGGAAAGCCAACCTACTAAGAATGGCTTAATGCTATTTTACGTCAACAAAAGGCAGATGAGGACTTTTATGGATGCTGGAGTGTTATCTTCAGAGTTTTCATCATCGAACTATGGAAAGACAAAATTCATTCCATCCCGACTGCCACAGATACCACAAATAAGGTGTCACACTCCATATAAATTCATTTCTTATATTTCCAATAGATAAAGAAGTCCTAGACCGAGGCAATGGTAGATTTAGAGTCAGGAGAGGAGTTTGCTTTCAGGGTCACAGATGTCAATATCTGTTTCCTCACATGCTGGAAAAAGCTGCCTAGGGCTTGATTCCATTGATTAGGACTCTGGCCTCTAACAATCAGACTCCAAATCCCTCCTCCTGGTCTCATCGCCTTGGTGTTAAGATTTCAACATTTGAATTCTGAAGAGGATGGAAAGCTTTCAGACCACAGTTGCTGTGGAGGGCCAGTTAAGTCTGTGCAGAGGTTTAGATGTGGTTTCTCAGAGGCTATTCACTCTAGATCACGAATGTTGGGTAATGGATACAGGTAGAAAATGAAGATAATAAGGTCCTTAAAGATGAGAGATTGGCTTCAGAAGCAAACAGCTTTAGTAGGTAAATATGCTGGCCTTTTCCACACAAGCATCGCCCCCTGGTGTCCACGGAGGGAGGACGCTTTAAGAGCAAACATCCTTTTCATACTGCCTTGTAAGAAAGAGCAAACTGCTATCCCAATGCCACTTACCCATGCTCTCATTCCTCCAGCTCTTCATCCCCGACTGCACCACTGGAAAAGGCAGGTGCAGCACGCAACAACAAACTTTCTCAGTGCATTTACGGAAGAAACTGCTCTACTTCTGAGAGCATGCTATTGACAGGCATATCATTAATATTTTGGTTTTCCTGGCAGGGATTTGATCAATTGTTCAGTTCTGCTGAGCTCAAAATAATAATGAAACACCGTGTTTTAGCGGTTACTTGCCATGTTGGTGACGGCGGCACCACATCTCAGGAGGGTGCTCCTACACTCATTCCTGTCTACATATGCAGATGGAAAGGAACCAGTGACAGCGCTTGCTCCTCTCAGCTTCCACAGTGGGAGGAGCTGAGATTGTCCTAGATACTCAGTACCCACTGTCGAACTGGTATGACCTGATCAGTGTGGTCTGTACCAAATGGGCAGAGAGGAACTGACCACAACAGCAAATGACACAATGATGTTGGTGACGATGATGATGACATCAAAGCCAACACCCTTAGAGGGAAGGCTGTGCGACTTCCACATTCCGCATCTGTCTGAGGATGGTAACCCATTTAGGAAGGCCACATTTTTGAATCAGTGTTTGGGGTAGACATCCTTTAGGAGAGGCTCAGCACACTCATGGCAGGAAGTGAAGGTGGTTCTTTGCCACACTAACCCACCAGAGCTCTCTAGTGCATGAGAAGAACTACCCTGTGGCAGAGAAGTGGTCCATAATCTTGAAATCATTCCTCCCCGAGTTTACTGATGTTTAAACAGATGAGTGTCCTTTGTGCTTGGGATGCAGCTCAGCAGGCATTCTGGAAGGACTACATTAAACTGAGCCTTCAAATATATGTGCCTACAGAGGCCATTCTTATACAAACCACCAAAGTTTATAATCTCAACTCTTGAGAGGTAGATGTGGGAGGATCAGAAATTCAGGATTACCCTCCACTATATACCGAGTTTGAGGCCAGACTTGGCTACAAAGGGCCCCTACAAAAACAAAAACAAAGATTTGGATATACTTATTTGTGCAAAGGCAAGCCCCAAACACAGAAATATATTTCACTTATTTTGTTTTCGAATGAAAAGATTTTTTTCTAATGATCGTCTTTGTGCTAAGTTCTACAGAGCACTGTTTTTATTTCATTAACATTGCTGATCACGAATGGGCTTCTGGCTTGCTAAATCTACAAGAAATACTGTATTTTACAAGTTCCCTAACATGTCAAAATAAGGCCAAGGATTTCTAAACTGTGGTACAAAGGACATCTTTCTTTTGTTTGAAACATCCGAACTGGAACCTCATTGTTGCTCAACTGTGAGTCATAGCAGGCCTCCTCTTGGATGTAGTCTGCTCCCCCAAAAGTAAATGTCATAATAGATTAAGGGATATTTAATAATCTTAAATTGTGATGGCTGACATTTCTCAGGGGGCCTGTGTCCTGCCCATTTCCATATTTAATCTATGATACAAATATATGGCTACTGATTACCACCATAGTAGGCAGAGTGGTACCTTTTCCCTCAAGACATACTAGTCATAATCTCTATAGCACAGAATAGAGGCCGGCTTTGGAAACACCTGTATTTAGACATGAACTGCGATCTGAAGGGAAGAGCAGGTTGGATCATGAAGAACAGAAGAACCGCAGTAAGAAGAAGAGAAGCAGAGAAGGCCCCACGGAAATGATGGCAGACACTAGACCCATGCGGGCCAAACCAGGAAAAGCCTGGTGCTGCTAAAGATACTGAGTGAGGCCTCTCCGTCCCTCTCCTGAGAGAGGGCAGACCCACTAATTTGCTTTCAGTTTCTGGTTTGTGATAGGGCAAACCAGTTATTCTAAAACCATCTGGCGTAGTCATTGGCTAACGGCACCTGAAGGAAACTCAGGCATGCATCCTTCAAGTTGACAAACCAGAATCTCCGAGAGGCTGAACGGTCTTTCCAGAGCTTCACAGCTAGTGTTAATATATGGAAGCAGAGCCATTTTCTAACTGATAGTTGCCTTACTCCACTTTTGCCACCAGAGCCACGTGCTGGCTTTCCAGCAGACAAAGCACCTGTGTACCTAGGAGGGAATTAAGGAAACGCTGAATGCATGCTGAGACAGAGTTTCAGGGCAGCCTCGTCCTGCAGCTTCCTGCGTCCGGAATCAATTTTTGTTTGCATTAGAAGAGCCATTAGAGTCTGTACATCAGCAATTCAGTTCACATGTGACCCAGCTTCCCAACCAAGGGACAAGACAGTTCTATACTTGGCCCCCAGAGGACCTGTTTTATTTTTCTAATTGTAAGTATCATCGTCTTTACTCATACTGGGCAATATTACAATGGAGGATGGACATTAAGTTAAACGTATAAAGAGTCTCAAATCAATCGAAGTCTCTCATGAAACTAATTTTAGAAAGGAGGTCATTAGATAGATTACAGTAGGTTTGGAAATGAATTGAGGAGAGAGACCTCACATTCTTGTTAGACAAAACAAACTTTAGACCTTTGTATCACAAGATAGAGATTTTACTACCCTCTAACTGAGTGGTTTAGGGGCTATAAACTCCTAAACTCTCTAGGAGCAAATAGAGTGATTTTTAGACTTCAAGTAGAAGAGGCTGACTTGCTGTTCCCAGCACTTCTTCACTGTCAGAGATCTGTGCTCTAAGTCGAAATTTGAGTAGAGATAAAGCAAGGTCCCCAATTAAAACAGCACACCTGCAGCCAAGAGGACCCAAATGCCAAGGCTAGCAGATTATCTGGTGGGGGTGAGAGAACTCACTAGGCTGCAGGCAGAGGCTTTGAGGACATGTGGAGGGAGCCTAGCGACTTGGGAAGGTGCAGTGCATCACAGAATTTATTAAAGGAGCGACAGAATAGTCTTGGATCTGTCATCTTCCATTCTGCTTCGCTGTAAAGGATGCAGTGGCGAGGCGGCCCGTCAGCTCGTGGGAAAGGAAGCAGAGGTTACCAGAAACCAACAGAGATCACTGAGGCCAAATCGGGTCACCATAAACTTGTTTCCTTTTCCCTTGGCCCAAGATAGGAAGATTGCCTGAATTTTATGTTGGCATCTGTAAGATATCCAACTTGTTCCTGAAGACACTATTGGAGGGTGGTTTATGGCGGTGGGCATCATGGTTTTCTTGAAGCCATTACTTTAAACAAATGCATGAATGAAACCTGAGGCTGGGCCAGGCAAATACTTCTGATGACAGTAAGAAACCGGTAGGAGAATCAGGTTGACGTAACCACGCTTCTTAATGCTCTCGTATGTAAGCAAAGTCTAAAGCTCTGCTCTTCAGTGAAGGGTTGAAATGAAATGCTGATTTGAGTAAAGAAAACAATCACAAATATAGAAAGGAAAGATGCTATTCAATGGTGGGTTAATAAAAAAAACTTGGGCATCAATAAGAGCTAGCAATGCAGTAAGGAGCATACTGTTAGGTTGTATTCACAGACTAGTAATTTAGATACCGACTGGGCTGACAAGATGACTCAGCAGGTGAAGGAACTGGCCGTCAAGCCTGATGACCTGAACCGGATCCCCAGGATTCACATGACAGAAGCCGAGAACCAACTCCTTGCAAGCTGTCCTATGACCTCCATGCTCTCCGTGATACAAACACACCTTCACCACCACACCGACTTACGATAAGTACATAATAAGTAAATAAGAGGTAGTCATATTTTAAGACAAAGAGATGATAAGGCTTTCTTGTCACTAATTACACTTGGAATACTGGTCTGGTTCCTGATGACAGAATAGCATGGGTATGGACAAAGAGCGACTCACTGCAAGGGAAGCAATGGCATGAAAACATGTGCAAGGGAAGCAATGGCATTAAAACACTGCAAGGGAAGCAATGGCATTAAAACACGTGCAAATGTAAAATGCGACGAAGCGTGGCTACTCTGAAAAGAAAAGTCCGTATAAGACATACCAATTATTTTCAAACACTTTCACGTGGCGAGAGCTAGAGAGATGGCCCAGAGGTTAAAAGCATTACTTTTGCAGAGGTCCTGAGTTCAGCTCCCAACATCCACCTGATGGTTCACAACCACATGCAACTCTAGTTCCAGGGAGTCTGCTTCCCTAGACACTGCAAGCATGTGGTGCATATACAAACATGTAGGCACTCATACACAGAATTTTTATTTTAATTGGAAAAAGCCATAGCCAGTAATATGAACTCCATTCTCGAAGAGACTCTACTACCATCTGTTCTTGTAGTGGTGTGGCAAAAAGAGACTTCATGTGCACGACAACATGATACACTTGATATATCTCAAATGGGGTAGACTTAAAACAATTCTGGAAGCTCATGGGATCTTTTCTGGCTCAGTATCATCAAGAACATCCTAGAAACACAAACATCACCCAGGATGGAACGGTTCATCTATCGTACATGCAACACCCATGGCCTGAGCAAAGATTTTTTGACATGTGTGGTGCTGCATGTCTTTAGTTATTAACGATTGTTTCCATCAGCAGCTCACCCCAATGCTATAGAGTAAGGACACACGTGCTTTAAAAAGATCAAAACATCTTTTATCAATAATTAGCTGGCTCTTTCCCCACAAAATTTTAGGATCTTCTGTGGCATCTTTTTAAACATTTTATTTAGTAATTTGTGTTTACTTTGGCTAGGTAGAAGATGATATCTTACATAAAAATCAAATTTTTCTTTTAGTTTAAAGGTTACTGCAGAAACAGAACAGAACCATTTTAATGTAGTCATGTTCAATCTTTTACTCATGAGTCAACCTATTCATTCGAGCATTTCTCCCTAGGGGGCACCAGGTAATCACCAAAATTTCACTCGGTAACTACCTAAATTTCCGTTAAATTACCAGTTGGGAGCTCTCATCCCACTTCCTCTATTAAGGTGTGCAGAACTCTCATTATGTGCAGAAAATCATGGATCACAGAGAGGGCAAATTATGGCAGAATTCTGGTAGGTTCTGTAATCATGTAGCATCTGTATGATCGCATTCATCCATATTACAGATGAAAGGGAAGTTCAAGGGGTGGGGCACATAAATAACACAACCCAACCGGAAGCAAGGTCTACTGAGTGCACCCTACGGTTCCATCTGACACCCCACTACCCTCCAACTTGAGGTAGACCCGAACTCAACAGCTTGCTGCATCTTTGTGAAGGGGACATTACCATGTTCTCTCTCGAGCTCTTCTTCGCCGTAACACGTACACAAAATATTCCCAGTAGATTTTGTACCCGTCATGTCTGAGTGAAGAGTCTATTGCCAATAGATTTACAAAACCTTTCAAACCTGGCCAGCTGAAGGCTCTCAATCTCACGTGATTTTTATGGGGCAAACAGCCAATTTAGGAAACATTGAGAAGAGGAGATTTGGCGCCCTCTAGAGAGAAATGCTTGAATAACTAGGCCAACTCACAAGAAAGGTTCAAGTGGGACTGGGTTAAAATTCTGTCTTACAGGATGTTTTCAACTAAAAAGGCATGTCTGATTTTCATTTAATATATAACTTTCTATCAGAAGTAAGGCGCTAATCATTGTATCAAAATATTGACAATAGCTTATACCAAGCCTCATAAGAATAAAACTTACACAGGAAGCTGGCTATTTAAACATATTCGACTGAATTTCTGCCAGCAAAAATAATTAGAAGGTTTCTTTTTTCTGAGAATTCAAAACACAAGAGAATAAAATATTCCTTCTATCCATTTACTTTCTTCAAGCAAATTAGAGTTGGCCTTTGTAACTCTCCTCCATGTAAAATCCTGCTTCTTCTTTCCTAGTGTCTCTCGAAACCCTCAGTTCCCTTTGCTGTGATCAGCAGCAGATGAAAGGAACAGACAAATCCTTATGCTGAGACCACTCCAACAGCAATTAACTGAAGATGACTAAAAGACTTGGTTTTATTTTTTCCATTTAGATTCTATCACACTTAATGAGATGATTAATTTTTTTCTTTTTCTTTTTCTTTCTTTTCTTTTTTTCCAATTTGTTACCACTGTGGAGCTGGAGAGCTGTCTGTGCAGTTCTGGAGCTGAAGAATTTTCGAGTCCTTTATCTCTGTCTATCTCTGTCTCTCTATCTCCCTGTCTCTCTGTCTATGTCTGTCTGTCTATCTGTCTCTCTCTCCTCCCCTCCTTTCCTTCCTTCCTTCCTTCCTTCCTTCCTTCCTTCCTCCCTCCCTCCCTCCCTCCCTCCCTTCCTCCATTCCCCCCCCCTCTGTCTCTGTGTGTGTGTGTTTATTTGTGTGTGTATGTTTAGTTTATTTCCATCTGGCAAAGCACATCATAACAGCAATCACTTGTCACGGAAAGGTACCCTCCTGTGTAGGATATGGCAAGACTGATCAGAGGTGGGGTGACGAGGGTTGGGGTGAGGGGTGCCATGTAATCAATCTATCTTGTCAGGGAATGGAATCTTCTTTCATTTTTGTTAGCATACAAAATCATGGGTTTCATTATGACATTTTCGTGCAGATTGTACTAGTTACTTTTCTCACTGCTGGGTGAAGCAGTTTAAGGGAGCACCGGGGGCAGGGTTTCTATTGGACCATAGGGGGCAGGACTTCTTTTGGACCACAGGTGGCAAAGTTTCTTTTGGATCACAGCTTCAGTGCATACGGTCTATCATGGCTGGAATCCATGGGAATGACTGAACAGGAAACAGAAAACAGAACCGGAAGCTAGAACCTATAACCCTCAGGCTCTGTCTCCAGTGGCCTATGCCTGCCTTGTCTGACATATTTTGAATTATCCCATATAAAAGTATCCTGATACCCTTGCCCTCACTCTTCTAAACCAAACCCAAGGCCTGAAGAACAGATCCATCACCTACTGTGAAGGGACATCACAGGAAAACATCCCAGGTTTTAGCAGTGGACGCCTGGAAGACTTCTTCGGACTCACTGTCGGGCACTGTTTCCTGACAGCTCTGATGGGGACACTGATGTGGGATTTGTTACAGCGGATGTCCCACCCAGAGTCTTCTCCCAGGACACAGGACTGGGTGAATGACCAGCGCAAAGACTTCCCAACATTGAACGTTATCTCCAAAGAAAAAGATGAGTACTGATACACTTGCCAGAAACTCTTGTGGTTTTAGGCAAAATGGAGAAGAGACACATCACACACTTCTTCATAGCTTCTTTCCTTGCTGCTGAGGAGAAAGAGCTGAGCTCCCCAAAACAAAAACACAACAAACAAACAAACAAACAAAAACCCTTTCTAGAGGTATTTGCTCCAGATATCCTTAAAGTGGCTGTTTCCTCAATACAGGGGGCAGGGAAGCTGAAAATCAAGTTATGATTTTCCTGAAACCGTTCTCTCTAGCCACACGAAAGGGAAGTTGGAGTTTGGGTACTGAGATTTGCCTTGGGTTGTGTTGAGGGTTCAATGTTTCAAGGCCTCCTACCTGGGTTTTATAACCACTCTGGGCCAAAACATAACAGACAACAATCAAACATGTCTCTGTTATACTAACTAAAGAAAAGAATTATTCTGAAGGAGGTTTGGAAAAACGTTTGCAGGCGTGCATGAGAATCAGCCAGGGAGAATACATACAGCAACCAAACCAAAATATGCTCCTAAGTTCTTCTCACTTCAGTCAGAATTCCATACTGAATTCCATCTGCATTCTCTTTATTTGCAAAACAAGAAATAAAACAATCCCATAATCCTTTTATGTTTCTATAAAATAACACGTGTTTTCTCTGTTTTCTTTTCATGTTTGAAAAGCTAGAACGACAAGAAAATTCTAATTTTACATCAGATAGGCCCAAAGAGTCCCTGGCATATGCCAAACTGATGATGCTCTCACAGTTTTGGAAACATTTATCCCATTTGATGACTGTAACTAATTACCACAATAATGTGAGCCGTGGGGAGTCGTGCACAGCAGTGTAGCTCAGTCCCGGCTTTTAAAAAATGGCTCTTCACAACAGCCCCACAAACAAGCTGCGATAACCATTGCCTCCTTTTGTACAGAGAGGTGGTTGACGCGGTTTGAGGTTCTCCTGTCACTACGAGTCATCTAGAAGCCCTGGGCATGTAAGAAAACATACAGAAATGCATTTTCCTGATTGGCTACAATAGGATTAAGTGAAATCTCAGTTCTGATCTTCTAATTCTAATTCATATCACAGAAACTATGCAGTTCATCTCCTTGTTAAAATCAAACCATATTCTCTTTTTTACTCCAAAAGTAGAATTCTTAGCTCTCTATAGGAAAGAACCATTGACCCTTTGGATGAGAAGAATCAACGTCATCTCCTAACTACAAATGTCCCTGAGCACTCAGAAACACATTTGTTGGTATTTTTATGTGGTACTCAAGCGATGACAAGAATTGCCAGCCTCCGGGAAACATTTTTAGGTTCTTTATTCTCTTGTCTGTGTACTTCAGTAAACTGCCATTTGGATAATAGCAACAATTTAAAAACTCAAAATTTCACAGAGGTCAGTTATAATAAAAAGTTATTTGTAATAACAAATATGAAATACAGCTTAAAAGCTCAACTGAGGGAAAAATGTTGACAGCTGAAGGAAAAAGTTCCTTAAATTAAATGTGCACTATAAACCTTGCTATTCTTTGACTCTAGGGATTTCCCATGATGTCACTTCTTCCCGAGGGATACCAGATGGTATGGCAGTTCCAAACACTTTTCTTAAGTATCTTTTGAGAGGAAAGAAAAAAATTGAGACATAATTTTGGACATTTCTTTGTTTACAAAAAGTTTGAGTGCTTGAAAAAATTCAATGAGTCGGAAGAAAATTCCCTTACTGTTAATGTTTTTAATTTAAAATATGTAGTACATTAAGACATTGTTACTAAGGCTGTTCTTTAGTTTGTAATAGGTGAGATTAGATCTTACATTTACTATGTAAATACTACTAAACCTTGGCTTGTGCATGGACAGAGGTTGCTGTCTTTAGCCTTAGAGGTTTGCTCACTATTCCTTGACACATTCTCTTGCTCTACTCTCCTGTCCTTAAGGAGTCCAATATTTTCTTTCTCCTCTAGTGGTAATACAGCTAAAGCCAAAAGCCTACTCTTCCGTGCTTTTAAGTATCTTGATTACTTGTAACAACTCCATCATGTGTGGAGTTAGTATTTTTAGTTCTCTTTTGAATTTTGTTCTTCAATACCAGGTGTAAAAGTTTTCATGTGTGTGACACACATTTGCTTCCTTTAAGAATGCATGCGTTCATCCTTGCCACCACTTTTACAGACATGTGCTTGGCATGTGGGTGTGTATGTGTGTGTGAGTGTGTGTGTACAGGTGGTTGTGCATGTGTACATGTGAAGACCAGAAGGCAACCTTGAGTGTCGTTCCTCAGAAACCATTCACTCTGCTCTTTGAGACAGGGTCTCTCACTGCCTGTCCAGTGAGCATAGGGCTTGCCTGTCTCCAGCTCCTCACTGCTGGGATTATAAGGAAGTGCTATATTGCCATTGTTCATAATGTAGGTTCTGGGGATAGAACTCAGATCCTTATGATTGCAAAGCAAGCATTTTACCGACTGAGCTATATTTCTAGTCTTTTCTCACCTTCTAAATATCTTTTTTTAATTGATTTTTATTGAACTCTACGTTTTTCTCTCTGCTCCTCTCCCTGCTTCGCCCCCGCCTTCTTTAGCCCTCCTCCAAGGTCCCCATGCTCCCAATTTACTCAGGAGATCTTGTCTTTTTCTACTTCCTATGTAGATTAGATTTATATAAGTCTCTCTTAGTGTCCTCATTGTTGTCTAAGTTCTTGGGGTTGTGATTTTTAGGCTTATTTTCTTTGCTTTGTGTTTAAAAACCACTTATGAGTGAGTACATGTGATAATTGCCTTTCTGTGTCTGGGTTACCTCACTCAAAATAATGTTTTTTAGCTCCATCCATTTTCCTGCAAAATTCAAGATGTTGTTATATTTTCTGCTGTGTAGTACTCCATTGTGTAAATGTACCACATTTTCCTATCCATTCTTCAGTTGAGGGGCATTTAGGTTGTTTCCAGGTTGTGGCTATGACAAACAATGCTGCTTTAACATAGTGTTGAGCACATGACTTGTGGTACAGTTGAGCATCCTTTGGATATATACCCAAAAGTGATATTGCTGGGTCTTGAGGAAGGTTGTATCCTAATTTTCTGAGAAATCGCCACACTGGCATCCAAAGGGGTTATACCAGCTTCTATTCCCACAAGCAATGCAACATTTAGCAGCAGGGTCCTAAATTAGGCTCTATCAATGGACCTTCCCATGAAAAAAAGCCTTCTCAGCTCTTGGGTACTCAGACCTGAACGCCTAATGATTGCCCATGATACTGTAAGCTTATATTTTATAAAATTATTAATAATTGTCATTTAAAAGGTTTCTAATAAAGCCAATAAACAAAACAAAGAATTTTCCTCATATTATCCCTATAATTGTTGGAAGATAGCCAACATATAGCTCATTTTTAGAATAATGCCACCTTGAAGTCTGTGTGACCAAACTGTTCCCAGACAACAGCATCATTTTCTATGATGGCAGGGTAGATTTTACTTTTAAAGAGATGTTTTCTATTCTCATTTATGTGTGATCAGAACTAGATTAATCCTTTGATTATTGACTTAGCGTGGTACTTTTCCATGTTGTTCATTTTCCTGCTATGCTCTGCAACATCAGCCCATGAGCTAATGCTTTTTATTTAATTTTTAGTTCAGTTAACATGTACTGGTTGTGTGTATTTATGAGATATGGTGTGGTAATCTAATACATGTGTGCAGTGTACAAGGATAACATTACAGTAATGGACGTTTCTATTTTGCAATTCTTTACATTCGGAACCTTCAAGTTCTCTTCTTCCGGTTGTTCATAAAATGCCTCCCGGGTTGCAGTTGACTGCAGTTAGCTCCAGGCTGTTTCTGTTTGACTCTTTGTACCACAAGAAGATGTATACATAGATTACAGATATTTATTTCCAATTTTCTTTTGATATTTTACCCATCTTTGCTTTTGGTATGCACAGAAAATGGGAAGGCACATCAAAATGTCAGCCCAATAAAATTGTTAGCAAAGACAAGCCCCTTTGAGCTATAGATTTCACTCAAATACATTCAAATACAATTTTTCTTTATAGAGGTTTGCTTGAAGGCTTGAATGTGACCCTGTACGCTAAAATTCACTGCCCATCACTCATGCACCACTCTAGGGACTATGAAAACATATTATGGTCTGTTCATCTTAACTCAGGTGACTTAAGGGGTCTCCCTAGCAACCCTGCCACTGTTATATAATTTACCTTTTAAATGCCATACTATAAATGTTTCTATAGCAATGTACACGAGAAGCTGAAAATAATTGATCTAGATGTCAAATTTTATTATTTTATTTATGCTTTTGCATCATATGTAAAAGTTCTTTGGAGCTAGAGAGATGCCTTACAAGTTAAGACCACTGGCTGCTCTTCCAGAGGACTCAGGTTCAATACCCAGGTACATGGAGGTACAACTGTCTGTAGCTCCTGTCCCATGAGGATCTGATGTAAACAGAGACTGCTTGTTCATTTCCCAACTGCTCATACCTGCATAATCACACAGAAACTGTATAAATTACAACACTATTTGGTCAATAGCTTAGGCACATTCCTGGCTAACTTTTATATCTTAAATTACCCTTTTCTATTAATCTGTGTACCATCATGAGGCTATGGCCTACAGGTAAGGTCTTTCTCCTTTGGCAGCTAGATGGTGTTTCCTGCACTCCACCTCTTCTCTCTCTTTATATCTATTTGTTCAGATTTCCTGCCTGGCTTTACTCTACTAAGCCATTGGTCCAAACAGCTTTATTCATTAACCAATAAAAGCAACACATATACAGAAGAACTTCCCACATAAACCTGATGCTGTTTTCTGGTCAATGGATGCTTTGCAGACACATGGTGTACAGACAGACTCAAGCATACACTCATGCACATGAAATTGGAAAACTAAAAAATGTTCTTAAATTATTATTTTATATTTAAAATTAGGGCCATTTTAGAGGCTGGCTCAGTGGTTAAAAAGAGGCACTGCTCTCACAGAGATCCTTAGTTTGATTTCCAGCACCTATGCTAAGCTGCTTTCAACTGCCTGTAGTTGCTTCTGGCTTGCTTAGGCACTATACTGACATGTACATACCCCCAGCCCCCTGCATTAAACAAACAAAATATTTTTAAAGTCATTTTTAAATAAACATTGTAAGGTTTATTCCGTGAAAAAGAAAGGAAATATCTAATTAAAATCGAGGTGAGTTTTTAAAACATTAAATATGATAAATTCTTTTGTTATAATATTCAAGTTTCTCAAGCTCTAGCCAAAAGAGGTGACCTGAAATTAAATCAAGAAAAAAACTTCAAAAGAATTTCCTAATCTAAATTTTACTCAATAATTTCATTTTTAGGAAATGGCAAGAGAAGAGAGGGTCAGTCACTCCTGCTTGGTGCCTTCTGAATATATCCTCCATGGTTTTGGATTGTCAACATGTCTAAAAATTAGTTTAGGATTCCAAATTCTATGTGGAAGACTTCTTAGCCCCTGCGAAAATCCTGCTACGCAAACAAAGACCTTCATGCTCTGTAGATGGAAGTAGAAAGAAAGATGACATTGAGCAGTTGGGGAGAGGGAGGAGAGAATGAGAGAGTTAGATTTGCATGCTATTTGCATAAAACATTTAAGGTAATTTAATGATTCAACATGGCGACTTCTCCAGCTTGTCCATTTTCTTTTGATTTCTAAACTGAGCTCTTTACTATTCTTTTTTTTTCTGCTTTGACTATGTACGACTCGTCATAGAAGTCCGTATCTGAAATATGCCTGCTGGTAAAAGCAACAAAAATAAGTGAAAAGGAAATGCTAGGCTGTGCTTGCTGGATGTGCTTATGCCAGCTCTCCCCTTAGATCCCCTAATGAAGTTAGGTTAATCATTGATGAAATCATCTGCAAAATTCAATCAAACAAAACCTTGTGTTGACTGAGTTATCCTGGTAATCCTGGTTTGGGCCATCATTCTTTTGATAATTGCATCTGCTTTTCTTTATCCCTGCCAACAAAATACAGAGGCCACTGTCTGGCTGCCAGTCCCCGTTCCCTGGCCCTCCATATCACTCCGCTTATAGTGACAGCAAACTTGTCCCGTATGTGTCCTACGACCTCTATTTGACAAGTTCTTAATAGCAAAGTATAAGCTTTGAGCAGAATTATGACATGACGTTCACTGTGCTTTCAAAATGCAGTATGTGTATATTTGCTTGTATATGCACCTGGAAACATTTTATAATTTTTGTTTTGTAAGCACTTCTTCCTTCCCAGTCTTGATAACATATCAACCAGTGAACCAAACAGTTCATCTGTTTTCCCACTATCTAGTTGGGAACATTTTATAATTTTTGTTTTGTAAGCACTTCTTCTTCCATCCCAGCCTTGATATCATATCAACCAGTGAACCAAAGAGTTCATCTGTTTTCCCACTATCTAGAAGGGAGAAATGTTCTTCTACCATTCATGCAGAGTGAGCTGGCATTTCTTGAAGGCCTAAATCCAGGTATAGATTGGCACCAGTCATTACCATCAGCCCCTCTCTAGAGAAGTGGTTCTCAGAGAAGGAAACAAGCCGTCATTGGAAGTGGAGAAGCTCTAGGCCTTTTCCAGACATCATAGAGACTGATCTATAGCTGCGACACTGAGAGCAACAATCCTTTTAAGTGGCTGTATATCTTCTAAGCCCCTTCTCATGGATCATTCAAGGGATGTTGAGAGTTTGGATAGAGAGAAAAACAGCTGCATGGCTGGGCCACAGTGGAGACCAGCCCTCAGCATTTGCTCTTTGGGTTCTCTGTATGCATCCTTGTACAGCTGCAGGATCTCTGCCATTATATGGGGGGACTGTGAATGAGTTCAGGCTGTCACTCTGACCACACCGTGTGATTGTTTCCTGAGCAGATATGGAGAAATACCACACCCCAATGAAAACACAATCTGGGTTCCTAAGATCTGAAACAGACTCTCAGAGCTAAGCAAAAGAAGACAACTGTAAATTTGGGTACTGGCAGCTTCAAAGCTCAAGAGAGTGTGGTTTAATTCTTTTTTTTTTTCCTGGCTAAGATACAAATCCTCAACCCAGTCCCACTGCAGGCTCCTAGGTTCCTGCTTGGTCCACTTCTTTATACTCACTTTGATTGTTCTGGCATCTGGCCCCTCCTGTATCCCACTGGGTCCTTAGCTGTCCCATGCCTACTGTTTTCTTTCAGCATCCTAGCCTGCTCCTCATTCCCCTGATGCTGGATCCCTCATTCTGAGTGTTTACTCCCTCGTCATTGGAGGCTGTTTCACAGATACTGCCTTTAGCCCTGGCTTTTGTGTCAAGCTGGAATCTGAGAGTGAAAAAAATGATCAAAAATTCAGTCTTAGTTCTGAAAAACATTGGTGTAGTGATTTCACGACTGTTAAGCTAAGGATCAGCAGCCAAAATCAAGAGTATGAATTAGGTTGGTTCCCATGCTTTCTGACCAGCTAAGAGACCAATTATCAAAGCTGAACTAACAGGCAGAGGCTCTTAAGACACGGTTATAGATTTCAAGCATGTTTGCAGTCCACATGTGTTCTCTAGAATTAAGGACTTATGACTCCAGCTCAGAGTCAGAGACACAGACCCCACACATACCTGTTTTGTTCAACACACAGAACACTTATCTCCATAGCCTCTCAGAACTTAAAAACTGCCAAGAGCATGCTGTTATTTTCCTTCCCAGGTCCAGAACACTCCCATTAGTGATTCATAAGTGAATGGTCTAAAAATAGATATTAAAATACAAGACGTTTTTAAAAGGTAAGTCACAACACTTTTCACTGTATGCGCCTGTACATTTTATTGAGAATGGTATACACATTAATGCTCATCTGTTGTCCATGTCGTCTATAGAGCTGCATAGATGAGTCAGAGTGGAGCTGAAGGTAAAATATGGTGAGCACATGGCTGGAGCAGTAAGATAATGAGCCAACTACGAAGCAGCATCTGTTTCCTGCCAAACAACTCAATGAGCAACTCACAAGTTTCAAAAGAAACTTTCCCCTATGTGTTGTTCATGACTATTCTCTGAAAAATATCTGTACTTTATAACATTACTTAAAAGAACAAAAGTTATTGTGATGTCCCTTGGGGGATTTCTATTCTCTGAGCAGAGGTAGCTATTTTAAAATCCTGGAGGACAATGGGTCAGCTCAATGGCAGATACAAGATGATGAAATTCTCTAAACTACATTCTAAGCATCTCGATGGGAGATAAACAGAACACTGCTTGCCACCATTAGAAAAACTACACCTTCAGAAATGTAACTTCTGACATGCATTAGGATATTTACTTTAGAAACAAACATGGTTTTCATTTCTAAGGATGCTGGGTTACATAGGTACAGTTACACACACACATATATACACAAACACTCATTCTTATGTGAAAGCAACTTTCAAAACATGTTGAAATGCATATAAGATACAGAATATTGCTTATATAGACTAATTTTCAGTATATCTATAAAAATACAACACACTGGTTTTCAGGAACTTGGCTTGAGGAGAACTAGACAATGATGAAGGGGATTTGTTAAAGTTGGGGGTTGTAGAACTTAGCCTTACAGAAAATGTAACTGTGACAAGAATCGCCACGGCTTTGTTCAGCAGTATGTCCCTTATCCAGTACACATCCCCTGTCCAAACCATGAAGCAACTTGAGGAGCTGAACTTGTGCCCCTAAGTGCTCCATTTGATAACATTTTTCAACTGCAAGAAGTTAAATAGAAATGAGTATAGCTTGTGTCCATCATGGGATGTGGCAGGTAACAAGAAATTGGTTAAATGCTGTGGAAACTCCTTCAACCAATAGCCTTTAAGATACCAGCCCACGTTGGGCATGGTCTCATGTACTATAAATGCGGATGAAAAGCAGGCTCGGGCCTCTTGGCTGCTGGATTCAGTTCCAGTTCCCAGCGCACATAGAGGACAGCAGATGGATACTTTTTCTGTGAGTTTATCCCCAGATGAATAAACCTTTGTTATACTCCATTTTCTGCTATTGTAAGCCATCAATTGGCACCCACCATCTGGGGCATGGATCCAGATAAGACCTAAAAAAAGCTTAAGAAAAAAAGGGGGCTTCTAGACCCACAAAAACAGGAGCCAAGTGCAGCTTCTTGGTAGCCACATTTTTTTTCAGATAGGCTTCATTTTGCTGCTGGTGAGCAGAGGCAGAGCTTCTTTAAGAGAAGGCTTCCTGGTTCATGCTGGCAGCACTAACTCTGGCTCCTTTGGGAGGTCCTGCACTTAAATGGGGTTTGTGAGCAGCATGCTACTAGCTGTTTAGTGGCTATGTAGACCTGCTGCATCCCTGGCAGTGAGCATGGCTCACAGAGGTGAGGAACATACTTCCCTCCACCATGTTGAACTGGGCAGAGCAAATAGGCAGGGCAGCTGAGTTGGCCCTGGTCATACCCACTTAGCATTTAGGAAAAAAACCTGTGCTCCTATTCAGAAAAGGATTTCAGATACACAATAAGACAGATTCAGACATAAAAGACCTCTCAAGGAGACAGTGTGTTTAAAAATGTACATAAACTTGGGAGAAAGAGGGAAAAGAATATAGATACTTACAAAAAACACTTTAAAGAGACAGTAAAAGTAATATAAAAAAGAATATAGTTATAGATTAAGAGAATAAAGAAAAATAAGCCATGTAGAGATGGAAAATAATCAGAGTCTGGATTATACATATGATTGTGGTTTAGAATTTTTTGACTGCAGAGAGACATTTGATTCTGGTACAGGCTGCTAAACAAACCAACTTGCATATTTTAAAGGTATCTTGACTTTAAAATTTTAGTCTAAAGATACACTACTTTGGGAAAGAGGTTTTGCTTTTGTTTCTACAGTGGATGGGAACCTTTGTTTTTCTTCCAGGCTAATGTGATTTGATGGAACAAGACTCCTCAATAGTTCTCTGTGAACCCTAAAACTACTTTGCCCAACAAACATCAGGAAGTAGTTTGGAGAAAACTGCACCGAAATTTCCAAAATGATTGATTGTAAATATTTGTTTTCATTTAAAGGTGGTTGAATGTCTCAGTGTGTGGGTGCACCCCTCGGGGTCCTGAGGTCCTTGCTCGTGCTCCGTCTCCTTCTGCTCCTGATTTGGACCTTGAGATTTCTGTCCCATGCTCCTCTGTCTTTGTCTCCTTTCATCGCCTGATGAAGGTTAATGTTCATGAGGATGCCTATGTGTTTGTCTTTGGGTTCACCTTCTTACTTAGCTTCTCTAGGAACATGCATTATAAGCTCATTGTCCTTTATTTATGGCTAGAAACCAAATATGAGTGAAACATCCCATGTTCCTCTTTTTGGGTCTGGCTTACCTGAGACAATGGGGATGTTCTATCGGGAACTCACCAAGGCCAGCTGGCCTGGGTCTGAAAAAGCATGGGATAAATCCGGACTGGCTGAACATAGAGGACAATGAGGAATACTGAGAACTCAGGAACAATCACAGTGGGTTTTTGATCCTACTGCACGTACTGGCTTTGGGGGAGCCTAGGCAGTTTGGATGCTCACCTTAGGAGACCTGGATAGAGGTGGGCGGTCCTTGGGCTTCCCACAGGTCAGGGAACCCTGATTGCTCTTCGAGCAGATGAGGGAGGGGGACTTGATCGGGGGAGGGGGAGGGAAATGGGAGGCGGTTGCGGGGAGGAGGCAGAAATCCTAAATAAATAAATAAATAAATAAATAAATAAATAAATAAAAAGGTGGTTGAATGTAAGTGATTAACAGTCACAGTCAATTTCTTAAAAAAATAAAGGGGATATGCTATAGAGATGAATACTTTGCATTGGTATGGATTTTGGTCTATTGATACAAATTCAAATTATATTTGTTATATTGAAAATGCTCCTTTTTCTGTTTACAATATTTGTGCACCTATGCAAAGTTATTTTGTCAGATTGTATGCATGCATGTTTCTACCTCTGCTTAAAATATTTTATATATTGATGCAATTTTAAGATATGTTTATCATATTACACTATACATTTCTACCTTTGATCAAGATATTTATATATTGTTTACATTTGAGGTCATTGTTCTCATTTGCTGCACATTTGTTTAGAGATTTATTACTTTTTAAACATGAAGACTTAGTCTTTAAGCTATATAGGTATTAAGAATTATAGGTCAATAAGTCATACATGTTTGTCATACTTATAGTTAGACTAATCAGGTTATTTAGCTGCATAGACATTGTATTCTACACAGAGAAGTAAGCTTCAAACACTTCAAAGAACTATAGAATATGGCATTTAAATAACTTAATATTCTGTTGACAAGAGACATGATTGCTCCTGGCAGCACTGATCTATTCTTGAGAGAATGTTGGGCACCAAAGACACTCCACTTGAAGGTTGCTTTCTTCTTAGCAAAACTGGCTTTTGAGCAAAGAACTTCCCCTGCCTCCATTACTGACAAAATACATGGTGTCCAGACTGGACAAGCAGGATACAAGCAAATGATTGCCAAACCTTGCCAAGACAGAATAAGATGGTTTTTCAAATTTTCTTGTCTCTGAAAGTGGTCTGTAAGTTAACCCTAGGCCTTAGCCAAACTTTGTTGCCCCAATGCTGCAAATGAGACTTTGGGTGATTGCCCAGGTTGCTGATTGTCTCCGGCATTTCTTGTACCTTTTGGAAGTTGCTTGATTTTACTTCTTGTTTACTCAAGAAGCATTAGTTTCCTTCTCAGGTCTTTGATGGGGTGAAGATAGATAGTCATAGTTACTTTCCTCTCATGACTTAGCCAAGTCATTTTTAATATAAGACTTAGACTTCGTATGATAGGCTCATTAATGAAACATTTAGCATATGTTTCTTGCTTAATGTTGTTCGTGATGGTTGTAATTCAAATTTTTTATATATGTTTTTGCCTTTTCTTTTCCCTGGACAATACTTGATATTGTTCTTATTGTATATAGTTTTGTATTAGGTTTAGAAAGCTCTTATTTAATTTCTTCCTTTCCTATGCATAAAACCCTGGCACTCAGCAATATAGGCCCAACTACATAGTAATAATAAATAAATAAATCCCCCTATCAAGCCACACCCTGTCCCCATTAGCCATATCCTTTCGTACCTCCCTCTCTGTGCCCTTTCTGGACTGGAGAAACCAACTTTGTCTCTTCTCCATGAAAATAAAAACATGTCATATTTGAAAAAAAAGAAATCTCTTATTTAGACAAAGGGGGAGGTGCTGTGGGAACTACTTCAGCCAATAGCTTTTAAGATACCAATCCACTCTGAGCATGGTCTCATGTACTATAAATGAAGACAAAAAGCATGAGCAGGCTTCTTGACTGCTGTATTTGGTTCCAGTTTTCAGTGTATCCAGAGAACTGAAGATTGCTACTCTGTGAGTTTACTCCTAGATTAAATACACCTTTGTTATACTCCATTTGGGCTATTGTGGAGCTCTTTTGTACACCAATATTTAAATACCTGGTAAGTTATTATTACATAAATCATTCCGGCCCACACTTCCTAAGCACATACTTCTGCAGCCTCACTCCCATCTGTGACAACTGCCTAACTCAGGATGACCATTAATGATTACTCTTATACCTTATTACTTATACAAACATCCCTTGCTATTTTTAAAAGCTAATTGTTATCTATTTAAACGTGTCACTAAAGAAGTGAAAGAAATGTCAGGAAAAGAAGGTGAGGATAGGACTTTTCTACAAAGACCCTGTCCCCTTCACACCTTGGCTGACTCTGTTTTCCTGGAAGTCTTGCACTAATGTACTTGTACCAGTTTTCTCTAAGAATCCCAAATATTTAGTTTTCTATTTTGTCAGATTTTCACTTTTGTCACTTAATTGGCTGAGACAGAAGTAGAAGAAAGAAGCATATCATTTTGCTGTTTCTGTTTGCTTGTGTGGTGGTGCCAATGAGAAGTGTTCCCCTTAAGCTCGGGTGTTTGAGCACTTGGTTCCCAGTTGGTGATGCTATTTGGGGAGGTGTGTTGTAATAGGAGCGGCGGGGCTGTTTCCCCAGCACCCCGGCCGCTTGGCTAGCTTATGCCCCGAAATAACAACACACAAACTGTATTCTTTTAAACACTGCTTGGCCCATTAGCTCTAGCCCTTACTGGCTAATTCTGATATCCCGATCAACCCATCACTAATAAACTGTGTAGCACCGGTCTTACTGGGAAAGATTCAGCATGTCTGACCTGGCGGCTTGCTTCATCGCGTGCATCTGCCCGGGAGAGGGGAGCATGGCGTCTCTGCTCCAGAGAGCAGAGCTGTCAAGTCTGAGCTAACTTGCTCTTCCTCCCAGCATTCTGTTCTGTTTACTCCACCTACCTATGTTTTAACCAATCAGGGCCAAGGCAGTTTATTTAACCAATGACCTTCCTCCATCAGAGGTGGTATAGTCTTGATGGAGGATGCACATCACTGGTTGTGGGCTGTGAGAGCTCATAGCTCTGGGCCACTCCCAGTTCATTCTCTGTTTTGTGCTTGTCAGTGAAGATGTCATCTCTCAATTGCTGCCTGGTCCTGCCTCTAAGCGTGCTGCTTGCTGTCAATGCTACCCCACCATGATAGAATCTTATTCCCTGTCAGAACCATATGCCAGGATAAATTCTCTCTTCAAGTTGCCTAGATTCTGATATTTTAATTACAATGTAGAAAACAAATAATATAGCTTGGTAAAAGTCCCCATCCCCAGATCATTCCTGGGACAACTGATGTCAGAGCCTGCGTCCTTCAGTATTCCTGACAGCCAGAGAGGGATTGTGATGTTGTAACATTGGGCCAGCCTGAAGTTCATTAGATGATACAAAGACGGGACCCACATACTAGATAACTTAAAGTGCAAAGTTATGATTATTTCTGTTCCAATCAGTTCCTAATATTTTGTGGAGAAACTTTCTGGACCTTTGATCTTGGGGTGAACTGATGTAGTATCCAGGGTTTTGAGACACCCTAAGCAAATCACTGAGTTAGACTCCCACCCCTGCTGTTTTTGCAAATCAAGTTAGATTTTATACTTAGTAACATTAGATCATATTTTCCTAATTACGTATTTTCCCCATCACAGCTTCAAATTCATAACACTCTAATGCCTGTGCTCATGACCTTGGGTGCGCACACACACAGCGTTTTACAATATAGTGGCTGAATTGTGAGATTCGGAATTTGGATTGTAGCTTTGTCTTTAAAATGGTACCATGTTGGGCACGCGACATAACAACTCTATGGTATCGCTCTTGTTCTAATTTGACACAGCAGCCCTTAGCGTCTTGGAGAGTTCAGCATTGTCACCCAGAACCTGTACCCTGGGGCCTTTGAACCAGCTCCACACCACATGCCACACTTGTCATCTCTAGCACCCCGTGAGAGTGAAACTGAGTCTCCTGCATGAACCTCACCTGCCAACCACAGATGTTCATGGTCATGTAGAATTTAACTCTTCATCAAGTCTTTAACTCCTCATCAAGTCTTAAAGTCACAGAGAAGTTTTGAAAAGGCTCCTAAATTCTACCACCAGACTCTCTTTCAGCAAAAATACTAAAGCTTTGAAATTAACAATCTGCCTTGCAGGTCTGCTGTTCTAAACTACTTAACTAAGAAGACATGTGCAATTGAGTTTGACTTAAATATGCCAGCATTTGCATAAGAAATGCTTGGGGCCAGGAAAAGTGTGTGTAGCCCAAATATTCCTTTTGTCCCTAGTTTTAGGCAAAAAAAAAAATTGGAATGCTTGAAAATTTCTTAAACGGAGGCACCTGCTTGTGTTTCTTGCTGTGAATCTCATTATGAGGATTTTCTAAAGGCTGGTTTGTACTGAGTACAGAGGCCTACAAAGCTGATCCTGTTTCAAAATACCAGCATAATCTTGAGGTAATACTAACAGAATACAACCTAAGTAAAACCAATAGATTTGCTTTTACAAAATAACTTCTAATTTCCTAAACATTCACTTTTGACACACTTGCTGTCTCATGCAAATCATCCAAGACAAAGTCGTCAGTGTGCAAAAGAGCAGAATAACCTGTACAAAGGTCCTGCACCCTTTAAACAAGGACATATGAATGAAAAAGCCACGCTACACCTGCCAAACTGTCAAAAACCAAAATCTGACAATAAGTTTATCGTCAAGGCAATGGTACAGAGAAATCCTCTCGTGGACCATGAACGTGGGAAGCGGTGCATCCTTTCTGGGGTCTTTCTAAGGCTGAAGAAGAATTTACTCTGGAAAATTCCATGTCTGTACACAAGAAGGTCTAGAAAACAATATAAAGTAAAAAAAATGAAAGCTAAATGAGATGGAAATGGCTCAATGGCTCAAACAGCATACACACTACCCACCGGTTCAAGAACAGGACATCACTGGATGCTGAAGCGCAGGGCAAAGGTGTCTGTCACAACAAAGATAAATCCTGCACAACAAAAGCTTCCTGGACTCAGAAGCCTCCTAGGGCACCGGAGAGGCATTCCTTGAGATGACGAGAGGAAACAATCTAAAAGGCAGTTTGTAGAGATAGGCCAATTCTGGGTAGAAGAGCAAACAGGAAGGTTGCGGCTGGAAGGTAAGTGACATATGCAGATGCTCAAACATGGCACACAAGCCTTTGGCCCAGGCAGCAAGGGGATAATGGATTTAAATACATGAGATAAAAGATTTTCAGTTGTACCGGAGGATGGTTTAATATGTCTTCATAGTTTCTCCAAGCAACTGCAAAACTCCTAGAAATTAGTGTGCAAGGCTGAGGAAGTCGCTCAGCTGGGAAAGTACTTGCATCCCAAGAATGAGGACCTGAGGTCAGTACCTGGAACTCATGAAAAAGATGGTGAGCATGGCAGAGTATGCTTGTAATCCCAGTGCAGCATAGGCAAAGATTGACAGATCCCGAGGCTCACTGGCTGCTCAGTCTCAAGTACATGCACATAACACACACCTATACACAGACAGCACATACAAACACACACACACACGACACATACACATATATCACACACACATAAACCATACACATACCAAACTATACACACACTATACACCACTCATACACATATCACACACACACACCAAAATGCACACACACACACGTACACACCATATACTGCACACAAATACACATCACACATTCATGCACCACACACACCGAACCACACACACATTCACACACATATATGTAACATACACTACACACACATATCATACAACATTACATATACTTATACCACACACACCAAACCACACACAGACTCTCTCTCCCTTACACACAAACACACACATATGTAGCAACAATCTCCCCACATCACAAGTACACATGCACCCACACATCCCACACACATATACCTCATGTACACACACCAAACCACATAATACCTCACACCTACAAGCACAACATACATATACTCTCACATACCACATACACTGACACACATACACACCTCACACATACACAACACACACCAATTTAATGGTTCATCACAATTGAATGGTTCATCACAATTGGGGGGAAATATTTCAAAAGAAAAGAAATGTTAAATAACTAAAAATGCCATGTTAGAAACGATAGGTTTTACGATGTAAAATCTAAAGAAATTGCAAGCCCAAGGTGCATTTTTCCTTCTATTATTTCCCTGAAAGGCAATAATTAAAATGAGGCCTTTTTAAAAAAAGCACCCAAATCTACTTTTTTTTTTCAAAGGCATTGAACTTGAATGCCTGATCTCTTGTTTCCAGAAAGCAGTTAGTCATCAAACCATGTAAGTAAGGCAAAAAAAGAATGTTCATTATGATTCTTGTGCTACGTGCCCTTTTCAAGCATGACATGAAGTGCTTTGAACACTCAAAACAGCCATAATAATACATACATTGCTACCTGTTTATCTAACTAGGAATCATTTATGAAACTGTAACAGAACTACAGCTTTCTGAAAGACAAGGCGGTGGCTATGCAATTGTGGTTAAGGCTAATCACTGTATTTGCAACGCTGTGGAAACATAGAAAGAAAAGGTCAAGGTCAACTAGGAACTCATGGGAGGTGGCCCAGGAAAAAAGAGCAAGTACTGAAAAGGTGACGGTGAAATTTCATTTTCAGGTTGACTGGGTTTGTAGTCACTGCTGGGCAAGGCTCTGTGAGCATCTTCTGGGCAAGTCTGTGTGAGCATCTTCAGAGAGGTTTAAATGAGGTAGGGAGACCTACCCTGATTGCAGGTGACCCCCTCCTGTGGCCCATGGTCCCTGTCTCTTTCTTCTACTTTGCTTTTTCATCAGAAAGCACTTCTTGGGGGGACAGTTTATTCTTTTTAGTGTATTTCTGAGCATCCTACAAACACGTCCATACCAAAATTCCCAGAGCGTACGAATGTACTTATTTGCACAGAAAAGGAGATATTGCAGATGTGTGTAGATTTAAAGACCTGGATATCATGAGATGATCCTGGTTATCTTGGTGGCCATGATATAAATCTTTATAAGTGAAAGAGGGAGGCAGAGGAAACGGTGAAAGGGATGTAACATATGATGAACTTGGCCCACAGTGGTATGCTTTGAGAATGGATAAAGGGAGCCAACGTTAAAAAAGGTAGACTTCAGTCTACATTCAACAAAAAAAAATAGGATCTTCCACCCAACAAGCTCAGGGATCTCGATTTCATGACAACCCAAATGAGCACCAAACAGATTTTTCTTGAATGTATTCATATAATCAAGGCTGACCCCCTTGATTATAGCCTGGTCAGACCTTTACAAATATCTCACCTACATGCTGCACCAATGTGGTTCAGCACTAAATTTGTTTTTATTGGCTACGGAAGCAATGGAAATCCATTTACAAAATCCACATCCTACCAAGCCAGGTTCAGCCAAGGGTCAATCAGTTCTCAGGGTACTGGGAGATCAGTTATAGTCATTTTAGTTACTAGACCTGGTGACAAAAAATTCAGGAATGGCTCAAACCCAATGGCACAACTAAGTCCTTTCTGCATTCACGAGCTAAGAGATGCATGTTCTCAGCTGGATGACAAAGGCGGGGGGGATCACACATTTTTGAGTGACCTGCACAGAGTTTCAACAAACAGTAGCAAATAGCAGCCCTCAAATGTTAAAGATATGAAGTAGGCCTGTGTGCTCAGCTTAGATGGATGCAGCCTACGGAAGCTCCTCAGCAACAGTCCTCTGCGGGTTGGAAGGCCCCTTCACTCTCATTGGAGAGTCCAAGGAAGTACAAGCAGAATTATCTACCTCCATTTTACGGCACAAAATATCTTCACTTGCAGATGGTACACTTGGCCAATGGCGTAGAAGCATAGGCCTAGAGACTGTCTCATGACCCTGTACTCCTGACCACAACCCTCTGTACCTCTTGTGGCTCAGCTTCCTTTCTTTTTCAGATGAACTTTCCCTTTAGTTTAAATGTTTCTTACTGTAAAATATCAAGAGGAGTTTCACAGTTTTTTTTTTTCTATCCTTGTTCTCAGCATTAATTTTAGGTCGTACTTGTATATAATGTTGCCAGTAAAAAAAATTAACATGAAACTTAGCTTACATCACAGAACACACATTAAAAAGTTAAATATTCTATGTTAGCTAAGATGTATGTCGTGGGATATTTTGTAAAGACATAAGTGTCTCAAACACCCTAAGAGTACAGATGTGTGTGTGTGTGTGTGATCAGTGGCTAGTGAGACTTCGAGTGTTTATTAAGGTTTTCTTCATTATATTCTTACATTCATTATATATGAGATGTTAACTTAATAAACCCCATGATGTGGATTCCCCTCTGTATACTGCGAATATGTTTTATTATCATGGTTAATAAAGAATCTACTTTGGCCTATGGCAGGGCAGAATATAGCCAGGCAGGAAAAACTAAACTGAATGCAGGGAGAAAGAAGGCAGAGTTGGGCAGATGCCCGGTAGCTGCTGAAGGAGAAAGATGCCAGAACCTTACCGTAGGCCACAGTCTTGTGGCAATACGCAGATTAATAGAAATGGATTAATTTAAGATGAAAGAGCCAGGTAGAAATACGCCTAAGCTGTTGGCCAAGCAGTGTTGTAATCAATACGGTTTCTGTGTGATTATGCACAGTCTCCATTTACAACTGCACAACATTTTCTATGTGTAGATGTAAAAAGAGACCCAAATGCATCAAAAAGCAGAACTTTAAAACTGAAAGCCATACAGTTCATATAACATTGAGGAATATCCTCTAATCTCAAGCAGGGAAGGCAACTTTTCAGCATAAATAATAACATTAAAACAGGACTTGTGTGCACTGATGAAATCACACAGCTGTAGGAAATCTGCCCCCAGACCTGCCCTTCCTTTTGAATCTCAAGCACTCTCCATTATGGCCCTGGGGACAAACGGCTATCAAAACTCTGTGCACCCACAATTCCTCCATTTCAGTCAATTACGCTCTGCTAATATCATTTGCAGAAAAGACACCAACATCCCAGGCCAAACACTCAGGCAAGGAGCTGGGGTCACAAAAACACCTAGCGCTTGTGTGGCCCTGTCTTATTTATTAGGTTCATGCTTGTCAACACTTCAAGACTAGGCTCTCTGTCTTTGACTGGCTTATTATGGGGATCTTTAATTACATGCTCCTCAGTTTATATTATCCAAATTGCCACTAATGAATAGAAATTGTACATTGCTGTTTAGAAGCTATTGTTAGAATTCTTTCCCTTGGGGAGATATGAGTAGTATCTAGTCCCTCCTCATAAGGTCCAATGACAAATCAAAGTAAGACTCTGCCACAGTTCACTCTGGGGAGCTATTGAATTCACTGGTCTTACTTACAGAGCATGGGTGAGGGAATTATGGCAGGAGAGACCCCAAAACAGCCAGACCAGTCATACTAAAAGCTTTTACCCAGCATGGATGAAGCATAGCTATGGACTTTTCCCTCCTGAAGACCCCAATACCACTTGCAATTAAGGCAAAATTACAAACAAATAAATGGGAAGGGTGGCGGGATACTCAGGAGAAAGTCCAATGTCATCCCTCCACTCATGAGAAAATGTCAACAGACTACATTTTTTTCTTTCCACCTCTAATCACTTTTCTTTCCTTTTAAAAATTGAATTAAAACATAATTACACCACCCCAATTTCCTTTCAAATTCATGGCCTCTCATTCTTTAACTATTATTATTAAATGTCTGTCTCTTTGTGTGTGAATGGGTGTATATGCATGCATCTGTTTGTGCAAGTCTGACTACAGATAAGCATGCAATGCTGAATCCGTTTGGTGATGCTTCTACACATTTTACAGCTGACTATTTTGGATTGGATGACCATTGAGGTGGTTGTTTTGGGGGAGGACTATTTCTCACTCTCAGCAGTTTTTGGTTTTCTATAGTTCTTCACCTAGGGGTGGGGCTCCAAGTGATGTCCTCCATCCACACTGGCCTGCCAACTGGGGATGCTATAGAGTTCAGGTCTTCTTCAGGCCTGATCTTGACGGTCTCTCACAAGGAGACACAGATGATCTACAGTTTGGCTCAGAGGATTGCACCTCATGCAAGAAACCAAGTATCCTCTTTTGAACACACCTAGAAATTTTGTTTCTGTCATAGAAGACCCTTCAGTTTCCTTTCATATGCCACATCTGTCTTCCATACATCCACATGTGACTTTTCTCTTTCCATGTGAGAAGCACTTAGTAAGTACCTATTATGTGCCAGGATTTTGTTGCCCTAGGAAAATGAGAGGCAGTAACCACATGTCTGACTTTGATAGTTTCTCAGTATCAGAAGTACCAGAGAAAAATTCATACCTTTCCCTCCTAATGCCAGAGCAGTAACACAAAAGAACATCATTTAAATTGGAGACAGACAGATGTCATTTAAACAGTTCCGGAGATCAGCCTTTCAGTAGAATACCAAAAGTGCACTGCTAGGACCTCAGCCTCCACCTTCTAAAGTCACCACCGGGACCCCAGCTTCCACCTTCTACTTTGACTTATTCTAACGGTTCATTTTTACTCTGCAGTGAACGTGCTATGGGTACCCCACACTGTGTCTATGTGGCTGTTAATAAGGCTGGGGCTGGAGGAAGAACAGACTCCTCCTCAACACCTCTGAAACCACACCAGGCCCAAAACAAGTCACATGAGTCACAGAGACAAAAACAATCTTCATAGAGAGGGAGAGAGGGAGGGAAAGAGGGAGGCAGAGAGAGAGAGAGAGAGAGAGAGAGAGAGAGAGAGAGAGAGAGAGAGAGAGAGAGAGCGCGAGCGAGCAGGGTGGAATCATTCACCTTTTTTTCTGTCAATCATGTGGGGAGGGTTTTTCCAAGACCTTGAGCCAGCGGACTACAGTGGCCATGATTCTTGTGAATCATGAAAAGCATGCTCTCTGAGTGAAATGAATCTTTCCTTCCTCTTAGGGCAGAAAGAGGGAAATGGGACCGGTTCCTTTTCCCTGATGCTCCACAGGGCTGGAAGAACCTGACCTGCCCAACCCTGCCATGGTCTGGTTCTCTTTTGCCAAGCCTCATGCCATTTGCAGACAGACACACCTGTCACTGATGTTCTTTTTTGATAGTAGCAATTTTTCTTGGGTGTAAACCATTTAAACCTGTTCTTCTAGTTGCTAAGCTTGGGCATCTTAAAATCAGTTTGGTGGAGTGACAGATGAAAAAGAAACAAAGAGTGTCTTTATTCTCTGTGAAACCTTCTCGAAATCACTAAGAAATCTACAGGTATTCAGAACTAAGAAACATCTTTTCACCGTTTTATTTAAGAAGCAACCCCAAGGTTAATGACATGGTCAAGGTTCCATTGCCTGGAAACCACATTCGGTAATGATAAAGACGTGTGTTTTTCAAATTGATTGTGGTACTCAAGGAGGCTATGGAAGAATCTTATCTCTCTATGTTGGTATGCTAATAAACTTTATTACTAGCACTTTCAGATTCAGAACAAATTTACAGCTATTCATTCTGTGATTTATAATAATAGAGTAAACCAGAATACGCTTTTATTCATTTGGGGGAAAAAAAAGACATCTTCTTTTAAAACAAATGGCTGATTTTAAATAAACAAAAGATGTGAAAAGCACAAAAAGCAAGTATCTTTAAATATTAGTGCTCCATATTTGCATTTTCTTCTGAAAATGTGGCAGAGTTCTAACATCTCTCCCACTTAGTGGAGATTTCCTAGCTGTATTCAATTCTTCTTTTCTCATGCCACAGAATTAGGACAAAGGGACCTTGAGCAGCTTATTAAATAAACAATGCAGGTTCAAGAGTAATTTAATTACCATATCTCACTGAATAGTAAGTTCTGTTAATTTTTTTTTTTGGGTTGGCCTGTTTGCCGAGTCAAATGTTTATGCCTGTGTTCTTTTTATAGAATGTGTGATTTGAAAGGCCAAAAGTCATTGGTCACTTTGACAGCCTTAATTAGTCATTTAAATTGGTAATTGCTAAAACCATTACAGGGGGGAAAGCTCATTGTGTTGATCATAAATGGTGTCATTTTTAAAAATAGATTCCCTTCCAGTCTTTTGTTAAATCTTGCCATTTCGGTATTAAGTTTAAATTAAAGAGCTGCCCAACTTTCCAAATTCTATGTTGGGAGGAAAGATATGCTAAAATTGAATTAGAAAAACAAAGAGCTTTCATATTTCAGAAGCAGAAATGAAAGGGACTTTGGATGACGCAGCTCTATGAAGTCTCCTCATGTTAGAGGCAATCGTGTCTTAGTCAGTCCAATTGTAGAATATTAACACTTTCCCAAGGCAAATATTTTTATCTATTTCTGATAACTCATTCAAATTCATTAAATTTTATTATTTCTACATCATTCAATGTAGGTCAACATGTCGAGTTCACCAAACACCAGATTTGTTTCCAGCCCGCAGACACTGTTGTGAGTGATAAGAAGCAAATGGATACGGCTGTGAAGGAAAGAAATCCCCTTATTTGTAAACATGAATATCGCATTGAGACTAAAAGAGACAATGTAATAGATGCAATTTGCAATCCAACCACTGCATGCTTATCTTGCCAAAAAAATGTATTTCTGGAGAAGAATAATGGAAGGATGTTCCTTCTAAACTGAGGAACCCTTTGTTTGCAAAATTTAACCCATTCTATGTCAACCCTGTTGCTGGAGAATAAGCCCCAAGACAGAGGCCGTAGAGAGCAGCAGTTCCCGTATCTCAGGCTGTGTGTGATGAAAGTATCCTCAGTACTTCCTGGTGAGCAATTGTTTTAGATACCGAGACAAAATGGCTTCCTTTTGTCTTGGATGTCGGCTGCCTATCAAAAGAGGTTGCTCTGTTCTTTCTACCCGGTGGGGCATTTGCACCCTTCAGGAGGAGCTCAGATCATGGCATCAGACTGCCTATAATGAACTCTAGATTCATCATTTACTTGGCCATCAAGGGCAAGTTCCATGTCTGTGAACATCTTTCCTCACTATAAACTGGGAATAGGAATCCATTGCCAAAGGTAGATTGTAAATAAATTGTGTAAGTAAAATACTTGATACATAGAACATCTTAATGTCTTCCTGAGTGACTGCTCGTTCCATGCTTCAAGACTATGAGGATTATGCATCAAGGGTTATCATTTCCTCACTATCAACGAGTCCCATCCTCATGACAACCTTCTCCTCAGTGCACTCAGCCCCTTTGTACTTGCTCTCCTGAAGTACTCAGGGTGCAGAGAGAAAGCTTCATCTCTGCATTTGCTGTCGTGCAGTAAGCAGAGTATAAACAAATTGCTACAGATAAGTCCAAGGCCACAGTAGATAGTGCTGTGAGCTATGGACCTTAGAGAGGTTGATGGGAAACTTCCATTTGATCTCCAGGATGGCCTTCCTCAGCAGGTCAAATCTGTGAATGAGGATTCTGGAGAATTCTCAGAACTCGGAAGCAGAGGAACTGCAAAGGCAAGGGCCAAATCATGTGATCTTTTACTTTTCTTTCTTTCTTTCTTTTCTTTTTTTGATTTTTGAAATAGGGTTTCTCTATATAGCCCTGACTGTCTTGGAACTTACTGGTCTTGAACTCATCAAAATCCTACTGCCTCTGCCTCCTAAGTGCTGGTGTTAAAGGTGTGCACTATCATGGCAGCCTATGATCACAGACCCAGAACCTGAGGCTCAAAAGAGAGAAGTAATTTCACCCTGTAAGCTCAGGGTTTGGAAATGGAGTTCTAGACTTCAGCTTCATAGAACCTGCCATTACCTACTGTCTCCCATCAACTAGAAACTCATATGGCCAAACTTTGAAAAGCATATTTTTGATGGGAAGTGAAATAGTATCCCACAAAGACAGTGAAGAACAACCAGAGATCATGGACCACATCATAGCCTATGAGGAAATGAAGGTCTTTAACTCCATGATGCCCATCCTCAGGACATTTCAAGATGTATGTATATGTATTTTTATATGTATATATACATATTTGTATATATCCCTCTTAGTATATTTATTATACATATATATATACATATATATTAACCTGTGACAATGAGGAACAAAAATATCTTTATGATTTTCTGATTGTTATCTCCAGATTTACTTTGAATTACTTTCAAATTCCTAAAAGCTTCAATCTGGTAGCAAAATTGGGTTATATAAAACCAAAAGGTGTCATCATAGCAGCCTGCTGTATGAACCAGGTCATGCTACTGTAACAACACAGGCAGCTTAAACAACAGATATTTGGTTCATACAGCTATGGAGCCTGCAAAGTCGAGATCATGGGACTATAAATTTGAAGGTAGGCAACCTTACTGTAGTACAGGGAAGGAGATCTTTCTCTCATTTTTTAAAACCATGATCACTTCCATAAAACTTCTATTCTCATGACACAATTTACCTCAAAGTGTAATCCAATGGTGCCATCTCCAGAGTCCAAGGGTAAGTTAAAATGCCAATCCAGAGCCGGGTGTTGGTGGTACATGCCTTTAATCCCAGTACTTGGGAGGCTGAGACAGGTGGATTTCTGTGAGTTCGAGGCTAGCCTGGTCTACAAGAGGTAGTTCTAGGACAGGCTCCAAAGCTACAGAGAAACCCTGTCTCAAAAAACAAAACAAAACGCAACAAAAGAGTCAATACAAGGATCTGAGGAGTGGGCGTGGTTACAGATATCCAACCCACAACACACAGGTTAGGTTATTTAACGTTCTCAGATACGAGGAGTGATTGCCTCACCTTGCCCCATCTTTACCTTGTCAACTCCCACTCAATAAGCCAGGGTGAGGACATTTTCTGATTTGGACCAGCACTATTAAAGTATGTTATTGTTTTCTTTTTTCAACCTGAAAACTTAAATGGAGCTAGTACTACAGTGAAGCGGAGAAGGCAATGCGGCATACGTAAGCAAGAGGTTTCCCTAAAGCCATTAACAACCACTGTGCTGTATTTGACTCATAAGCGATTTAAATTTTGTCTCTGTCGTAAGCAAAATGTTCAGAGTTGCGTTGTCAACCATGTGGTACTGGACGTTCATACAACTAGCTTAACCTGATGGTGTTCCCAAAATAATGACTTCTGAGGTGTCTTTCAAATGTTAGGATAAATGGAGTGTTTTACTAAAATGCATCCTTCGTATGTGTGGTGTGAGTCCTGGGGAACTGCATTACTAATTAGCTCCGAACTGATGCCAATGCTCCTGGTCCCGGTGAGATGCTCTTAAATGGCAAGGGTCCATAATTGTTGTACTTTCCTCCATGAAAAACAATGAGAAATTGTCTCTGGGGTGTCAATAGAGGTCAGAGCAGACAAACTTTTTGATCTTATGAACCTCTGAAATCTCATGGCATTTTCTTTTTCCAAATGACCACAGGAAGAACTTTTAGCTAAGTTACCGGACTTAATGGTTATACTGATTTGATTGCAATGACCCACATCTGACTGTGTCTAATTTTCCTAATATTGTATTTTATTCCCTGCTACTTCTGTCTTTACCACTCTTAGGATATTTAAGTTGGTTGTCTTTTTATTTGCTTTAAATGTGCTCTTTTGGATGAGAGAATACGTGGAGACAAAAATCCTGGTATAACTTAGAGAAGTGGAAGATGGGCTTCAGGATGCACCAACATAGATAGGGGTTATAAAATGGAAGTCCAGGAAGGGGGTGTGAGAAAGATCAAGCCCATTGTTTCTGAGATACACTTGAGGCTTTGCCAGATGGACATGATGAGGATGGCTGAGTGAGTTCATGTTTTTGTAGCTTTAGCACCTGAGCATTCACTTGTTTCTAAAGGGTCTATTATTATAAAGGTTCGTGGAAGAATTCTGCTGCTGCTATGGACTTCACAGGAACACTGATGTGAATGCTGGCAGCTTCTGGAAACATGAGTGGGAAGAGTGATTTCCTGTTCCTTAGGTGAGCTAGCAGCAGCTTGGGTACAACAGAAGGCAAAAACAAGCAATGTTAGCTTTGCATGCTCGGTAATTAGAGGTTCTACTGTAGCAGGCACCAAACCGAAAAATTGTTAGAGGTTTGTTGGAAGAGAAACCTTGTATATTTACTATTCAGGAGGCAGGAAGTGTATCATATCAGTAGCTCAGACTTGAGCAATATGTTTAACCCTTGCATTCTTTTTATCTCTCTTTTTAAAAAATTATTTATCCTATATTTTTGAGATTATAATCACGTCTTTTCAATAGTCCATTTCCTCTCTTCAAACCACTTCATATACCCCTCCTGCTTTCTTTTAAATCCATGGCCTCTTTTAAAACAAACAAACAAAACAAACAAACAAAAAAAACCCCGTGGATTGCGAAATCATAGGTTCCCAAGAAGTTTCTTTATGCTAGCTTCATCTTGTTAAAAACCTTTTCCCTGAATCATTGGCTCTCCATACACTTCCTTTCAGTACCTGTTTGAGTTCTTGAACTCTCAGGATTCCCTGATCCACTTACATTTCAGTTTTATTCTATCATGTTCCATTCCATAATGCATTGCCCCTGTCAATGGCAATTTCTATTTTCCTAGCTTCTATATAAGCTTCATATTAAATACACAAAGCAAAAGATGTGAAGATTTATCATATGAGAAAGAACATGCACTATTTATCTTTTGGGACGTAGCTGACTACACTCAGTATAATTTTTTCCAGTTCTATAAATTAACCTTCAAACTTTACAATTTAATTTTTCTTTATAGTTAAATAATATTTCATTGTAAATGTATATTACAATTTCATCATCCATTCATCAGCTGATGGACATTTAGGTAGATTCCATTATAGAGCTATTACAAATAGAGTAGCAATGAGCATTGATGTGTAAATGGATCTATAGGCTATGTCTGGGTCATTTGGTAGATCTATCTCTAGACCTGGAAAACCTACAGACTGATATCCTGAGTGGCTACATTAGTTTACATCCCCAGGATATATGTAACCCTTGGAATCTTAATGGCCTTCTCTCTGGAACTTGCAACAGTAACTTCCCTATAGAATGGTTCTGAGAATTAACTTAAAAGATTTAATATTGTGTCAGGTACTCATAGGTTCTTAACAACTGGTTTAGTGCTTAATGCAGTTATAATTCTCCTTTTTCTTGATTATCAACTTTAACTAAAAATTAGAAAGTCATCCTTCTGGTGTGTGTATGGGGATGTTTCCACAGAGAGTTAGACTGTGAGGGTTCTAGATCAATCCCAGGATGGTCTCATGCTATGATGAGATACTTAAGGAGTAAGAAGTGGGTCTCTCAAGAGGTGTGTCTCTGTGTGCATGGTTTGGGAATTGTTTTCTCCTCTGGCTTCTTGCTCTTTCATCTTTGTCTTCTAGCCACCGTATTATAACGTGAACTGCTCTGGCCCAGCATACCCTCCCACCATCCATGAGGGACTGACCCCTCTGAAACCATGAACCAACCAAACATTCCTTACTCTCTGAAGTTCTTTATGTAAGCTGTTTTTGTCACAGTGAATGAAAAATCTAAGATGAGCAAGTCTTCATGATGGTTAAACATGGGATGGGGAAAGCTTCAAATCCTATAAGTTGACTGTGTTTCATTGTTCAACCTTCTAAAAGTCTTCTAGAAGTCACTTGGGAAAGTAACTTGAAATGCCTTGAGAAGTCCTATGTGTTAGCTGGCATAACCTATTCATTTGGACTTGATCTTGAAAAGTTTATATTGACTTCCTCACCAAGCAGAGATGTCAAGGGAATTTACTCATATTGAAACAAACCCAAGAGTGATTGCTGTCAAAACAATTCTGCTTATCATAAAGAGTCTTGTTACAAGGAAAATGTTGGGGCTAGAGAGATGGTTCAGTGTTTAAAAGCACTTGATACTCTTGCAGAGGACCAGGGTTGGGTGTTGGTTCCCAGCACCCTAATTGCAGCTTGCAACCCACCTGTGACTAGAGTTCCAAGGGATCATACACCCTCTTCAAGTTTCTATGGGGCCCTTACACACATGTGGTATGCATTAACTCATGCAGTCTCACCCACATACACGTGAAAATCATAAGTGAGTCAACCAATCTTTCTTTTTAAAGGACTGTGTGCCTTAGATGCCCAACTAGCAGGCATATTGCATATTGCTTTTAATGCAGGACGCTCACAGTAAAATAACCTCTTTGTTTTCATTCAATGCACTTTGTACATTTTTCTACTTCCTTCTGGCTTAATTTTTCAGAAATTCCAGACTCCCCCACTCAATTAAAAAAAAATCCCTCCTACTCTCCACTATTTAAATGTCACAAAGTTCAGAGGGAGGGCATTTTTCCTTCTAGGAATTCCTCATGCAAACACATTAGATGCTCATTCCTTCTCCAGGTCTCTTGGGAGGTCAAAGCTTCTGTTTATTCAGTACTCCCAAAAAAGTCAAAGGTGGTATTGTAAGGAGATACCACACTTAGAAAACATCAAAGCAAGCAGATGGGGTTCTTGTGATTACCGGAGAAGCACTTCCTTCTCTTTACTCCTTATGCTTCTTGAGTGGATAGGCCTAGGAAAATCATGGCTAACTGCACACACTTCTGACAGGCTGTTTCCTCTTTAAAAATGTTAATAACAAATTATATACAATTAAGAATGAGCTACAGAAGATGTTCTGGGTAACAAAAATTATCATAACTGTATTAAACTGCACACACAAATAAACTAATGGGCTCCAGTGTAGGCACCAATTGACCAAATGGTTATTTAGTCCTTGGTTTATCATCCACCTGCTTATGTAATTGCTGCCGTTTGATGCTTTCTCTGTTGCCCAAAGCCTCTCATCATTCTGACAATCTTCCATAAACACATTACAGATCTGGTGTGGTACTGCATCAGAATTACTTATTCTTCTTAAAGGTGTTTGTTTTCAATACAACCAAACATACATGCAGAAAGGTATACATATCTTAAATTTATATTTTAATTAACAGTAAAAAGTTGCATATATAAGCCAGTCCATGAAAAAGTACATATACCCTCCATTAATTTTGAAGAAAAGTTTTTTTTACCAAGAAAGAATTTCAAACTAGTATCAATATCACTTTAAAACTAACTTGACACGTACATGTGTGTTGATCCATGGTGATAAAATGCTCAAGTCCTAACGTAGGAGACATATTTTCTGATGTGAGATTCCCCTTCCTATGCTATGAATATATCTTATTACCATTGGTTAATAAAGAAGCTGTTTTGGCCTACGGCAGGGGAGAATAGAGCTAGGTAGGAAAACTAAACTAAATGCAGGGGAGAAAGAAGATGAAGTCAGGGAGATGTCCTGTAGCTGCTGAAGGAGAGAGAGATGCAAGCCAGCTGCTGAAAAAACAAGACATGTAGAAAATGAGATAACACCAGGTCACATGGAAATACATAGACTAATAGAAATTTATTGTAAGAGCTGGCTAGAAATACGCCTGAGCCATAGGCCAAACAGTATTGTAATTAGTAAAGTTTTATATGATTATTCAGGTCTAGGTGGCCGGTAAACAAAAAGCAGCCTCTGTTTACAATTTCCAATTATATTAGATCTGAAATTCTACACTAGAAAAGCTTACTTACAAGACAACAGACAGAGCAATTTGGGGGGATAGTTTAAACTTGACAGTATTAGGATTTGGCCACAAAATAAGTTATTAGCTATTAATTTTCTAAAAAGAAATAATTAGGGAAATGAAAGAGATGATGTCTTTGTTCAAAATAGTTCTCACAAAGAAGCAAAATGTGTTAGTCCCAAGTCAAGAGTCTCCATGTACACATGTAAATCTAATTCAGTGGTTTGGGTAACACTGAAGTTGAATTTCCTCTGGCATCCATTGTACTTCCTGTGGCAGTTGCTGTCAAAAGCTGACCTTGGTCATGGCCTTCAGTCAGCTTCCCTTGATCTCTGCTCTCCGCGCTCCAAATGTATTTTCAAAGAATTCATCTCATTCTCAAATGTCGTTCATCTGACCCTTCCATCTATCGCTACTAGCTGGAGCACAAGCCAAGACTCACAACACTCTCTGCAACATTCTGAAGGGCCTTCCAAAAAAAAAAATAAACACTATTAACTTAGAATTAATATATAATCCCTAGCGTCCCTCCAATATAATAGACGACAGCTTGCGGCAACAGAGAGACCATACTATTTCCCCACGCTCCCATTTTCCCCTTGGACAAACAGGCTTTGAGAGCATGGAGAAATAGAACCACAGAAGTTGAAGAAGCTGAATCAATGCAAGCCTATGATGAGCACATACCATGTAGGCCCGTCCTGAGGTTAGAGGTCCCTTGAGAGTGCAGTGTCACCACGGGTCCCATTGAGTGTGACAGCTAGCTCAAAGAGCCCAGCCTTTCCTGCTTCCCTCCAAGAGAGGTGATGGAAAGGAAGCAGAGTGCATGCCTTCCTGCCAAAATCACGGGGCAGCACTGCCTGCCACGATGTGGAGGATCCCTTGAAATGTCTTGGCAAGAAGTGGTTCTGGAGTGTTGGCCAAGGTGCTGAAGCCAGCAAGGCACCTGTCCCAGTGAAGCGGCCCTGGCCCTTCTCATTGCCCTTAAGGACACTGTGCTCATTCATTTTGACAAAATCTCATTAGGATTTCAAATGCAAGATAAACTTGTGGGGGAAAGGGATCTGTGTGTGTGTGTGTGTGTGTGTGTGTCTAGGACACATATTATTTATGGAAATTCCATCGTCACAGAAACATTATGAGAACTTAAAAAGCAAATCACAGGTTAAAAGACACCATGCTGCTGAAGCTAGTTGGACGCCATCACTGCTAAACTTCTGTCATATTATTGCTAAGATTTCCTAAAATAAACTAACTGCAAAGAATAACAAAGGCACAACCCCGAGCAACCTTTTAAAAACAGTAGTTTTCAACCTTCCTATTAAATGCTAAATTAAATATTAAAACATTGCCACCCTTTAGTACAGTTGTTGTTGGGACCCCCAGTCATAAAATTATTTTCCTTGCTACTTCATAACTGCCATTTTGCTGCTGGGATGACTGTAACGTAAACATTTGTGTTTTCTGATGGTCTTAGGCAACCTCTGTGGAAGAGTCATTCGACCCCCCAAAGGGGTCGCGAACTAACGTTTAAGAACCAATGCTTTAAAAGTAAAAATGACTGGTGTGTGTGTGTGTGTGTGTGTGTGTGTGTGTGTGTGTGTGTGTGATTTTCTTACTTTTCAGAATGGACCGTTTTTGACAGTTTCTGTTCTTCCCTAAAACTGTGCATGCTGATATCAAAACCACAGACTGGCACTGTCAAGGGATTGGCTAACAGTCTGTGGTAGCTGCAGATTGCAGCCAGTGGCGAGAGAAAGAAGGGAAATAGAAGACAGCCTGGCCACCAGTTCTTTTCACACCCCAGGCTTTCCCCCCACCCCCATCCTTTGGGCATCTGATGCTCTGGTCTCTGCCAGGCAATTTGCTTCCGCTCTGTTCAACTTCCCGACCTCTGGCTTTAGAGAAGGGTTCTGGCTGTGGGAACTGGCTCTGACCAGCTTTGGCTCCCTCCTCTTTGGTGACTGGCAAAAGAAACACTTTCTCTTTGACACTCTCAAAAAGAGCTGTTTAATTCCTAATGGTATTTACTGGCAAAAAGGAAAATGAAACCCACAACGAGGAGGATTCTGGTCCAACAAAGTCAAGCCAAGAGCCCCACTCTTGCTTGAAGGCTGCTTCCTACTGCTCCCCTTTTCCGCCACCATTGATGTGCGCTCCCTGCTTGCTACTTCCATCCTACAGTGTGACACCTACTGGAATTTATGAATATCTCGAGATGCATGGCTATGATTTGGGCATCTGATGTTGGTTGATTGCCCTAGGGACTTCCCGCGGAAATCACCCAACACTTAGAAGACATTTGGAACAAGGAAGTAACCAGTGGAGCCTTCTGGAGGGAGAACCCCATGAAACCGCTTCAAAAAAAACACCAGGAGCCACCGGCTACTTAATAACCCACGTCCCCTCCATCCTGTCTCCCCAGCTCTTGCTGCAACAGTATAAACTAGCTTGTGGGGTTTCGGCCTGTGGAGCGAGGGCTGTGGGAACTGCATTCATTTTGGCGCTAGATATATGGAGGGGGTTGCAGTTAGGTCCAGCTGAGGAGCTCACTCTGCATCTTTTCCAGGTTCCACAGGGATGATAGGGGCGCGCGGACTTGTGGATCTACAGGTTCCATCCATGTAGATCTTCAATACCACCCCTGTACCACCTCACCCCCCCCACCCCCCCACCCCCCGTCTCTGGTCCCTGTCACCCTTGTCACCTTGAGTCAGTGTGGATGCATTCCCGCCTTCTCCACCCTCCTTAAAATGTGGACACATCCTCTCCCACGCAGCTGCTCATCTAAGCATCCCATGTCCCTTAAAGTCCCCAAATGCGCCTCTGGTCCTTAATTCTTTGGTGACATTGCTTGGCGGAGGTGACTCCTGGGTTGCTCTAAGAGGTGGCCAGGGAGAGAGTGCGGGGGGGTGGGGGGAGTGAGGACCCGCTAGCTCCGAGCTGGGGCTCACAGGGCTGGAGGCCTGCCTGGGATCCCCTGGCAAGCCCTGCCGTGGCGCGAAGGACGCGCGGCACTCACCCGTTGCAGCTGCCGGTTGCTGACGGCCACCGCGGCGGCAGACGCGGCGCTGTGTCGGAGCTCGGCCGCCTGCCCGGGTCTCAGCAGGCTCCGGGTGAACCTGCGGGTCCGCTCGCCGGCCATGGCGGGCCGTGCTGCTGTCACCTCGGGCCCGGAGAGAGTGTGTCCCGCCGGTCCCCTGGCCGCGCCAGCCTGTTCTACCCACCCGCCGATCAGGAAGCGGAACTCGGAGCCTTTCCCCCCCTCTTCCCCGCTCAACTCACAAGAGGCGGGTTTTTCTCGCGCGCACCCCCACTCTGCCCACCCCCTTCGCTCCCGCTCGAGCTCCGCGGCGACTTTGCAAACTCTGCGCGCTCTTGCCGCGGGGCCAACTCGGCCCGGCTAAGGCGCATCTGCAGCGAGAGCCGCGGGACGCGCGTGGGGTGGCTCCACCCGCGCCACCCACCCAGGACTCGGTACTGAACCCGGGATGAGGCTGCTGGCTCCGGGAGGGACCTGCCCACCGCCCTACTCTTAATAATGATGCGCTTGGATGATTGGGGATCTGGCGTTTTGGAGGGCAGATCTGCACTCTGAGGCTAGGAAATGGACAAGGGTGGAACTCAGGTCCCCGTGCACCTTTGGAGGTGGGTTAGAGGTTTATTAGGGATCCGTCTGGTGCTTTGAAGTCTTTCTGGACCCAGAGTCCTTGCTTGGTCTTGGGACAGTCTGTATTAATTCACACCTGCCACCACGTTTCCCTAAACTGCGTCCCCTTCTATACCAGATATACTGCTCTGGAAACCGAGACTGGAGTGGGTGATTTACCAAGAGACGCCTAACTTTGCACGCTAATTTGAATTAAAATCTAGTGTGTATCTAAGGAATGTAAGGGATTTCAGGAGGGAATTAGGATGAGTAAGAACTGCCTCGACGGGTACCTGGGTAGAGTGAGTCCGGCATGGTGGGTGCATGTTAGTCTATGTTTCAGCCTTCTTAACAAATGCCCGCTTATCCTGACTCGAGCTATCTGATTAAAGGATTCTACGTTTCTGATCTGGAGTCACATGCAGGGAGATTCTCTGCCTAGTGTGGGTGGGTGAGAAAGAATGGCTCCTGGGAGAGCTGATGGGCCCTCTGGATTATAAAAATGTTTTTTGTTGTTGTTGTTTTTGTTTGGTTGGTTTGGTTTTTGTGGATCAGAGTCCTCTGTATTTTTTAAAGTCATTATTATTATTATTATTAGCTTATGATGTGGCTCATAATTGTCATGTAGTTAGCAGGCTGACAGTCTCCCTTTGAGTCAAGCCTGGGCCACACACGGTGTGACTCTGTCTTAACATTTGACAAACTGCTCACAACTATTTCCCCTAGTTTTAGAATACCGCCTGGCCGGTAGTAGGCACTGAATAACTCACCGTTATGAGTGACTCTCAAAGGCTCAGAAAGTCGGGTGCAGTGGGAGACTTGAGTGCTGAAGCAGGGCGTGGCCAGGAAAGAAAAATGTTCTGGAGGCAAAGGCTCCATACATCCCTGAGTATCTTGGGCACAGCAACAATTCGGGTTTGAACTTACTTGGCTCTGTTGAAATATGCTGGCGAAACGCACTGTAAGGAGGACAGGTTTGTTTTGCTTATACTTCCTGGTCCTGTTACCTATGGCAATTCGGACAGGAACCCAAAGCAGAAACTTGGGAGCAGGAATCTAGATCAGACACCACAGTGAGTGTGGCTCATTAGGTCGCTTGCTTTCAGCTCCCTTTATCTAACCGAGTCAAGGGCCATCTGCTTAGTGATAGTGCTACCCACGCTGGACGGGGCCTGCCCACATTAATCATTAATCGAGACAATCTCTCACAGATAAGGCTACAGAGCAATCTGATAGCGGCAATTCAACTGAGATTCCTTCTTTCCAGGTGACTCTAGCTTGTGTCAAGTCGAATGTAAAAGTTGAGTTGGACAATACACCGAATAGCCCATGCAACCCAGCGTTCAGCTGCATCACGTGTCAGAAGATCATTAGTAGTTTCACTGTGGGTACCAATTTTGCCCTCTCCAGTTTTGGGAGGCCACCACAAGCCGTCCACTGGTATGGAAGGATTTGTGAACAAGCGACTGCTCTACCCATGTCTCTGTGATGTTGATGGCATCAATCAACTGAAAAGACAGGTGCATGCAGCTGTGACAGCAGACACCAGCCATGGGCATTACATGTAGGCACAGCATACGTAGCATCAGGCATCTCACCAGATTTCTATAGTAATGTCCCAGTTGGAGTCTCATAGGCATTGGTCACATAGGCTTTAGTAAAGGTGCCTTCTGCATCTGGGGGAAAGGAGACAGAGAGAATGGATTGTCCCTCGGTGGATGCACACACCTTGCAATGAAGACACACCCATTCTCTGCTGGGGAAGACTGCTTTGAGGCTTACTGACTGGGGCTCTCGGAGTCTTGCTGGTCCACTCTTTCTCTGTTCTTGGAGGCCGCTTGTTTGCTTCCCGGCTGCCCAGTGTCCCGAAATAATCACAGAGAAATATATTAAATTGTTTGGACAATAGCTTTAGCATATTGCTAGCTGGCTCTTACATCTAGAATTAACCCATTAACATTATTTTATATTTTACCATAAGGCTCATGGTCTACCAGCAAGGTCCTAGCTGGCAAGTCGTGTCTTACCCTTCTGGCAGACTCCACCTTCTTTCTCCCAGCATTCAGTTTAGTTTCCCCTACCTAGCTCAACTCTGCCCTATCACAGGCCAAGCTAGCATCTTTATTCATTAATGAATCAAAGCAACACATATAAGAAAGACTTCCCACACCATTTCACAGTTTTCTGAAAAGATTTGGTTGTGATGCTTTGTAAAGACAAATCTATAGGTTAAGTTTTGGATCATATTTCTGCCTTGAACTTTATCTTTTCCCTATCATGTTTCTTTAAAAAAAGAAAAGAAAAGGAAAGGGAAAAACACATCATTTGGCTTCAGTCTGCATTTTACATCCTAACTTTTTTCCTTTCACTAATTTATTATTATTTTATCGTATGTTTGTGGGTGTTTTGCCCACATGTTATATGTATGTATATATGTATGTAATACATGTGTCCCTGGTGCCCTTGGAGTCCAGAAGCTAGAGTCAGATATCCTAGAACTAGAGTTACAGGCGGTTGTTTGGTGCCATGTGGTGATAAGAAACATACTCTGTCCCTTGAAGGATAAGTCAGTGCTCTCAAGAGGTGAACCATCTCTCCTGTCCCCTCCCCAACCCCTTTTATTTTTAAAAATACCATTGTAGGGGCATAATCATTATGCTTTTATATCTTTCAAATAAGTGAATTTTTAAAGACTTAAGAGACTGTATGTGATGGTCAGTCTTGATTGTGAGTTTGATGGGATTTGGAATCACCATGGAAACAAATCTCTAGGCTTGTCTGTGAGGAGCAATATTCACTTTGTGCTTAAGGGTCTCAGACTAAATGGAAGAGTTAAAAATAAGCTGAGCTCGGGCGTCCATCTCTCTCTGCTTTCTTGATGTCAGACCCTATATGTAACATGACTCAAGCTCTGACATGGCTTCCCCCGTGGTAATGGATGATTCCCTTGAAATGCTAGCCAATGTCAGTTATTTCTTCAGGTAATTTGGTTGGGGTATTTTTTCATGCCAACAGGATAAGTAACTAATAGAATATAGAATAGTAAAAAAAAACACATGGTGTATAGTTAATTCCCTGTGAACAAATCCAGATTCATAGATGACTGCATAGGTTGCTGCCATATTCTGTTAAGTCATAATTCTTGTCTTCACTTGAGCTGGTATAGATCAAGCTCTCCCATTAGATAGAAGTCCTCCCCCCACCCACGCGCTGAACCCAGTCATGGTGTTTGAGCCGTACAAAGCTCAGGGAAGTTTCTGCTTCCAATAGCTCCATTTTAAACAAAGTAAATAATTTGTAAAATTTTACTGGAATTTTTTGGTAAGAGAAGAGGGCAAGATTTGGGAAATTAATCTTTTAAAACCCATGGCAATATTTTCTATTCCAACAAAATCTTCTCAGTAACAAAGTATCTTCCTTTCTTTACACCCTATAGCATCTTATTTCTTTCCTCCTTTTCCCTCTCCTGTCCGTTTCCCTTTCTTCCTTCTTTCTTCCCTCCTTCCCTCCTCTTCCTTCCCCTATCATCCCCTTTCCTTTCCTTCTTTCCTTCATGCCCTTCCATATATTCTTCCTTATTATCTGAAGGCCTCACTGTCTTTCTTAAGGTTCAGAAAGCTCTTATTGCCTGCTATGATATAGACCAAAGCTCTATAAATTAGAAAAATATAATTATCAGTAATTTTCAGCCAGGCGGTGGTGGCACACACCTTTAATCCCAGCATTTGGGAGGCAGAGGCAGACAGATCTCTGTGAGTTCAGGGCAACCTGGTCTACACCAGCGAGTTCCAGGAGAGGCTTCAAAGCTACAGAGAAACATGGTCTCAAAAAAGAAAATAATTTTCTCTTGTCATTTTATACGACTTGGTTTAGGGCTAATATTGCTAGTCACATGAGTAACAAATGGATGCAAGGTAATTTTTTAAATCATAGTAATAACTATAGAAATGAAAACTGTACGACATTTCCCTCATACTATGGTTACATAGCTGAGCAAGCTGGGGATAGGGTAGTAATTCATGGCGTCTGCTTCAGCTCCTGCCTCCAGGTTCCTGTTTGAGCTCCTGTCCCAGCCTCCATCAATGAGGGAGTGCAGCCTGCAAGCTTAAAAGTGCCCATCCATCCTCAGATGGCTTATAGTCATGGTCTTCATCAGACTCCTCAACCACATTAGAAAATCCCTCCCCCCACACATAAAAGAAAGCTGAGAGGGAGTTTAGCCGTGTGGCTCTTCAAGTAGAGCATTATGTATGATAGGTATGCAAGTGTCAATTCAAATAATTTTATGATATTATATAAAGACTTTAATTCAACCCTCCCCCCATTAAAGGGAAAGTTCATATTTTCTAATTGGCAGTGTGTGTGTGTGTGTGTGTGTGTGTGTGTGTGTGTGTGTGTGCGTGTGTGTATGGGCGCATGGGTAGGAGGAGGATCCAAAGAAGCAGGTCACTTCCCTTGATAATTATCCAAAGGTATGTTAGATAAATTAATAGAATTTTATTTGGTTAGTAAAAGTTTACAGCTAACACAGCAGTAATAAAATCATTGATCAGAATTGTAAGCCAGGTGGAAAAAATTACTTTGAAGCATGCACTTCTTGCTTTTCAAATACTAAGAAAAATCATGTAATTGAATTTATGGTGTTTTGAAATTACTCTTGTTAACTAGATTCTATTTCATAGTGTACTATCCCCCCACTGTGCCTAGGAAATAAGAAAACGATAAGAAAATGTTGTGGGATAATCTTTTTGTACATTGTGAAGATGTGTTTCTACCTAAGATGTCTTCTGACTAGGTTTGATAAAGAGCTGAGTGGCCAATGGCTAGCCAGGAGAGGATAGACTGAGACTTCTGGGTAGAGAGAGGAATTTGGGAAGCATCCCAGGTGCTTGGGATTAAGCCAGTGAGACTCAGAGGGAGTCAGACATACAGTGTGGAGGAGAGATAACCAGCCACCTGAAAGAATGTAGATTAATATAAATGGGGTAATTTAAGTTATAAGAGCTAGTTGGGGACAAGGCTAAGCTAAGCCAACAGTCCATAATTAATAAGTCTCTGTGTTATTATTTGGGAACTGGTGAACCAAAGAAGGACCTACTGTAAGAAAATATGGTTTAATGTGTGATATTAATAATGGTTAATTAATTCTTGCCAGATCTGGAGCCACCTGATAAACCCAAGCACCTCAGGGTTGCTTATGAGCAAATGTAATAAGCTTGGTATGTATTCATTACTCTATTTAGAAAGCAGATCATTCCTTGGAAGCAAATTGTACTAAAGTAGTGTGGTTTTACTATGCAGCTCTGCCAGATTATGGTGTCTGTCCCAGCCCCCATGCTTTGCAGTGCTCCGATACTATTACTGCAGCAGGCAAAGCTCACATAATGGACTAAAAAGGGTTTTGTTTCTTTGTTTGTTTACTAGAAACTTATCTTGGAGTACACGGTCCTACCTTGTTATTAATTTGTAGTCTGGCTTTAGGGGAGTGAATGCCCTGGGGTCTTCTCCTCTCCATCAGTAAAAGTTATGCAGACACAGATTTTAGTTCAATATAAGACTGAAGAAAATGATGCGAAATCAGAGTGGGCTATTTCTGTTTTTGCACACGTGAGAAAACTCTGCACCTTCACCTTCTTAAGGCATTTTGTTTTCCTTCCTTGATGAGTTTCTTACTCCCAATATTCATCATTCTTAAGGATAAATACCTTGATATATAACTTAATTTTAATATAATTGTGTATTTTATATTAAATAAAATAAAAATGAATCCAGTTATTTTTTTAAAAAGTATTTCCTTGAGAAATTTTCCTCTATGCACATGAGTGAGATCGTCCTACCCTTTCTTCTTTGGAATTGGTATTCCTTCATGTTACCAGGGACATTACTAAATTGGGTGGGAGAGCTTTCTGTCTCTTTCCATGGCTACAACAATTTTAAAAACACCAGGGTTATTTGTTCTGTGCAGGTTGGATGGAATCCAGCTGCAGAGCCATCTGGTTTTTGTACCCTTTTAAAATGGGAGAAATGTTATCAGTTTTAAATCTCTTCTGTGGTAGTTGGTCTATGTTTAAAACTTTCACAACTATTATTTCCTAATAATTTATATTTTACTAAGAATAGCGCTTGCCTTTCCAGAATCCAGAAACACTTGCCTTAGAATATCAGGTACCATAAATTGTGAGGTTTCAAGTATGAAAATGAAAAATATTTTAATATGTATCCCTGAGGTGTTTATTTTGAACTTTCACCTCTACCTCGATAAAAAACTTACCTCTGAAAGGTAAGACTGTTTCCCTATGCAGCAGCAATGTGACTGTATCATTTCTCACAGGTTGTGATCTAATACTTTTTCATCGTAGCTTCTTTGGTAGATTTAGTATTTTAATCATAGATGCTGAATGGGTTTGTCCATCATGTTTCTTGTTTCCTTAATGGAAAGTTATCCCATTTACAGTGTAATAGTAGTATAGACTCATTCAGGGAGCACACCAGTCATCCATCCCAGCCCTATTATCAATTTTTGACATTTTATATGTTCCTTTTTACCTAAAGAAACCTTTAAGTAGTCAGTTATCATCACACAATTCTTTCTTAATCTGGGGCATTCTACTTCCTTGGCTCGTACTGGGTTTCCATTGGTATTGTCTAATCATTGGTGTCTTTGAGGAGTTGCTTTAAACTGGTAAGTTAAACTTTACTTATTTGTTTAGTTGTTAATAATCATTTTGTCTTAATTTTGAGACAAACCCTAGATTTTGTATATGAAAAGGCAGTATGCTGAAATGCATAAAGATGATAATTTCCTCATAGAAAATTTGTGATATATTATTTTAAATCAGTAAGTTGACAGAGGAGAGCACTCGATGGCTAAGGCACTTACCATCTGAGCATTTGGACCAAAGTTTCTATTTCCAGATCCTGTAAATGCTGGCTGCAGTGTTGTTCTGCACCTGAAATTCCAGCCTTGGAAAGAAAGAAGAGACAGGATTCCCAGCACAAGCTGGCTAGCCAGAATAGGTCGTAGATGAGCTTTGGTTTCATCGAGAGACTGTCTCAATGAGAAAGCAGAAAGAACTATTGAAGATGGTTTCAGACATCAGTCTTGGGCAGACTGACGAGACACATGAGAACACATTTTTATGTACACATGTACACTCTTCCTCATATGTGCCCCCACACATGCAACCAAGCACACACACACACACACACACACACACACAGAGAGAGAGGGGGGGGGAGATAGATTATATAACTGAATAGATACTTGTAAAGAAAATAATCAAGAAAGATCAATACATTTAATATACCAAATTACAAAGATCTTTTTTTTTACCAATTTCCTAAACAATTTAAGTATACAAATTCTTACAAGATTAAAAAAAAAACAAACAATCCAGAGAAATAAACACACTTAAAATTTTAGTTAGTTTAAAATGTGGTGACAATGTTCCTATAATTGAATTTCTAGTGCAGATAATTTTAATACAAATCCTTTGTCAACATGAATGTGTGTAATTTGTTCACTATAGTGTCTGCGGCTAACCAATCAGAAACTCATATAATTAGTAGTTTGCTTTCAGAGTGTTACAACAAACATATTTAGCAACATCAAGTGACATTTTCCAAAAGATTGAGATAATGTATTTTCTCCTAGTAGCCTCAGAAAGAAACAGAATGTTCCTAACATTTCAGATTAATGGCTAAATAACCAATTAAAAAAAAAAGTTTATACCACAAGGTTTGCAGAGCCTTGAAGCTTTGGCTTCCTTCATTGGTAGAAGGCAGATGGGACAAATGTATTTTTGGTAGGTCTGATTGATGCTTTATATCAATTATTTTCAGGATTAATTTTTTCTTAAACTAAAAAACCCATTTCGGTGGTTGCAGCCCATTTCCTGACCTGTGGTGTTGGGGTGCTCAGTATTTGCATGAACTCGTTTCCTGTGCCTGCCTGCGGTAGAGAAAGGCACATAGACTTTCACACGCTGCACAAGACTTAGTCTGTGGTAGTAAGGGAGGTGTCAGAGGAGGGAAAATGTCAGATGCAGTGTTCTTGGGGATGTTGATTCCAGCAGGACTAGTAGTTTTTGTTCTTCCACCCAGGGCCATTAGCGTTTATTGATACAACTAGATTAGGGCTTTCACAGCTTTTATCTTTTAGCAGTTTCTCTTGTGTGGGCTCAGAAATGTGCTCTGTTCTGACTAATCATGGATATTGTTCCCGTTATTCTTATCTTTTCTAAAAGGACATAAAGAAGTTTAAAAAAAAGCCTATTTTTAAAGAAAATGTAAACGTAATAGGAGTTACTATGAAAATAGACTTAAAATTCCTGATAAAATTAGAATATTTTTTGTAGTTTCTAAAAGAGGCCTATTAGCCTAATCTCACTCCTAAAGCAACAAGCTCATGTTAACAGCAGGCCTTTCTGATACCGCCATAAAGCTTGTATTCCGTCAAAGAAAAGATGACAAAGGAGCTACTTAAAAGCACATGCATAGCTTTCAATGGAATATTCTATAAAGGCATAATATTTTGCAATTACTCTTGTTTTCACTCAGTTCAACGTTCACTGTAGATTAGTTTGATGACATTTACCCATACAGGTCTAGCCTGGTGGGTAGTGTGTGAATCTACTATTGTGGGGAGCTGAGGGCTGCAGTCCGCCACCCAGCTCCCGCCACTGGCTAGCTTTACCCGAAATAACAACACACAAATTATATTCTTTTAAACACTGCTTGGCCCATTATATCTAGCCTCTTCTCGGCTAACTCTCGCACCTGGACTAGCCCATTTCTAATAATGTGTGTAGCATTCCAAGGTGCGCTTACCGGGAAGATTCTAGCCTACATCCATCCTGGGTCGGAGTTTCATCGCGGGTCTGCCCTGGGGAGCAGCGGCAGTGGCATCTGAGCTCACTTCTTCTTCCTCCCAGCATTCTGTTCTGTTTACTCCTCTCACCTATGTTTTAACCTATGAGGTCAAGCAGTTTCTTTATTACTTAACCAATGACCTTCCTCCATCAATCTACTTAATAGGTTTTAGTTCTATTGTTGAGTGAGAATTATCCTGGTTCACACTCTGGGCAATCTCAGGTAGTCTGATGAATAGGGACTGGGTTTTCTCTAGAGCTGTGTTTGGGTGTTAGCGGGCAAAGTCCTGCCAAGGCTGACACACAGCTGGAAGTGATGTAGAATCACCTGAGCTCCTTGCTCTTTCTGTTCCTGTGCTTCTGCGGTGGTTGGTTGGTTTTGATGGGTGACATTCTTGTTAAAGAAAGACATGGGAACCCAGAGGCGAAGGGCTGTGTCTCAGCTGTGTGAGTCCTCAACTACTTGACAAAGGCTTTACCATCAAGCCAGAAACATTAAAGGGAATAAGGTCAAAGGTGAACCGTAGTGTTCCAGAAAACAAGCAGAGGAATGCCTAGATCATGGTACCACCTAAACAACCTGCACAGAAACAGGGAGACAATGTTTGCAATTTTCATTATTCTATTTCTTTTGTATTTTCTCCCTTCCTCTATCTTTCCCTCCCTCTCTTCCTTGTCTCCATTCCTTTATTCCTTCCTTCATTTTCTTTCCTCCCTCCCTCCTTTCCTTCTTCCCTACCTTCCTATTTTCTTGTTGCTTCTCTTCATTTATTTTCTTTTATTCATCTGGCCCTCTGATTATGCCAAGATTTCTCTTTCTTAGCATTTCTTTAAAAAAAAAAAAAACTTTCCACTCTGCCCCCTACCCAGTCAGTATACTGCATTTTGTAGACTAGAGTTTTGTTTTCAGTTTTCCATTAATCACAGAATGTTTTCTAAAAATTCTAAAATTCACATGGAGGAACAAAAGGAGCCAAGAGAATCCTGAGGAGAAAAAAAAAAAAACAATGCTGGAGGGATCACATTACCTGGTCTCAAATTACACTTCTGAGGCATCATAATGAGTTCAGTATGGCACTTATAGAAGAGTCACATAGGTTGATGCGGTAGACCAGCACACCCTGCAGCAACAGATGGAATGTCAAAGATACCAAAACAAAGATGCCAAGAACACAAATGAAAAAGAAAGACAGCATCTTCAGCAAATGTCCTAAGAAAGTCAGATATCAGCATGTAGACCACTGAAACCAATCCCATTGCTTCCCCTGTGCAAAAATCCATTCAAAGTGTATTGAACACATGCAATTTCGAAACACCAGAGAAACACTAAGAACTTGCTACAGGCAAGGACTCTAATAGGTCAGTAAATATCGACAAGCATTGACCTATGGAGCGAGGTCAAATTAATAAGTTCTGCACAAAAACCTACTCACAGAACAAGCAGGCAATAAAATGGGATAAAAATATGTCTTAACCTTTAGTCTTTCAGAGAAACAATATGTAGAATATGTAAAGAACCCCAAATATTTAGCAACAAAAGAATGGGTATATCAGTCAAAAGGTTAGTAGATGTTTCAATGATACAATTCACATTTGAGACAACTCTCAAATGAAGTGTTGCAATTTTTAATATAACTACTCCAATTTAAAAAAACAATGTCAATTTACATACGAGATATTTGTACTTTGATGCTTATTTTGACAGTTTGCACAGTAGCCAACTGACAGAACTCAAAAAGTGATACACTCCAGCACATTTTATCAGGCTTTATAGTGCACCTTAAATTTTAGCAAAAGAAAAATCAAATCATAATCCATCTGATGTATGTGCGCGGATTTTTAAATTTCTATCAAAACAGAGGCAGATATAAAAGAGCTACATCCAAGCAGAATTTATACTAAGGTTACAGAGTTGGAAAGTAATTGAAATGAATTCACACTGTGCCTCAGAGTAAAGGAGACAAAGATGTGGTCCACTCAGTGATGCATAAACATTACTTGATGAAATTGCAGATATTACGTGTTTACAATGTTTTGTGAACTAGAAAAAAATATGAGTTTCTTCACTTAAACAATTAAAAGTATATTTAAATAAATTTGAAAATTACTTTAGCCATCACTTGTTATCCTTTGTGGCAAATAACATCAAAGAAGAAATCTACAAGGATGGTAATGGAAGGGATAGTAACTGTCATTGCTGATAGGATATAATTAATTGGCTAATGATAGATTCAACAAAATGTTCTAAGTATTAAATTACCAATAATTAACACCAGAAGTTAGAAAGATCTGAAACAAATCTATACGTCAGGAGCCAATTTCCTCCTAAAATCATTACAGGAACCATCACCCTGGGGAGTCTGCAGAGAACCCCACACCCCTAATTGTGTTAGGAATTGTTCTATTGACAGAGCCTACCCCACACCCAAATTGGCTGTTAATGAGAGCTATCTGTTAGCGGAACCCACCCCACATTTCAAACTATCTAGAGAACTAGGTGTGTCAACTCGTGACTTCCTGGCCTACAGTGACCTGAACAGGGGTAACCTCCTGCCTACGTGACCAACTCGGACCCTGTGACCAACGTGAACCCCGCAGCAAGAGCCCAGGCCCCTGTGTCCGCTCCCCAACTCTTTACCATATATAAGTTGTCCCCCATCTCTAATAAACGGAGGCTCTGACAAACTTAGCATGGCCTTCTTCCTGTCTCCTAGCCCATATCTTACAGGTAGTGCCTCTCCGGGACCCTGGAATAACTGATTGCAGGGTGGGTTACAACCCCTAGACTGAGTAACGCCCCCAAAGGCAATCGACATCTATACATGAATCACAAAAGAGGAAGAAAAAAATGGCCTTTGAAATAGCATAAAACACTAAAGAACTCATAGTAAATTTAATAAAAATTTTTAAGTTGTTGAGATGAAAAATTTAAAAAAATGTATAATAGGATCTAAATATTTAGAAGGATATGCAATATTTATTGATTTGAAAAATAATCAACATTTCAAAGATGTCCATTATTGACAAATTGAGTAACTTATTTAGAGCTTCAAAGAAAACTAATTTAACAACATATTAAATTTAATTTCCCTAGTAAATTTTGCTTTGTTTGGTGCCTATGAAGTTGTATTTCCTGTCCTGATAGCAGGGCAATTCCAGCCTCCTTCCTTGCTAGCATGAACTGGGGTTTCCTTTGAGATCAACCCTAAAAGTCTAATCATTTCTTTGTTCCCTGAGGCCTGAAGGGAAAATACCTCCCACTATCTAGAGCAGGGCAGTTGTCTCAGGAGCTCATAATGCAGCTTCATATATTATCTGACAGGCCTAGGGATTATCTTTATATGCTTGACTTTTTTTCTATTTCTATAGCTTATAGCTTAGATAAAAGTTATTTCCATGGCTTGGAATTTCCCCTTTGCTTATCTTACTTCTAACTATTATTTAAATTGCAACTCAAGCTACCTTTTCCTTTAATGCCTTCCCTGAGCAGTCCAACAAATCTGTCTTTTCATCAAGATAGGTAGCATTCCTACAACTAATTGTGTGACCCACTCCTCAGAGGGTTAATTTTATCAAAGGTTTTCTATTACTTCAAGTAGGTTTAGTATCTTTGTGGATTTAATAATGCTTCTCTATCTTACACAGTGTCCTTATGGACCCTTTTCACTCAATGCACCTATAGAGAAGAAAAAAAATAGAATCAACTATTGAAATCTATGTTTAAGGGTGGTGTCTCCCTTAGGTTTACATACCTTTCTGTGCATGAGACTTAGTGCTATGTAAAGAAATTATGAGAAGTTTTTAGAAAAATCCCAGCAAGTGCCAGGAGAGTTCATGAAACTGAACTCATCCCTTCTCCTGTCCTTGCCTGGCTAAATATGGTGGTTGTGTTGACTGATTGCTTCAACAGAGCTGCAAAAAGCTCAGGTAATTGCTAAGGAAAGGGAAGTGGGTGATGGTTACATAACCATCCAGTCTATAGTGTGGACAAAGTGGGAAGTGCAGGTTCTGAGTGACAAACATAGATGGGATTATGATCAGGGATCCCTAGTGAAGAGGGAAAGCATCACACCACCAGCTTCATGAAAGGTCTGAACAGGTGCACCATTAAACCTACAAGGTATGTCAAGGGGTGGAAGGTCATCCTGGGAGAGGATGGATGAAAACCCAGGTGGATATGGAAATGAAACAATGGAGGGAAAGACCTTAATAACCATGCATTTCATTCCCCAATCAGTCCCAGGCACCAGAAGAACATTATAAAGATTATAAATGATAAGAATTATAAAAGATCTGGACCAGGCACCTTGAGACCCCAATGGCTGTTCAGGCTAACGAGGCCTTTAAAGTTGTAACAATAAAGATGGCAGGAGCGGCCTCTTTGCCTTAGCCTCCTCAAGGTGACTTTAGGAGAACATAGTCCCAACAGTCTGAAAGCTTCTCGAGCTTCCCTCTGGGTTCAGTCAGTGCACTTCCTCCCTCAAAGAGAGACATTGGGAATGGGAATCTCCTGGTCATGTTGTTTTGGAATGGTCAAATGGTACCATAAGCAGAAGGCTCCTCTTGGCTTTTTTTCTACAGAATCATGCTTTTCGGTGTCTAAACAATGACCCAGACCCAGACTTAAACCACACTGGAGGAGCCTCAGATTCCTTCACTAGCAGAAAAGAAAACAGAATTCTTTTTGATACATAGCTGATAACTCTGTTCTGATTCAGCTTGTAGGGTCTTTATCAAAACAACGCACTCCATAGACAATGCGAGGAAACAGTAGTCACAGGTGGGGAGTGGGAGTGGGTGATGAGGGTAAAATGCTTTTTTCTTTGTTCTGTTTGTGTGGGAGAAAGCTTGGGATAGTATTGTGCATTCCTTTCTTTATGTCAGGTAATATCTTAACCCATTGTTAGGAAGGGGCGGGCCTGTTGACCAAGTCTGACGCAAGTGTCTTCTTAGCTACAAACTAAATTCAGGTAGAGATACTGCCAGCCCAAGGTATTCATTTGTGAGTCCCTTTAAATAAGGGTTGGCTGCCTTTCTCATAGCTCTTGAGGAACACTTGACTTGGAAAACTTCCATTTGGAGTACTGCAGCCCCATAATGCACTGTTAATTCTATTCCTCTTTGGATTAGACTAGACCTGAACTGGGGATCACGGATCTTTGAAAGGATGAGATATAAGCTCTTCAGGTACATTTAGAGAAAATCATTATTTTTGCTTGATATTTTATAGAAAGTCATTATCATTGCCTTCGTCTATTTTAAGGGTTTATGCTATTTTTACCTTGTGCTAATATCCCCATTTTTCTATACATAATTTAATTAGATAAATTTTGTTTTTATGGTCAGAAGTATTAGCAAAAGAGAAATGAATGGTTTGAGGGGAAGTCGATAGTTGATATATTGGTTACAAATTATTTTATAACAAATTATTTCTCAAAGAGACTAGATTTAAATAACACACATTTATTATTTCACAAAACTTGGGTGTCAATAACCCAGCCTTAGCTTACTTGTGTGTCCCAGATTCAGGGCCTCTCACAGCGCTTCAGTAGGGTATTGCTAAACACTGGGGCCTTATCTGAAGTCTGTGGCTGCAGGAGTTGTTTCTAAGCTCTGAGGTTTTTAGGATCATGTTCCATCAAGGGTATTAGCTGAGTGGTATCGGTTTTATCGGTTTCTTGATCATTATTGGTTCAAAACCACCCTAAGTTTCTTGTTCCTTGTCTCACAAACTCTTAATGGTTTTTGCTCATTTATAGAGACTGTGCCAGAGGGACGGAGAGTCTGCTATCAAGGTAGAACTCTCTAGTTATAGTGGCCTTGCATCCTGACACCTAAATATCAGTTCAAGGCTGTTTATGAATTAAAGATAACCTTGTTTTGGCTTATAGTTCTAGGGAACTATAACTAGAGAGTAAAGTCCATGGTTTATAGCCTGATATTCTTGGAGTTCTACTGAGTCATATGTTATGGGGGATTTCGATGTGAATGCTAGCATCTTAAGACAAAGAGAAACGAGAGAACGAGTTAAATAGATAGATGTTAGATAGATAGATAGACAGATAGATAGATGGATAGATAGATAGATAGATAGATAGATAGACAATATAAACCCCAAAGTCCTCCTAATGATATAAGACCTCTCTTCAGGCCCTGCCACCTCCAAGTCTGCAGTATCTCCCAGTATCAGAACTCCAGTGACCAACCTGTTTACACATCTATGTTTAAGAAGCTCCCTCGTAAACTATAGCTTTAACTTGTGTTGCATAACTTGTGTCATGGGGAAAACATCCCATAGTCTTCATTATTTGTTGGAAGCAATCACTGAGCAGCTGACAACTGAGAGGCAATGATTACGTAAGGACATGGGATGACAGTATTTCTCGTTCTTATGAACAAACCTGCTTACTATTTTCCTATAATGTATGCAAGTTTATAAAGTTCCCCCAAACAACGGTAGCAGATGTGGAGGCTCTGGTTAGATTTCCTAGCAGACATTTAATGAGACCAAACACGAGGAAAGAAAATCAAACTCAGAAAATTTTGTGCTTTGGTACTTTTCTCAGGAGTGCCCTTAAAATTCTCTAATGGGAAAGAAATTGGGAACAGGCGGTGGCAGTGGTGAACGCCGTCCTGCAAATCTGCCAGGATACTTGGGTTTCAGTTGTCTCTCTTCACCCTCACAGCTGCAGACAGCTGGAATCTGAAGCACGGAGTGTGTGTGTGTGCGTGCGCGTGTATTTCCTGACCCTCTCTTTGCCACTCACGCATTCTCAGCTTCTCATGCTGCCTGTGCCTCTCACAGATGAGGACGTTAGATTTTATATTTCTTGGCATGACGTCTGGAATTATCTGAAACCAAGACACTGGAAATTTGTCCTGCTCCTGGAGTCTGTGTTACTTAGTAACAGTCCATTTGTCCTAAAGAATTTTTTTGTGGAAAAAAAATACAGCTTAGCAGTTTCTCTGCTTTCTCAAAAGTCTTTAAAATATGTTCAGCAGTGAGCCCAGAGAAACAGACTAGTAACGTTACAATGTGCCATGGAATATAACATGAAATTTATTCCTTGTGTGTCTTCATAGCATTCATAGGGACGACTTAAGGGAGTCAAGGTTAAACTAGTCAATGAAAGACTCAGGGGTTTTGCCATTTCCTAAAGTCTTTTTATGTTGTTCTCACCCCAAACCATAAAAGAAGCTCTGTTACTTGCTCTGACCTTGGAAAAAGTCATAGTGAAAATTCAGCGCTCACAAATGGGCTAGGCTGACTGGCCAGCATTCCCTGGTGATCTGCTTGTTTCTCTGCACTCTGCACTAGGTTTGCAGATGCAAGCCATGGTATTGACTTCTTTTATGTCGATTCTGGGCATCCTAACTCCAGTCTTCATGCTGTGTGGTAGGTAGGCAGTGTGCCTACTTCGCTACAGACCGGACATTTCCCTAGCTTTAGGATTGGAAACTTTCACACCCTGTTGCCTTTGGGAGCACTGGAGTTGCTGAAGGGCTGGAGCACTGGGGCTTCCGGTTTCCATGTGAGCGCTTCTTCTCTTTTCTATACAGGACAACAGCGAGGGCTCTGCAGAGTCCTGGGAGAAGAGTGAGCGATGCAGAGAAGAGCTAACCCAACCGGGGGCAGGTCCTGAAAAGACACCGGAAGCTGAGTGTTGAGGTTGGCTGTTGGCTCAGGAAACAGCTGGAAGGATCTTCAGAATCTGCAGGTAATCCACATCTCAGTAGGATCTGCAAGCATGGGGGAGGCCAGGCAGACCTGCAATCAGAGAGCAGGCCATGCAGTTCTGCAGACAGGGAAGGCAGGCCATGCGGTTCTGCAGACAGGCCATGCAATTCTGCTAACAAGGAGAGCAGGCCAAGTAGTTCTGCCGGCAGGGAGACATGGTTAGGCTCTGAGAGACTCTTGCTCTTGTATGATATGAACTTCTGTCTATTTGACTGCAGTTTCTGTGGAAAAGGTCTAAGAAGCCCCCAATAATCGTTATGGGTAAAATTCCGGATGAACATGCTGCAGTTAGATATATGCTCAAATTTGTTTCCCTGTTATTGATTAATTTTAAATTTAATGGCTTAGTAGCTTTTTGAGTATAGTGCATTTCTTTTCAAAACCATTTACTCTTAGAAGTAGGAAAAGTATAATTTTGTGAGTAAATGGAATTCCACTGATAGTTTCCAGCCTAGAGCAAGTTATACTGTCTGATGCATTGGACACCTTCACTTCTCTTAATGACAATGTCTACTGCCATATTTCCATATTATTATATACAGTGCTATTAGACTGAGAGTTAATAAGGAATAGGCTGTTTTAAGAATTTAAAATATATCCTATCCAAGAAGTAAACTGTATTTCGATATTGTCATTCAAATTTAACATATATCTCGCAGTGATGAGGGTAACTCAGGACTGGTCTGAGTCATGTTTGGCATGTATCAGGTCTTGTATTCAAATACCCATAAAAGATCAACTGATCTATAATAATAACAATTTAATAATAATTTAACCTATCTGTCAACAACATAAAGTCTCACCCGCTAGGGAAAATTGTTTCATGACTCCTTGACTGGTCCAGCTATGAATTTGCTTTGTGCTCTTGGCTGAGATGGTGTGTTAGTGATGGAACCCAGGCCTCAGGGGAGTTGGGTTTTGCCCTCACCCCTTTTCATTTTCTGGCCCTCGCCCTGAGAAGAACCTGCTGGGATAAACTGTGAGGGCTAGGGGGAGAGTGGAAGATGTAGAGTCAAGTCATCCTGGAGAAATCCAGCTGACTTTCAGACCTGGGAACAAGACAAATGCTCATTGTTCTCTGCACCGGGCTCCCGAGACTTGCTGTGCAGCATTATGGGGCCATCAAGATAATTTTGCTTCTTTTCCTTAGATAAATCTCCTTCTGTGTCCCATGAATCGTAGGATAGTTTGCCAATGCTCCCAACTTGGGTTGTCTTCAGGGCAGAGAGGAAAAGTGGGGATGGAGCTGGGAGACCCCACCCGCCCCTCCTGAAATGCACCTCCAGTCTAAGGTGGTGGTGTGGATGGTGTCCCTTCTGTTCAACAAAGGCTATAAATCTGGATTTTATTTTATTTTTTTTTATTGCGTTTGTGTTTCTATGCATGGCCGGGTGAGTGACATTTCAAGACTATGGAGGTCAGAGAACAACTTTCAAAACTTGGTTCTTTCCTGCCACCATGTGAGTTCCTGGGGTTACACGTAGCTTGCCAGGCTTGGTGGCACGTGTCATTGTCTGCTGAGTCATTTTTCCCAGTTCCCAAAGCTAGATTTTTATGCAGGATTTACAAAGTATGATTTCAGGAACTAATTAAGAGTGTACACCGCTCTATGTGAAAGACCAGGTTTCCTCTTCAGCAATTTAAAGTCTGGACTGTGTGCGCACCTATTTAATGCTCCAGACTGATGAGCTCTGGTCTCAGGTCATCCTTTATCATATTTCTGCTACAGTCAATTACAGTCAATCAGCACAATTCTCATGTGAAAATGTACATTAAATATATTCCTCTCCTAAAGAATATTTTACAAATCTGAACACACTGTAAAAACTACAGTCAACAAGAAAAGCAGATGAGACCCAATATCCCCAAATCCCTTACCCACTCCAATCATCCAAATCTAATAAGCCCTCCTCCTTATTATACTAGAAGCCGACTTTCTTTTTTTCATTACCAGAGGGAATGAGTGTTTCCATTTCAGAAGTCTTATTTTTCTTTTCATGGTATGAAAACCTTAAGATGATTTATTGCTGTGACTTAAGTGATTTCCAGGCTATGCTTCATCGAAGAAAGAATTTTAATTCCATTACATTATTTTTCTTAATAAATTAGTTATCAGCTAGAAAAATGACCTGATACCTCTATTTCAGAGGAGGAAAGCAGGAAGTTTTCATCTTAAGTCTTCATTAGCTGCTGCTGATTAGGCCGGTAAGAGGGATTCAAACTCCAGATTTCCCCTGTCATAGAGGACAATTAAAGGTGGGGGTGGCTTGTGATGGGTGGTGGGATGGGACACCGGACTCTAACTTCTGAGCTAGGTCCTTGATTCATGGTTCTGTGCGGCTTACAAAATAGAGACCTCTGCAAGTATGTCAATTTAATTTAAACAAAATACAGCTAGTCTCATTCAACTGAGCATTGGATGCAGGATAAGAAACGCACAGAAAGCAGCAGAGGCCATCCCTGCCCTGAAGTAAAACAGACTTAATGAAGGCCGAAAGGAGGAGCCAGTACTAGGGGATATTTGTGCTTGTATTTGGAATAATAGGTTAAGATACATTGATGATGGGTGTGTCATTCTTCGTTAGATGGGGAGAGGCACTGCCATAGCCTCTGTGTTTCTTTTTAGAATGGCTTTTGTGTTTTGACTATTTAATAGTTGCCAAAAAGGAAGCGGTCACTTTAGCACTTGTTAAGAGCCAATAATGTACTAGGGTAACATGTTTCATTTACACAAGGGTGCACAGCAATAAAAATTTGGGTTCCCATTTTATTCGATGAGGGAACAGACTCAGAAGACCCATAGATCAACACAGACATTACTTCCTCCCTGAGACCTTTCTCATTATCCCTGTGCATTTCCCTGAACTCTGTAAAATATACCCAGTGTTTGCATTCTAGCGTATATAGCACATTCTAGCCTATATAGCATCTTTGTTTTGTTAACAAAATTTAGTATTTGACAATTTTATCTATTCATGAAACACATTGGGATTATCTCATCCAATTCTCTCTTCTGTCTTCTCTCTCTCTCTCCCCCAACCCTCTTCCTGCAAATTCCTTTGTCATTTTTATTTTGTTTTGGGAGCCAATGAGTTTAACCAACACCATTCTTATGGCTATGGATGTGGAGCTATTAGTTGGAGGTTGATGAGCTCATCAGTGGCTACGCAACTGAAGACAATGACTCCCATTTCCCACCCCCCAGGATCTATTCGCCAATAATTCAACAGGAAGAAGTAGGCTGCTTCTCTCACTTATGACTGACTGTTGATGGGTCCAGTCTTGTGCGGGACCAGTGCAAGCCACTGAAGCTACCATGTTTTCACGATTGCAATGGCTGTATCCTGTCTGGAAGACAACAGTTCACATCCCATCGCCCTATCGCTGGGCTCTTACATTCTTTGCTTGACGTTTCATGCATCTCAGGTAGTAGCAGTAATAGAAACATTATGCTCAATTTGAAGCACGTTTACAGACAGCTGCTTATTTCTGTCTCTGGACGAGGAAATTTTGACAACTGGGGGTTGATCTAGATTATCCAGCAGTTATGCACGAAATGCCTACATCTATGTTGTCATCTAGTCAAGGTCATCCCTCCTGCCAGTGGAAACACCTGCAACTACAAGAGAGATTTTCCTGGATACAAAGAAGAGGGAAATATTACTGAATTTTCTCTTCTCTTTAAGGTCTTAAACTCATGATAGAGATTTTTAATTCCTCGCATAATTATAAACTAGAAACTAATACCTGATACATGCCGGGATGAGACCATGTCCCTCACACTAGCTAATGATGAAGAAATCCACCTGAGAATTAGAAAACTTTCTGAATGTCTTTGTCCTCCTCAGACCCAAGAAGCTACATTCTGAAAGGAAAGCATCTGAGAATGTGTTTTCACGTATTCTATCTGATCCTTACCAGTATGTCTATTTAAGAAGCACTGGTTTAAGGAAATTCAGTGATTATTTAAGATACACTTGGGGGTAGGTCTTAAAATGTAAAATAAATGCCTCACGTGATCTTAAATACGTCTGCACATCTGGAGCAGAGTTCAGTTTGGAGCAGATTTGCTTGGAATGAGACCCTTTTTTTCAAAAGGGTAAGAGGAACTGGCAGTGAGTATTTAGAACAGCACATAGATTGTACTGCTAGTATGGGATGTGGGGACCTCAAACTTGATTCGAGATATCCAAAGGCCAAGTTCTCAATACAAAGATTTATTTGCCCAAGAGGGACAGAGGGCATGGATAAGGAGCAAAGACAAAGGAGCAAAGACAGGAGACAGAAGAAGAGGGAGAAAGGGAAGGGAACAAAGGAGAGAGGAAAGGGGTGTAAAGGAGAGGGGAAGGGGAATTTGTTTCAGAGGACACACACACACACACACACACACACACACACACACACACACACACACTTCCTCCTCCTCCTTGAGCCTACCATGAAGACAGACCTATCATATGAAAAAGATAGTAACACATCAAATGCCTTGGGTGTTCTGAAAACCGCTGTTTGGCTCAGAGTGCTGTGGGATGTGGGGGTAGGGTGTCAGATAAGACATGCTGTGGAGTACATGGATGATTCTCTACATGGGATATGGCATGAGTGGAGAGTTTAGGATGAACGCAAAGTCCCAAGGTGCTTTTCCTTGAAAGCATTTGTTTAAGGAATCATGGTTTTCTACCCTTAATTCTTCATTTTCTACCCTAACTGATAATCTAACAATATTTTGTTTTGTTTGGAATTTTTTCTCAGTAAAAATATGTTCTATTTTTCCAAAGTCCCCAAGGATTTATTTCAGAAAAAAAAAGATAAATTAAAGCAACCAACCTAGAAAAGCAATGTTGATTATTATCAGTGCTCAGAGTTAAGAAGTCACAAAAGGGGTCCCCAGCCCCTCCTGACAGACCAAGCCTTGGGACCTTTTCCTCTTCACCCTTCGCTCACAGTGTTCCTCACACCCTGAGCAGCAGCTGCTTCGTGTCCTTTCCAGTGGCTGAAGAACCCACTTTGCCGACAAGTGTGCTCTGTGTCCTCCACCTGAAGTGCTCCCACGACCTGCTCCGTTTTTCTCTCTTCAACTGCCTAGCCCTTTCCATCTCTCAGTGGTCAGTTTCCATTTCCTATCAGGAAAACATCTCAGTAGCTCGGCTCAAGGCTGTGGCCCCTCCCGCCCTGTGTTGCTGCTGTGCCTTATCTGGATTTATTACGCTGAATTTCGAGTAATCTGCAGGAAGGGAAGGGAATTTTAATCTAAGTCTTTCACTGCAATGAGTCACATGTGTTTATCATGAGGCCTGTGGGCAGTAAGCGTTGTGGAAGAAACGACTTGGTGTTTCTCCCAGCATGATCTGGGGTTTGGGACTGAGATGCCTCAATCTGGAAAGTTCAGATTCTTATCCAAGGGCCCTACTGGGCATGCAGCATCTAAATGTGATATGTTCAGAAACAATTATTAAAACAAACAAGGAAGGAGAAGGGGAGTCTTGTATAAGGAAGGAGGGATTGTCTGCTGCAGGAAGTACACATTTTTTTCCCTCTGTAGCCTATCGGATACATTTCCCTTGGGATTTTTTTTCTGTCTCTCAGCAACAAATAAATCTGACAACTCATACATAAGAAATTCATTAACATTCAATAATTAAATCACATCTCAGGCCTTGCGCCCTTCTCTCATAAATATAATTTGCCAGAGACGTAGGATGCAAAGAAGTCCTGTGTTTCTTCTAGGCACCTGTCATGTAGAAATTTCAGATATCAGGGTTTCCAAGGAGTCCCTGTAAGATCACCTTCCCTGGCTCCAATTTGATGAACTATTTAGTAGCTTGTGAAACATGAATCAGAGCGGAGGCTGCTAGCAGCCACTAAGTAGCCCTTGTTCGTGTCCACAGGTTCTCCTCATGATGTAATCACTGCTTTTGGAACACCTTGTTTCCAGGCAGCAGGTTCGGGAAATGTTCAGTATACAGCATTAAGGAACCAGAGAAGTATGCTGTCCCACTCGGCTCGGTCCTGGTTTAGAAGTTGCATCTGGTAGAAATTAGAGACACCAGCGAAGGCACTGTTTTTGAAGCCCAAGATAAGCTGGAGGCAGAGAGTAGAGAAGGGAGGATTTGGGGATGTGGGAAGTGACTGAAGGTCCTGCCTTTAAAAATTATTTCCTCATTGCTCCCTTGGGCATTCGGTTCAGAGAAATAAAAATGTATCTTCACACAATAACATCTACATAAAATACACATAAAAGTTTTATTCATTAGTGCCTCAAATAAGGAGCAACCATGGTCCCTTAGGAGCCATACATAACATGACCTCTTCCTTAGCCTTGGGAAAAAAATTACTGGTACATGTAACAATGTGGTAGGATCCAGAGGAAGAATGTAGAGTGAAAAAAAAGATGTTTATGTCAGAGGGTTGCAGTCAATATGACTGTTTGTCTGGAATTTTTGACAAAATCATGGAGGTAGAGAGCAGATTGAAGGTTACCAGGGATTGAGTGTGGGTGTGGATATGGCTGTGACTGTGACCTTCGAGGCAGCACTAGGGAATCTTGGGATGAAAATGGTTCTGAGTCTTGTGCCTTAGACAGATGGAAAAGGTACGTGAGTGTGCCCACACACAAGGACACGCAATGCTGGCCAAAACTGAATATTCTCTGTGGATTACCTGAGGATCGTTTTCTTGTTTTGGACACTGTGCTATAGTTGGACAGGATATTTTCATCAGAGGAGGATTAGTGGAGAATGTTAGGACACATGGGACATCTCTGTTCTTTGTTGTTGCTGTTGCAGTGCTGGGGACTGAACCCAAGGTCCATGCGTGTTAGGCAGGTGCCCCTCCTATAAGATATATCCCCCACTACAACAATATATACATACAAATGCATTGTATATTATATTATATTTAAAAATAGAGACAGAGCCTCACTAAGTTTCTCAGACTGGCTTTCAACTTGATCTTAACCTATGCTGGTCTTGAACTTCTAATCCCCTTGACTTGGCTTCCTAAGTAGCTAGAATTACACAAGGCCTTGGTCTTTTATTTTTGATCTGTGATTATTTCAGAACAGATAGTTCTTAAAAATAATTTTCTAAAACAATTAAAATTTCAGTGTGGTTGAGGGAAATGAAATTTCTCTCTTTCTCTCTATCTGCATACAGATAGATATAGATAGATATACATACAGATAGGTTATTTTTAGATGTTTTAGAGAGATCTAGATTTAGATTGTAGTTTTATAGCATTATACAACTTTTGTAAACCATAATATAAAAAAATAGGTGATTTATTTGTACATGAAAGACTACGAATAATAGATGCAGTGGGTTTACAGGCTCATGCTACTGTTAGAGTTTGCCAGTTTGGGCATCTCTGGTAGTGGGGAACGGGTGACTCACAGCTACAAGCTCTCCAAGCTTCACTTTTCTGTACTTGTCGCCTATGCTTCCCACACCAGAGCATCTCTCTTCGGTGTTTCCTCACATTATTTGATCTTGTTATTTCTTATGCACAGACTGCCACATATAATAGGATCTTTGTAAATGTGATATATAGGGTACTGTGTGAGAAGTATTTATACATTTTTTTTTAAAAAAAATACTGTATTAGTTAAGGGACAGAAAAATCAATCTAAACAGAGTCAAGGAAAAAGGAAAACACTGACTCATGCCACTGAGTCAGATTCATGCCTGGCTTCAGAGTGTGTTTCCTGCTGTTGCTCAACTCCACTTTTGCCATCTTGGCTCCTTCAGCAGCTGGATTCTCAACGTGGGTCACAGGAAGGCTATTGCTGCTTTAACATTGATCCACAAAGCCAGAGATCAAGCTGATCAATCTTTTATTAAATGGTGCCCATAAAATTGCCAGCATTCACTCTTTCTATGAGTGTCCTGGGGGAGGCTCCCATCTCTGGAACGGTGGTTCTCATTCTTCCGACTGCTGCCATCTTTTCATATGGTTCCTCGTGTTGGGTGACCCCAAATATAAAATTATTTTTGTGACTACTTTATAATTGTAATTTTGTTATTGTTATGAATTGTAATATAAATATATGTGTTTTCTAATAGTTTTAGGTGAACCCAGTGAAAGGGTCATTTGACCTCCCAAAAGGGTCACAACCCACAGGTTGAGAACCTCTGCAGTAGGAGGCAAGGCCTATGATGAATAGTCTCACCCAATGTATAGATTTGGCTCAGGCAACTGATAGTAAGCCCAGGAAAATGTGCTTAAAAAGAAGTACAATAATTCCATAAGACAAGCAAGGAGGTGAGGATTCTTCATCAGAAAGTTAAAGATTTCTACTTCTCTCCTGTGGCTGGCACATATTGGGAAGAGGAGTCAAACAAATTTGGAGGAGTCTGAGATCCTGGTGGTGGCAGCTTGCTGCACACACTACCAGAACAAAAACATAAATAAGAGACCATTTGTCACAGATGTCAGGTTACAATCTGACACAACCTAAATAAGGTAACTTATTTATCCGATGATGGCCTTGAGTGCTAACGAGTAACCTTAGTGTCTTCCCCCTTTCCATTTTAAAGCACATTAGTAGAATTTTCTTCTGCTGCATCGTTGCAGGGTTAATTGGTTTTGGTTCGTACTCAGCACAGATTCCATTATTTTCATTCCTCTCTCGAGATATTCTTTATTCAGCCTCCTAATTTCCTTTCTGCTCCTTGCCGATGGTTCAAGGCATCTAAAACATGTGATTACCAGTGTTAATAGTGACTCTCTGTAGAGCTTTCCCCCTTAGAGTCTCATTTTCAGTTATGGGCATGGAAACATGAACAGAGTTGTGTATGCTGCTAGGTCCTCTTTGGCGTGGCAGGTCGTGGCTCTGAGGTTCTTGAGCGAGCCGCAATTTATAGGTGATTCCTTCCCTAGTCAGAGTCATGTAAAAAGACTCTCCCCTGAAGTAGTAACTAATGGAGAGTGCTCTGGACTTTATTCTACAGAGATGTTATAGCTTCCTCCTGAAATTCCTTCTGTTGATCTGAGGCATGCCTCGCTTTCTTACAAAATACACTGCATCTCTAGCTTCCAATCACTTAGCCCCTGTTTGAGTTCCTTGATATAGATGATTTTACTTTTGTATGCGCTCCTCCATAAACTTTGCAATCTGTACCATGAGTTATTATTGTCATCTTCCTAATTATTTCTTCATCATATCCTGGTGACTGTAATAGTTTTTTTCCTTGCTGCTGTGACCACTAACTAATAAAAGAAATATAAATACAAGGGATGAAGTGTTTATTTTCACTCAGAGCTTAGAGGAAACAGTTCATCATGTCAGGGAAGGTATGGCCGCTTGGGTGTCAGGGGCTTGTGGTCCATGAAATGAAGAATTAGATTAGAGCAGGGGCAGTCCATAGGCCATGGACCTTTGTCAGATAGTTAGATGCTCTTAGGTCACAAAAGTTCCATGGCTTCCCTGTGATGGTTAATATTGATTGTCAACTTGGCGGGACCTAGAATCCCCTAGGTGACAAGTCTCTGGAAACACCAGTGGGGGATTATCTATATCTATTTCTAGGCAAGAATATAAGGGATTATCTTGATAAGGTTAATTGAAGAAGGAAGATTCTCTTAATTGTGGGTAGCAGCACCACCCTATAGCAGACCTTTCATGCCTGCCTATTCCTAAATATCTGACATGGAGTCTTAATTTTAATGCTCAGCCAATAGCTTAGGCTTATTACCAGCTCTTACATTTATGTTAAGCCATATTTCTTATTTACGCTCTGCCATGTGTCAGTACCTTTATTAGCATGGTATGTTCAGCTCCTCCTTCTGAGTCTAGCTGGCGACTCCAGACTCTGCTCCTTTCCCCATCATTCTCAATTTGGTTCACCCACCTAACTTTATCTGTTTCAGTTATTGGTCCATCAACTTTTTAATTAAACCAATAACAGTAACAAATCTTCACAGTGACAAATGGATTATTCCACAGCACCATCCTTTGGGTTGAGGTCTTGTACTGAATAATAATAATAATAAAGGGAGAACACGAGCCAAATACTACATTCTTCTCTCTCTATTTCATGATCATGGATACAATGTGACCAATTATATCAAACTCCTGCAACCATGACTTCCCCACCGCTATGATGAACCCTTGCATTGAGAGCCAAAATAAATTGCTTTTGTCAGAGTGTTTTATCACATTCACAAGATAAGTAGCCTCTGCACTCCTAACAGCACGGCTAACTGGGAGCTTAGTGTTCAAATGCATGATCCTGAAGATCACATTCAAACCACAACAAATGTCCACTTCTTGGTGCTTTGATTAAACTCTTATGAAGCCTGACTGCTCGAACACAAGATACCTTGACTTTACCCCGTAGCTTCTCCTACCTATCTCCATCCATTGATTATGTCATGTGATACATAAAATTATGATTATGTTTATGACATATAAAACATGTACCAGTAATCTTGATAGCCTGTGCTCCTGTTGCTAACCACTATGCAGTTATCAATGAATTCTCATGGTACCTAGGTAAAGATGACACATAATACCTCTCCAAGACAGCAGGACCTGGCTTGCTAGAACCCTACTGACACTCAGCCTTAGTTGCCCATGTGTTTCTTTCAATGTCTCCACCTCTGCACCACTGCCTCTCAATTAGTGTCTTGGACTCACTTTCACATAGATTGCTTGCGTTTCCCAGAATCTGCTTGCTTTCCTCCATGTCAATATGCCCTGCACCTCACTTGTCATTAGTGGCAGATTTTTAGAAATCCTTCTCTAATTCCCTCTGACTGAACCCTCTTCACATTCCAAATTCTTAGACACATAACAGCTTTCCAAGGTACAGTTTAAAGTTTTAAATGCGTTCATTTGATTAACAACATTGAAACCGCTTTCAAGACAAAAGCATTTCTACCTTCTGTACTCTATACCTCTCGCTGGCCAGTCCCAAGGCCCCAAGGAACAGACTTCTAGGATGTATTTGTCTGAACAGAGTAAAACAGGAATTCAATGAATATATTGGTCGGTGGATGAATGATGAAAACTTTGTTTTCTTCAGAGCCAATGCTCCTATCTATAGGCTTTGGCCTGTGCTGTCTTGTGACAAACACTTTTCTGAAGTTTAATCTTTGCTACCTCCAACAGTGAGGCTGGTCATTCTGTCTTTCTTAGCACAGGACTGTTAAAATCGGACTAGCAAGATCATGTAATGATAGGGAAAAAAACAGTGGCAGAATCTGGGAATAGCTGGGTAGAGGTACACATATCCTATCAAGGGACAAGAAAAATTGAGCTCCAGTGACAGGTGGAACAAGATTGTCAGCTCAGGGTAGCTAGGTTTCCTAGTTTGAAAAGAAAAGCTAATGGTGGTGGAAACTGTTCAGGGCAAGCCGAGTTCTGTCCCTATAAGCCACATGCAAATGCCTGACTCAGGGAACCTGTTGATTCCAATATGGAGAAAACAGACAAAGGAAGAACCCTAGGCTTATGGCCTATCACTTTATCCAGCTAGCAAGTTCCAGGTTCAAGGAAAGAACTTATTTCCAAAATATGGTAAGGATTGATTGAGGAAGCACCCAATTTCAGGTCCTGGCCTCCATATACATGTGCACACATGTGCATGCACACATCCTACATACCAAAAAAATGACTATGATAAATCCCTTTTTAAAAACAAGTTCATGAAAATTAACCTTAAAATATTAATCTTATATATTATACACTAAATGTACAATATAAACTTGAATGAAAATGCCCCCACTAGCAGTGTCATGTATAATGGATGCATACAATAAAAATTTTAAAACTCCATAAAGAAAAATCCATAAATTAATGCATCAACAGGTTTATATTAATTGAAATGTTCCTTTAAACTACACAATGAGTAGTATTTGCAGAACATCTTAAATATATTTGATAACATTAAATAATCTGTACAAGTGATCAGGAATCAAATGCAAGACATAAACTGTCAACTTTTAACATTTGTCTTAGATTTATTTTTGGTAGTCTCTAATATTTTCTGTACTGCCATTTGTGATCCAGTTAGTCCTACTGAATCTTCTCTAAAACTACCTCTTTAATCAGTCTTTTCTCCTTCCATACAATATTATTCCATTTCTTGATCTGTGGCCTTCCTGAGTATATTTCCACCCTTGTTCCTTCAGAAACATAGATAGATGGTACATGCCCACATTAAGATATTTTACAGTTCTATAATAGTTCCCAAATGTCAGCTACTGGGTACAAATGGTAGAGGATTTCTGCTTTTTAGGGTACAGAGCAGCACAGAAAGCAACCTTCAACTCGAGCTAGTCATATTCTTCATATTTAATTTAATTTATTTATTTTTAATAAACTGTGCTTACTAAGAAAGACCCAGTTTAACAACTGTGTAACTAGTTGCTTTCTTCACCCAATTCCAGCTTTCCCCACACAAATATAAAGAAAGCAATAAGCATGGAAAGGTCTCTTACTCTGGCTGAGCCAGTCTTGTCTCAGCTCCTTCTTTCCCATGGGAAGACAGAAGGTATCATGAAGAAGAGGTTTCAGAAGACTTGGGACAACTGAAAGATGGGCAAAAGGGATTTCATCATTCCCCAACTGAAAGTCTGATTTAGGCTAATTTTTAGGAGTTGAGGACCCAGGGCAAGTTTTGAAGCTTAACATAGTCTAGAACCAATGCTAGTATCCTATGGGACCAGGTTTTTCGCAGAACTATTATAGCCACTCTGGAAAGAAAGCAAAGCAAAATTTCAGTAATAACAAATTATAGTCTGACTGGGTATAAGGCAAAAGTTTAGAGCAGTTCCTATGAGGAGGATCACAGCTATTGCTAACAATTGGCGTGGTTCAGCAGGGCTCTGAGGTGGAGGATCTGTGTATTGCAATGACTACACAGATCTAGATCAGTCACTGAGTGGAGTTAAATAAGACTGGATGCCTCAAGAAGAGAAGTGGATGGGGGGAATGAGAAGGAGGAGGAGGAGAGGAGGAGGAGGAGGAAGAGGAGGAGGAGAAAAAGAGGCTTTCCAGTTGTATTCTGTGCTTCAGAAACACCTAGAAGCACAAGGCTTCAAATGAGGTATGGCTGACTGAATGCCTTAGGGAGGATGCTCAGATGCCTATCTCACATTGAGGATGTAGGCAAGATGGAGAGATTAGAATTCTCAGGAAGCTGACCAATGAGCTAAAGGGCGTCTTTGTGTTATTTCAGCCTAGTCATGGTGTTTTGTACATTATGAATATTCTTGTTTGCGTCAGTTTAAATATAACCCCTCTATGTGTTCTTAAGATATATTATGAATAAGCAGACTAAATATAACACAAGATCACTTCTCTGATGAAAAGCAATATTTTATAATTAATTCAGTAAATTCTACAAATATTTTTAAACACACATAAGGTTTAAAGTTTGAGTAATTCTTGCATACAGAGCAGCTTAATTGGGACCCCAGCTTTTCTCTGGGGGTTTTAATCACTTTATTCCAGTTTCTCAATCCCTTAGAAGTATGCTCTTTACCCACGTAATTGCTTATTATTTTAATGATTGCATTGGGAAGGTGGAAGCCATTTAAAGATGTATTCTCAAGGAAGGTTAGTAAAAAAATAATCACAGCAAAAAAGGAGAATCCACACTACACCTCCAAAGTTTATGTTAAAGCACCAGTTGGGTTGTTTATCACATTTTATCAACTAATATACAGAGAAAATAGCCAATGAGCTAGACGGGGCTAGTAATGAAAAGCCACAATTTCACACTCCACCATTTTCTACTTCATTCCCTATTCTAGTGGTAGCTTCTTTTTAACCCTTCCTACTTTTGTTCACTGGGGGTGGAATTCCTTATTTTTTAGGAAACATGTTTGGTTGGCTGCTAACTCCAAAGACCTACATATCTTGGTCTACGGATCCTTGGAATTTCACCAGGTCTGATGCAGATAGCCTTGCCTTCCATCCAACTGCTTTCCTTTCTGCCTCTCAAACGTTGCTGCCCCACCTGGTGGGTGGGAGGATGATATTTAAAATATTTCAAGAGTAGCAGAGTGATCGATCTTATCAGTTGGAGACAGGCCCCTCAGCTTAATCCTTTGTGTTTCTTACCTATTCTCCCATCCCCTTCTGCAGGTTATTGCCATTTTGTTTCTGTCTGGAAATTGTCACATTCTTTATAATAGGAACCACATAGGTGAAGCTTGGGATGTAAAAGGTTTGAACTTAAACAGGCAGCACTTGCTAGCAGTTTTAAATCATTGTGTTATTATTTAGTGAGGACCTGTGATTGAAACTTTGTCTGTAGAGTATATGTTTCTTTAATTTGTTGCTTAAGGATTTCACATAGGAATGAATTTGTTTTGGTCAAATCAAATCCACCCCCAAAGCCTTCCTTTAGCATCTCCTAATCACCCCTCAACACTTTTTCCTTCCAACTTCATGTACTCTTTTAAAAAATAACCTACTGATTCTACTTAGTGCTGCCCCTATACTCACGGTGAAGGACCAACCACCAGAGCATGGGCCAGCTTTCACAAAGTGCATCTGAAGAAAAATATGCCCCCTGCATCCAAGCCGATAGTGCCTCAGCTAGGGCTGGCACGGTATTACCTTTTCTACCACCTGCGCTGGAATTTGAAGATTTTTAACTTTCATGAAAGAGAGAGTCTAATGTAATTTGAAACCTGAAAAGCTCTAGTAGCACAGATAATCTTCCCCTACTCCGTAGACGGAGATTCTGCTCTGGTTCACCGAATAATCACAAAGCTTTATCAATTACAACACTTTTTGGCCTATTGGCTCAGACTTCTTATTAACTAACTCTTCTAGATCACAAATTAACCCATTTCTATTAATCTGTGTATCACCACGAGGCTATGGCTTATTGGAAAGGTTCTGGCATCTTTCTCTTTTGGCAGTTACATGGCATCTCCTTGACTCTGCCTACTCTCTATCTGTATCTCTGTTTAGATTCCCCGCCTGGCTATATTCTGCCCTGCCATAGGACAAAGCCGCTTCCTTATTAACCAATTGTAATAAAACATTCACAGCATACAGAGGGTACTCCCACACCACTACTCCTTCCCCTCTCTTTCCCCTTCTTCCTCGTCCTCCTCTTCCTCTTCTTCTTCTCCTCTTCTTCGGCAGGGTCTCAATCTACAATACTGACTGTCCTGGAATTCATGATGAAGACCCAGCTAGCCACCAAGTTGTTGCAATTCTCCTTCCTCAGTGTCCTAAGATCTGGAATCACACAAGCATGTGCCACCACGCCCACCACTGAAATGGCACCACACGTGGAAAATTCTAAGCCTATGCTCATCACAGGCAAAACATAACATAACTGCACTAGAAGTATTGTATAAAATTACCTATGGGTTATGAGTAGAAGAATGCATGGGAACTTTTTTTTTTTTTTAGACTTAGGTCACATCCCCAAGGTTCTTCATGGTGGAAATGTAAATATTTAAAATTTAGGAAAATATCCTACATCTGAAATTGTTGTGCTTCTAAGCAGTTCCTATAAGCCATATTCAATTAGTAATATATAAGGACATATACTTATAGGCACCATATATAATTGATGTGGGAGTGTCATATATCAATCTGTTGATTTCATTGGTTAAGCAATAAAGAAACTGTTTGGCCCTGTGGGTGGAGTAAACAGAACAGAATGCCGGAAGGAAGAGGAAGTGAGATCAGACTCCTCAGCTCTGCTCTCCGGAGCAGACGCAAGAGAGACGCCATGCTACCTGCTCCAGGGAAGACGCACGCTATGAAGCTCCGACCCAGGATGGACTTAGGCTAGAATCTTCCCGGTAAGCGCACCTAGGGGCGCTACACAGATGATTAGAAATGGGCTAAATTAATATGTGAGAATTAGCCTAGAAGACGCTAGGTAGAAATGGGCCAGAGCAGTGTTTAAATGAATACAGTGTCTGTGTAATTATTTCAGGGCATAAGCTAAGCCAGGCAGCCGGGAGCTGGGTTTCGGGAAGCGGCCCGCAGGTACTTCAACATATAATATTTGATTGCATATGTAAATTAAATACAGTGAAGTATATTAAATATAGCCATATACTAAATAATAGTATCAGTCAATGAAGATTGTACATATGACAACCCCACAATATTATATCACCTAGGTGATGATGAAATTGAACAGTGATGACTTTATCATATGTCACTATTATTAAGTAATGAATATATATTTATAATACATACACACACACACACACACACACACACACACACACACACATATATATATATATATATATAGTTTAATACAGGCACCTAAATATTTATTTAGTGGACTGTTTTTGAATTCTGTAAATTTAGGCGTACGAACAGACAGACACTGCTTTACAAAAGCAAAGATAAGTGGGAGACAAAGCTGAGGACTCTCATCTAGGACGCCATCCCTCAGTGCCAGCCCAGGCTCCTGTGTGACTGACTTTGTTATTTTGAACAGTGGCGAAGGCGTAGTAAGCAAAACCATTCTGTTAGAGAGGCTTCTGTGCATTTCTGGGTCCATTTCCGGTCCTTTCCTTCTGCCGTCTGTTAGGTCTTATCTTTGTATCCAGAAAAGAGAAGTAATCATGTGCATGGCAGGCACCACCGACAACGATCTTTTCTCCTTTCCAACCATCAAAAAAGTCATTGTGTTTTCTGGCTTCTCAGTCTTACTGTCAGAACTCAGAAGTCATTGGCAGATATTCTTACCCACTTATGGTCTGTTTTATGTTCCTTCTGAGAGATGAGGAACTTGAGTACTTTGCCTCCGTGTCCTAAGTTAGAGAAAAATAAAGAAAAAGTATATTGGCATAGCTGTGGAGTGAGCCAAAATATAGTATTTACCACTCAGGAATTGTCGGTGATAGTGTAGGTTATTTAACTGTAGGTCTTGTCTGAGATCTTTGCAAAGCTGTCTTATCTTTTTTGATGCCTCCACACATGCTAATTTCTTCTTATATTGTGGTTTGGAGTGGCAGACATTTGCAGCATTAGTGGAGCTCTAGCTTCATTCTGATACTCTCTCTCTGTCTCTTTCTCTCTGTCTCTCTCTCTCTCTGTCTCTCTCTCTGTCTCTCTCTGTCTCTGTCTCTCTCTCTCTCTCTCTCACACACACACACACACACGTCTCATCTTACTCCTGATGAGTGGTTAATTTCTTCATTCTTTATATTTCATAAGTAAAATATTATGTTTACTCTAGGGACATCTTTGGTACCAAGAGGCAAAACATATTTTTTAGTGTGCCACCTAGAAACGGGGCTTTTCAACAAAACTGAATTTTCATTTCAAGGATTTTCTCATTTGTAGCTTTTCTTCATGTAGATCTGGACTGGAATCCACTTCTAATAATCTCTTGTCTTTTTAGAAAAGACATCCCAGAAAATGAAAACCAGCTTTCAAAGCTAGGGCAAGTTTGCACAGATGTTGTTAACTCTGTTTCCCCTTTAAATTCCTGGAGAAATGCTAGGATTGTACTATTGATATCTCAAACTGAAAACTACTCACGAGTCAAGGAAGGATTGACAAGATGTGGTAGAGGAATATGGCCCCAGACTGTCAGTACAGGGCTATTTCAGTTAGTATTCATGCGATAGTTTATTGAAGACCTTGGAAAATCATTTGATTTTTCAGGCCCAGGAGGCAGCAGCAGCAGCCCTCTAGATCACATGTTCCCAGTGACTAGAACACTGTGTGATCGATTAGAATGAAGCAATTAAATGTGCCCAGATAAGGAGTGCAATTTCACTAATGGTTATTAAGATCCTGTTCTTTGTTGGGCAAGGTATCAGCAATAATTAAAAAAAAAAAAAGATTAAGGTCCTTAGGATTGACTGCGAGTCCACCTGCTGTTTGCTCCACATTCTGAGCACCATTGCCTATACTTCCCTTGTCTGCTTTGCATTGTAGGCAGCTACTCTGTAGGGGGAAAATGCTTATTTCAACCTCAATCTCCTTTGCTAAGTAACTTGTGTAATGTTGAGCAAAGAAGGTATTCTGGTTGAAAATTATGGAAGAAGAGAAAAAGCTGCTCTTTTCTGCCTTATTATTCCTACCCTGCATGCTTCTGAAGCAGCAGCCGGCTCCTGGGGATGGTTATCACCTGCTGGGCAGCTCTTACTCCCTGAGTGTGATCTCTACCAGATGTTGTTTGGATTCAGCACTGGCTCCTTCTTTGGTCCCTCCAGGCTGGAGGACAAAGCAGCTATCTGCAGCTGCTGGGCTCTGGGCTGGCTTGCCTTCTATGCTTGCTCAGTGCTCTATGTGACTATGGAATTAGTTTCACATATTAATTTTGTTTTATAGAACTAATTGTGTGAGTTCTGTATTTTCCTGCTGGAACCTGGTTCCTTCTTTAAACACTTCCACGGTACAAACCCAGTGAACCCAAGCTTTCCTTCCCAGTCACAGTGCCTGGAAAGAGAAAACAAGCAATTGCCAGTGTTCAGTAAGAATTATGTCATCTGAAACAACACTGAATCCCTCTGTTTTTGTTTCTCACTGTTAGAACAATAATATAAATTGGCAAATGTCTGTAATCCTTGGCTCTGTGAGATGTGATTATTCAATTATTTGGCAAAGTGGGTTCTACAAAAGTTCTTTTGAAAGTCACGTATTAATTTATGGTTCTGGTCATTTCCACAGACATATGCTCTGTGCTGTGATCCTCTGACTCCCCATTGTTGTCTATTGTCTCCCCAGCTTCTGCTGTGACCCCTCCTTTCTCCTAAACAGCCCCTCTCTCACTTTCTTGTCTTTCTGTGTATGCAGATCTTGTACAAGTGTCCCCAGCTGGGGAAAGGATGACACAGGAGACAAACAGGACATTTTATTCAAAGACATTGTTCTTGGTGAGCTCTTAGCGCTTAGCTTTGTTGTTACTGACAGTAATTTGCATTGTTTTTTTTTTTTTTGTGAACATGTTTAATACTCATTAGAAAAAAAGTAGTGAAGTGACATTCATGTTTTTTTTTAAGCATAATCAGTCAAGATTCTTAGTCCCTGTTTCTATCTAGGAAAACAGGATAAAAGACATGGTGAGTTTGTTGCCTAAGAAATTTAAAAGGCTTGAAATTTAAAATGCTGGAACTTGCTCTTCCAGCTCAATTGCAGGAAAATCTATACACCACGGAAGAAATCTAAAGTAGTGGGTTGATGTAGCTGTGAAGGAAATGGAAATGAAAAAGTGATTTGAATTCTGGTTTAGACTAAGCCAGTGGAAGCCATCTTCTGCTTTCATGTTCTGTCCCCAGAATAACTGTAGATGATCAAATGTAGAAGCCCGACTTCACTACCTTTATTGCAGACAGGTTAAAGGCATTTATTCTCTTTTGTCTCAGTTTGTAAACTTCCTAGTAACCATTCCCACTTGCACAGCCTTTCCTAGACTCCAGCAACAAAGAGAGCCTTCTTCATTCAATACCACTGTTCCCAGCGGTGCTTCTGGATTCCCTCGAACAGTGAGATTTCATGCTGCCCATGCATGAAGATGGACAGCTGTTCAGATTCCTCCTGCTTCTCAGATGAGAGTTGGCAGTTCTCTGGAGGAGTGAGGGCAGTGACGGAGCGGAACCTCCATGTGCTACAGACAACTGTTCCCATGTCAAGCTCACTTTCTGCTGAAGGGAGAGTTAAGGTGGTTTGCACGAACAAAGCTGAGCAAGGAGTGGATCCGACATGTTGGACACAAAAATCTGAATGAGGAAAACTGGGTGTTAAGCTTGCCTGGTCGTTTCTTTGGAGAGGCATGCAAGGTCCACAAGAAAGAGTTCTCACTGGAAGTTCACATCCAACTTCCTTATAGATAGAAATTATGATCACATATTATACAGTTGCTTTGAGTTTCAAGAAACTTGCATTATAAATTAATATAAATTTATGCTTGCATGTTTGGATTTATTATTTATTGGAGAAATACCCAAAATTGAGAAGATGACGCCATAAGTGACCCCAGTTAAAACAGTCCTGGGCATTTTTTCAATCTTATCCTACCTGTTTTATCTTCACGTTTGAAATTTATAGAGTATTTTAAGACAATTCCTGGTGTCATTTTGCATACTACACAATCAGTACATTTCCCCCACAGAAGGATCTTTAAAGTTATATGGCTGTATTCTGTTATAGTGTCTAACTAATTAAAATAGTAGTTTATGACATTCCTGTATTCTAGCACTTTGGAGGTTGACACAGAAGTACTCCTGGTTTAAACCTAGTCTGGGCTAGGTAACCTGATTCTTTCTAGATAGAGATGCTAATAAATAAAATTATAGGACTAATAATAATATTTGTTTCTTTTAATGTCTTCTTTTTATTTTGTTGTTGTTTATTTGTTTTGAGACAGGTTTTCTCTGTGTAACATCCCTAGTTGTCCTGAAACTAGCACTTATAGACCAGGCTGACCTCAAACTCACAGAGATCTTCCTGCCTCTGCTTCCCAAGTGCTGGAATTAAAGGTGTGCATCACCACTGCCTGGCTGAATATTTTTATTTTACAGTTTATAACAATTTTTCATTTCAAAGTATCTTTTAATACTTGTTTGTTTGAAAACAAGATCTAATCAAGAATCACATATTACTTTTGCCTAGTTGATCTTTGAAATCTTCTTTAGCATCTGATGAGAGCTCCCTCATCTTCCTTACTTATGAAGGGTATTTATTTGTTGAAGAATCATATAATTTGACTGAGATGATGAATTTGGCCATTTTGCATTTGGCTGTCATCTTCCTGGTAGCATCTACACATTGCTCCCATATATTTTAAACAATGATTTGTTACGTATGCATTGAACATAGTGCTGGGATTTAACATGATAACTGCTCTGAAGTGTATATATACTTTGATTCTAGCGATCCCCTATGGTTTCAGTCTTCTCTTTCCCCTTTCTTCTCTCCCACTAATCTTCCTCCTGTCAGACTCCCTTATGCTTTTTTCATCTATGTGTTTGTGTCCAGTACATGGTGTATGTGAGTATGTGTGCTTGTGTGATTATATATATATATATATATATATATATATATATATATATATATATATATCCTAGAATTTACAAACGAGAGAAAGTATTTCATAAGTAGTTTTCTGAGTCGGGATGAATTGGCCTAACAGGATGACCTCCAGTTCTATCTATTTTCCAGCAAATGATATAATTTTACTCTTCTTTGTTGCTGGATAAAATCTCCTTGGTGGTATAGCCCACTTATTATCAACCCAACTGTTGAATGTCACTTCAGTTGACTTCATTACTTGACCACAGTGTATGAACATACATGTTTAATTTTCTCTGTGGTGTGTGGGATACAATGTGACCATCAGTGTTCCTCCTCCTGTCACTCTGCCTACTGACATTCTCCATCATGGTGGGCTGTAATTCTTCTAAATTAAGCCAAAATAACCCCCCTGTTCCTTAATATGATTTTTTTCAGGATATTTATTACTTTAAAAAACAAACAAACAAGTACTAAGAATGCCTCCAATAAATCTCATATTACTTTTTCCTCAAGTAGCCCTTTTCCCCCCAGATAATTTTATGTATCTACACAAATTTTACAATCCACAAATGAATGAAAGAAAAAGTGATAATTGTCTTTCTGAGTCTTCCTGGCTTATTTGCTTATGCTTTATGGTTTCTCCTGGAAAGAGATGATGTGATGGCCATTCTTGCTTGTCAATTTGACTATAACTGAAATGAACTACAATCCAGAAATGGAGGGCACACTTGTGAGAGATTTTCTGTTTGTTTTGAAGATGGTGAATCCACTTTTAGTCTGACTGTTTGAGACACATGCCTTTGATCCAGATCATGAGGCAGGAAGACATACCTTTAATCCGGGCCACACTTTCTGCTGGAAGCCTATATAAGGACATAGAAGGAGGAAGTTCTTGCTCTTTGTAGGTTTGCTCTCTCCTTGCTAGCACATCCATTCACTGACATTGGAGCCTACTTCTTCAGGATTCCAGCATATGCAGAAGACCAGCTGAGACATCCAGCCTTGTGGGACTGAGCATCTATTAGATTCTTGGACTTTCTGTTCACAGCTAGCCTTTGTTGGATTAGCTGGACTACAGTCTGTAAGTCATTCCAATAAGTTTCCTTTGTATATATTTAGAGAGAAAGATAGACAGATGGAGAGACAGATAGATAGATGAGAGATTCCAATCCATAAATACTGTGACTCTAAACTAATACACATGAAGAATCATCTAAGGAAGGCACCAGCTTAAGATACTCTAGCCAGCTTGAATGTGTCAAGAATGGCTCTGGCATTCCCAATGTCTTGCCTAAAATCATTAGATTACATTCCTAAATCTAGGAACCAAGGTCTCCCCTCTATTTTAGCCACTTCCTCCTCCTCGAGCTTACTACCAAGGTCCAGCTATCAACGTATTAAAGACCTGCTAGCAAACGCCCCCTTTGGCTCACCTAATTAACATGCACAATCAAAACATGCCACTGCATCCTAGCCCATTCTAACACAGACTTCCTCCCCTTTTTCTCTTCTTAAAAATTTTACCTACAAGGTCAATTGATGCTGTTTTTCTGCCCAAGTCATAAAGCAGTCACGTTTTTCTTCCTCACTTAATAAAGGATCTCTCTGTGAAAACCGGAGTTTTGGTGTGGTTTGTGCCTAATCCAGGATTTGGAAGGGAAGCCTGGATGTGTGAGGGTGGTGGGAAAGGGGGCTGTTTTCACCAATAACAGATGAAAGAAAACATGCTTCCTGAGTCTAGCTAAGTGAATGTTTCTCAACTTGTGGGTTGTGGACCTCTTTGGGGGCTGAACAACTCTCACATGGGTATCCTAAGACCATCAGAAAATATAACTTTACATTATAGAGTCATAACAGTAGCAAAGTTACAGTTATGAAGTAGCAACAAAAATAATTTCATGGGGCTGGAGAGATGGCTTAGAGGTTAAGAGCACTGATTGTTCTTCCAGAGGCCCTGAGTTCAATTCCCAGCAACCACATGGTGGCTTACAAGCATCTGTAATAAAATCTGGCGCCCTCTTCTGGCCTGCAGGCACATATGCAGACAGAATACTGTAAACAAAATAAATAAATAAAAAATAATAATTTTATGGTTGGGGCTCACCACAATGTAAGGAACTGTATTAAGAGTTGTAGCATTAGGAAGGTTGAGAACCACTGAGCTAAGTGAAGTAGCAAATTCATTAGTATTACAGATAAGTACATCAGTAAGAGGCTACATTTAGGTCAAGGGTCACTCAAAAGCAGTAGTTCCAAGAAAAATGTTGATTCCAATTCGGCGTGCATGAGGACTCGTGAAAATTGTCCCTGGAGCCCTGCTCACCGAAGGCAGCTCACCTAGTTAACAAATTTCCTTTCTCCAGCAATTGTTACTGCTTATATAATCTTGGAGGAAGGACCTTGTGCATCTTACAGCTTTCAGAAGTTCCCTAAAACCTGTAAATTTACTTCCCGAGTCTTATAAGTATAGTTTACTTCCTGACTTTTGGTGAGTCTCTCTCCTGGATGGAATATTTCGATTGAGGTGAAATAACTATACAACAGCTTACTATGTTGTAATAAGGAGCGGCGGGCTGCACACCCTGCACCCAGCCACCCCCAAGGCTAGCTTTACCCGAAATAATTACACGGAAACTGTATTCTTTTAAATACCGCTTGGCCCATTATATCTAGCCTTTTCTCGGCTAACTCTCGCACCTGGACTAGCCCATTTCTTATAATCTATGTAGCCCACGAGCTGGCTTACCAGGAATGATCTTCACCTGCATCTGCCTGGAGTGGGTGAATCATGGCGACTCACTGACTCAGCTTCTTTCTCCCAGCCTTCTGTTCTGTTTACTCCACCCACCTAAGGTTGGGCCTATCAAATGGGCCTAGCATTTTCTTTATTGCTTAACCAATGAAATCAACAGATTGATATATGACACTCCCACATCATTACTACAGTGAACTCATCACACCTTTTTATCTTTGCAGATGATTGCTTTTTTTTCCACCTTTCTGGTGGAATACAACTCCAGTAAGTATATATCACCATTTTCTCATTTAAGTCTGACAGACACCCAAGCTGGTCTACTGTGGGTAGTGCTATAGTAAGTACAGGAGCACAGACATCTCCCTGGATTCCTAGGCTTTCAGTTACATCAGATCAATGAAGCAGTGGGTACCTTCATCGTGTTACCCTGTTACTGGGGCCATTGTCTGAAAACCGCTCCACGTATCATGAAGTTTATTGCCGACATTTCCACTAGAATTGTATTATTTGGAAATGTCTGAATCTAGGTTCCCCAGCTTATTTGAGGTCACAAAATGGTCAGGTTTTCAATGCTATCCTTTCTCCAGCATTTTCAAGAGATTTTCTTACATACAAAGGGTAGTTAATTAACAAAAGCAAAGTGTGTAGTAGACTCCTGATCACAGACCAGAGACTTCCAAATACAGACAATAGAGATCTTAGTTTTGCTTTCTGTGTATCTACTAATTCATAATTTTTTGATGGCTCCAGTCTATTGTAGTTATCTTTTTCTTAGATGCAGGGGCTGTACCGTCATTGACTAGAAGAAGCTGACAAGCTGCTCTAAGGTGGATTCTTTGTTCTCTTGAAATAATAATTTTAAAAAGTCCTTAATATTAATTTTAGTAAATCCCCCAACTTCACCTTTTATGCTTTTTATATCATAGTCCTAGAACCATTTTTAATTATTGGAACCAAGATTTATTGATTTACTCTTTTTTTTCTTTTCATGAACGGCATTTGAGGAAGAATCTAACACTAAGAGTAGTCTTGATCAATAAGCCGTGGCTGCTCTTGTTCATCAATAGATAAGCAGGATATGGGCATATTAAAGAGAACAGTAAGCGGGGTGTGGTGGCTCATGCCTTTAATCCCAATGGAATGCAATGCAATGTGGATGGCAGAGGCAGGTACATCTCTGAGTTTGAGGCCAGTCTGGTGTACAGAACAAGCTTTAGAATAGCCATAGCTGCACAGAGAAACCCTGTTTCAAAATAATCTAGAGCGAGGGAGAGAAGGGGAGAGGGAGAGAACTTATAAACCATAGCAATTCAGTTATCATCTTTGATTTCACTGGCATCTTTTCCTTCTTTGGTAAGAACCATAGAGCCGACTGGCATCCGAATAACTACATTAGAGCTGTTGTGTGGACTTACGGTCCTTGAGTTCGTTTCACTTGATCTTTGTCTGGAGTGGTGCTATGGATCACTTCAACTCTTCCTGTGGTCCTGAGAGCAGCTCTGTGATGCTCTCATTGATGCCAACAGCCAAGGGACCCATGTCGAGCTGCATGAGTGTGTTCCTTTCTATGAAGAGACCACCTGGCGATGTTTTGTCTGTCCCAGGGTTTGTTCCTCTTCCTTCCTGTCCCAGGACTTACCTGTTTCAGTCAAATCATAAAAGATTCTGTAGAATCTGCTAACCCAGGTGGAAGGGAACACTGATTAGTTCCCATGAGTGACTTTGATCAATAAAAGATGGGGAACAAATCTAACTCTCTCTTCTACTTAAATAACTTCTTGATGCTTTTCCACAAATGCTCTGCAAAGCCAGGGAAGTTTTGAAGTACTGGTCAGCTTTGCAAAATCTATCATGCACAGACTCTCCTTGATTTCAAATTACACCTCTGCATCTCCTCATTCTTGCTTTCCTGTCAATTCATCCCTGAACAAGCATTTATATGAACCTTTATTTATTTCAGAGTGAACCCATTTCAAAGCCATTTTTCAGTTGTTTATCTGTAAACTATTACAATACAAACTCAAATCACATTAAACAAAAGTACTGGAAGTTAGTCCTTCCTCAAGATATATTCCCTATTATTTGAAATAAAATACTCATCTGGTCATTGGAGCAATTTGGTACTTAGATTTATTTTTTAACTCCACATTTTAATGTAATTAACATATTTATATTGTTGCCAAGTCAGACTTGTAAAAGTGTAAGACAAAATGTATTTATGGAAGTAATGTTTTATTCCAAATTCTCCTTTCCTCTTCATTCTTTACCTTTGGAAGTGACTATTTGTCTGTTTTGATTTAGTTTATCCTTTCATATTTTTAAACCTCTTTTTTCTTGGAAATATGAACTTCAATGGACATGCTGAGAATTTTATATTCATCAACTCTGTGGCAAATATAATGGAGGAGGTCAACTATAATAAAAGTTGCCTAAACAATTTTAGCTACTTAGACACACATGATATGATTTACAGAAGGTAAATATGAAGATAAATGAGCATTTCTCAAAAATGCTGTCAAGGGAGATAAACAAGTTGCAGAAATGCATATAATTAACTAATTAGTGCAGCTCTGAAAGTGATGCAGATATCAGTTATAGGTATGTGTCCTCTTGCCTGCCCCATAATCTGAAGAATGCCCTTCATCATATCATTACAGAATGACATCTGAATTAAGGGAAGAGGGGATGGTCGAAAAGAACATGGAGACCATATTTTTGTGTCAGAAGATAATTCATATAAGGAGTTTGGAGTCGCTGACAGAAATTCCATTTTCTTGTCTTCAGAGGAGCGTGGGAAGGCAGATATTAATGAATAAATGTGCAAATGAGAATCCTGTGGACTTGCTGAGTGGCTCTCCAACAATCAGTGGTGCATTCTGATGCAGCAAGCAAAAAAGGCACAGCAAAATTAGGCCTTCATTGCTGTGCACTAATTCTTGTACCTTTAAATGGAGAGTAGCGGAGAAACCTGAAGGGAACTATGTAGGAGTGAAGGGATTGGGAGTGGCTTCTAATGCCTCCCTCTTCCCTCCTTCGGTTAATACAATGGCTGAACAAAAAAGAAAAGGAGAGGAAATGCAGGTATATATATCCCCATTCTTTTGAAAGTTATCTAAGACTAAAGAGAATAAGAAATATAAATACATACTTCATTTTTTAAAAACTCAGATCTTAATAAATCCTTGGTACATGAATAAAGAAATAAAATAAAAAGCCTGAATAAAATCAAACTCAGATCTTAATAAATCCTTGGTACATGAATAAAGAAATAAAATAGAAGCCTGAAAAAATTCAAAGCAACTTTCAACTCCAAATCAGAAAACAAAACCAAAACAAAACATGAGCACAAAACAAATCCTGGGCCTCAGAAGGAACTAATAATAAACAAATTAATCTATGTTTTAGAGCCTCTCGACGCTCAGGACCCCTAGGAGCTTTCTGTTTACAGAGTGATTGTTCCGTAAGAAAATCTTTTGCAGTGTATTCAGTACTTGCAAAGATGGAGCTGTAGATGAAAGAAATTAAGGAAAAACAAAGTAAGCAGTTTATGCATCAAAGAAAATAATAACAATATGGATTTATTCCTTGCCAAGACCAATTTGAAGGACTTACAGATTTAACCCAATTAGAGCCCAAGCAATCTTCCGAAGTCCAATGCTTGTGGCTTCAGTGTCTGGTGAGAGCTCTGTTTGTGATTCATAAATGAGGCTTTCTAGCTGTGCTCTCACATGATGTAAAGGGTCATGGACATTCTTGAATGTCTCTTTATGATAGTTATAATCTCTTTCATAAGCTTTCACTGTCAGTGATTGAAAACTTGAATTATTTTCCAAAAGCCTTACCCCCTAAAACCATTCTAGTGGTTAAGAGGTCATCATAAGGGTTCATTGAGGGACCCAAAATATTTAGACCACAGCAGATACATTCCTGCAGTCAGAGAAGCAACAATTACCCAGCCATCAGTGCACGTGTATAGTATTCTGGGGCTCTCTAGAGGATCAGAACTGATACATAATGAAAAGAGATTCACTGCCCTGGCTTACAGTAGGGGTTGAACAGTCCTAGAATGATGGCCTCCCCTCTGGAAAATCTGTAAAAAGAGAAGCTGCTAAGTCTACAGAGCTGAGTGTCTCAGCATTTCTAAAGTAGTGCCATAAGCCTAGAAGACTCCAGAGGAGTCACTCGTCTTCAGAATATCCTGGAAGGCCGGAGAAACTGGAGTTTGATGTCACTGGAAAACTACTGATAAGCAGCAATATCTGTAACAGACTCCTTAATTGCAAGAAGTTAAGGCAGTGAGTAGCAACATTGCTTTTACTTTTTCTTTAGCTTGTCCAAAACTTGAGCAATCCTTGAAAGGTGCTCCTCACCCAGATAGGGTAATCTCAGTTTGCCTTTCTGGAAACATCATCACAGATCAGTGCAAATTTCAAATTGGCTGGCAAAATTAACTATTACAGCATGGGCCTTTGCCTCGACCTCTTGCCCTGCTGATCTGGTGGGAGCCCTCTGGAGAGAGGCATGACTTACTATAAACCGAGACTGCATGTTCATTTTCTTATTGCATTTCTCTCATCTTTCTTTCTTTTACTTTTTAATTTATTAGTTTGTTGAGAAGTTTGTATAGCATCTTTTGATAATAGTCGGCCATCTCTTTCAACTCTTCCTAGGTCCACCTCCTCTTCCCTATTTATCCAAGTTTTGTCCCTTTATCATTCTTTAAATTCCACCAGGACCACCTTGAGCTGCTCAGATATTCTTGCATGTGTGGTCTTCCACTGATGTATCAAACATTCTCTCTCTCTCTCTCTCTCTCTCTCTCTCTCTCTCTCTCTCTCTCTCTCTCTCTCTCTCACACACACACACACACACACACACACACACACACACACACACACACACACACACACACACACAGCAGCAGCAGCAGCAGCTAACAGTTGCCAAAAGCTTTATGACCAGGGATGGAATTTCATCTCCAATTTCCATCTCCAAGCTAGGATTTGGTCTGGCTTGGACTTGCATGGTCCTGTGCACACTATAGTGACTGCTATGAGCTCTTTTGTGCAGCTGTGCAGCTGTCTCATTGTTTAGAAGACACTGTACCTTTGCAGTCATTCACCGCCGCTGGCTTTCATGCTATCTCCACTCCTCTTCTGCAATGATGCCTGAGCCTTTGGAGGAGGGAATGCAACATATAGAATCCATTTAGGTCTGAGAATTCTGTAATTTCTTATTCCTTTTATCTTGATATTTGCGGGTCTCTGCTAATTACCATATACTGTAATTGGAAGTATCTTAGATGAGGATTGAGAGATGCACTGTTCTCTACAGGTGTTTCTGAATGTAAGGTTAGAAACCGGGACACTTTTCTCCTTTAACTGTCTCACTAGCTCACACTCAGACATTTGGAATGTATTAACATTTCTGTTTCTTTGTTCTTAGCTGTTTTATGGTTCCCCTCCACCTCTTCTGCTCCGAGGTAGAATGATTCCTTCTTCCATCTTTTCTCTGGAGGGCCTAGGCCCATTTGTGTTTAATTCATCTATGTGTCACAAGACATATCTCTGTAGGGTGTATAAAATGGATTCTGTTTCTGTGCATGACTTTGGGTCTTGTTCTTAGGATGGGAGTGGCATTCATTTGGCATTTTTGATGCCATACAAATCCCATGGAGCATGTTCATGGGGAAAATTGAAATGCTTTGCTTCTAAACTTTCTGGAATGCTTTCTCCAAACATTTTAAATTTTTAGTTAGTTGAATGCTTAATGTGTAAGACCCAGAGGTAGGTAGATAGGGCTAAATAGTACTAAAAATATGGTCATATCTGCTAATAATTTTTAACAGTAAATTCACATAAGTAAACCAGAAGTAAAGCTAGAATGAAACATATGCCATCATGTAGAGGGATACATTAAATTTTTTTTAAATTACATTATGCACACTTCCCCCTTTAAGGCTGTCTAAGGACATCGAATGCAAAGCTTTGTGAATTTCGTGGTTCAGTTAATGATTAGACAGATATTAAGCATACTACTAGAAGGGCTGAAAGCATGTTCCCCAAACCAGAAAGTTAATTTATGACAGAGTATGAGGACCAGAACTCAGTTCTGCTCACCTCAGTTCACTAGGCTGTTGATTATCTTAATTCCAGACTTTTTTTGCTTCATGGCAAGAATTTGTAATAGTATTTATTAGAGTTTTGCAAGTTATATTTTCTTGAATTGAATCTGGTCTCATCACCTAATTAACCTTTAGCAATATTGCATTTCTCAGGTTACAGGAGAAATCCCAATGTATCAAGGATCAAATAGGCTGGGTATTTAAAGGTCAAAGCATTATCGCGAGTGCAGAGATTGTGACTAGATGATTCGGAAGTGAAGGAGCTAAGAGTGATCTCAAACAAGGCAGGTTCAAATTCATGTTTATTCATAAATCTTAACATTGACTTTGGTAAATATGTGTCTGCAGAATTTACAAATTAGTGACTATCAGTTGGGGGGCGCATTTCAAAAACAATTAAAATTTAAATGTTATTTAAAAATATGTAGAAAGTCCCAGTCAAGTACTTTGGTAATTAAAATAATTATCTAAGTCACAATCAGTATAACCTCATGAATATTTCCCAAAAGAACAGAATTGAAAATGTCCTCCTTCTTCCATTTTCTCTTGTTTTAAACACCCATTAAAATATATTTATAATTAACAATAAAGGTTCCACCCCACATTCCATTTTCAAGTGTTTAATGTATGAATTAATGCAGGTAAATGTGGATTATTAACTAACCATTTGCTATTATTTTCAGGTGATCATATGATATCATTCAGAAAAAAAAAAGCTCAAGGATTAGTGCGTGCATGCAGCTGCCAGACCTCACCAGAAAAGTGAGAAGTTTCTTTCTGCAGTGGGTGATATTAACCCAGCAGTCAAAGTGCAGAAAATACATGGGTCTCGAGTATTTGCAGCTAATGAGACACACATGACAGCTACACCCAAGGCTCAGGGAGCATCTTACAAGAGGGAGTTGAAGGGATGTAAAAGACGGAAGTGTGTGTTGTGCTGTGTATGTACTGTGTCTGTGTGTGTGTCTGTGTGTTGTGTTGTGCGTGTGCCTCTGTGTGTGTTGTGTGTGCTGTATATGTGTCTCTGTGTGTGTCTGTGCATGTGCATCTGTGTGTATGTGTGTTGTGTATGTGTCTGTGTGTGTATGTCTGTGCGTGTGTATCTGTGTGTGTGCATCTGTGTGTGTGTATGTTGTGTATGTGTCTGTGTGTTGTGGTGTATGCATGTGGCTGTGCATCCGTGTGTGTGTGTGTTGTGCATGTATCTGTGTGTGTGTGTCTCTGTGTCTGTGTGTTTTGGGGGGTTCTAAAGTGACATTATTTTCTGTATATGACAGGACCACTCTCTCACAGCATTTGTGGTTGCCTACAGAAGTCCCATACAAGATGCAGTCAGTGAATATTCTAGTACAGAGTAGCTATGGGATCATGAACTCATCAGCCTAACTCTGTAATAAGTCCAACACATTTCTACATTCTTTCCACATTTGCTACTTTATGCTCTTTTTGTAAGGGTCAAATGTTTTCTGATAAATTTTCATATTCCCTGACTATGTCTCAAACGTGGAAGTGTTACAGACAATACAGTATAAGAAAGATCAATTCTTTCTTTGAATGGTTCTGACTGAGAATTAACTACTTCAGATAAATATAGTCAGCTCCACATAGAAGGCTGACTGTGTCAGTTTGACCAAGATTGTCTTGCTTTTGAGATTCAAAGTTGCAAATGGCTGGAACACACCCAGCTCCTGGCAAACTGTGATGTGTTGGTCTATATTCTACTTAGAGCAGTGGTTCTCAACCTTTCAATTTCTTCCTCCCCTTAATAAGTTCCTCATGCTGTGGTGACCTCTCAACCATAGAATTATTTTTGTAGCCACTTCATAACTGTGATGGAGGAAGGTCATTGTTTAATTAATAAAGAAACTGCTTGGCCCTGATAGGTTAGAACAAAGGTGGGTGGAGTAAACAGAACAGAATGCTGGGAGGAAGAGGAAGTGAGCTCAGACTCCATGCTCCTCTCTCCCGAGCAAATGCGATGAAGCTCTGACCCAGGATGGACGTAGGCTAGAATCTTCCTGGTAAGCGCACCTCGGTGCTACACACATTAATAGAAATGGGCCAGGCAGTGTTTAAATGAATACAGTTTGTGTGTTGTTATTTCGGGGTATAATCTAGCCAGGTGGCCAGGAGCTGGGCTGTGGGAAGAGGCCCGCAGTTCCCACAACATAACTGTAATTGTTACTGTTATGAACTGTAATATAAATATGTCTGTGCTTTCCAATGGTCTTGGGTGACCTCTGTGTAAGAACTCTTTGACCCCTAAAGAGCCACGACTCGCAGGTGAAGAACCACTGGCTTAGAAGACCATTAGCTTAGGATTCTGTGAAGTAAAATGCATCATTAGTAGCATAACAAGCAGCAGTAACTCAGAGCTTTGTTAAAGATGTATTTCATAAAACTCACTTTGCTAGCATGCTTAGCCACTTTGTGAATGGATCTTTCTGTAAAACGTCACCTCTCTTATCCACAGACTGACGATACTTATTTTGTTATACAGAGACATTTGAAAATACTTCACTTCAGTTTTGTAGCTCTATATGTATTGGAAGGAATGACCCAGATGTTTCCTTGGAGACATGTGAGAGGAAATGAAGGGGACCAGTCAAACCTCCTGTCACTGTAACAAAATACCTGACGCAGCCTTCTTATGAAGAAAAAGAGTTCAATTCAGCTTGCATAGCAACGGTATAGCACAGGTTCTATGGTGAAGGTTGTTTGCAGGTGCAGATAGTAATGATGGTAGCCTATGAGAAAGTAAAGGATTTTATCCTGGCCCAGAACTAGAGAGCTGGATGAATGGCTCACTCCTTTGCAGTAAATCATCTTTTGAGAAATTTCGAAATCATCCCCAAGGATGAAGTGGTAGTCTTTTGTTTCTACTGCCGCCTCCTTCAGGACTAAGGGACACCTGGAGGTCAGCTCTGAGTCAACGATGGACCACCCAAATTCACTCCGTGATGGACTCTAGAGACAGCCAGCACCAATTAAACAGTTATCTTTTTTCCTCCACAAATTGGTAAACAACGTGAACAATTGCTTTAGAAGACTGAAAATTGGTGTTTTGATCAAAATACCCCCCCTTTTTAAACTTACAAGTAATAGCTTTATTTTTCCTTGAAGAATCTGAGGGATTATAGTGCAATTTTAAAACTCTAATCCATAATTATGAGAACCTGCTAAAATAAAATTCATATTCTCGTTAAGAAGATCTGTACTGTATGATTAATTTTTCAGGTGGTTTGTCTATTGCCTTCACTGTTTACTGTTTAACCACTACTTTCTTTTTTACCTAATGACACCTTACGTAATCATGATTTGTTCTTCTATCAAGCGTTTTCTTTAGTTGCTACCCATAGATGACAGACTCCTCTGTCAGAACATCTGTCAGAAGGGATCACAAATATAAACAAATGATAAGAACGTCTTAAAATGACATTTAATGATCTCTGATGTTATTTCTTGCTTTGAAATGTCAGAATCAGTACGATGGCTATGGTTTCTATAACTGTTGTTAAGATGAATTTGAAATTTATTTCACTATTTTCTGCACTGCATCTACACTTTCAGGCTTAATACACTGGTATTTTAAAGATAATACATTTGTGGCAGGAAATATGACTCTGTGAGTAAGAGCACTTGCTGCGAAATCATAAAGACCCAAGTTCAGTGGCACCCATACACACACACACACACACACACACACACACACACACACACACACGTCTGGAAGATTTGTTCCCAAAGCCTTTTTCTTATTACATTTTTATGATATTTATTTATTGAGTTACACATATAGTTTGCAGACATTTAGTCATCTAATCTGAGTGATAATTTTCTAATGATTCTACTTCAATAAAACATCTTAAACTTGTATTTTCAAAGCAGGCACTAACAATATTTTTTTAATTAAAATAACAATTTCACTTTAGACACAAAAATTAATTTCATTTGCTGAGAACTATTCTTTAATTTCTTCTTGTTATAGTAATTTAAAGAAGTTAGTCAATAGTAAAAGTGACTTGAAAAATGGCTTTATAATGTGATGTGATTTGAATAGCTCACTCAGCTGTCAACTAATCCCTAAGAAATGTAGGAAATATAGTTATTTAATAACACCAGGGGCAATACAATCTCACACAAACAATTTTAATTACTTTGAATAATAAAAACAGTGAGGCTGGTATATGTCTCACTAATATGTAGCCTTATATCAGTGAATGCAGCCAACTGAAATTCACTTAGCAAACACACAGGTACAATAATACATGAAAAAGGTGAATACTCCAGGTCAGAAGGGTGCCTCCCTTCCTAAATCATCATGCTCTTCTCGCTGAGGCTGGCTCATAGTCTATTCCAACATGAAGGTCAAGGGAGACTCTGTGAATGTAGGTTTGTGTTTTCACTTGAGGATCACTCTGACCGTGCAAACAATCCTGGCATTTTGTCTGAGTGCTTCAACAGTCATGGGAAGACATCTAACCCTAGAGTTCTTGAGAAACAGTCTTGCCATTGGCAGCTGTGTGTGAGCCTCATGTATGTTGATGTAACCAAATTTGCATAGCCACGATTAGGGGATAAGTGTTTAGGTTACCCCAGGTCTCATTGTACCAAGGTGGAAGCAGTTTTATGAAGTCATTGTGGTAACGGATCAAATGGAAGGCCTTTTAAAATGCATTTGTGGAGAGATACAGGTGGGTTGCAGTCAGGCAGAGAAATTCCAACTATAGACCTCAAATATTATCTGATACCATTTTTTTAAAAAAAATTTATTGATTTTTATTGAGCTCTACATTTTTCTCTTATATCATTTTTAATATTTTGCTTGGTAGAGAATAGGGTTTTGTTAAGTTAATACATTACATTTTTTTTGTGTTTATCAGGTTGTTAGATCTGACACAGAGGTAGGCAAGGAATGCCTCTTAAAGGCCTAAGATTGCCTAAGAGAAATTTTATTAGACTCTGGAGCTACAACATTCCAACCTCCCCACAGCCATGGAAATTTTAACCTGTCGCTCAGCCTGTGTTGACAGCTTTGTCCTGGAACTTCTCACTCAAACATACAGTTAATAATGGAGGCTACTGTGTGGTTATCCTTTCCCTGCCTTTGTAAAGAGGAACTGACTGCTTTCAGAAAGTCACGAAGTACCTCTGATTCTTTCACTCTCTGTGTCGATTATGATATGCTAAGGAACCTGTGAGATCCCAAGAGCTCCAGGGTTAGTGTCATGTTTGGAAGGCTGGCTAGTCATTTCATGTCCGGCATTCTCAGTCACAGCAACAACCATTGCCCTTGGTTAATAGCATGTGCAGATCCTCTGCAGAGAGAATCTTAACTGAAAGCGACCAGTTCCCTAACCCACAAGGCCTTGTGATGTGCTCCTTCCCCTTGGCTTATCCCTTAAATGTAGAAAACTGTATTTGCAACAAAATCTCAGTGCCAACTTGTTGAATATCACAGAGTGATTTTATAATTAAAACACCTTGTACAAAAGGGAATTCCAGTTAGAGGTGAACGTGTAACTCCGTAGGGAATTTTCCGTATCTTAGAAACAATTAGATCATTTATAGCTTTGGCAATATTGATAACAGACTCAGGAGTCATATAATTATGCCTCTGTGAGTAAAAAGAAACAAAACTTTCTATCATTTTCAGGAGCAGGCCAATATCAAAAATTCAAACTATTGTCATATCAAGATATGTGGAATTATGATCCTACTACTGGTAAACCAGCAACTTCATTGATAAATTTTTCAAAGGGAAGTTTCTCTAAAAATTAAACAAAACAAAGAAGAGATCTTTCAATGCAGATGATTCTGAAGGCATAATCTGCCGCCATGTGCATTTCTGCAGGGATATAAATTAACTTCCGTGCAGGATTGAGACCTGTAGTTATAGTTCTTTTAACCTGAAAATCAAGAGCTATGGCTGTGAGTAGGTGACCAAGGGCGAGAGATTTGCTGGTCCTCTGGTCCTCATTTGCAGTCCTGGTAACCAGGGAGCTAGAATGTGAATGGAAAACTCAGTCAGGCTCCCTTCAAGTCCCTTCTCATGCTCCTTATTTCTCTATGTATTTTGTGGCTAATATCTATAAAACACCTTTTTTCTTCTGTAAATTGGTCCCCAGTGGAACAATGATTGGGTTTAGACTATTTGTTCAGCATTCAGGTAAGTTTTTGTAATTTTAGTGCAAGTCTTTAAAGTGCATTACAACACTTTAAAAAACCTAAAAGCTTCCTTTGATGAACTGGTTAGAATCTTCATATTTATTAGCTTCATGTCCAGGGGAATTAACATAACTAACTCTTGGTGTCTTCAAATGGACACCATAAGAATATTGACATCATGGGGATTCTTGAGTTTTAAATTATAGAATCACTTTAAAGATTTGGTACCAGTATGTGACATTTAGTCAGTGGCCAATAAATAATCTCTTTGCTGTATGAGATTCATATGTGAAATATTTTCTAATGCTTTTGATAATGTGAAGTTCTATCGTGAAGCCTGGGAATTTATTGTACTTCATAAATCTTTGATATTGGTAGCTTCTGGAGAAGTTGTTCTGCAAGGGTGAGATTGAACTCATCTCTCCTGCATGAAAAGTGTCTGTGCATTTTCGAGTATTGGACACAACTAATCTTGAATCCCTAACTTGGAGAAGTGGGGGAACACCTGAGTTTCAGGAGGAGGCTATTGTCAAAGGGACCAGCATCTCACTCGGCTCTGTCACTAAGCACTGATCAGTGTCTTATTATTCAATCTTCCGCAGAAGTCTCTGAGCATTGTGGGGCAGGATAAACTGTGCTCAGGATGGAATGAAAGAATGCTAAGAAGCCTGGCTTGTGGCAGGGGCCTCGGTAAAATCTGGCTGCCCTGTCTTTTCAATTCTGTGTAATTACATATCCGGTAGAACCTTTTCATTTACAAAGCAATATTTGGATAAACGTCAATGAAGCCTTTTAAATTAACTGATTAATTCAGGATTTTCTTCCATTTCTTGTTTATTTTTTATTGCTTTTTTTGAGCTATACATTTTTCTCCACTCCCTTCCCTTTCTCCCCGTCCCCTTCAAACCCTCTCCCATGACCCCCATGCTCCCAATTTACTCAGGAGATTTTGCCTTTTTTTTCTTCCTATGTAGACCCATGTTTGTCTCTTCTAGGGTCCTCTTTGTTGTCTAGGTCGTGTAAGGTTGTGGACTGTAGGTTGGTTTTTCTCTTTGCTTTATGTCTAGAAGCTACTTATAAGTGAGTTCATATTGTATTTGTCTTTCTGTATCTGTGTTACCTCACTCACTATGTTTTTTTCTAGATCCATCAATTTGCCTGCAAATTTCAAGATGTCATTATTATTATTATTATTATTATTATTTACTTCTGTCTAGTACTTCATTGTGTAAATGTTGCATACTTTCTTTATCTGTTCTTTGAATGGGGGCATCGAGGTTGTTTCCAGGTTCTGGCTGTTATGAATAATGCTGCTGTGAACATAGTAGAGCTCATGTTCTTGTGTGATTGATCATCCTTTGAGTATATACCCAACAGTGGTATTGCTCGGTCTTTAGGTAGATTGTTTCCAAATTTTCTGAGACATCGCCATACTGAAATCCAAAGTGGCTATACAAGTTTGGACTCACACCAGCAATGAAGGAGCATTTACCTGGAACTCTTACCCCACATCCTCTCTAGCATAAGCTGTCATCAGTGTTTTTAATCTCAGAGTTGTTTTGATTTGCATTTCTCTGATGGCTAAGAATGTTGAGCATTTCATTAAGTGTCTTTCGGTCATTTGAGATTTACCTGTTGAGAGTTTCTGTTTAGGTCTGTACCCCATTTTTTCTATTATTTATTCTTTTGATGTTAAATTTTTTGAATTCTTTATATATTTTGGAGATCAGATCTCTGTCCAATGTTGGGTTGGTGAAAATTTTTTCCCATCCTGTAGGCCGCTTCTTTGTCTTGTTGACTGTATTCTTTGCTTTACAGAAGCTTCTCAATTTCAGGAGGTCCCATTTATTAATTGTTGCTCTCTCAGTGTCTTTGCTTCTGGGAGTTATAATTACAAAGTGGTCTCCTGTGCCAATGCTTTCAAGTGTACTTTCCACTTTCTCTTCTATAAGGTTCAGTGTGGCTGGTCTTTGATCTATTTTGACTTGAGTTTTTGCATGGATATAGATATGGATCTATTTGTATTCTCCTACATGTTGATATCTAGTTAGGCCAGCACCATTTGTTGAATATGTTTTCTTTTTCCATTTTATATTTTTAGCTTCCTTGTCAAAAATCAGGTGTTTGTAGGTATATAGATTGATATCTGGGTCTTCGATTTGATTCCATCTCTTCACTGCATGTTATGGTAATCTAGTCTTCCATGGATCTCATCACCTGTCCCAATTCTCTCTCTTCTGTTCTCCTAGAGATTACTAATATGAACGTGTGGTGGTAAGAAAAAATAATACTATAGCACAATGGAAAAATCATTTAAATTGGACATAAAAATAATTATGTCTATTTCTTGGCGCCCGAATCAGAAAGTTTGTCCATTTCAACTGTTCCCATCATTTATCTGTCACTTTCCTTCCACTTGTGGACTTGGCCGTAATTACGAGTGCTTCTCTTTTCAGTCCCATCAGTACAGCATGTTCCGAGCTCAAACTCTGGTCTTCCAGCCCATGCCTAGAGAAGAATCCAAAATCGTTTTAAATATTAAATTAAGATTTTATACTTTAAAGGAGTTCCTTTCCATTTTCTTGGTATTTAACCCTGCAGAGGCTCTGGAAAACCTCCATCTCCACGTATGCATTAAGTTTACCTTTTATGACACAGGTATGCCACTTCCCATGGCAGCCCTCTCTCTTCTCACAACAGAAATACTTACTGTCAAGGTTCTCTCTCTCTCGTCTCTCTCTCTCTCTTTCTTCTCTCTCCCCCCTCCGTGTGTGTGTGTTTGTGAATGTGTGTTTACACAGGTATGTGACACTACTTCTTTAGATTCTTATTCTCTACAATTAATATATTATATGCTTTCAGTGCACTGTGGGTTTTTACATAATAAAATCCAATGATCCTCTTAAACCTGTTATTCACTAAAAACAGATAAAAATGAAAAACCTTACACTTTCTGAAAGGTTAAGCATCTTGACCAAAGAGAAAAGCTTCTGTGTGTAAAAACTCCTAACCAGTGTGAGAGCTCCTGTCCAAACATTGCTCAGGTTGGTGGCAAGCTTAGTAAGGCTGTCCCTCTAAGCTACATCCAATGGATTAGTGTTTTACAATGGCACAGTACAATGCCAAATACTGTATTACATATTGATGCACTGAACAAAACCAAGTCATTGGTATTTCCTTTAAAAATGAATTATAGATGCATATGTTATCAACTTCCATGCAAGCAAAGAAGCATTTTTGTTTTAAAGGCTGCTAGAATCTGATTTCTGTCACATCTGTGATACAGAAGTCCCCAAGGTGCAAGTTTATCCAACAGATTTTTGTTGTTGTTGCTGTTGTTTGTTTGAGACAGGGTCTTACTCTGTAGCCCTACATTGAAGTCTCTATATAGACCAGGCTGGCTTCAGACTCGCAGAGATCCACCTGCCTTTGCCTCCTGAGTGCTGGGATTAAAGTCCTGCGTGTCTGGCAGAGTTCATCCAACAGAGAGACAAATGAAATAGATACTGCCTAGTTTATGAAATGCTCTGTATAATGTTGGCTGTCATTGCCAGACAGGGAGACTGTACTTCCTGACGCTTCTCCCCAGCTGCCAAAACCATGACAATTATTAATTTTCAATGCCCCTTGGAAGGACAGTAATTTATAGTACAGAAATAGACTCACAAGAAAATTGTTTAGAATCTACAAATGAATTAAAGTGCAGCTGAAGTCTGTTCGGTAAAGCGAATTTAATCTTCGATTCCTGGTCATATCAGGAATTGTGTTTCTGTGTAATCTCTCTGGAATTCTACACTATGCCTGTGTCACACTCACAGTGACTGTGTGGAGCAGTGTGTCATCTTTCACAGTGCAACAATGCCAAATTTGATCACTGACGTGCCTAGCATATTAGCTGTAATTGGGTTGCATCCAGTGAGCTTCACATAAATTGCAGTATTTCAGCTAATAAATTCTGTGCTCCCACAGGTACATGCGTGATCCGAACAATATGATACAATTATAGAAGAATAAATGTGCAATATTTTTAAAAATTTGAAGCATATTTCCAGATAATTTTGTTCTAGCTTGAAATCATTTGATTTGGTCAACTCAGAAGATAGAATACAGGGAAAGGTAGTTTTACAAAATAATTTAGAAGTAATTAAAATCCTCTGCACACTTTCACCCTTTTTTCTCAGAAGCATCTTTTCATGACATAGTTGGAAAACCCAGCACTTCTGAAAAGTGCTCAATTAGTATTTCAGTCCAGAATTTTCATAGTCAACATCTGCCAGAAAACATAAAACAAACAAAATTTAGTAACTGCCTTGAGTTCTGCAGCATGCACGGGGTGGCATGTGTAATCCTTCTTGCATTGTTGTGTGGAGAAGAACAGGATGGCAAACCGAATCACAGAACAATAACAAGAATTGCTCTCTCATCTGGCCTGGCATGGGGCGGGGTGGAGAAACAATAACAACCAAACCGAGACAATGCATGCTCTGAGCCTGCAGGTGCGCAGCCATGCCATAACAAAGGAACATTCTTCCCCAGCCGCTTTCTAGTGGTATCATCCTTTGCGCTGAGACACAGAGACAAACAGAAGCGCCCAGTGTTGGCGCGGCTTCTGTGCCTTCCTCACTGGGGAGCCTGAATTAGGTCAGAGAGGAGTCAGGTGGGAGGAGCCTGGAGGCCAGTTTTAGCTGTCAGCTGATATGTTGAAGAGAAAAGGGAATTTTTTACATGTTGTTTAACACCAAGGCCAGCTGGCCTGGGTCTGAAAAAGGCTGGGATAAAACCTGACTCGCTGAACATAGCAGACAATGAGGACTACTGAGAACTCAAGAACAATGGCAATGGGTTTTTGATCCTACTGCACGTACTGTGGGAGCCTAGGCAGTTTGGATGCTCACCTTACTAGACCTGGATGGAGGTGGGTGATCCTTGGACTTCCCACAGGCAGGGAATCCTGATTGCTCTTTGGGCTGACGAGGGAGGGGGAATTGATTGGGGGAGGGGGAGGGAATGGGAGGTGGTGGCGGGGAGGAGGCAGAAATCTTTAATAAACAAACAAACAAGCAAATAAATAAATAAATAGATAAATAAATAAAAAGAGAAAAAGGAAAATAACTAGCCACAGCGCTTCCAGCCAAGGCGGAGTCTGTGGCTAGAGAATTCGGTTACTTTCCTTTTATGTTTAATTTTCGAATATGTTGGATTGTTTTATTGGTAATGGGAAACCAAGGCAACGCAAGATATTATTTTTTTTAGAAGAAAAAGCCTTGTTATCATATCTCCTGCATATGGCCGTGGATGCTTCACACGTGGTTGGCAATCTCTTGGCCTCAGTGTTCCCAGTGGAAAACTGTAAGACTGCTACTGAGTTTCTACCAAGGACACGTCTTTTTATAGTCTGGAATCCAGCACGAATAACTTGACATTGTTAAGTTTACTGTTTTAATTTAAATTTATATCAAGTCCGTTAACTTATCAAAATTTAATATTCATTTCTGAGAAGCTAAGGAATTCTTAGTACCACTGTCTAATATTTGATTGCACTTTGGCAGATATATTGGTTGATGCTTGTGATGAGTTTCTATAGTCCATTCTCTTTACAGAACTTGGGAGATTATAAAATGTCAACAATTTTCTATTAAGCCATATTCCTTGATATTTTCAGTGTATTCAAATAAAGCTTTGTTTCCAATACTTTTAAAGCCATAAATTTTGGAGACCAAAGACGATGTCAGTATACCTCAGTTCTTTTCATGGTGTCTTCTAGATACTTCTTATTTCTGGGGACCATGTTATATTTGTTCAGCCACCTGAGGCTGTTTCTATAATAGTCCCTTGTCACATTGTTAATCTTTCACTATTCTTCCCCATGTGATCATACCCAAATCCAGTGCTTGAAAGGGTAGCCAAAAGGTACCCTTGGGCTTAGCTGGCTTGTTTACTTCCTAGTGTAGTGTTTTACAAATTCCTCTCCAATGTCCGACATGACATCTCAGTCATTCACTGTGCAAGAGCCAATGCCAGCAGCTGGTTCTGTTTCTTTAAGTCCAAAGACTTCTACTTGTTTGTAAATCACAAATCTAATTAATCTTATCAATAGAAGACATGAGTCAGAAATAGATGTAAAATCCTGAAGGATCCGAGAAGCAGAGGAGCAGCCACATTGGCTACCTACCTCTCTGCTTCCTCTGACCAGAAGGGCCTACATCCTAACTCCTCCCTGCCTGATCACTTCCTGTCTTTTCTCTGTGCAGACCTCCAGACCTCTATGGTTAACTAGTGGCAACCTCCATCCTCTGACTCCAAGCAAGCTTTATTTGTCAGAACACAAACAATATATTGCACAACAGCTTTCCAAGATGGCTACCCTGTTCACATTGGATATCGTACTAGGTATTTAATCTCTGTTTCCCCTTGTTTTCAATCATTGGTCCCCAGGAGCTATTGTATAAGTACTCTAGAGTTTTGGTTTCCTCAACAGAGTAATTCTGAAACACATTTTCCATTGAGAGAAAATTCTGATTATCTTCTGCAGTAGTTGGCTTAATAAAATACATCATTCATTTTTTTCTGTATCTTACATCTCAATGATAATGCCAAAATGCTTGAATATGTCTTCAGATCAAACTTCACATATTGAAGAAATGTCCCAAACTTTTCCCAGTCTATGTTTTTTATATGAGTTATTACTCTTTTGACAATGGCAAGATTCTCCAAAAGGATACCAGCCGGAATATTTGTCATTGCCTGTATAAGGGTGTTAGGTCTTCCTGAAATCAGTGTCCTAAGGGTTGACTTAGTAGGTATCACAATAAAAATATTCACTCAGGTCATATACACATACATGTTTTCTTTACAATATCTTTTTCTGCTTCCCTTAGAAATTGATTGAAAGAGAAAGCACAAAGAATAAAGATGATTCTCCTGCAAGAGAATACGTCATTCACAATGAATTCATGAGCTTCATAGAAATGTCTCAGTCAACTTTATTTTCTTATAGAATAACACGTTTGTCTCCTCCTTTTTGATATGTGTTGACTAACATTGTTTTCTTTTATGTCTGTATGCATACATGTGTGTACTGCTGTGTGTGATGGTGGACACATGTCTAAAGGTCAGAGGACAGCCTCAGGTATTGGCCCTCGTCCGTCATCTTGTTTTAGACAAGGTCTCTGTAGTTCACCACTGTGAACGGCAAATTAGCTGGCTCATAAGCTTCCAGGAGTCTCCTGTTTCTACTTCCCACCTTCTGACCGGAACACTAAGATAACTTAGGACACCTGGCTTCTACTTGAGTTTTAAGGTTTCAGTCTGACACTGTCAAGCTTTTGTGGTGTGTGCCTTGCTCACGGAGCCATCTCCCAGCCCACTATCACTGTTTCTTAAGTGCAGTACTTCTGTTTCTCCTCATGATAATGGAAACACTCGTACTAGTTCAAATTTTAGGATGCTCCTGTCTTTTGTCACACTGTGTTATGACAATAGAATGTGATGGAAATCACCACAAAGGTGAATCCAGCCTGTTAGGTTTGTTCTACAGAATGTCATTAAGTTTTAATTCCTTTCACGACATTTGTCTTCCATGTGAACAATCATGTATTTGGAAAGGAATCTCATTAGGCCTTTTTTTTTATAAAAAAAATAGGCATTAGTTATGTATGTAGCCAATCCGTTCTCAGAGTGCTTTGCAAGAATAAGGTAAAATGCAATAGTACCTCAGTGCAGACCCTGGTAAGGGGAAAAGTACATGGAGACTGTGAAATGGTTCATAATTTCTTTTAATAGAAGCTTTTTTATTTAATGTATTTGTGTATTATGGTGATACCATTGTTATTTGAATGTCCAATGCAGCTAAGTGTAACACTAAACTCATGATCCTCTTTCTCCACCTGCTGAGTGCTGGGATTTCAGGCATGCATCACCTGACTATTATAAGGTTTGATGATTTGCATCACAGAACAATTTTCAATGATGAATAAACATATAACGATGGAAATGGAAATGGTGATGGATGTACTAATCTCAAGTAGTAATTATGAAAGAATGGCCAGAACCCTAAGAAATGCAGCGTCTGTAGCTATGGGACAAGTAAGATTACAAGTGTGAGGAGTTTGAATCTGAAACAATTTGAACTCCTCTCCATTTTCATTGTTCTCGTTAATAGGATCCTGGTCAGAATGGAATGAGTTCTTTTCTCATGATGCCTTTTCAAAAACTGCAAAATAACCGTTTTGGAAAATTCATCAGAACTGTTTAGATGAGGCAAATGAAAAGCAAAGATCTAACTTATATTTCCCACAAGAGAGAAAATGACACACAAAAAAATAACCCTACCGATGGCACTATCTAAAGTATCAGTTCTCCTTGCAGATATGGGCACGAGCTACAGCACTGTCAAAGGTTTACAAGATTACCTTCCAACTTAAGGAGAAGGAGTCGGTGGTGACTTCCCTTGTCTAATGACGTTGTGAATTTTGTGTGGTATCACTGGTATGGTGTGTGTAAAGACACTGATTGGATGCATCACTTGTAGGATGGACCAAGTTGCAAAAGCCAGCGTTTCACTTAGCATTATGAGCATTGTACAGATAAGGTAGAAGTTACATGATATTTTGCTAAAATAATTGTGCTTTTATTCCACTGTTCTGGATTGACCTCATTTCTCTACCTACTTTATTTGTAGACCCCTCCCTGACCCTCACCTCATAGTCAACTCTGACTAGTCTTAAACCAATGTGTGAAAGAACTGGATTGTAGCTTAGTGTGCTGTGTGATGAAATCATCTTCTGCCAAAGTAAAATTCACGGGGAGCCAAAGAGACAAGGCCTAACAGGAATTTACGATATTGTAAGGAGAAAATTCTTCTCAAAATTTTGTAATAGTAAAAATATCAGCAAAATCTATTTATAAGATTTCAGGAAAATATTTTTCCTAGGGTAGTTGTGTAAGATAGTCTGAAGAGTTTCTGGGAAACATATAGAAAGTAAATGTTATTTTTAAAAGCATGGATTTGAATTGGGATGCCAGTGGCTCTTGAGTAATGATGGATTATTTTTTAATTGCTAGAGGAATTATCTATCCTCTAGATTCAGAAAGTCACATGCAAACAGTATAATGTTTCACAGAATAAAATTCAAACAAAGAAGATTTGAGGAATCTATCCTTGTTATCCCTAAGCCAACATGTTCATCATGTTCTCTCCTCACAGTACAGTGAGCGGCACGTTATGCTTAGTAAGAGGCTTCATAGTTGGTACCCTGTTCCAACTGTGCCATGACAACCACTGAGAACCTTCCCCACCTATTACATCTTCACCCAAGAAGAGAATGTGGTGGTCTTCAGTAAGAAGATGCTTTTTTTGTGCAGAGGCTTCATCCCAGCGAACTTTTTGAAATTGTTTTTCAGCCGCCAAAATCCTTTGCTGCTTGTTTGGAGAACCTGTAATTAAGAGTCTAGGTATTCAGCTGATGTAGAACCACACAGTAAAAGAAGAAGGAGCAAAAGGCAGATGGACCTGTGACTGATGCTGCATGATTGAGACCCATCCTAACCCTTGGAAAATCACAGGTCGTTCAACTCTGAACTACTTTGCCCTCTAAATATTTTTACTTGTTCTTAGAATGTGTTTATTTTACATTGACATTTTTTATATCATGCAGAACTGCAGAGACTGTAAATTTTATCTTTCTCTATTCAGGATAATCTGACTTAAGCAGGGAGAAAAGATAAAAAAACCAAAACAAGACTCATCATTCAACTACCCATTAAAATTATTTTTGATGGCATGTCTCTTTTAGGTGGGGAAAAATCCATATATACACACAGGGTATCATCCTGCAGCTTAGATTGTTCCGGAATTCATAGAAATCCCCCTGACTCAGCCTTCCAAGTGCTGACATTACATGAGTGAACTTCCATGCTCAGCTCCAAGTGAATAACTGAAAGGAGAAACTGATAACTTTTGGTTTCCCAATCATCATTTTAAAGCCCACCAGATATTTCAAAGATAAATTCTATGTTAATAATCTTGGTAGGTTTTTAATAAAAAATGATCTTGGTAGGTTCAATTGTCCATGAGGAATGATGCCCATTTGTGTGTCTGTGAACAAAAAGGATGAGTGGCCTTATCAGATACGTGGAATGTCAGGCATGTAGCACTGTTCCCAGTGTATGTGCTGCTAGAGATTGAACCCAGGGTGTTGTGCATGCTAGGTAAGCATGATACAAACACAAGTACATTCACAATTACTAATCATAATATCAGTGAGAAAGAAATAAGTAAAAAAATCCCATTAATAGTAGCTACAAAAAGAAAAATAAAGAAATCCCCCTCAGGGCAAATTTAATCAATGAAGTTAAGAATTTCTACAATAAAGATTACAAAACAGAGAAAAGAAGTTGAAGACACAGAAAGATAGAGGAACCTCTCACAGTCTCTTTCCTTCAATATTTTCTTTTCTGTCTTCCAGAAACTCTGATGCTTTGTCTTTAGCCTGGTAGACAACATTAAGATTTATTAAAGAATACAGTCCAATACATGTACAACATCCCACAGAATGTAATGATTGATACACACACACACATACATACACACACACACACACACACACACTGCATAATAGAAACCCTTTCTTTGCTTAGCTTGAAGAAATTCTTATATTTTAAAATGTGTATTTAACTTTCTACGACTTTCTAACAATGTCGACTAGCGGATTCTAGTCTCTGACAGGTAGGAAGCATGAGATCAACCTTGGGAAGCCCAAGAAGCCTGTCCTGAGGTATGTCATTGCTTCCATCCAGGACGCAATGACGTAAGTTTTTGTTATTTTATAGTAATGTTTTTCTCTTCTTACACACAATTTCTGGCTACTTAACATATCCAAATGTGGCCTCAGAGATTCTGGGCATATTTAGATTCCCAGAAATCTGCAAAGTCTCCAGGGGCCTGCTACAAGAGGAGCCTGTCTCTACTCTGTCCCTGCTGAGGTCCTGTTTGTGGTATGACCCTCTCTGGAATGTTTTTACCTGACTGTAGGTAGGCTTGTAACCAGGTCACATCTTGCTAATGGGGAATATCAGTCTCTACTCCACATGAGTTAATGAGTTACCCTTTTTACGGAGTATATTGCTCATTTATTTGTTTATTCTCCTTCCTAACATGAAAATAACATGACCATTTTGCTTCAGAAATACCTCAGATTAATCATTTTTAGTAAAATGATGAACAATATTGGATTTAAAATGTACAATAACTAAAATTCTTGCAGCCCAGTACTATTTCCAGATTTGTAATTCTCCAGCCTGTCAGCAGGTTGCAGCAGAGGGCTAGCTATAGTTTTAAATTAGCAAAGAGGATCAGAATCTTTCCTTCCTGCCCTCATCCCTCGCTCTCTCCTTCCTTCCCTTCCTCCCTCTCCTTACCTCTCCTTCCTCTTTCTCCCTTTCTTTGATTTTCTTTTGTATTCATATCCCTTCCTTTCTTCATCCCTTCGTTCATTCGTCCCTTCCTTCACAGCTTTCCTTCTTCTGACAAATACACAATACTTTAGTTGTATTTTGCAATCAGAGAAATCAACTCAATCGTAAAGTTTATATGTATATCAAGAACAAGAACAATGAGATGTTAGTGATACCTATTTTGTACTATTTAAGCATATCATTAAGGAGATGATATATAAACTTGAGTTTCAATCAAATAAGGGATTGATGAATTTACAGTTTGATTAAGAGAGATGCTAGCAAACCCAGTTTAAATATTATTAAGGCTGCATTCTATTTGTCTAGCATATGCAAATGACTTCATTTTTGCTACTGCATTTGGAAATGTAGAAGAGAAAAACAGGCATTTCAATCGCAGCTCTCATCAGTTATTCAGTGTATCCAGGCTTCTCAATTGTGTTCTTTTCTTTAATGTAATACTAAGCAGCAATCTCACAGCTGTGCTTGGTGGAGTGAACTATACACACATCTATATCGAGATTTCATACACACATAACATAAAAGGGAGAGAAAAGCCTCAAGAATGCTTGCCCCATTGCAAAGGCACACAAAAGAACTAATGAATCTCTCTCCAAATGGCTCTGTAGTGACCAGCTGTAAGGCTTGATTTGTATTCCATCATGGAATCTCCATCCAGGAAGTGATTGCTTCAAGGTGCAATATAAATTCCCCTTTCAAAAATCAGTCTCTTTAATCATACCAAATCAGTATCTGTCACTGGGATGAACTTAGACAGCTTCCTAAATTAAAAACTCATCTTCCTGTCTTAGCTTTGCTTATTTACTTCATTTATTCAAAAGTATATACCCAAAGCTTTCAAAACAAGAAACAATACTACGCAAGTATGAAATGTGGTAGGTGCTGACTTTTTACTTTGATATATGTAGTTGGGTGCTAATTCTTAAATGGGATATGTTTTGAATTTATAGTTTAATTCACAAAGTATTATTCATGAATTGTTCCAGTAAAGGGAATATTTATTTATTTATTTGAAATACTTTGGTGGGGTTGTTAAAGAGTATTCCTTTGCACTGTGTGAACATGTGCCACTGTGATTGGCTCAATAAAGAGATGAATGGCCAATAGCTAGGGAGGGAGAGATATAGGTGGGACTGTAGAGCAGAGAGAACTCTGAGAAGAAGGTGGAGTCACCAGTGGATGCAGAGGAAACAGACATGAAGGAGAAGAGGTGAAAGTCAAGAGTCATGGGGCAGCATGCAGATAGATGGAAATGGGTCAATCTAAGCTATAGGAGCTAGTGGGACAAGCCTAATAAGCTGAGCTTTCATAATTAATAAGTCTCCATGTCATTTTTGTGAACTGCTCCCCCTCCAAATCTGTCTACAGGGATATAACATTGAACTGCATTCTGTGTTCATTGAACAATTAGATATGGAGCTACAATGACTGTTCTTGGTATGCGCTAATTAGTGCAGGTATACATACGCTCATGATGGACTTTAAAATGGAGCAGGGGAAAGACAGTACTTGGCTGATAAAGACATCCATCTTTAAAATAATTATCACTGTGTGAAGTGTTGTGAAGGAGAAGGACACCGTATTATAAGAACACACTTGACCTGGCCTGGGGTAGGAAAATGGATTAGAGAGATTGCTCTGTATGATAGAAAGGAAAGTCATTAGTCTTAGACAGAAGCTCAGAGTGAGGTTTGATTAGTGCCTTTAATTTGTAATTAACTGGGAGAAACTATAATTAAGCATGAATGAAAACTTTAAGTGATATAGCATGTTAATTTATTGTATGGGCTAATCATTGTGGTAAGTGGTAGTGCTTTGATAGCCTAGTGTTGCTTCATTTGAATAGCAATATCTTGAATCGCATAAAAATAAGGTTTGTCTTTAATTATGGTAAATTCATAAAAGTGTTGATTACTGTTTGCACAATTTGCATACCTTAAATATTGGGGATATTTGTGGGTTAGAATTTTGTCTTTAGTCTTCTTAGACTATATGGAGGACAAAAGCAGGCACACAAAATGCACATCTCATATTTTTCAATAAAGAGTATATTTCAGCCGAATTCCTCTTATGCATGTCTTCCCTACTTTGATAAAACCCTTTAATTATCAGTGTTTCTAAAGTCCACTTATGGCATCAGTTTTGGATAGAGAATCTGTGATACAAAAAGCAATAGATTAATTGCATTACTTCACTACATTGATACACTGTGTAACATTAAAATCAGGTTCAAGACACTACTATCCCCAAACATTTGTCACTTCTTTATACTAAAATCTTAAAAAAATTCTACCTCAAGTTTCAAAAATATACAGTGCACTCTTGTTATCTTTATCTACTGTGCTATGTGATGGCAGCCCAGCACTGCACGCTCTTTCTAACTGTAACTTTCCACCCATTGGTCACCTTGCCCCTCTCGCTTCCTAGTTCTCCTCTTCTCATCTCTGGTAACCACCATTCTACTATCAGCTTCCCAGAGATTCTGCATATGAATGAGACTGCGTGGTCCATGGCTTTCTGTTACATTTGTATCTTCATGGGATTATATATTTCCTTATTCTTCATTCATAAGTAGGATAAATTAATATGCTAGCTTGCATTGAAGCTGTCTTGATGTTGATGAAGCAATCATGATCAAGAGATTGTATAGACGTAAAGTTTAAATATGTTTGTTAATATAAAAAGAGTCGGAAATAGTCTGATATAATCACAGTGCAATAGACTAGGATACTACAAATAGAAGAATGAATAGAAAGTTGCATGCAACTCTTGTAAAGAGATATTAATTATTCTACCAGGTGAGTCGGTGGGAAATAAGGAAACTGTAGGAAATGTTAAGTTGTTAAATTGGACTGGAACATAGCACCCAAGAAGATGCTAGAATTCTAAACAGAGTTTAGAATTAAAATATTTATTTTATTATTTCTTTAAACAATTCTTTTATTTTTCAAGTCCATAATTGCATAATTTTCCCTTCCCTTTCTTTCTTTCAAAACCTCTGATGTGTGTGTGTGTGTACATGCGTGAATATCAAATGTGTGAATATGTGAGTGAATACTGTGTGTGTGCTTGCATGTTTGTGTGAGAATGAATTCTGTTAGTGTGTGTGTGTGTGTGTGTGTGTGTGTGTGTGTGCCTTCAGAGACAAGAAGAGACTGTGGAAATCCCTGGTTTGGAATTAGAGGCAGTTGTGACCTAGGATCAAAATTCTGGTCCTATGGAAGAGCAGCAAGTGCTGCTAACCACTGAACTTTCTCTAAAGCCCAGATTTTAGAAGTTTTGAAATGGTGGTATGCTGGCTAGTTATAATGTCAACTTGATACAAACAAGGTTCATCTGGGAAGAAAATTGTTAATTGATAAAAATGTTTCCAGAAGATTGGCCTGTAGGCAAGTGTGTAAGGTATTTTCTTGATTTATGATTGATCACTGTGGGCAGTGCCATCCCTGGATTGTGGTTCTGGGTAATATAAGAAGGCTTGCTGAGAAGGCCATGGGAGTGAGCCAGTAAGCAGTATCCCTCCTTGCTTCACCTTCAATTCCTGCCTCTAATTTTCTGACCTGCCTTAGATTCCTGCTCTTGTTTTTCTGGATGATGAACTACAAGCTGGGAGCTCAAATAAACCCTTTCTCCCTGATTTGCTTTTGGTTATTGTGTTTTATCATGGCAATAATAATGCCAGTACTGGTGAAGTGGAGACAGATGGATCTCTGAGGCAGGCTAGCCAGACAGGCTAGCCTAATGGTGAGAGATAAGACAGTGAAATAATAAAATAAAAAACCATAGACATGACTCGAAGAACAATACACAAGCTCATCTTTTGACCTGCATACACACACACATACACACACACACACACACACATACACACACACACACATGCACGCACACACATACACATGAAATTCATCACATCACAAGAGCAGTACTTACTGATGGCTCAGTGAGTGCCTCATATTTAAATACTTGTGCTTCCTATTTGAGATCTGTGCACATAATGTGCTTGAATACTAAAAACATGGAATAATTTTCTCCAATGAAATTCTCTGATACTTTGCCCAACACTTCCACCCGACATACTGTGAAGTATGGAACTATATCAACCCTTTCAGAAAATGTATAGTGATAAATGTCACTTTTGACCCTTATGCTTGTAATTCAAACAAACCACATTTGTTTCTTATGCTGAGATTCTGAACCTTAAATGTTAGGACTTGTGCACCAAATAATAGAAAAAAAAACCATTTCTTTACTTTGTTACAAATCTTATTTAGCCAAAGGTTATGATTAGGTCCAAAGGTCTTTCTGAAAGAGGATTTGTTTAATGGAGATATTCTAACTCAATTATCTGGAAATAAAAGGAACAAAAGAAAGCCATTATGCCAGTGTCAGCAAATGAAGGAGACATAAAGTTTTGAGTTTTCAATCCAATTAAAATTTACTGTCAGGCCTCTTCAACTCGCCATTAATATTCTAACCTCTAAAAGGTAGAATCAGCTGGAAAAAATATGAGCTATAATAGACTGTTCAAAAAAAAAAAAAAGAGTCAGACTACCAGGCCATATTCTTCGTTATGGTTTAGCTGCAATTGCTCAGAGTGATAGCGGCAACTAGTTACAAATATTGTGTATAATTAAAAAAAACCTCAGCTTTACTGAACAGATAAAAATTATAAAGATAGGAGCTGGGAGATGTGCTAGCATGTAAAGTGCTCGTCACACAAAGATAATGACCTGGGTGATTCCCTTGACAACATAAAGGTGTGTGTCCCATCTCCAGCACCTACATGACAAGCTGGCCCGGGCTGCAGTTTCTTGTAATTACTATATTGGACACAGGTAGGAATATCCTGGGGTTTACTGCCTTCCTGCCATGTACACCAGACTCAGTGAGATTTTCTTCCAAAAAAAAGTGGGTGAATGATAGATGAGGACATGTGACACTCATATGTAGCTTCCACTCAAGAGCTCACGCATGTACATGTATGTGCAGCTGCACTTAAGAGCTCATGCATGTGCATGTATGTGCAGCTGCACTCAAGAGCTCATGCATGTGCATGTATGTGCAGCTGCACTCAAGAGCTCATGCATATACATGTATGTGCAACTGCACTCACAAGAGCTCATGCATGTACATGTATGTGCAGCTGCACTCAAGAGCTCATGCATGTGCATGTATGTGCAGCTGCACTCAAGAGCTCATGCATATACATGTATGTGCAACTGCACTCACAAGAGCTCATGCATGTACATGTATGTGCAGCTGCACTCAAGAGCTCATGCATGTACATGTATGTGCAGCTGCACTCAAGAGCTCATGCATGTACATGTATGTGCAGCTGCACTCACAAGAGCTCACACATGTACATGTATGTGCAGTTGCACTCACAAGAGCTCATGCATGTACATGTATGTGCAGCTGCACTCAAGAGCTCAGGCATGTACATGTGTGTGCAGCTGCACTCAAGAGCTCATGCATGTACATGTATGTGCAGCTGCACTCAAGAGCTCATGCATGTACATGTATGTGCAGCTGCACTCAAGAGCTCATGCATGTACATGTATGTGCAGCTGCACTCACAAGAGCTCATGCATGTACATGTATGTGCAGCATGTACATGTATGTGCAGCTGCACTCAAGAGCTCATGCATGTACATGTATGTGCAGCTGCACTCACAAGAGCTCATGCATGTACATGTATGTGCAGCTGCACTCAAGAGCTCATGCATGTACATGTATGTGCAGCTGCACTCACAAGAGCTCACACATGTACATGTATGTGCAGTTGCACTCACAAGAGCTCATGCATGTACATGTATGTGCAGCTGCACTCAAGAGCTCAGGCATGTACATGTGTGTGCAGCTGCACTCAAGAGCTCATGCATGTACATGTATGTGCAGCTGCACTCAAGAGCTCATGCATGTACATGTGTGTGCAGCTGCACTCAAGAGCTCATGCATGTACATGTATGTGCAGCTGACTCACAAGAGCTCATGCATGTACATGTATGTGCAGCATGTACATGTATGTGCAGCTGCACTCACAAGAGCTCATGCATGTACATGTATGTGCAGCATGTACATGTATGTGCAGCTGCACTCAAGAGCTCATGCATGTACATGTATGTGCAGCTGCACTCACAAGAGCTCATGCATGTACATGTATGTGCAGCTGCACTCAAGAGCTCATGCATGTACATGTATGTGCAGCTGCACTCACAAGAGCTCACACATGTACATGTATGTGCAGTTGCACTCACAAGAGCTCATGCATGTACATGTATGTGCAGCTGCACTCAAGAGCTCACGCATGTACATGTGTGTGCAGCTGCACTCAAGAGCTCATGCATGTACATGTATGTGCAGCTGCACTCAAGAGCTCATGCATGTACATGTATGTGCAGCTGCACTCAAGAGCTCATGCATGTACATGTATGTGCAGCTGCACTCACAAGAGCTCATGCATGTACATGTATGTGCAGCATGTACATGTATGTGCAGCTGCACTCAAGAGCTCATGCATGTACATGTATGTGCAGCTGCACTCACAAGAGCTCATGCATGTACATGTATGTGCAGCTGCACTCAAGAGCTCATGCATGTACATGTATGTGCAGCTGCACTCAAGAGCTCATGCATGTACATGGATGTGCAGCTGCACTCACAAGAGCTCACACATGTACATGTATGTGCAGTTGCACTCACAAGAGCTCATGCATGTACATGTATGTGCAGCTGCACTCAAGAGCTCACGCATGTATATGTGTGTGCAGCTGCACTCAAGAGCTCATGCATGTACATGTATGTGCAGCTGCACTCAAGAGCTCATGCATGTACATGTATGTGCAGCTGCACTCAAGAGCTCATGCATGTACATGTATGTGCAGCATGTACATGTATGTGCAGCTGCACTCAAGAGCTCATGCATGTACATGTATGTGCAGCTGCACTCAAGAGCTCATGCATGTACATGTATGTGCAGCTGACTCACAAGAGCTCACGCATGTACATGTATGTGCAGCTGCACTCACAAGAGCTCATGCATGTACATGTATGTGCAGCTGCACTCAAGAGCTCATGCATGTACATGTATGTGCAGCTGCACTCAAGAGCTCACGCATGTCCATGTATGTGCAGCTGCACTCACAAGTGCATACAACACACATCTACACACGTCAAAGAAAGCACGGATGACACACATATAGAACAGGTTTCTCTTTGCAAAATTCACTGACATCCCTTCTCAAGCGCATTTCCCCCCCTCTGGTGTGAAAAAGAATGAAAGCTATTCAAAAGATGTTAGACACTGCAGTCATGGAGGGAAATTTGAAGGCAAGGGTATGCTCCAATTGAGATGGAATTGAGCATTCCAGACCTCAGTATTCAAAACTCCCTGCTGAAGCACATTGCTTATCAAACATCAACAACGCCCAAAGTTGAAAGTCAAGTACTTTACTTAAGTCTGTCTTTCTTTCTTTCTTTCTTTCTTTCTTTCTTTCTTTCTTTCTTCCTTTCTTTCTTTCTTTCTTTCTTCTATTTAGCTTTAATCTGTATTATAAATTTATATGTGTATATGTATATAAATGCATACATATCCATGTATGAAACACATTATGAACTTAATATAAAATGTTATGTAATTCATACATTAACATGAATTTCTCTGCTTCTTATAACTTTAACAAATATAAATTACATTTTCATACATTTAATGCAGGGATTTTTTTTATTAGCTTCCTAGATCTGCTACCACAAACTCGCTCAAAGTGGCCAAGTCAGAACAATGAAATGTTTTGTTTTAGTTTATTGAGACTGAAGTTTATTTTATTTCATTTTATTTTTGGTAGAAAAGGTTTTTATTTTATCCTATAGCCTGTAGTCCATCATCTAGAGAATTTAGGGCAGGAACTGATACAGAGGCTGTGAGGGAGTGCTGCTTACTGGCTTGCTCCCCATGCTTTATTTAGCCTGCTTTTTTCCCCTTTATATTTATTCTTTGTGTATTTCAGATCATGCATCTTCATCCCATTCATTTCCCCATCATTTTATATCTACCCTTTGTCCTTATAATTCCCCCAGCAAAATAAAAAATAAAATTTGGGAGAAAAAAAAGAAGAAGGAAGAAAATTAATATTACCATGGAAATTGGAGTGTGACATAGTAAGGCAAGCAGCAAACCCGTTTATCCATGCATCTTTACTTGTAAGTGCTCATTGCAAAGAGTCATTGGTCTGGTTCGAGGCCTCTGGTTTCTTCTACACGACTGATGCTGGGTCCTCACTGGGACTCCTCTTGCATATTCTGCTGTTGCCCTATGTGTGGAGATCCTTCAGCTTTGGGTCAACAAGACTGTGCTTCATGTGCTCTAGCAGATCACAGATGGGGTGGGCCAACTCATAAACTTGGTTGTGGGTCTGGGTAGCTACAGGGTTGGTCAGCCTACCAGCTCTCCTTTGTCCTTACTACCTGGGTAAAGTCTTCTGCATTGTCCTGGCGAGTTCACCCCTTGCAGCACTGAGAAAGGAACAGGGTCAGTACTCTTGCTTTCATGTCCTCAGAGTCAGATCTCCCACATGTACAAGTTTAGGGTCAGCTCTGTTGTGTTGCCTAGGCATGGTATGTTGCAAGGAGACCACTTGCCTCCGCCAAGCCCCAAAATAATCATACAGAAACTGTATTAATTAAAGCACTGCTTGGCCCATTAGCTTTAGGTTCTTATTGGCTAACTCCCACATCTTAATTTAGCCCATTTCTATTAATCTGTATATCATCACAAGGTCATGGCCTACCAGCAAAGTTTCAGCACATCTATCTCCAGCGGCTCCATGGTATCTCCCTGACTCTGCCTTCCTTCTCCCAGCATTCAGTTCCATCTTTCTGCCTACATAAGTTCTGTCCTATCAACAGGCCAAGGCAGTTTCTTTATTTATTAGCCAAGAAGAGCAACATACAAACAGAAGGACCTCCTACACCCATGGTATATGGAGTGCTCCAGCTGATGAGGGGCAGGACTAACTCTCCTGCTTTTATGACCTCAGGGCTTGCTCTCTCACCTGCCTCATTTGTTGATGGGTTTGTGTGTAAGTCAGGAGGGCATCTCTCTGATGCGGATGCTTCCAAATGGCATGAGTAATAGGGACAATTCCCCTATGCTCACAACTACAGGGCTGTCAGGACTGGCTTTGCTGTGCTGCACAGGTAAGATGCAGAGCCTGCTCTCCCAAATGTTGCAGCTGGTGGTGGGCAGCGGCAGCTCTCTTAACCTTATGACCTCGAGGCCTTGTTTCCCCCTTGCCTTTGGTGTTGGTGGGCAGGGGTGGGAGGGCTCCTCTCCCTCACAGATGCTGCCCCATGACAGATGAGTAGTTGGGACAGCTTTGGAGCTGGCTCACCCACACCTCCACCAAAGAGGCTGCCCACGTGAGGTGCAGGGCTTGCTCTCCTGAGTGCTGCAGCTGGTGGTGGCCAGGGGCAGCTATCCAGCCAGAGACTGAAGTTTAAAGTCAAGGCTATTTTAATGTCAGGCCAGTCAATGTCATTTTAATGATAAGTTTCTTCCTAAGGTGCTGGAGAAGTTTGTTTTTTGGGGGGGTTCTTCCTGTGTCTGGTGATTGCCAGTGACTTTACTCTGGACTTGAGGCATCATAGTTCCTATCTTTGCCTTTTTTGTGTATTTTTGACTGAATCAGATTTAAGGCTCAATTTAATGCCACTTCAAGACTCCATTTTAGCTTCTTGACATCGACATAGACTCCATTTCCACTGACATCAGTGTAGTTCTCATGAACAGCAATTGAGAGTTAAGAATTTTATATAAAAGGGGCTGGCACAATTCAACACATAGCAAAGAAGAGTGGAAAATGGATGTATGTTTTATTTACACAGATATTCCTGTAGACAACTTGTTGAGTGTTAAGCAAACAGCAGACATACCTTCCTACAACAAAACAAAGCCAAACAAAAACAAACACCCAGAAATCAAATGTTCTCGCTGAGATTTTATAGCAATGACTGAAAATGAGTAGTATGTTATCAGTGTGCCCTGTGCCACGCCTCACCGCTCAGGTGTAACAGAATCTACTTAGGACCTGGGGCATCTTTGTGAAGCTAAATTACTGACACATTGAAAGTCACTTCTATAGGCAAAGTTATGTCAGCCCACATTGTTTAAGACAGGAGAGGAAGGAGGCAGACACATCTGTGTCGACTTCAGCATGTGATTTTTTTCCCATCTAGCCAAAGAGTATGTAATATAGAGGCTGGAACACATTCATTTCCCTTTTATGATTGAACAAGCCATAAAATGGGATGTGAAGTTTTCTTGGTATTTCCTGGAGAGTCATCCCCTGTCATTTTCACTTAATCATAATTGGCAGAATCAGCAGTCTTACTGAGAGGAAATGCTTGTGATTTTATATTTTCTCCAAGGTCAAGGACAATTAATCCTCCACCTTCTTCACTTTTGGAGTCTGCAGCTTTAAAATGTGTACGCTAATCTGTTGGGGTAACCTAGTTTCCCAAGCAGTTTGAAGCAGAATGATCTGCATGCACGCGCGTGCGCACACATACACACAGAATATAAATTAAATTATTACTGCCACTACCTTTGTAGTTAAATATCGCAGTTACTAAAACACCATTATTAAAATTCTCTTTCTTCATCATACTTGCTCTTTGAGGTACAATAGAAAATATGAAGCAAGAAAAGACACATTGCATTTTTCAGGTGACTAACTTGTTTCTGTGAAAGGTTTCCAGATATACCTAGTACATGACAATTAGCAAAGATCAGAGTAGAAGCCAATATCATGAATTCAAAATATTTGCAAGTGTTCTTAGCTATTGCTGCATTTCTTGAAACCGAAGAAGATATTCCTGTTCAATGCTCATAAATAAATAAACAGCATTTTGGAAGACCTGGCACTCTTATTTAACAACTTTGCCAGGAGTGTTGGGCATATTTTATTGTTGTTATTCATATATTATATACATACATATATATACATATATATATATGAATATTCATATATACATTCCTGAGTCTCTAACTGGTTTTAGTCAATTAAGCATGTGTAATAAATGAGATGTTTTGAACTGATTTCTCCTGTTTAGTCCTTTGCATCACTACACAGGAGGGAGTCCCTGCATTTAGGAATTCCATGCTGGGAAGAGCAAGGACTCCTTCTTTCTTCCTGAATGAGCATACAGAGTATTCTAGATAACCTGGCTTTACTATGGCTGCACAGTACATCAATTGAGACAGAAAGATATTGTACAATGTTTCAGTTATGTGGGTGACTCTGGGACATGGACGGTGTTTCATCTCTTTAGCAACTTTCTTAGATTTTTAGTCTAGGAGACCCCGGACTTCAAAGGATTGTGTAGAATAACAGATAACGGGGAAAGCCTTCATTGTAAATTATTTGCTATCTTACGACTAAATGCTGCTCTCCTCATCCTTTTTCATGAGTGCTTTTAAATAGTGTCACCGTGCACGAGGGTACTATGCAGGGAATGCAGCCGTAAAGTAACTAGCATGATTTCTATTTCAAATGAGGAGGAAGATGATGGGGATCGGTGACCTGCAATGTATCGTAGCATCTTAGATATGCATCATGCAGCATGCTGCTTCACCGGGTATTTCCTGGACCATAGTAGATGGTCTTATGTATGTAGATTTAGATGCAGCTTTGAAAACTCTAAGCTGTTCAGGGCCATTATAAATTATGCAAAAAGGGTAAAGAAGACCTTCAATAAATGTATTCGGCTTGTGTTCCTGGTGGGGTGGTGATGGGGACACTGGAGAAAGGGTTTCTAAAGAAGGGATTATCTATTGAGTAGATAATTAAGTCATTCAGTTACTTTAATACAAGGGTTTCAAATCTTAATTTACTTACTGTGCGATAACTAAGTGCTCATATCAGAAAAGTGTTCTCCTGCAGTCAGCAAAAAGATGCCATTACCTACAACCCTTTCTGCGAAGGGCTCGAGTTGTCTATGGAGATGAATTCCTCCTCATTTGTAAGGTGATTAATGTAAAGACTAACATCAGGGTGACTGAGGCGAGTGTTCACTCCTCCAGACTTAAGCCCGTTTCTCCAGAGAATAAGGAATAAGAGTGGAGTGGTGTCATAGAGTTGGCGGGGGAGAAAGTATCTTCTGGAGGGTCAAGTGGATTGCTGGGTTCATTAGGGGGCAGAGGATACGCACATCTGAGGCTCTGCAGAGCACTGTCTGCAACCTGTGCTGACTTCAGCATCGGTGTGGCTTTGACCCAGAAGAATAATCTTCACCCTCCCTCCCTTGTCACTCACAAACTGACGTTTTTCCAGTTTCTTTCCATCTAGACTGTGAGCCTCTTCTCCCCCATAGCGCTCTCTTCTCTCTCTCTCTCTCTCTCTCTCTCTCTCTCTCTCTCTCTCTCTCTCTCTGCTATAACTCATACATCTTGGGGATACTTACAGAATCTATTGCAGTATGAAGCATAAAGGAATTACTAGCAAAGTCAGTTTCATGCAGAACACAAACAACCCGGGAATCAGTCTCCCATGCATCTTTCCTCCCCCGGAGACTGATGTGACTGTCTAGGTATTTTCTTTTTTCTTTCTTTTTTTTTAACTTTCTTTTTTTTATTGAGAAAAAAAAAACAATTTCCGCCTCCTCCCAGCCTCCCACTCCCCCCCACTCCTCTCCCCGTCCCCCTACTCCTCTCCCTCTCCCCCCACTCTTCTCCCCCTCCCTCTCCAGTCTGAAGAGCAGTCAGGGTTCCCTGCCCTGTGGAAAGTCCAAAGTCCTCCCCCCTCCATCCTGGTCTAGGAAGGTGAACATCCAAACTGGCTAGGCTCCCACACAGCCAGAACATGAAGTAGGATCAAAACTCAGTGCCATTGTCCTTGGCTTCTCAGCAGCCCTCATTGTCCGCCATATTCAGAGAGTCTGGTTTTATCCCATGCTTTTTCAGTCTCAGTCCAGCTGGCCTTGGTGAGCTCCCAATAGATCAGCCCCACTGTCTTCGTGGGTGGGTGCACCCCTCTTGGTCCTGACTTCCTTGCTCATCTTCTCCCTCCTTCTGTTCCTCATTGGGACTTTGGGAGCTTAGTCCAGTACTCCAGTGTGGGTCTCTGTCTCTATCTCCATCCATCGCCAGATGAAGGTTCTTTATTTAAGGCTAGAAACCAATTATGAGTGAGTACATCCCATGTTCATCTTTTTGGGTCTGGGTTACCTCAGTCAGGATAGTATTTTCTATTTCCATCCATTTGCATGCAAAATTTGAGAAGTCATTGTTTTTTACCGCTGAGTAGTACTCTAATGTGTATATATTCCACACTTTCTTCATCCATTCTTCCATTGAAGGACATCTAGGTTGTTTCCAGGTTCTGGCTATTACCAATAATGCTGCAATGAACATAGTTGAACAAATGCCCTTGTCATATGATCGGACATCTCTTGGGTATATTCCCAGGAGTGGTATTGCTGGGTCCAGGGGTAGGTTGATCCCGAATTTCCTGAGAAACCGAAACACTGCTTTCCAAAGTGGTTGCACAAGTTTCCATTCCCACCAGCAATGGATGAGGGAACCCCTTCCTCCACAACCTCTCCAGCAGAGGCTATCATTGGTGTTTTTGATTTTATCCAATCTGACAGGTGTAAGATGATATCTCAAAGTTGTTTTGATTTGCATTTCCCTGATCGCTACTCTCCTATTTCAAGTTGACTCTCCACTCAATACTTTAATTTACTTACTTGTTTAATTTTCATCTTTGAGGTGAAACAGTACATCCTTCATTTATCAATGTTGTTTATCCACACCTTTCCACGTTGAATTATACAATGCTATGACTCAGGATCTCTGTCTGAATTCTTTAGTTCTGATTTTGTACCCTTATTCAAGACACAGATTAGATCCACAATAAATATTTATTGGTTGAATGGATTATGGAAGGCAGGAGGAGTAAGATAATGCTACAATTCTAAGTTGTTTTGGTATAAGAGAGGCACCTTGCTGTGATGTTAGTTTACAGAATTAAAATTTAAAAGGAAAAAGGATAAGATCCTGTGGTCAATTCTCCTTTCCCATGTGTGTACATTTGTATTGAATAATTATCAGAATTATAGATTGTGCCGATGAATATTGAAAATGACAGAAATTATGTTCCCTAGTTTACTCCTTAGAAAGAATGAATACAACAGAAGTCAGTGTACATTGTTGCTTTTAAACTGTAAAATGAATAGGTGATTCAAAAGGTCAAACTGACTGATTATCTTCTAAATATTCCTTCCTCTTTAAAATATGCCATATTTATATGATATTGTCCTTTACACTGTGTGACCTCTATGTTCATCACAGACAGCCACAGTATTCTATAATTTGATGTTCTATGAACCAGGGTAAAATGATCTTTTTGCAAAGCAAAGTTTGAAAGTAAAATTATGCTTTTCCCCTCCTCTTAATTCTCAGTAAACACACCTTTCATCTTTGTGGTACCTTGAGCATATTATCTTTTATGGAATTTGTAAAGGTCAGAGAAGACAATTTCCTTTCTAAATAGATGCCATGCGAGCTTCTCATATTTGATTTGTCTGAAGATGAACCTTTTAATGCCTTTGCCCTTCCTCTGTCTCTACTGGTAATGAAACAGGAAAGTTATAAACTATACAGCCTGTCCTTAGATGCTTGGCATGTTTTGTTTGTCTTTCATCATAACATTCATGATCTGAATCACTTTAAAATGATCATAGTGCCCTGTTAGTATGTTGAATTTTGGGAAGAATGCCATGTTCCGAAAATCTTATACTGAAATTCTCCATAAACACAAAGGTTTTTTTCATGTTTGCTTTATTTCATTCATTCACCTGTGTAATGGAAAATTCTAGCATACTCAGTATTTACTAGGCTTATAGTTGAGCATTGCTGGGCAATATTAATGCAACATGTAGATATTTTTCTTGAAATGACAGTTTAGAAATGAAGTCAGGCACTTAAGCATTAGCTACGGCATGAAAGAGGCACCTGTGGAAGTGTTTGCTCTATTTTCCAATACCAAGCAATCAATGGAAACAAATCCTCTTTTATCTCAATATTGTGTAGACCACCCCGGTGTGTTTAACATCAGAGATGAAAGACGTTTTCTTCTTTTTTTCTTTTCCTCTCTCTTTCTTTCCTTTTTACATAAATGTAGCATGAAATATCTTTGATTAAAAGGGTGGACAGCATAAGTCATCTGTGGTCCCATTGCTGTTTCTGTATCTGCAGGAATAAACATCATGAACTGTGGCGGGATCGAGATATAACTTCTCTGCATGCATGCTTAAGTGAAGCATAAATTCATACAATAAGATTACTGCAAATGTTCTTCTGTATATTTATAACAATGCAGACTGTCTGAGATCTGAGATATAATGTTGTCATGACTTAAAAAGTAGTTTGAAAACTCATAGTTTTCATTGGGCTTTGCCTTTGTGTGTAATGCTGGGGGATTTTAGTCATTATATTAGCATCAAGTATCATACAATCAACATTGGTAGATGTTGGTTAATTACTTTCTTTAAGCTTGAAAATCTACCTGAGTATTGAATACTGATGATATGAGGATTGTTTTGTGACTTACTCCTTTAAGAGTGCTTTTATCTTGTAGTTAAAGATTTAAAGATACCACACATATACACAAGTGAATAAAAGTTACAGAGTTACATAGAAAGATAGAAATAATGTGACAAAATATGCATTATTTTCAATATAAGAAGTATGAACAGGAGACTTAATTCATAAAGAGAAAGCACGAGTCACTTCATAACGAGTTTAGGAGGACTGATTGGTTAATATCTCAGTTTATTGGCTGTTTTAATTTTCCTGATATATGGCAGAGAGTGATAAACAAATTATTGGGATGTATTTCAAACAGGAGAACATTGGCCTTAAGCTATCAGTGCATCTACCATGATTAACAATCCTTTCTGTCTGTCTTCAGCCTTGAAGAGAGGCAGAACTTTGTAAGGGAAACTTTATACCTATTTTATTTGGGACCTTGAAAAGATTTTGTTGTTTAAAAATTAATTTCTCAACCCAAGAGGTTTCTTTATCATCATGTTTATTGAAAAAAAAATGTTTGTGACTAGAAAATTTTAAGTTAGAACAATTAAAATTCACATACATTTTGGCAATTCTAAATCAAATATTACTGGGGTGTGGTGGTATATACTTTTAATCTCAGCACCTAGGAGGCAGAAGCAAGTAGATCTCTTTGAATTCATGGTTAGTTTGGTCAACATAGCAAGTTGTAATCTGTGTTAGTGAGATTAGTCTTAATAAACTATTTGTATTATGTTCCAAAAACATATGAATACATTTTCTATCTAATGCCCATTATATATTATATATGTATTTTTATTATTAATTTACAAATGCTAATTTAAGTAGTTATATGTCAGCATAGATGGATAATTATATAAATGCAAATTTATATAAATTTGTATAAATATAAAAGAAATATTTATAACATATAAGCATATGTGAATACACATAAAATTATACATATAAACTATAAAAGCATACAAACACACAATGACCAGTAACAGAATCAGATTCCAGATCACAGAGTGCCCCAATAAGAACATGAGCTTTATTCTGGCAATTGTGTTCCTCAGTCTTTCTGTCATACTATCTTTGTTTGCAACCTTAGAGAAATGGCTGGATCTCTTTGAGTCTCAAACCCACGCAGGCTAATGAAATGGAAAGTGACTTACCCAATGTGGTGTTGTCGGTAGCAAGCCTAGAACAGAGCTGCCAATCAGTTGTGAGGATATACAGTGGCTGGGCTCTCATTTGTCAGTGACCCTAAGTGCTGTGTTCTTTCTGCTGCATTCCCCAAGGCTTTAGTTGGGGTAGCTTGCAGTACTTTGTAACACAGTTATATCTCATGAAAAACACTATTCCTGCTCCTGCTGCTTCCTAAGCAGAAGAAGGACCTTAGCGTGAAAAACGAGATAGCGAAATCAGAGAGAAATCAAAAGGTAAATGCTAAGTTTGCTTGGCTGCACACTTTACAGATCTGAGATACTGAGGTCTTCAAATTATATCCTTTTTGTGAAGTATCAATGAATGAAAATGTGTAAAGTTTCATAGACTATGTGATGGACACAATGAATAATTAAAGGCTCTATATCATTTCACACACATACACACACACCACATTACAAAGCATTTCCTCATTTACAAACCATATCTTTGGTATCTCCAGTTTATATTAAGAGATGTTAAGACATTTTAAAAATTAGTTTTTCCATTAAGGTAGTTTTGGCTCTGAAGACCTTATACAGAATCATCCCCGAATCTTGTTTTTATAAATAACTTTTAAAGGAACTGCATTATTATCTTGCCAGAACACTATTCATTTAGAAGTGATATTTCCTTTAGTTCTATTTATATGGTTTATTATATGTATGTGCACATATATTATGCATTTTAAGTAAGCTTAGAAGCTGTTAAGTTTTCCAATGGCTTTTTAAAGCATTCTTAGTGATATTTATCCCTCCTCTATTCTCCCTCTGCACGATCTTCCCCTCTTCCTAGTTAAATTTCCCTTCCCATCTCTCCTTTACTCCCTCCATTGCACCTGTGTCCTACTGTAACCTTCCCTTGGGTTCCTTCTCCTCCTTCACCAAGTGGTCCCATTTTACCTCCCTGGATCTCAGGGTGATTCTAAGCTACATTCTCAGACCTGAGGATTCGGAGCTAGGCTGGCCATCTAGTGAGTCTCCACATGTCTCCACGTTTCCAGGCCTGGGATTATAAGCAGGCAAGACCACCCAGATTTTACTTATTAGCATTGAGCGTCTGCAGATTGAACCCAGGTCCTTGCGTTTGCATTTTATGTTTTAGCATTGAGTGTCTGCAAATTGAGCCTGGGTCTTTGTGTTTGTATTTTATGCTTCAGTATTGAGTACTCTGCAGATTGAGTCTGGGTTCTTGCGTCTATATTTTATGTTTTAATGTTGAGTGCTCTGCAGATTGAACCCAGGTCCTTGCGTTTGTATTTTGTTTTAGCATTGAATGTCTGCAGATTGAACTCGGGTCCTTGTGTTTGTAAGCCCTTTACTGATTGTGTTATTTTCTCATTCCTCTTTCTTTTTCAAGTGAACTTTCCAATGCCATGAATGCTTCCTCTAATATTTTTCCTCATGATGATCCCAGAAATGTCAAGTTAGCTTGCCTTACATGGTTTTCTCCCTCTCTTTAGATCTAAATAAATAAAAGATACCGCTCAAGCAAAATTTCCTGATTTACCTTTAAATTAATAATATGATTTAGATATTATGATCCATTATTGTATCCTTTTTCCAAATTCTCTCTCTAAGTTTTGATGTAGCCATTGAAGAATGACTCAATGCTCTTCTTTATTATTTATTTGCCATGAAGATACCGGCTATTAATGAGAAAGTCAAAACTGTCAGAAAGGTTTGTTTGTTAGGATCCAGCTTTCTAGGTTTCACTTGATCCCATTTGAAACAAACAAAGAAATAAACAAAGGCCTGTTTGAGTCCCGCCTTTCTCTCTGTGTGCGACCACAGGCAAGTTAGTTTCTTTGGAACTAAATTTTGATGAACTAGGAGGATGAGATGAGATCATCTTCAGCTTCCTTCCTCCTGGACTCTAACCTCAACGTTGCCTTGCTGTTCTAGGTGCTAGAGGAAAATGTCCTCAAGTTTTTAATTGTGAAATTTGTGCCATTTCTCCCTATTTCATACCTATTTTTAGGAAGTAATTATTTTAATTGGAATCTTGATAACTAATTAGAGAAAATGTATCTGGGAGATCCAAAAACATTATTTTCTCTGAGTTCTCTTGACTCTATAAACCAGTTCATGAGTTTCTTTTGGTCCACCTTCTTTCCCCCTTTAAGGGCTCTCCCTTGAAGCACAGGGAAATGGGGCCGAGGATGAAGTACTGGCCATGTAAGTAAGTGAGAAGACTGGAAGTCAGATCACAAAACAAACGATAAAAATCCCAAATGAAACATCCTCTGTTGGCATGGCAACTTGCCTGGCCAACCAGCATTCTGGAGGCAGAGACAAGGATTGCTAGGGCAAGCTGACTATGTTGATTAGATGAATCAGTGAGCTCTGGGATCAGCACAAGGTCCTGTTTTCATAGCTAAAGTGGTGAGCAGGGAAAGAAGACACCAAGAATTAATCTTGGGCCATTACAGAATGCATACACATGAACATGCACCTGCACACACATGCAGACTCACAATCAAGCATGCATGTGCCTCCCACACTCATGTTGTAGAATTCTTTATCTTCAGTTATTTCCTTAAATGTCCCTTGACATCTTGAAAAATCTGAACGCTTGTTGACTGTTTCTTGGTGAATTAAACATTTACTGAGGTGATTGAAAACATCAAATATATTTATTTAAAATAAAATCCCACAAAATTAATTTCTTCCCTTTTGTCTCTTAATCTACCTGTATCTCCTCCATTCACTTCTCCTTTCGATATCTGTAAATCAACGAAACCAACTAGGTGGCCATTGCTTTCCAGCTTCTCTTGATTCTCATCCTACCTTTCGTTTTCCTCTCCATTAAGTGGGTAACATTCTATATTCTATTAAGCCCTAATGGATTGTAAATTTTTATAGAATGAGAAAAAAACTTAAAGTATAGAATGTACATGCAAAGCTATACAGAAAACATTAAACAATTTAAGATAATCTCAGTATATAAAAGAATGCATTTGACAATTTAGTCCTACATTGCATTGAAGGCAAGTAAAGACCATGCCTTAAACTTCAAAAGGACAGATGGTTTCTTACGTGTCATCATGAAGTACTGAAGACCTCCCTTGCCTAGTTTAAAAGTGTTCTTGTCTTTTCTTTGTGTAATGATTTGAATAAATGACTTCATTAGCACACTTAAAAGGGAGGATTTGACTGAGAACTCCAAGTCCCTCATTGAGGAGAGATAGTTAGGGGATGTGATAAACAATCATTGTAATTTAGTAGGGATGAGAAGACAGAAATGCCATAAAGAAGTGAGAATGGTGGTAGACACCTTAATTTTGGAGAGTTGGGAAGACACAGTCATAGATGCAAGATGGGACCTGCAAGATGTAGGAATCCAGGTCACCTTAAAAGAGTACAAGGCTGTTGATCTGCAGTCAGAATATGTTATCCATTGCATATAGAGCCTCCTCTCTTTTTCCTTCTCTTAATCTTTGAGACAAGAAAAATGTTAGATTCTCAGCATTTAATTGTCCGACTCTCCTCTTTGTGTCCACACTAGGGAAGCATGGCAGTCACATGACTATCTCATTTAGGAATAGATGCAGCAGGGCTGATGTGTAGAGACAGTCTTTCTTTTGGTGAATCCAACCCCACAACACTTAAATACTGCACTGTTAAGTTAGAATATGGAGGCTGTTGAAGAGATACATTTTAAAAGGTCATTTTCATGCACGGATGCACTTTTCTTCAGAAACTCCCCCAGGATCTAGTTTATTAAATATTTGTCCTGTTGCATTAACTAAATCATGTAATTTCATATTTAGACAAAATGAAATGCACATTAGTGAGCAGCTGTTAGACTCTACCACAAATAACTATGCAGAACCTTATTTTATTGAGCACAAAAACACAGGGGTAGCCTCTCTCACATGTGTCATTAAATAACATTCCCCAAACATATTCTTTGTCATATTCATTTTCCATTTAGGATCCTGGGTTTCTTTTTGGATAAGAATTGGATTTTTTTTCATGGATTTCATTTTTTTCAAAAATGTGTTATATCAGATGTTATTTTAGTTGATGTTTGGATGAGAATATGAGTTTAAAAGTAATGCTTATACAAATCTGGGTTTACTACCAATCTCTCTGTGTAGTACTGAATAGTAATGACAAAATTACATTGCAGACAAACTTGAATTAATCTTTTTCAGCCTGGCCAATGGCCCTACATTCCATATGGACATATCACGCAAGACTGTTTTTGCTGCGTTTCTCAAAATGGTCCTGTTAAATGAGCCCTTAATTTTGTTTGGAAGCTAATATTAATTGTCCTGTAAAATGTGGATTAAATGCTTAAATAAAAGTTCATTGGATAAATTTAACAAGAGAAAGTTGCAAAACATTGCACTTGGTTAACATGCACTTGTTCAAAGTAAGAGAAATTTGAATTGCTTTGCAACTGATTATGAAATGAATTTTTTTTTTATACTTGGACCGAAGATTTGTGTCCTGCATATGCTTGGAATCTGCTGAAGTAGATGCTTAGTCAACCAGCCTTCCTAACCAAATGAGTCATTTGTTTGCTTAATTTCTTCTTAAGACCTGTGAGAGGTTTTCCAAGCTGTCCCTCTAGTAGCAGATGGAATACTCACAGGAGTCCATCCCTATAGCAACCACAGCTGCACTGGCAACCAGGGCTCTGTGGATTTCTGAATAGCTTGTAAGGCGATTGCAATCTGAGAACTTCTCCTCTACCACTGGGATCCCTGCTGATGCTATTTGGATAACGTCTGGTTTGACCTGAATCTCACAGGAGTTTGCTGTCTTGCACATAACTTAAGAGACCATAAGATCAGTGTTACATGTGGGAAATAAGTATGCTTTCTTCTAGATTTTCCCTTGTAAGTTATAGGATCTCAGTATTTGACTTGCATCATACTAAGCCGTCTGCCCTAGATGGGTATAAAACCTCAAGCCTCATGGCTGAGGAAGATTAAAGTTATGTGGCTTATTAGATTAGACCTTCTGTGAAATCATGGGCCATTGATGGAAGTTTTCCATGAAGTCATTTGTTAGTGAGGACAGGGGAGGTGTTGAGACAATGCTGCAGCAAACCTTCTCATCTTATATGTACCTGGCCATAGGCTCTACAGGGCTTTCTAGGTGCCCTTTGGTAAAGCCACCAGGAACCTTCCTGATTCCAAAACTAGGAATGCAGTCATTGCACTCATCACGCAATACATGAATATGGGTGATGGTTCAAGTGCTACCTTGCAACTGGTTTGTTTTAGGTTTGGTCTACTGATAGCATCAATATTAAGTTTCATATCTGGAAGATATGCTGGTGAGTGACTTCAGCATATCAAAACATCTGACAAGTATTAGCATAGTGATGATAGTGATGAAGTGAGTGTGTGGAGCCATACTGACTTGGTACCAAGAAATGGTTTTATTTTTGCTAATGCTGTCACTGCCCAGGTCGTACCACTCTTTACTCCTTCTCTCAAAGTTTCCTAAGCTGGTTGGGTCAAATGACACTCACAGAAAACCAGTAGAGGAACAGGGTTTGGTTTTAGGATTGAATATTCATATCCATGGCCACTATTGTTTCAAGGGGAAGAGATGCATGGAAGAAAATTGGTCAAGTGGAAGCTTAGAGGGACCAATCGCTTCTGTCACTGAAAAGCTTTTGCTCACCTAGGACAGTAAATTATCTATTTAGAGGTTTTTCAAGAAGAAACCCTGTCTGCAAGCTAATTTTATGTCTTAGTTTAAGCTCACATCCAGGCTATAACAGCATTCTGCAGTGAGCAGGGGCCTATCAATCAGAGTCTGCATGTAATTCTAAACACGCACATGCCTTGTATTCTACAGCCTGCACGTCCAGGCCATCAAAGGGATCATCATTTCCCCTGTGGTTTGTGTCAGATAAACACAGCTTTCGTGTCCCATGCTCAGTAAGCACAGTGCTATTGCATGTGGCTGCAGTGAGAATTCCTTATTTATAGAGTGGAACTGCGGCACAACATGATAGCCAAAATGCTGTAAATGAGCATCGGGGCTCCCCTGGACTCCCTCCAAGGAGGTTCCGAGTTCTTGAAAGTGTTCACAAAGGTGCTCATTATCACAGGGTCTTGTTTGCAGCACAGCTCATGAATGTGGAACTTGTGGATAACGTTACCGGGAAGCTCTGTTTTGCAGGGATGCAGTCCCTTGCCGGAGAGCCGCGTCTGCTCCCCCTACGTGCCTTCCTTATGCTGCCTGCTGTTCTGTGATTAGCGCTGCCATCTGCAGGCTGGTTCCACTCTCGGGTGGCTACTTTGGGGTGAAAGTAGGGACACCTGCAGCAAAGCTCAGGTCTTTCTAGCTGAGACTGCTTCCGTTTGCTATTTCTCCTTGTTCCTAGGCTTTCAATTTGGTTTATTTGTACTTATTTTTCTCTCATTTTACATTGTTTTTGAGAACTGAGTGCATGAATATTATATTTGCATTATTTTAACCCTGTTCTTTTCTACTAACTCCATCTATATCTCCGCACTCCTCAAACTCACGCATTTTTATTATTGTTACACTCACACACATACTGAGAGACAGACACAGAGATAGAGATACTATACCTACATATATGTACCACACACATATATGTATATGCATTTAGTGTTATTCATAGGTATATTTCGAGCTGTCCTATTGGCACTGGATCACCTACCCAACCCAGGGAAACTACTTTTCTTGTCTCTCCAACCTCCTGTTCTTACCTTCTCATTTTTTCCCATGTTTGGAGAGTGTGCTGTTTGCCGAGAGTTCCCGGTTGCTTCTGCTCTTTCTCTGTGTCTGTGGCCTCCTGTCTTCCACTAATTTACATGGCTTCTTACCCAGCTGTGACTTGCAACAGAGATTGACTCATGCACCCTTCCATCAAGCTGTACTTAACCGTCCTGTTAGCAATTCACTCAATTCTGTTCCCACACATCACTGAGAACATTTAGACTTTGAGTAATGGAAGCCATGCATACCAACTCTGCTAGCATTTTGAATTCCTGAGCGTTGGAGTCCAATTATCATGTGTGCTTACTGTATCATTAGAGCTTGTTTCCCTCAAAGAGGGCTTCATGAGCTGGTGACTAAATTCATTATTTGGAGTCTCTCTCACTATCATCAACACATTAGTCACTTAAAACTTTTCGGCGAATCAGAAGAGAATAACTGGTAGCTGAGGATTTATAATTATGTCCTTTCAAAGGTCCTTGAGACTAAATGTATAGGAATCTTTATCTCCTTTTTCCTGGCTATATTTGTAAATTACAAGGTAATGACTCAGTTTCTCAGTTTTGGAGGGAATGTGCATTTTTAAGGATTAGACTTTGTAGGAACACAAGATTTGGATCTGATTGTTCACATGTATTTAGTTTCATATGCATGATTTGACATGGGATTGAATTAGGAACATATTACTAACATTTCATTTATCCTTAACTTTGAAAGAATTTTGTGTTGGAAAATCTCTGCCAGGTTTAGAGAATGAACAGTAAAAATTATATAGAGTGAACATAAGGGAAAGAGAAACAACCTCCTATATATAAAAGTGATTCTTTGATTAGAATCCATACCATATTGAATACCAACCCATCTCCTTACACCCACAGATGTGATGCTTAAAGAAGCTCTGTGACCAAGAACACAAATCCATAAACATAATCACTATATATTACAGGAAAAAGAAAGCATAGTCCCTTTTATAATGGAAGAGAGAGCTACAACACTGTCTTCCAATCTTCCAACTCTCTATAACCCATAACAAATGAGAGTAACACACACACACACACACACACTCCCCACAGAGGGAGGGAGGAGGAAAGAGAGAGAAAGAGAGAGAGAGAGAGAGAGAGAGAGAGAGAGAGAGAGAGAGAGAGAGAGAGAGAGAGAAAGAAGTGTTCCTCATAGACTGACTTTTGTTATCTGAGGTTGGGAGGTAGAACTGAGTAGGGACTGTAGATATAGCCTTGGTGTATGGAGAACTGTGGAGTAATTGCTGTAGGAGTGGTTGCCATGGAAGCCTGAGTCTTTTGCTTATGCAATTTAATTATACCCCAGAACCTCTTTGAGTCTGATAGTTTATATAATTTCTCCATGTTATGATGTAATGTTGTTGCTCATGTCCAAATTTATAGCATGATATGCTAAATGATTCTACTTTATGTTGAGTGCCTAATGACCCCTGCTAATTTGGTGCACTTTGGTTAAGCATTCTTTTCCATGAAGATAAGATAGCATACCAGCCATTTTTCTTAAATACTGTGATTTATCTGCAGCGGGAGACATAACTTTGGTTTACATTCCTAATGGGCTTCTACCAAGGTCTTTGTGATATTTGACATAGATTGTCAACTTGAAAGGTTTCATGATCACCAAGGAGGCAGACATCTGGGCATGACTATGAAGAATTATCTAGATTGAGTTGAGTTAAGAAAACTATAACTGTTGGTGGTACTTAGAGTGACTGGGATTCCAGACTGAATATAAAAAAAGAAAGTGACCTGAGTTCCAGCATTTATCACCTTTGGTTCTTCAATGTGGACAAAATATGAGTAGTTTCCTTAAGCTCTTAGTGCTATGACTTCCTCAAGATGATGGTCTAAACCCACGAACTATGAGGCAAAATGTTTGTTTCTTACCAGGTATTTTGTCACTGTGGCAAGAAATAATGTGCATAGCCTCTTTGTGACTTTGTGTATTTCTAGGTTCTAGCCCTTTATACTCTACCATACATCAGACCTTTTGCAACATATGAAACAAATACCAAGACAACTTTACAGAGCCTGATAGATTTCTCTCTCCAGGCACAGTACTTACAGCTTTTACACTTAAAAGTTGCTAGTGAGTACATTCAAGCAGCGTAATAACCAAGTGGGTTCTATATCACCCATACTCAAGCAAGGTTCTATATTTCTTACCCCAAACTAAAGAATGTCACCTCTTTCTTAGTGGTAGACTGGTATATTTTGCAACGTTCAGAAATTTACTTTGCCTCTTGGTGGTGATATTACTCCCTCTCCATTGAGTTGGCCAAAAATTCAATAAGGTGGCAGCATCTGAGTTTTCACTTTTTCAGCATACAGGAAGAAGAAATAAAGAATATGTGTTTGGCAGTGAAGGCTTGCTAAAAGTGCCTTTGTGGTAGTTTGAATGTAATTGGCCCCATAAGGTCACAGGGAGTGGCACTATTAGGAGGTGTGACTTTGTTGGCGTGTGTATGACCTTGTTGGAGGAAGAGTGTCACTGTGGTGGTGAGCTTTGAGGTATCATATATGCTCAAGTCACTCCCAGTGGCTTATACTACCTGTTGCCTGCACATCAAGACGTAAAACTCGTGGCTCCTTCTCCAGCACCGTGTCTTCCATGATGATAATAAACTAAACCTCTGAAACTGTAAGCTAATCCCAAAGTTTCCCTTTATTACAGTTGCTGTAGTCATGATGTCCCTTCCTAGGAATAGAAATCCTAAGACAGCCATATTACCAATTTATTTAGTAGGTGATGTCTCAAATATGAAAATTGAGTAGAATGTTCACTATTTTAATAAGTCAAAAAATTATGATATTTTGATCAGCTTATTATCAAGTTCAGTTTGGGGACCCAGCATTTGGTCTTATGACTTCATAATAAATTAATATGCCCAGTAAACTTTGTGGGTTCAATACAGACATTCCAGTGCATTTCGGAATGCTGGCAGGCTCTGGTGCTTATTTCCTCAAGGCCTATTTGAAAGGAAAACTTTCTGGGTCCTTTTGAGTGAACAATGACACATGAGAAGTGTTCTGGGAAAAGACAGCATCTTCAACAAATGATGCTGGGAAAAGCTGGGTATCTCCACATAGAAAGAATGAAGCTACACCTTGATCAACTCATCCTGTACTAAAATCATCTTCAAGTGGACCAAATACTTCAATCTAAGATATGAAACTGCTTGATGAAAAAGTTGGGAATATCCCCTAAAACAGAAGAGAGGTGGAGGTTCTTCTATCAAACCCACAACCTGAGTCTGATTGTAGGAGATGGCAGAAGGAGAGCACCAACTTCCTCAAGTTGTTATTTGACCTTCACATGTATACCTTCGCATATACTTTTTGGAATGCCTGTACACACGAGAGAGAGAGAGAGAGAGAGAGAGAGAGAGAGAGAGAAAGGATATAGACATATAGACATAGGCAAGCATTTTTTGACAAGTATTACAGGTTCAGGAAATAAAGCTAACAACTGATGAATGAATGTCATTTAAAAGCTTCTGAATAGCACAAGAAATTGATAATTCAGTGAAGAGACAGTTTAAAGAAAGAATATAAGAAACATTTTTCTCACTATACAGCTGACAAAGGACTAATTTCTAGCGTACAGAAAGAACTAAAAACAAATCAAATCAAAACAGCAAACACCTAGAAAATAAATAACCCAATATAAAAATGGTCTATGAAACTAAACAGAGAGTTTTCAAAGCAGAAATGAAAATATAGCAAATGCTTTTTAAAAACAGCGTTCAGTATATTCGCCATTAAGGAAATAGGAATTGAAACTACCCTGAGTTCTTGTCTCATTCAAGTCATGATGACTATTGTAAACAAACAACAAACAAACATCAAACATGAGTGACTATGTGAGGAAAGGAGAATTCTCAAACTGTTGATGGGAGTGCAGATTAGTCTAGCTGCAATGGAGGTTTCTCAAAAAGCTAGAAGATCTGTCACATGACCCAGCTAGCCCACCCCTGGCCATGCATCCAAAGGATTGTGCTTACTTTTGGAAGCTTGGAGGAAAAGAGGGTTTGCATTAAATAATGGACAAATGCTAGAACCACTATGCCAAAAATGGAATAAAAAATTCAATATCTTGAGAGTGGTATAAGAATAGAGAGAGTAGGGACAGAAATTTTGACTCCACTGTATGGGAAGTAGAGGAAATACTTCATTTGAGAACTTAAGAACACTTTGGAGAAGCATCGCCGCCATCTGAGTGCCTCAATGGTCATTGCCTCCTGTAAGAGCAGGGTGTAGGATGAGATGCTGTAACAATCCGGGTCCCTGATAAAATGTATAACATGGTGTGAGATTACAGAGGCAGGCAAATGACAGTTAATTCTCAGAGGTTAGTTATATACCTTTATCAAGTAAGAATCAAAATCAAAGTGTTAGCCCAGCTGATCTTTCTTGCAGACGACTTTAGAGATACTAAATAAAACAGCTTTGTTAAAGGTACATAAGAGTATACACCAAGGGTGGATAATAAGGATGATGAGGACAAAAATAAACACATAAAAGTCACGATGACTTGCTAGATCTAAAAATCAGCTTTCAGACTGAGAGTCTACTGATGCAGAGGAGCTGAGTTATCTCTCATCAAAGACAACTTAGCTGCTGTCTTTTCTGAAGGTTTGGCAGATGCACAGTTGTTGTAGATCATGACCAGCCTCCAGATGTAGTACTCCTGAGAGACAAATAGAACACACAACAGCATTTCGATTGCATTGGCCTCCTTTCTTTCTGGAGCGAGCAGTGTCTTGACTGGGAAGGGGATACATTTCTAGAAAGGATGCACCTGCTTTAACCCATAGGCAGTTCTGTCATGTGAAGGTTCACAATATATGACCTGCTGATAGTTTTTGACTTTGAAAAAAATATTCATTATGTCAGGCCAGGTAAGCCAGACTACAGCAAATGAGATGCAATTACGGCCCAGGTCCTAATGTAAAACACATAACCCAGAAATTGTTGGCTTGCTAGAGGGTCTGTTTGAACTCCATCCATGTTCCATATTGCATAAAGGAGGGCATCACTATGTCAAACTGATTATCCCTCCCACTTTCTCCTCCCCCATTTATTACCTCCTCTCCTCTCCCTACTGCTTCCCTCCGCTTCCCTCTCCTCTCCTCTCCTCTCCTCTCCTCTCCTCTCCTCTCCTCTCCTCTCCTCTCCTCTCCTCTCCTCTTCTCTCCTCTCCTCTCCTCTTCTCTCCTCTCCTCTTCTCTCCTCTCCTTATCTTTTCTTCTTTTGTCTTCCATTCCCTTCCTCTACTCTCCGCCTTATCTCTCTTTCTTTTAGAATTGGAGATCAAACCTTGAGCATCATTGTGCATGCCAGGTGAATGCTTTACCACGAAGTTATGTCCCCAAACTCATTTTCATGTGCCAAACACAAATATTGTTTTACTTTAAATTGTATAATATTCTACTTGTATATTTTTCATTACAAATGGCAGGAATTATTTTACTCTACACAAGTAGCTTTCTTGGCAGGTCTACAGATGAAAAGCAAGAAGCAGATGGCAATACCAGAAAGTAGCTTTAGTTAATTTAGTGCATCTGAACATAGGGATCTTCTGATACAATTGTCGTTAGAGCTTCACTGGGGGACTTAACGCTTGCTATTTTATTTGTATTAATCATTGTGTTCATATTTTAGAATGGGTGGTCAGGGTTGTTAATTGCTATCCGTTACTTTAGTGTTTCTATATCATGGCATTTATCAACTAGGAAGAGGTTTGCTCTGCCCCCGTCCCTGGGGGTGCTTTCTTAGTTATCTTAGTGGGAAAGTATCCTTATTTATAATGTATGAAATAACAGTACACAATGAGAGGGTTGTAACTCCCCAAAGAGACTGTCAGTGGTTCATAAAGACGTGAATTTGAGGTAGCTAGAAAAACATCAATTGCCCCTTCATTTGGTACTCTAACACAACCATATATTGACCAGTTATTGTTGGTCAATATATTCTATACGTTGTCCATACGTCAATGAGTAAATTCTGCTTGCTTCCTGAGTCAACATTTTTATCTTCCTGTATGTTATGAAGAAGTTTGGCTAAGGCCCTCCATTACTGTCTCTGATGACAGTTTGGTGGAAATTCTTTGCCATCTTGGGCAATGCTGGCTTCCTTTTAGAGTCATCCAACATCGTGTTGGGTGCCCATAGGTGCTCTGTCCCGTGACTACAGAAGACCATTCATCATATGCTGTCATTAAGGGAAACTTAAGTAACAGTCCATGTCGTTTTTAACCACTTTTCTCTTGTGACTGTTTCTGTGACTTTAATATCTTATTTTCCTTGGAAAGGATAGAAGAGTTTACACGTGGACACTGAAGATACACTGCTTGTCAGCTAGAGAGTGACAGTGGTTTCTGGAGGATGGGGGATGGGGGCAATGTGATGGGGGCTGGAGAGTCAACAGAAACCTCTTCTCAAGCACTTTGATTCTTGAATCCCATGGACATTGCTCACCTTTCTTCCCCCTTTGACCACTTGCTCTTTTTACAGCAGTCATTAGTCAGTTCCTTTTACTTAACACCTATGTTTCTCCATCTTTCTCTAAGTTTACAGTAAATACATCAAGTTCAGTAAAGAACTCACATTGCAAGTAATTTCTTGCACTAGAAAGTTTAATAAGGTCCAAGAAGATGCTCATTGCTCAGTGTGTAAACACCCTTCAAATGCTGAACACTCTGCACTTGGAGGAAGAGCAAGAACACCTGGATGAAATAATCTCAAGACCAAAAGAAATAAAACAGAAGACACTTGGCAAGGAATTGTCCCAGCTACCCTTTCTTCCCTTTCTGAACCAGTTTCAAGAAAACTCTGAAATGGAATTTCCTGAAAGGAATTGAATTTTGTTGAAGGACATGAGATCATGCTAAATCTCGTAAGACTGTTTTCAAATTTCAAGTTGAAACATTTATTTAATCCTCTTGATACTATGACAGGAAAGAAATTGTATTATTACATCCACCATTAAGGGAAGAGTAGCTGATTAGAATTCTAACTTGTAGAATATTTTTGAACCATTCTCTCAAACCACATTTCTTTTCCTTATTTTCAATGATAGGGAAATAAGACCAGCATTTCTGTTACTTTTAACAAGCCTTCTAATGATGTAATGTCTGATGCATTCAATCTTTATTTCAGAAAATGTACCTACCATGGAGACTAAATATATTTATTGTTCACTGTAAATTTCCCCCAAGATGTGTTTTTGTTTAAAAAGGCGCTAATAAATAGAATTCATACTTTATAGTTAAAAGTGTGCTAAAGTTAATATGACTTTTATTCCTTCAATAAAAATATAATAAATGAAAACATGAGTTTTACTTATAATACAATGTGAGCAATTAAAAATGTAAAATGTACAAATTGAGCAAGTGACTGAGTAAAAAAGTTCATGTAAAAAACAAATAAAAAATAAAATAATGACTATTATGAATAAAGCTGCCATGAACATAGTTGAGAAAGTGTCTTTTTTATGGAATGAATTGTCTTTTGGGTATATGCCCAAGAGTGGTATAGCTGGGTCTTGAGGTAGATTGATTCCCAATTTTCTGAGGAACTGCTGTATTGATTTCCATAGTGGCTGAACAAGTTTGTACATATCAGCAATGAGAAATGTTTCCTTGCTCCATATTCTTGTCACCAGAAACTGTCACTTGTGTTATTTATCTTAACCATTCTGACAAGTTATAGGATGGGATCTCAAAGTGATTTTTATTTGCATTTCCTTTATGGAGATTAACACAATAAGTTTTTAAGACTCACTTATAAGTGGTTATTAGCTGTTGAAGGATAACCACATTATAATCTAGAGACACAGAATGGCTAAGCAACAAGGAGAGCTCTAGAGGGGACACATGGGATTTTATGAGAAGGAGAAAAAGAATAGATCATGCCAGTTGTCTGGGGGCAAGTGGGGGATAGAAAATGGAGGGATCAGGTAGGGGAGGGAGAGAGTACAGGGAGAGACAACTGGAACTGGGGGTAATGTGGAAACCTAGTGTAGTGGAGACTTTCTGAAACCTATGAGGGTGACCCAAGTGAGGACTCCTAGCAATGGAGGATATGGAGCCTGAACCAGTTATCTTCTGTAACCAGGCAAGTCATCTACTTGTGGAGCTAGGACACTAACCCAGCCACAAAGCTTTCAACCCACAACTTGTCCTGCCTGGAGGATGTGCTGGGACAATAGTGGCTTAGAGCTTGTTGGAATAGCCAACCAATGACTGGTTTAACCAAGAAATGTAGCCCATTACCAATACTGCTTGAATGGCCAGGAACCAGAGGCTGTTTGACCCAGAGGCCTAGGTTAGAAACAAACACAACCGACAAAACAAAAAGTCAATGAAGTGATTCCTAATGGTAGTCTGCTATACTCATAGATCAGTGCCAAGCCCAATCATCATCAGAAATACTTCTTCCAGCAGCCAATGGGAACAGATACAAAGATTCACAGCCAAACGTTAGGTGGAGCTCAGGAAACCCCTCAAAAGAGGGGGAGGAAGGATTGTAGGAGCCAGGGGGGTTAAGGATGTCAAGAAAACATGTCCAACAGAATCAACTAAGCCGGACTCATAGGAGCTAATGGAGTCTGAAGTGGCAATCACAGAGCCTAGGTCTGTGCTAGGTCCTCTGTCCATATGGCATGATTGTTTAGCTTGGAGTTTCTATGGGAGTCCTAACGGTGGGAGCTGGCTATCTCTTACTCTCTTGTCTGCTCTTGAGACTCTTTCCCTTTTAATGGGTTGCTTCATCCAGCATTGATATAAAGGTTTGTGATTAATTTCATTGTATCTTGTTATGCTTTGTTTGGTTGATATCATGGAAGGCCTGCTCTTTTTGAAGGGAAATGGAGGAGCAGTGGATGAAGGGAAGAAAGAAGGGTAGGAGGAAAACTGGAAGGAGTGAAGGGAGGGGAGGCTGCAGTCAGTATGTATTGTATGAGGGAGGAATAATTAAAAAGGAATAACATAATGAGAGTGCTTACAATGTATACAACTAATTTGGTATTTATGAAAATTCTATAGGCAATACAAGTGCATGCTTGCTTGTGATCTGCTTGCCTGTTTTTTTTTTTTTTAAATCGGAGACAAGGTTGCTCCAATTTGCTATGTCACCCATCCTTCTCTTGAACTTGGAATCCTTCTACCTCAACCTCCTGAGTGCCAAGACTATAGTATATATCACACACTTGCTATTTAAATATTATGTTATATAGAGAAAAACAAACTTAGTAAATTCATTAGGTATTATATTTTTATTAGCCTGTGTTAATTAAGTCACAATTTTGTAAATTTTTCTGGTTGTATTGGTAATTGTGAGTCAAGCCAACTAAAGTGACTAGGGTCAAAAGTAGAGTTTATAGTTTTTGGAATAAACTGAGTGAGCTAGAAGATTAAAGAGTCAAGTCTACATCTCTGAGATTATTGATGTATCTCATGCAGAACACTGAGTGTGGTGTGCATTTCTTAGTTGCAGAATTTCAGGTCATGTTCTTTGGAACTCAGCACTTCTTGGATTCTCATAGGTTTATGCTCACTGAGCTTGCCTACTTAGATTAAGAATCTCTAGCTGAATTTATAACTAACATCTACTTTTCTTTATGCATTTTCCCAAATTTGAAATGCATCATGCAATTTTCTTGCTAAGTAAAATGGCTAGGCATTTAAGAGAAAAGATCACTGTGTGTGCATAGCAGTTTATAGATGAGGGAGCTAAAAATTTTCTGTCATCAGAAACACCATCTCTTTTCCATATACTTGATTTTGGGCTCTTCTTGTGATTTGTTTGACCTATATAAATATGACAGAAAGGATACCATATTTATATCAACTTTAGGCATTAGTAAACACAGTGTCATGTGAAGTGGGATACTAAAGTCTAGCTGCTTTACTGTCCAAAGTTCTCATTGAAAAAGAAAGACATTGGTGGGGGAGACAGTATAAAGAGAGGGAGAAAGAGAGAAGGGTGGACCTGTTTCTTGTGCATCGAGGCAACAAGAATAGATTCTCTAGTATGTTGATAAAGAGATGATGATAGAGCTTTGTAAAGAAATATCAGAATGCAAGAGGGGACTGGAGAGATGGTTCAGTTAGTTAAGTGCTTGCCATGCAATCACGAGGACCTGAATTTTATCTCTAGGACCCACGTAACCATCCAGGTATGGTTGCACATACTCACTAGGCAGCTTAGCAGTCAGTGAGAGATCCTGCCTCACTGGTAAATTACACTTGAGGAACGATGCTTGAGGTTGACCTCTGATCTTCACACTGACCTGTGCATATACATATATAACATTCATGCACACACACATACACACACAGGAAGAGAGAGGGTGGTAGGGAGAAAGAGAGGGAGAAACAGACAGACAGATGAGACAGAGACAGACAGTGAGTACAAGGAGTGAAATTAACTAAACTACAAAAGAAAAAATGTTACTTTTTGGGTAAAAATAGAAAAAGAACGATGACACTCTTAACTAAGAAGAACTTTACATTATAATGTAGACTAGATGTGGGATCTAATTGAGGAAGCAGGTTGAACTTTATAAAGCTCTGCTGAGATCTGCAGAGGAGCTGGGACCTTTAGAAAGGGAATTGAAAAGGAAACTGGAGGTATAGAGGCATCTCCATCTGCTCTGGGAGAGGTAGGGCAGAGAGGAGTTTCTGCTGGTGGGAAGCAAGGCTTGATCCATCCAAATTCTACCAGAAGACATGTTCTGAATAATGGAACAACTCTGGAGAGTTGCATATGGCCCAAACATGTGGCCATGAAGGTCACATGGAGAGGTTGCTATAGTGTTTTACCTTTTGCCCATATTCTCACTGGCAACACCGCTCTATTCCCGAGAGAATGTTGAGCACCAAAGACACTCCACCTGGAGCCTTTCTTTTTGGCAGAACTGGCCTTTGGGCAAAGAAATGCCCATACCTCAACCACTGACAGAGATACAGAGCATGCATCAATGGATAAAACAGGACTGTCATATCCTGCCAAGACAGGGTAAGATAGTTTTGAAAAGTTCCTTGCCTTTGAAAATGGTATGTCAGTTATGTTAGGCCTTAGCCAAAGTTGGTTGCTTCAACGCTGCTAACGCGACTTTGGGTGATTGCCCAGGTAGCTAGTTGTCTCTGTGATTTGTTGCATGTTTTGGAAGTTGTTTTACTGAACTTCCTAATTACCCAGGTAACATTATTTCCCTTCTCAGATCTTTGATGGGGTTGAAGACTATATAAATGTAGTTACTTTCTCTCATGACTTGGCCAAGTTATTTATTATACAAGACCTAAGCTAGTTAGAATAGGATATTTGTACTTATTGTATACAATTTCATAGTAGGTTTAGAACTCTCTTATTTAAACAAAAGGGGGAGGTTTTGCGGGAGGTCCTCCCACTCCTCCAACCTATAGCTGTTGAGATACCAGCCCATTGGGCGTGGTCTCTCTCCCTTTAAAAAAGCAGCCACTTCCCTCTTCTCTCTCTCTCTTCACTTCCTGCTCCACCAGCGACTAGACTCACTTCCTGGTTGTGTAGAGGGCTGTTGCCTGGGACAGTGATCTGTAAGTTTTTTCCCCTTTAAATAAATACCACCCTATTAATCATAATCCCAAACTGGTGTGGAATTGTTTGTGGGGTATGAGATGTAGCTTGCAGGATCTGATGATTGGGATAGGGGTATTGGAGCAGCCTACCTGTAGGTAACTCACCTGCTGGCTGGCTAGAGAAGCCAAACCAGGTGGGGGAGGGCCACAAATGGGTTCTTAATAAAAGAAGACCTAGAAAAGGTCAGGTAATGGTCCTCTAAAAAAATGGCCATGTTGAACCATCTGGTCCATCCCCTTGTAATTCAACTTTCACTTCCTGACCATCCTCAGACACACAGTGATCTGGTCTCTGTTGCTATGGATTAGATAGTGAACAGTTTTTGTAAAGGTAATGACAAACTACCCTGTTCTATGTTTTGTATTTTTCCCTGTTGTTTTTGAGATGTATATAGTAGATACTCGTAACAATAATGTCGTCATTTACCTTGTTGAACAGTTTTGTTCTACACATATCTATCATTTCTCAATTGGATGGTCATTCAAATAGTTCTCACATTTCAGCTAACACTAGTAAAACAAACATGGAAATCTATGTGAGCACATATGATCTCACTTCTGTTAGGTAAGTATCTAGGCACGGAAATGGATATATCACGTAATTAATACTAAGAAAAATGTCTCCCAAGTGTTTGCAGTGCCTTCTATTCTCATCACTAGCTTCCAGACTTTTAGCCACTATACTAGATATGTATGGATACTAAATTATGCCCAAAATTTGTTGCACCCTTATCCCAAATGATGCCACAACTAATGCTTAGTGTGACTGTCTGTGCTTTTCTTGTGTGATATGTGGCTTCGATTTTCCTTCCTTAGAAGATCTGAGCTGTCTTTGTATTACTAAAGTATATGAATTCCATATGTATTCTATATACAAACCATGAGTCAAATATGTTTTAATGGTATTTCCATCTGTCAAGGCTTGAAAATTTTGTCTGAAGATTATCTTTTGGGAAACAGTAATTTTCATTTGGATGTAGTACAATTTATAAACATATTCAGCCTTCACAATTATAACATAATATATTCTATTTTTTAAGCCACCTATTCTCTGGTGCTTTATCATGTTATTTCTACAAAAGGAATTCAATTCCAGCATCATTTAGTAATAAGATTATCTTTCATTACTAATTGTCCTTGTTCCTCAGAGAAAAATCAACAGACCATACTTGTATGGGAGTCTTTCTGAATGTTCTGTCCTCTTCCATGAATGTATTTTAATCAATTTTTATACAAACAATATACTTTAAAATAAGATAAAATTTTTAAATTAATGTTTTGAGGCTTTTATATATGAACTATGTATATAGCTCAGTATAGCCCACCTCCTTCCAACCCCTCTACACCTCCCACTCCATTTAAAGTTACAACCTCTTCTTTAATTATTACCATTACACACACACATGCACACACACACACACATGTACATACAATGCAGACATGTATATAGAGTTTACTGAGTCCTGTTAACATTGCTTATATATAGCTGTATTAGCATTAAACCTACTACATAAGTTCAGTGGCTGCTGAAAGGGAAATATGGTGCTTCATAATGCCTCTTAAAAACACTTTGTTGAGTCCTGTAGTTGGATTCCTTTTAAGGAGATTTTTGACTAGGTTTTGCATTTCTGAATTTATTTTTGAAATGCATGGGGAAATAAAAGCTTCCAAATAGTTTGATTGACCAATAGATAAGCTAAATGTCTTCAAACATAGCCAATACTGAGTCTTTTAAACTAAGAACATAGACCTTTGAGTTCCCTTAGGAGTGCTATGTCATTTGTAAGACTGGAAATTGGGTTTACATCCTTGTGAGTTCCCCCACTGTATTCCTTGTGTATTGATGCTACAGAAGTGGTCCTATATTGCATTTTCAGATGCAGTTGTAAAGATTCCTTCTGTGACTTAGATTCTATGACGTGGATAAATTCTCTCTAGCAAGTTGCATGGAATCATCTTCCTAAGCAATAATTTAATATATAAATAAATTATGTCATTTTTTTCCCTGATTTCCTGTTGCTGTGGAACAATGGTCTTGTACTTTAGAAAGATTTGTCACTTGAATTTCAATAAATGCTGATTGGTCAGTAGCCAGACAGGAAGTATGGGAGGGGTAACCAGGCAGAAAATAGAGGCGAGGCAAAAAGGACAGGAAAATTCTGGGTAGAAGAAAGCTTAGTTTGCAGTCATCACAGAAAAAGCCAGACACAGAGCAAGTAAGATGAGAATACCTCACTGATATAAGGAACCAGGCCACATGACTATCATAGACAAGAATAATGGGCTAATTTAAGGTGTATGAATTAGTTTATAAGAAAAACCTGAGCTACTAGGCCAACTCGTTTATAATTAATGTAAGTCTCTGTGTGTTTCTTTGGGACTAAACAGCTGCAGGACCGAGCAGAACAGAAACCTCTGACAACATCCTGTCAACAATATGGCTAATCTTGGTCATCAACATGATTGAATCTAGAATTCATCTCTGGGTGAGTGTATTAAGACATCTTCGAATAGAATGAACTGAGGGGAAAGACCCTCCTCCAGAGTGGGCAGCTCAAACATTCAAAGTCCCAGGGAAAGCAGACTCCCTTGCCTATGTGCCTTGCTCACTGCTGGTGAGTGCATCTTTGTTGCTCCCACACCAGCCCTTCTTCTACATTGAAATCCAGCTTTCCCTTCATGTGTTTTATAAGTTTTATTGACATCATATTCATTATGAAAAAGCTCATCTTTTACCATTGACTTTTAATATACATTTCATATATTTAAAGTGCTGTGCAACCAGTAACATTATCTGATTTTAGGTCTTGTCTGTCACCACTAAAAATAAGACTTGAATGAATTAGTCTCAGTCCTCCTCCACCATGACGTATCTACCTACTTGGTATCTGCCTTTTGGTTTACTTATTTTGGACAAGGATGTCAAAGGTGAAAGGATCAATCCAATATTCTACCTTGCTTTGTAATGTAATGTATTGGATGCAATGGGAATTTTAGTGAGGAAGAAGGTCCAATATGTTAGACTATATTAATTTAAGAACACACAGTACAACCACATTATATTTTTGGTTGCAAAGATTCCAACTTTAAAAAGATTTTTAAGCTTCATATAAATGTGATCACACATTTTATATTTACCACAAGCAGTGGATAAAATTCTGTATGCATCTGGCAACCAATATATTGAATTAAACTCTGAAAAGAATGTTTCGGATTTGATGTGAGCTTCAAATGAAACGGGTTTCATTCCAGGGTCTGTATTTTAATATTCTCATGAGGAAATTTAAACCAGTACCTATATTTCACTTTCTTCCAGATGCTGTGACACTGTGACACAAAATTCAAACACAATTATCAGAGGATTTACTGCTTTAGATTGTTGAACACAGAATTCATTTCTCTTAACAACCCACTCAAAACAATGGTAGAAATGGATAAACAAATACAAAAGCAAGTACCAAATTATAATAGAAAAAGGCTGGTCCTGTATAAAAGAGAATATGTAAATAAAAACATATTTAAGAAAACGTTTGACATCATTATCAAAAATGCAGAATATTGCTAAGAATTATCAAAGTATTTTGTACATTATTTTCTTCATTTTTATTGAGCTCTACCTTTTTCTCTGCTCCCTTCTCTGCCTCTCTCCTCCCCAGTTCAACACTCCCCCAAGGTCTCCATGGTCCTAATTTACTCAGAAGATCTTGTTTTTTCTATTTCCCATGTAAATTAGATCTATGTAAATCTCTCTTAGTGTTCTCATTGTTGTCTAAGTTCGCTGGAATTGTAGATTGTAGGCTGGTTTTCTTTGCTTTATGTTTAAAAACCACCTGTGAATGAGTTCATGTGCTAATTGTCTTTCTGTGTCTGGGTTACCTCACTCAAAATAATGTTTTCTGTCTAGCTCCATCTGCTTTCCTGCAAAATTCAAGATGTTCTTATTTTTGTTTACTGTGTAGTACTCCATTGTGTAAATGTACAACATTTTCCTAATCCATTCTTCAGTCGAGGGGCATTTAGGCTGTTTCCAGGTACTGGTTATGACAATACTATATATTTTCTCTACTTGTCTTCTACAAAATTTTATGACACAAATTTAGCACAGTAATTTCTAATTATAAAAATTATACTTTCTTGGTGTGGCCAGCGCAGCCTGGATGCTGAGACTAGAGGTGGGTGCCAGGATTGAGACACGGAGGCTTCTTTTCAGTTGGAAGAACAGCAACCTTTGTTTTCCCAGCATCCTTTTATACCTCTACTGCTTCTGTGGAAAACCACCGGCCAGAAAGAACACAAACATCCTTGTCAATTACAGACCACAAGGAAGTTCCCCTATCGATCAGGAGGAGTGAGGGTAGCTGGATCACAACACTTTCTGTATAAAAATTAAAAAAATTCTAGAATATGAAACAATTCAGAAAATGAAAATGTGAAGTATAAATATAAGCTAAATCTTGTTAACATTTAAAATTTAAAGAGGAAAGAGTCATAAATCAATTGGTGATCCCTGGATCCTAGGTGTTGGCTAACCAGTTTTTTCAAGGATGTGGCCCCATGCTTCAGTAGATGGTTCAACATCCATGCCAATAGAAGTAGCATTAAGTAGACTCCAATGTCAATACAGGCAGTCTTAAGTAGATTCCATGGGTTTAAAAAGAACACATGAAGTTGGAAAGGAAAATGCTGTGGTAAGGGGAGGAATTAGAGGGGAGGCAATGGAGGTGTGTTTGATCAAAACTCCTTACATGCATGTATGACAATATCGTGCAATGGAATAGCTGAACAGGAAGTTAAGTGACTACATTAAAAACAATCTCTATTTGAAGGTTGTTCATTGTTCATCTCTCATAATGAGACTCATTCTAGTGCACAAGCAAAGTCTGCTAATAAATCATTTTCTCAGTATTATGTCCATGGTATAAGTTAATAAAAGATTTTCTAAATTATTTCCTAACCTATGCTTTATTTTTTATATTTTATAGTCATATAGAGTTATAAATTTTGGAAAATTTAAATAAAAATTACTGTTCATAAGTTTCTTAACATTTATATTTATATTAGCAGTACTGACCCCACCCCCTTCTTCCTTTCCACTTGGAACCCTCTTTCTGAACATGTCTTCCTCCTATTTTCTTATCTTCTTTATATGTGGATAGCCCACTGAATTTGATGAGACTTTCTTTCCTGTGAGTGGACGGGAGCTGATTTAATGGGGGAAAAGAAATATGCAGGAAATCTAGAGCCTATGAGGGGTTGGAGTGGTGTTAGCTTTCCAAACAACCTATTCTAGTGGAAACGAACCAGTTAATCAGTTTAATTTGATGCGTATCAGAGGAAGTTCTGCCCATGTCCTAACCACCTTCTCAAAGTTCCACCACTTCTTAATACCACTTTGCCTGAGACAGAAACTCAAGCTGTATACTAATCATAGCTGGCTGACAAAATCCATTTTTATATGTATTGTGGTAGTCACACCGCTACGTGCATTTTCAGAACGTTCCAAATTTTCCTGTAGGGCCTATCCCTATAAACACTTGACCAAACAAAACACGAAAAATATTTATTTAGAATAAGCAACCAGTTATCATTACTGACCTATTACTTACTGTTTTTCTAAGGTTTGCTATTCTAATGACGACCAACACTGCAGGTGTTGGGGCTTCCTCATACAGAAAAGTGAATTGATCAGTCATTGTGGTGCACTTGGGAGGACAAAGAGGAGGATCAGAAATTCTTGGCAACATAGAGAACTCAAGGCCAGTCTGAGCTACACATATTCTAAACGCCACTCTACGTCTTCCCATCAAAGGCATTGGAAGGATAATGAAAAGACCAGAATTTATTATATTACATAGTTTCTTGTCATGAGTAGATACATACATTTTATAATTCAAATACTAATTTTAAATATTGTGTATGAAATGTGAGGGGATTTAGCAAGAATCTTAACAAAAATCTTGCTTCAATAAAACAATTAATTAATTTAATAACATTTCCTTTATTTTGTAAAAATGCCAATTAACATTAGAAAATATTCAGTGTGAATTGTGTGATGGATATTTGGAGTTCTCTTAAAGTAATTCCCCGTAAATCTCTTTTATTTGGTTTGCCTTTTACTTGGAAGCTGAGATATAACTTTTTTCTCAATGAAAACCTCTAATAATCTGTCAGTAATATTTTTAAAGACATTCTCAAGTACATAGGCAACATGACCTTTGCAAAAACATACTATTGTTCTAGAAAGTTCTTGATGGAATTGGTATAATGCAGGAGGACCAGCTGCTATTTAAACATCTTCAGAAAAAAGGTCATGTACTCATTGTAATTCATCTAAATGATGGGAATAAATCACCAGAAAATGCATCTCTCTCTGCCAGATGTCAACCTCTTCTCTATTTATGGAAAACTGTACAAAAATGATTTTTGTTCCATTTGTGTTTGTGTGAAAATTTTATTTTATCGTTTTTCCTTCCTTCCTTCATTCCTATGATAAAGTTGTAGTCTATTATCATTTACCAAGTAGTTCTCTGTGGATGCAAAAAACCAGATGGCCCCAGCAGATGGAGCCTTGGAAGCCTGGTTGAAATGTCCCAGACACATCCATCATGTATACCCTCCATAGGAAATTTGAATAAAGCTGAAGGTTTGAAATTCTGCGGACTGTAGAGGGTAGTCAGCTGTAAAGTTCATGTGCAAACACACGGTTGATTTTGACTTCTTAAAGAAACTTATTGTAATGTGATCTTTATGCATTATTTAATCATTTTGACATTTAAAACACTCCACCAGATTATGATGGCAGGGAAAACCTTACTCGGGTTTCTTAATTCTATTATTGGTAGGAGTTACAAAGAAATGATGGACATTCTTACAAATCAGTTCAAAACTTTGAAGTTGCTTTGTTCTTGGACAGAGACAAGGAACTATTTTCATTTTATTTCAAAATGGTCAACTGGCCAGACCAATTAATAATGTTATTTTGAATGTAATTGAATCAGTTTTTCTTAAACCTTCATAAACACAGTGGCCTAGTATGTTCCACTGCTCACTAAGTAAGAGTTGGATTCTAATATCAAAAGACAAAATATTGACAGTTTGTTCTTGTTTTTCCATAGTAGTTGTCTTATAAATATTCTTCTGCATTTATTTTCTTAAGGGTTAAAATCAAGCTGCTAGTAGACATTAACTGAAATTTCCAGTGGTTCTGCAAAAGGTCGCTAAATAAATTTAAAATTAAACTTGACCCCCCTAAAAGGAAAAAAAGTCAATTATGCTAGTGTACTTAAAATGCACTCACCCTTCATGGTACTGTATTCATATCCTTATAGGATTTTTTTGGGGAGCAAAGTGAGTGGCTCAATAACCCTGTATTGTCTTTCTTATTCATATATGGAGTGGAGGTTGCTAGAGGATACTTAGAAACATTGCTTTATGATTAACAAGATTCTGATGGTCACAATTTGGCTTCCCTATCATTTGGGGAAACATCTGGTTATTTTTTAGATATAGCACATTTGAACTACATATGGAATGTGAAATTATGAATGATTTAAAAGGTGCTTTTATGCATGTTGCAGGAGGACAAGCTTAGCCAGAAATGGCATGACTAGCAAGAAGCAGTGTTTGACCCATAAGATAAGTCAAAATCCACCTTCTAGTTCAGATAAAATGTACAGGAAAAATGACGTTGGATATGATGAAAAGCCAGGATTGTGTTGTAGATGGTTGTTCATCAAGGCCAGGAATATAAATTTCATTACATGTATGTTTTGTGTGCTTTTCTATTTATGAAATGTGATGCTGTTTTTCAATTCATTTTGTGGCACAATATCTCCTTTCCATTTTTAAAAATTATTTATTTATTATATATACAATGTTCTGTGTGCATGTATGCCTGCCTGCCAGAACCTCTTCCAGGTTCTCAACCAGGTCTCATAGATGGTTGAGAGCCACCATGTGGTTGCTGGGAATTGAACTCAGGACCTCTGGAAGAGCAGCCTTAAGATGGCTTTTAACCTCTGAGCCATCTCTCCAGCCCATTTCCATTGTTTTTTAAGTAAAGAGAGGGATATACTATAGTATACAAAATGAGCAGATAGTAATGGCGAAGATAGAACTGTGGAGGTGCCATGAATAAAGTTTGGAGTTCAGGGCTCTGGTAAAATAAGGATCCTAACAGTCCTATTCCTAGATGCCACTCAATGTGGACAGAATGGCTGGGTTTCTCATTTAAGGAACTTCTTTCAGGTCCAATGTGAAATATTTTAGGACTTCCCTGGGGGAGACCTTTTCAAATCTGTGTGAGCTGGTCTTAGTAAACCCTGTTTATCAATAATTCATTTTTCTTTTCTTGCTATTTTACTTGAAATATAAAATAAGCAATAGTGTTTTTAATGTATAAATTCACCTGCTCCATTCTAGTGCTTGTATTCCCTTCTATATATTGTCACTATCCTGGTTTCTCTTATATTATGTTCAGTTCAAGACCAATCTGCTATCTTGAGTTTGAAATTGAGACATTACACAGGATAGTGTTGGAGAAAGATGACCATATTTTCCATGTCTCCTGTGGTCCTGACTGTAGAACCATCCTGAGATTGGGACATCTCATAGGCTAGTGTTGGAGAGGCCTGACCACCTTTTCCATGTCTCTTAAGGTCCTGATTGTAGAACCACTCAGCAAATTGATATTGTTCTGACTTGGAGAGTAATATATAAAATGACAATAACTTCCATCCTAGTGACAATTATTTTTCATGCTATTTCTGTGCCTTACTCTTTTTATGCTGTCCCTTAAAAAGAAATTCGTTTACCTGCATATTTGGTCTCTGATCTCAAGTCACAATGAAGGTTGAGATTATTAGTCTTAGGGGAAGAGAAATATAAATATTATCTCTCTCCCCCTAAGAACTTAAATAAATCTTGATTGTATTGGCCCTGCATTGTTAAGAAGAGACAGAAACTCACTGGGCATCCTCAGCATATCCATGATCTTAGGAGATTTGAACATGTTGAAAGTGGCTGTGACAAAAGAGGGTGAATCAATGGAAGCGGGCCAGGAACCTGAGGAAATGGAAATCCTCAAGAATTATCTATCATGCATTTAAATTTTCTACATTTGGATTGAGAGTGTCTGTCAGTGCAGAATAAGTTTTAATTGTGATAGTAATTGTATACCAAGCATTGAATGGGGGTCATTGTCGAGATATGTGAGTTTCTACATCTACAGAAAGGGATCAACATAGCAAATTAAATGATCAGAAATTTATTTACAGATGAACATTTATTACATTTTTTGTGTATGTGTCATTTTGCTGACACAGATCTTTCTCACTGTCAGGATGGTTCACAGGATGTGATAATGCCAATGGTCTGTGTCAGTTTGTGACAGTGGCCAGCCATCAGCTATGGTGTGAAATATGTGCTGTGGACTCGGCTAATTGGTACAGCTACCAGGTGGACAGGAAAGCACTGTCTCTCTAAATATGTCTTCTCAAGACAGTGGCTATGGCATGGGCTTTGTGAGAGCAGCAACTCTTAGCACCCTTCACCGTTCATTTTAGATCAGCCCCTACCAGTGCAGACCCTCACACGGCCATAAAGAAATAGAAACTCTGGGGAGCAAGTCTAGACAATAGAGAACATTTATGTAAAACATGTCCTTAAGATACATGAAAAGTCAGAGAACTGTCAATTACAGCTGGTTGTATCAGGTGTCAGCACACAAATCAGCAAACTCTTATGTATGTAGCACACTTCTTTCCTATGGGTGATAGGTAGAAATACTTGCAAAAACACAGCTTTTAGTAAAACCTAATTAAGCAACCAATAGTTTAAGTTAAATGGAGCATGTACCATTTTTGTTTTTAATGCAATTTGCTTTCAAATGACTATCTGATGAGAGATGTCCTTCTGTATATTTGTTGCTTTTATTGGTTGATCGAATTAACAAGTAGTCTCCTACTACACAATCTAAGTTTTAATAATTTTTGTTTTATCAAATAGTTCTCAGATTCCTGGAAATCTGGAAGTCAATTCTTTTAAATGAACTAATTTCAAAATAGCACTTAGGTATAAATACTCCCTTGTCTTTGTCATCTCAAGGTCTACTTCTTTATTGCTAGTGCAGGACCAGGCACACACACACACTGTAGAGTAGTTTTAGCATTCTGAAACCTACTGTGTCATTCCATTATGCCAGAGTGGCAGGTAAGAGCACACTCATACCATAGGGACATTTGCTCCACTCTGTTCATAGCAGCATTATTTGTAATAGCCAGAACCTGGCAACAACCTAGATTCCCCTCAATCAAAGAATGAATAAAGAAAATGTGGTTACATTTACTCAATGTAAATTTACTTAGCAGTAAAAAAGAATGTCATATTGAAATTTGCAGGCAAATGGATGGAACTAGAAAAAAACATCCTGAAAGACAAAGACAAATATGTACCCACTCATAAGTAGATATTAGACATAAAGCAAAGGAAAATCAGCCTACCGTCTACAACCCCAAAGGAGCCAGGAAACAAGGAGGACCCTAAGAGAGATATACATGGATCTCCCTGGGAAGAGGAAATAGACAAGATATCCTGAATAAATTGGGAACATGGAGGGAGGGGGAGGGTAGTGAGCAGGTGAGAAGAGGAGGGGGAGGAAAACATGAGGGATAAGGAAGGTCGAATTAGTGGAATAACAGAACAGAGAACAAGGAAAGAGATGTCTTGATAGAGGAGGCCATTATGAAGTTAGCGGAAAAACCTGGCTCTAGGGAAATTCTGAGGAATCCAGAGGATGATCCCAGTGATAGTGAAGAAAGACACTGAATATTCCCACGGACACTCAGAATAGCCAATAGTGTAGAGTTGAAAGAGATTTATCAGTGGAAAATTTGCAAACCTATGCAAGGTCCCTTGGGGAAAAAATTTCATTATATGATGTCAAAACCCTGGCAAAACAGGGGGACCACCGGCTGGCTACATACAGGACATAAGCTTGTTTTCACATTGAAAACAGCCCCCAACTGCAGAATGTTACTAGTTAGGATAGTAAATTAAAACAAAATAAACAATATAGCACTAACTAGTTAGCCTGTTGTGAGGAGGGGCCGTGGCAGGAAATGTCAGCAAAGAGAAGAATATGCCTCCAGGGAAGAATGCCTTGGGTTTCATTGCATTTAATTTTTTTCTTCCTGTTGCCTCTCTCTCTCTTCCTGTGTTTATTATAAGAATTATCTTGGCGTTTTTCCGTTGCCTAACTAATTTTTTGAAAGAAAATGCAGACATAGTAAGATTCTATTTAGACGACGCATCGGGGTGAAGAGATAACCAGGATCATTCTGTGTGTGCGCATAATTGTGTCAGTGCGAGGAGTTCGCAGGGAACAGGAACTGAGAAGAGAGGTGGTGGGGGGGGACAGATATCACATCCTCACATGTTCAAAGCAGCCATCCACGAAATACGGCCAAACACCATCAGCTGCCTTTCTTATCTCCAGGCCAAGGACCATCTGGGCACAGAAGATGAAGTCATGGGAAAGGGGAGGAAGGGACTGAGGAAGAAGAAAGGGGAGATCTAAAAATGGGAGGTCATAAGAACACTACGGAAGTCCAGCCCAGGGAGCACTTTAAGTGGAGGTGGGTGTTTATTGAGGGAAGCTGTGGATACACTGCCCATCCTGTGGGATGCTTTGTTTCCTTTAATAAGCACCTATGTTTACTTAAAAAGAAAATAAAGAGGCAAGAGAAACGGTTTAGCAGTTAAGATCAGTTATTACTCTTGCAGAGGATTTGGGTTTCCGGCGCCCACATGATGGCTCACAACTATCTGCATCTCTAGTCGAGGAAGATATGATGCCCTCCTATTATCTTCATGGACGCTGCACACATGGGGTACACAGATATACGTGCAGAATAAAAAACACCCATACATATACACACACATGCAGAGGGAGAGAGAAAAAGAAATAAGTAAAACTTTGAAACAAAATAAAACAAGAGCAAAGAGAGGGCAGTGTATGCAAATATAATCAGGTTCCTTGGCAAGGTATACAGAGTGAAAAAAATTATTTTTTAGTCTTTGTTGCTCCTTTTGAATTTTTGGAATTTAATGGACAGAAAAAAATGTGTCAAAGAAACACCATTCTTTCTTAATATTAGGACATTATGAATGCCCAGAAGAAGTTAACATGGAGGCTTTTTGTTTCCTGCTCTTCAGCAAGCTCAAGTAACTTCACACTAGGCACCATCCATCCCCTGCCAAGAGAATAAAACTACATCATGGGGTTGCTATGAAACCAACTGAAAAGATGCAAATAAAACATTTAGCCTGGAGTCCTAAAGCCTGCCACACAGTGATTGCTGGGTAGCGGTAGATAGTTAGAGGGGATGAGCCTGTTTACCACACAGTCTACACCACAGGTGGCCTGGGTCACCAAGACCTTCACAGACAAACACAGTGCATGTGACCTTCAGCACAGCAGAGTAGCAGACAGACCCTTTAAAAATAGCGCAGAGGGAAAATAATTCTGGCGCATATGAATGAGTCGAAGCATCTTTTGTAGCATGGCAGAAAACGATGGAGGAGAGAAAGCGCAGAGGAGAAAGAGGAGAGGAAGAGAGGGAACTAAGAGAGCAAGTAAGCTGTGGCCAGTGGTTCCTCTGAAAGGAGAAAAATGCAGGCACATCAAATCAAGCGAAGCTTTAGTTCTTTAAAAGTTTCACCCAGATAAATAAAATATGACCATGTGTCTGTCTTCAAAAGTGGCCATTTGTGTGCTTGGTCCTCCCCTTGCCTACAGACCGACGAGGGCGCAGGTAAAAGGGAAGCAGAAGGGAGGGCGCAGAAGGAACACAGAAAATTTTTAGTTTCCCTGAGAGGCCATCATGTTGATTGGTGGTGTTCTCTTGAAGAACTTAATAGGGAGGGCAGCCATTAACATCAGAGGAAAAGTCCTAATCTCCGTTATCAGTAAGGTTGCCAGCAGGGGATGCCCACTGCTGGGATAGGCAAGGTACAGTTGAGTTAAGAAAGTTAGAACGACAGAGTTATCTAGGAAGGTGAACATCCAGACTGGCTAGGCTCCCACCAAGCCAGCACATTGCGTAGGATCAAAACCGCGTGCCATTGTCCTTGGCGTCTCATCAGCCCTCATTGTTCCCCATGTTCCTAGATATGGACGGAGGGGGGAGGACCTAGGACTTACCACAGGGCAGGGAACCCTGACTGCTCTTTGGACTGGAGAGGGAGGGGGAGAGGAGTGGGGGGAAGGGGAGAGGGGTGGGAGGAGAGGGAGAAGAGTGGGAGGAGGGGGAGAAGAGTGGGAGGAGGGGGAAGGAAATGGGAGGCTGGGAGGAGGTGGAAATTTGTTTCTTTTTTTCTTTTCTTTATTCTCCTTTTATCAATAAAAAAAAATTTAAAAAAAAAGAGAAAGACAGAGTTATGCAAAAAGGCATCCCCACTCTGCAGGGGCTACTTATGGCTCTGAAGCGTCCTATCTTGTTCTGTATTCTTCTGTATTCAAGACACTTGCTGGGGCGTAAGCTCAAGGTGCTGCTCAGAGGTAAAATGGTCTCTTTCTTCCCTCTGTCTGTGATGCGGAGCGGTGGCATCCTCATTTCCACATCACCATCATGCAGTAGCTTCTCTCCCCACTCTTCGAGAAGATGATTTACACTTGGGATACGGGGATAATTTATTAATGACTTTTTAGAACAGCCAAACACTATCAATAATTACAGCAAGATGGCAGGACTATGTTGGCCAGAGAGCGTAGCCGAATTCTATGGAAGTCAGCATAGTGGACCTCTCAGAGAGGACAGGATTCAGAGGAAGTCTTGCTTGGCTTATTCATGGGCCTTGCAGAAATTCTTAGGGGGAAACTGAGAAACTTGATCGACAGGTTCTTTTGGAGGGCACTTGAGGACAAAGATTGCTTGGCACTTTTTAATATCCATGTGCAGTCTGCATGCTCCCTGACAGCGGGGTTCTATATATAGTAGCTTCTGTTCATTAAACTTCTTAATTCAAATCTGTGCTAGAGTAATTGGCAAGAGTGGTCTACGGGGTAAGACGAGAACTATTCAAGTTAATGTAGTCACTATTCCCCCATGCACCATTTAGCAAATAAAGTGTGAACTTTATAAAAAAATTTGAATAGGTCTTTTCTCACAGCTTCAGGCTGCTAGGAGGATACCAATTCACACTGTTCAGAGGGGTAAAAAACAGCAATATGCTTAAAAAATGTTTATGTTGGTATTCTGGCTCAGTCATTCTAACTGTACTTTTCCCTCCACTTTTAAAGGGATAAGCAATTAAAAGGAGTATTTTAGAGTGTCTTATTCCAATAGGCTTATTTATATGTATTGTAAGCAATTTCACAAACGAGTTTTAAGCAGAGAAAATGACACTGGCTCATGTCCTGTCAGATTACAACGGAGAAAACCATCAGGTGCTATGATCATCAGACAGGATTTGGAGGTGGTAGGGCCATATAAATGATAGCATTGTTTGTGACCTTATTAGGATGTCTTACCTTGTATTATTAACACAGGCTTTGAGAAAGTTCTTGCCTTTTATGGTCAATAGCCCTCTTCCTGTTTCCCTGTAACTGATCTTCTAGGTCATTTTCAGCATCTTGGACTGTTGATGGCCATCAATAAGATCATGCCTCTGCCTCTAAAAGAGACAGTAATTCCCAACACTTACAATATGGCTATATCTACCATCGGGGGAAGGGGAGGGAAATGGGAGGCGGTGGCGGGGAGGAGGCAGAAATCTTAAATAAATAAATAAATAAATGTTTTATTGAAGTACATAAAGTTTGAAATGTATATTTTAGTAAAAATTTATTATTTTAAAAACTATGTAATGACATTTCATTTGTATTTTAATAAATAAAGCTTGCCTGAAGATCAGAGAGTAAAACAGTCTTATTGATCAGCATTATAGACCAGGCAGTGGTCACATACCTTTAATCCCATTAGCCACACTAGTTGCCATAGAATCCAGGCAGTACATGCCTTTAATCCCAGCCCAGAGAGGATTATAAAAACGGGAGGAGACAGCTCACACAGTCTCATTCTGAGATTCCAGTAGGCAGGATCACCATTTCAGACTGAAGTTGAGTTAAGAGCCAGGGACTGACTGCTTTGCTTTTCGGATCATCAGGTGGAACTCCAATTTTGGTATCCGGGTTTTTGTTAATTGTGCTTCACTTGTAGAAGTTTTTAAAGGGTAATCACTACTAATAAAACAGTTATTGTTAAACATTGTCCCACAAAATGTATTTTAAATTAAGTTTGTTTTAGTCATTTTTTGGTATGTCCTCTTTTTTAAAAAGTAGGCTCAGATTAATATTTATTTCTTTGGAGAATAGATGTGAGCCAACATGTTAAGGCTAATAATTTATAGGATTCAAGGCTAATAATTTTGAGGTTTAAAATTAAATTTGAAAATGAATTATCATTTCTATAGGCAAAGTTTTTCCATAAGACATAATTCCATTACCTGTTCTTTGTTCTCATAGTTTTTTAATGCTTTAAAATATATTCTACCCCTCCCTATGTGCCATAGATACTGGATTGTGGATATTAGGGCAACAAAATTAGTAGTATTCTTCCCTCTATGCAGAAATCAGTTTCTCTAAAATCTGTTGTTTGGAGGAAGTATATTTACTTAGATACAGAAGGGTTATTTTATGAAAATCACTCTCAAGGATGGAGCTTTGGACAGGCTACTTGATGAGCAAGAATGTTGCTCTGCAAGTATGTGTATGTCCCAGGGCACACATAAAAAGTCAGCATGGTGCTACATGTGCATGCAACCTGGATACCAAATTAGCTTTGTGTTCACTGAAAGCTCTTTTCTGAAAATGAACATGGCTGAAGAAGCAAAACAGGACACCTGCCATCCCCCTGTGACCTTAAGTGCATGTCTGCACATACAAACTCAAAGGGATTCATAAACCACACACAAATATTCTTTTACACATACACACACATACACACAGCATAAATGAGAGAAATATTAAAGATCTTACTATAACCCATCTTTAAAATATAAAGACTGAGTGTGATGTCAGCTTTCATTAAAGAAGACATTGCTCCTCGATTAGGTCATTTGTTCCAAGGTGCAGGGTTTTTTTTTTTTTTTTTGGAAAGAAGTTTCCTATGGTTTCTAGTTTATAAAGACAAGACTTCTCAGTTTGTTCATGGTAAGAAGTGCATATTCAGTAGATCTTGCCCACCGTTTAAGTAATTTTATATATTTATTTTTGTGGTGTGTGTGTCCGTCCATCTGTCTGTGGCAATTTGCATGCCATGTCCCATGTCTGTAGATCAAGGGACAAGTTAAGCGAGTCAGTTCCGGCTCTTGCATTTACCATATGGCTCCTAGGGGTTAATCTCAGGTTGAGATTAGCAGTGAACACCTTTGCCTGCTAATTCATATTTACACAGTCACCTTTTAGTAATTAATTGCCACTAGGAATCATGTTGTCTTGGATCAGTAAGTGAGATTGTTTCAAACTAAAAGCCAGAAGAATTGATTTTTCAGAAATTTGAAGCCCTTAAATAATATAATAATGTACTTTCTCAAAGAAGTAAAGAAGTGGAAGAATGAATGCAAAATATGCTTTTTAGAATAACTGATCTTATTTGAAAAGCAGGTATCATTTCTGTTGGGATAGAGCAGTCCAAAACATTCAAATGTTCCAATACCCATACAACTGCTTTGTGAACATTACTAGGTTTCATCATATCAATTTTCTTTATAGGTTTTGAATTGTTGCTCCAATTAGTTCTATAAGCTATCTAAATTTATGTGATTATGGAATGAAAGGAAATGAGTCAAATCAAATGTTGACATTTCTATAGGAAAATAGGAAGTTCTGAGAATTTACACTACACAGGTGGCAACTGTATTCAGTTGCCAAAAATGTGACTATGTTTACTTGTGTTACTTGAGGTCTTAATAGTTACTGCATTCTCCTCAGTAAGATTGACAAGTCCTCTTGTAATTAAAGGAATGCAAGTAGCCTATACAAAGAGATCAAAATCACATCAAACATTTGCAGTTATAATATTGAAATCAAAATAAAAACCAGCATATTTATATGATCTCTAATGGGGAAATATTAAATCTATTCACTATTGAGTTGGTAATTTGAAAATGACATTTCTTATAAGGCAGAGTGTTTTGGGGACACTTAGGTGAAAATATTCCAAAGATGAGGCATATTTTTTGAATAATGTAAAATGAAAAATATTCTATTGCAAGGCAAATATGATGTTTCATTTGATGAAGGAAGAATCACATTCATTTTACAGTCAAATAATTCTCATAGCGTTTTAAATCTTAGTTTATTGTGTCAAGGCTTTAATGTAATTGACAATATTACTTTTTAAATTACTGTGTCAATCATTGTGAGAAATAATTTTACTCTTTCTCTGAGTTGTGATTGGGATTTGAGTCATTGCTCAGAATATAGTCTTGAAATGGTCCCCACATTTATATACGTGACCAAGCATTCTATTCAGCATACAGAATTCAGAAATATATCCCATGTCTTGTTATTAGTATCCATCTTAAGAAATGAGATATAAACTGTTAAGTGGTAAGATTTTTCAGGTATGTATAATTTTACTTGTCTTTTTTATTAAACCTTACAGTAGAGATTTTTCTCCCAGTAGACAGTTAATTATTTTAGAGCTTTGCAATATAGGAAATTAAAACCATTGAATGAGAGTCAAAATCAGGAATGAGTGGAGTAAAGAATCTTTGTCTTGTCGAAGCAGAGAAAACTAAATTCAACAATCTAATATCCCCTGTATGGTGGCTGAAATGGCCAGAGTCCAGCATTTTACTAACACTGGAAATCCTCAGAGCTCATTTTCTACCAGAGATATCTCAGTTTAGATGGAATTGTGACTTAGACAAATGAAGTTTGTGGAGTCACAAACTCTGACACCAGCCCAATATATGTTTGTATATGTTAATGTACACAATAGTATCTATAGCCTGAGATAAAATAAACACTCCTGGACTGAAACTCCAAAGCATGTTCTAGAGTTCATAGACAAACAGAGACAGACATAGACACACACACTCATACACAAACACTTACATATACACTCTTATGCACACACACACACACAAACAGTTCAGACACTTACATATATACACACACCAACATACAGACACACACAACAGGAACACACATACACACATTACAAACACACAGACACAGACAACCAGACAGACACACACACAGAGAAGGCTGTGGTTTTCCTTCTAGAGATGTTAAGTTAAAGTGAAACCAGATTATCATGGTGATTTTACAATGTGAGAGCTGCTGTAATTTGTGCCAACCATTCCTGGCGAAGGAGATTCAGTAATCAGGTCTTGCTGTTTGAAGGAAACTGTGTCTGTGATTAGAGGGAGGGAGATGATATCTCAGTCTATCCTATCACCATATTCATGATGGCGCAAATGGATGTGAAACATTAACTTCCTGACAATGGTGGAACAAAATCATTGAACATCGATGCTCCCTAAGTTGCATGTTCTATAAAGTGAGATCCAACCCCCCCTTCTCTGTTTATGAAAGCCTGCAGACGTAAAATAGCACCCTCAGGCTGACAGTGACTCCTGGCAATGCAGCGACAGAACACAGTGCTGAAGGGCTTGTGGAGCCCAGTGGATCTGGGAAATGCAGAGGCTATCCTTATGGCTGATTGGAAATAAAACTAACTTGCAGGATCCATGGAGCTCTTGGCCTAGGCCAATGGTTCTGGGAATTGGGAGTCAGGTAACATGGTCCTATGCAAGAGGAAATTTTCTTTTAGTTGATTTGTCATGTACTTTATAACCAAACTCTTGGATGGTGTAAAAAACTTCAGGGTACATGCATGCACATGGAGATGTTTATTTTAAATTCCCTGTCTTGTTCCAAAATGTTTGGCAACAAAATTACTAATGAAATTGTTTATAATTTATTATCTATAAATCATAAGGTGAGAAAAACCAAAGTTTACTTAAGAATGGAGTAGGATTTAAACACATAAAGTGGGCTAAGGAAATGGCTGAGTCAGTTTAGTTGCTTTATAAACAAGAGTACTTGCTTTCACTTAAAAAGTAGAGAACACAGCTGGGCGGTAGTGGCACGTGCCTTTAATCCCTGCACTCGGGAGGCAAAGGCAGGCGGATCTCTGTGAGTTCGAGTCCAGCCTCATCTACAAGAGTTAGTTCCAGGACAGGCCCCAAAAGCTACAGAGAAAACCTGTTTTGAAAAAACAAGAAAAATAGAGAATACTTATAATCCCAGAGCTCGGGATAGAGGGCAGAGGAAGGAGGATTTATGGGGCTCTCTGGCCAGTCAGACTAGCCTGATGGGTGAGCTTTGAACCAAGGAGAGACCCTACCACAAAGGATGTAGACAATATTCTTTGTGAATGACAAAAATGAAGTTGTCCTTTGGCCTATATTCTGACCACTCCCAGCTGTTGTGTGTACATACACACTATTCACCTCACACACACATATACACACATACATATCTGTACTAAAAATACAGTGTACCAAAATATCAATGTAAAAATGAAAACATAGCTTTTACTTAGATGAATGTCATCTAACTTCAAAAACTCAAGCCATTACAAGAATGAGAATTTTAGAATTGTTTAAAGCTATTTCCCTATTAAGTAGGGTGCACAAAATGAAAGAGTCTATATGCAGTGCTACGGTCCTTTGCTGAGGAGATAGGAAATTTTTCTGATTTCTATATTTATTTTTAAAATTTAAGTTCTTTTATATGTCCCTTTTTCCCTCCTCTATCCTTCTTCTTTCCCTACCTCTCCCTTTCTCTGCATGGGACTGAACTCAGGGCTTCTGCCATTCTAAGTGTATACCCTATCACTGTACCCCCGAATGATTCCTAAACCTACATCCACATCCAAGAGCTATGTATAACTCTATGATTAGTTTTTTATAACAACTGTTCATAAAATAATACATTATATGATGCTTTCTCAGTGGGATATATGGAATTTCAAGATTTTGATTCAACTTGAACACATTCCTCCACAATTCAAACTCTGTGATGCCACTGAAATGCAAAGCCGTTACCTAATTTGACACATACTGGTTTAATGTACTAATAAGTATTTGTTATTTTACATTGCTATAGTTAAAATATGCAAAGCAAAGAAAGAAATCTGGATATTTTATTTTGTGAAAATAAAACAATAATCTATTGGTTATTACAGAATTATTTTTATAGAGGAATATGAAAATAGGTCATGTAGTATGAAGAATCAAAATAATATAGAAAAGAAGAAATATATTTTCAATTTAAATTTTTACAGTAAAGTAAAAAGAATTGATATGCAAATAATACAATATTAGACATAGAATTTTGACCATAAAATTGAAAGCCTAATAAGTTGCTCAGACTGTTGTACTTATGAATGTATACACATATATGTAACAATTATTATTAAAGAATAGAGGCCATGAATTTGAGGGGTGTGAGGAATCTAGGAGGTACTAGAGGTTTGAGAGAGACAGGAAAGAAAGTAAATATAGCACTCAGGTATGACATTCTCAAATAAAAATCAAAGCCCCATACATAATTATTAAGAAAGTTAATTGGACAATATTCAAAACTGAAGCTAAGAATGTAATGAAAGCAACATGGCCCGCATTTGCAGAGTTCTGTGTCCGTCCTTTGTGTTGGTTAGTTACCAGCTGTGATATCAGTTTGTTTTGGGTTCCCTGGCTTCCAGGTTTATCATCTGTTACATGGGAAAAATGGCCATTGTTAGACTATAGAAACATAGAAATGGGAAGAGACACGGAGCAGCCATTGCACAGTGAGACATAGGAATGGGAAGACACATGGAGCAGTCATTCCACAGTGTGACATATGGCAGAAATTCAGCACATCACAGGGATATAGACTGAAATCAATCTTCAGAAATTAATCTTTCCGTGTCAGATGTAATTTTCTTCCTTCCTGCCTGTTCCTAGCTGTTCACAGTGATAAATCTCATTAGACTGAGGGAAAGAGTTCACACACAAAGGAGATACGATGTATGATTTCTTTTCCATAAAATATTGGAAAAACCCAATCTGTAGTGATAGAGAGAGAGGTTAACAGAAGACGAGATGGATTCTGGCAAGGATCTACAGGACACTGGTGTGAGTGTGTCTGTGTTTCTCTCTATGTGTTTCTCTCTGTGTGTTGGTCTGTGCACATATGACTGACTGTACGTATACATTTTTATCTGTTTGTGTGTGTGCACCTACTCTGTTCTTGGTCTTAATTGTGGTGGCATTTATGGTGCTATAAACACTTGAGCTACACTTAAACACAGTGGGTACACTGTGTACAAATTACATGTTAGCAAAATAATCGTGAAAATATCAGTCAACTGTTAACAAGGCATGAGGGGGCTGGTGAAGGTCTATCTAGAAAAGAATCAGAGGCGTGTCTGGAAACTGTGTAGCTGGCAAAGATTTTGGTTGAGAATTTGATGTCTGGACTCATGTTAAGCTCAAATACTCTGGGAAAACGTATTTGTAAAAAGCTAAAATAAAACTAAGATTACATGCAAGCAACAAAAGTTGATACATTCCCAAAGAACATAAATGCAAAACTGAAGCACCCTGGAAAACAAGAAAAGCTAAAAACGCACTGCAGGTCAACAGTTGGAAAGGACCCACAGGGTGCATGCTCACAACTTTGAGAAACCAGAGAAATGGCCAGCAGTAAGTCAGTAATCGTTTTGTAAATAGATCGTGGGAGTTGTTGCTGAGCACCACGCTGTCACTACCTACTGATAGTGCTGGTGCCCGCTCACGAGCTCGGTGGGCATCTATGAGGAGAATCTGTGCTGCTCGTCAAAGAGAACAAAGCAGCAGAGAAAACCTTTCTTATGGTTATATTGAACTGTTTCTTTTCCCTTGTAAATAAACAACAAGCTGAAATAGTTCTAAATTACAGGCTAGGTTCTTGACTTAGGATATACTTAAAGGGTTATTAGAAAGAATGGCCTTGGGGGAGGCAGAGTACTGCCTTGAAGGGTTTATAGTGGGCTTCTTGGCAGGTACTGCTAAGTCAGAGGGACTTTTATTGCTGTAGACCATGTAGATGCGTCCCTTATAGATCCAACACAGCTCACTCTACTGAGCACAGAGTTAGGTTATAAGTAACTGTGAAGATTGGAGTTTCCGATCATTCTCATTTATTCATTCATTCATTTATTATTTATTTTTACTTTAAAAAAACTATCTTTTTCTATTTTACATGCCGATCCAAGTTTCCACTTCCTCCCCCTCTCATTCCCTCCATTTACCCCCGCCCCCTACCTACTCCTCAAAGAGAGTAAGGCACATTGCTTTGGGGAAGGTCCAAGGCCCTCCCTAATATAGGCTGAGAAAGGTATCCATCCAAAAAGAATAGGTTCCCCCAAAAGCCACTACAAGCAGTAGGGATAAATCCTGGTGCTACTGCTGGTGACCCCTTATTCTGCCCCAGTCTTCCATTGGAGCTTCAGATCTAACATTGAAGAGTGAGCCTGTTTAAAATATCACCTCACGACTCTGCAATTTGCTGCTGGGTCAAGTCCAGTGATTCAACACGGCAGAGACCCCAAGATGGATCATGTTAAGAGACTGGTTGATATTCATCCTTCTACAATCAGGACATTTAGGGGCCATGGACTCCTCAGGAATTTTGCTACTTTTCAAGAACTTGCTCTCCTGATACTTCCACTCAAACTTCCATTTTTCTTTTCTGTCATTCACTTGGGCACAGAAATCTTTGGATCTGACGAGCCTTCTGTTTTTCAGTTTTGTTCCTGTTTTCTTCCGCAGGGGATTCTCATAAAATTTTCTAGCACATTGGATTCAGTTTTGACAACTACTTTGTAGAAGGCCTGGACAATGTAATTATATGCTATTATCATGGATCCTGCTATGCTGTTTTGGTCCTAAACATTTGTATAACGTAGGAAGGTATCGTTGGGAATTCTAGGGAGATTGTTAATGAAACAGAGATTTGTTTCCAAGACAAATGGTAGTCTATACCAGGATATTCTTGAGTAAGATGCTTCCAGAACAGTAAGACATATTCCAAATGATGAGAGGTGAAGAAATGCAAACAAGGAACTCAATACATAACTCAATATATCGTACAGACTTGCTTTGTCAAATTTTTCCATTTTTATAGAGTTTTCATGAACTTTTAACTTTAGCTATTTTTTATTTATCAAGTAAGCAATATAAATACATTAGAGACTGAGATGGGGTGGGAGAAGGAAGTAGAGGGAGGGAAGGGAAGAGAGGGGGGGAGAGAGAGAGAGAGACTATGAACCCAAGTCTTTATAGAATCTTAAAGTGGGAAGATTTGAGAACTGCCATTGCTAATATATTCTAATTATTTCTTCTTCTTCTTTTTAGTTGCACGGTTCTAAATCAGACTTAATCATTGTACCCAGAGATGCAGAGGTGTAGTGGCTCACAGCGACATGTATAATCTAGATCTATTCATTTTGACCTCAAAACTCAAATTATTTATAGCAAATCATTTCCTATTATTTTCTCCATCATTCAGGAACATCTGTCCACCACTTACATGATCATTTATTTCAGTATTGTGAGATTTTGATGAAAAAGAAATTGTTCTAAATATCTAAACACAAGACCCATATTAACGGTACTTTTTAAATCCCCACAGATGTGAGAAATGACCCCTTTCCATCTCTGAAGATTGCAATTGGGTCAGTATTTAGTGCACGTTGTTCCAATAGAGAGAGACAATTTTGTTCACTAATTTATGTATCCATTTAGCAAATAATTTAAGTCTTATTATATCAAGATATTTTTTTTGCCAATTCCATTATTTCTGTTTCCATTTCTTATACTTTTTCCAATTATTCTGGAATCTTTTAAAGGCTGATGATCAATATTAGACAATATTATAAATAAGAGCCTTACTTGCTAAATGGGTTAGATGTTAATTCTTTAATTTTAATGTTATATTAGCATTTAAAATATTAAATCATGTCTGTTTCTTAAACCCTATAACAGCCTTGCTCTGTTCCAACCCTAGAAAACTATGTGTAATACTATATGTACAAGCATCCCCTAGATCTTTCCTATTTCTTATTAATCACATTTATAAATCCTTTTTAGTTGTATGTTCCATAGCTATTATCATTTACAGTCTTAACACTAGCACCTAGAAAGTTTACCTATAAGAATTTTCTGGTTTTGTTTAATTCCGATCACCTGGTGCTCATCACCCTTCCTGCTCCTCTCTCTCTTCCACACCATGCATAGCCTCTGGTAACCACTATTTTACTTTCAATTCCACTCCCCCCCTAGCTTCTATGGGTGTGAGAGAACATGCAGTAGTTTTTCCATTCCTAGACTACTTCACCCACCTGGTATTTTCCACATTTGTTCCTGTTTGCTGCAAGTGACAAGATTTCATTCTCTCTGTGGTAGAACACTTCTCCACTGCATTCACACCATTTTAGGAAATTCATTCCACAATGGGGGAAAACACAATAAATACTGCACATCACAGTGTAGTGACTGTAACACAATAACCTCCGTGTTTTCTGAATCATTGGTTTCTCCAAACACAAAGACATAAAATGAAATGAAAGGCTAATTGCCATTCTTCTACCAATGCTTTCTGTTTGCATATAGCATGATAATCACACTATATCTCATAAGGATGTAGGAATATAATTTAAAAGCCATCCAGATAGAAAAAACCAAGATAAAAGAGACTAGAATACATTCTAGTCTAGCATTAGAGAGAAAGAGACAAGAAGATTGTGAATTTGAAGCCAGTCTAATTACCCAGCAATGCCCTATCTGAAACAACAGCAACAAGAAAGATATAAGCCTATGCACTATTTCCTTCTGATTTTATTACTTTAGACAAACTATTAAGCCTATCTTTCTATGTTGAAAATGAGGACAACTATGTCTAGATGTCAGCTATGACATAAAGATCATATTCAAACATGGGTGTTCTTCATTTAGATGCAAGAAGTTATTTAGTTTATGTGAAGTATTGCAAAACAAGGCTTAGTTGGAAAGAATTCAGCTTAAGGAAACAAGAAATCTCAAAAAGGGAGTACCCTGATATCTCTTGAGGGAAATGTTCATTTGACTTTTGGCGTGGGACAACTATCTGTATTCTGGCAATTATACTTTAAATAAATGCTAATTGGCCAGTAGCCAGGCAGAAAGTAGAGGCAGGACAACCAGACAGGAAGTAGAGGCGTGTCAGTGAGAAAAGGAGAATTCTGGAAAGAAGGAAGTTCCTTCTGGAGTCCTGGCCCAGCCATAGAAGCAAGATGTGGCTGCCTTGCTGAATAAGGTACTGAGCCACATGGCTTACATAGACAAGAATAATAGGCTAATATAAATTATAAGAGTTAATAAGAAACTTGAGCTAATGGGCCAATCAGTTTAAAACTAATGTAGACCTCTGTGTGATTTCTTTGGGACTTAATGATTGTAGGAACCAGGCAGAACAGAAACCTCAGTAAACAGACTTGCTTAAAACTAAAGAGCTATCATATTTTAAAATTTAGTTTTAATGTAGAGCAGATCCTACAGAAGGCAACTTCTTAGCTTGTATACAGGAACCATTCATATACGGAAGACACAGGCATTGAGTTTCTTTTGCCAATGTCACTGTTTGACAATTTTATACATATGTACATTGAATTGATGTCATAGACACCCCTTTTTTGACACTCCAACTCCACTATGATCCAACCTGTTTGCCTTCCTCTTGCTTTCATCTCTGCCTCCTCCTTCACCTCTTCTACTACTTCTGATCTATTAACTCTAGTTAGAAAAAAAGCAAAAAAGGAAAGATGATTTTCATTAGATAAAAAGGAAAGCAAAAAAGAAGAAAGATCATTCACACATGTAGGACACTCTCATACAGATGAAAGGTTTAATTTGTTCTGAATGGACCAAGAACTGTGATTGATAAGACACATAAAGGAGAGAAGAGGGAAAAGTCATCCTGGTAGTAAAAGATCCTTAGGATGGGTCACCTCAGTCATATTGGGGAATCATTTTTTATGTAAAGAATTTAAATGTGGAGGGTTGACTATCTTAGATCTAGATATGTCAAGTTAAACAATATTATAGTATAAGAAAGTTTATGAATTAGATTATGGAGACAATTTTAGTAAAAGACGTTTTCCATCTACTGAGCTTTTGAAGGGCTGAGGAAACATTTATCATAAACATTTATCTTGTTCATTTTCTTTTGTGATGGCAGTGATACAATTATTTGATACACAGAGTATTTGAGTTTGTTGTTTATATCAAAGGGTGGTACACAGTATTCAAATGCAGTGATTCTTTTTGGAAGTCCTACTCTGATGAGGGCACTGGGGTGAGAATAAGACAGTGAATAAGTCATTTGTGATTTCTAATATTCAGTAATGGTAAATTCAAATGAATATGATGAAATATATGGCCCATTAACTCTAGCCCTTACAGGCTAATTCTCATATCCCGATCAACCCATATCTAATAATCTGTGTAGCATCTGTCTTACCGGGAAAGATTCTAGCCTACATCCATCCTGGGTCTGAGCTTCATGCCTCTGCCTCAGAGAGCAGAGCTATCACGTCTGCCCGGGAGAGGGGAGCATGGCGTCTCTGAGCTCATTTCCTATTCCTCCCAGCATTCTGTTCTGTTTACTCCACCCATCTATGTTCTAACCTATCAGGGCAAGCAGTTTCATTATTTAATTAACCAATGACCTTCCTCCATCAGTCTTCTTTATTATTCTATCTGAAAACTAACAGTGATTGGGGCTTAGGTACTTTTGTTATGATAACACATGTAAAGTAAAACAAATGATGTCCACAGTTAACGTGGTTTCATAATTCATTTTCTTTATGTGTCATCAGAACACATCCTAACATAGGACCACTTATGCATTGGGAACTACTGTGTGCCTCCTGTATTTGCATATGTACAGATGTGTTTTACAGTATTGTTATCCCATCTTCGGAAGACAAGTCTGAGGCACAGACATGAAGATGCAGTTAAAAAACATTGCAATTAAATCCTAAAAGATCTTTCAGGACCTTTTGTGGGGCACGGAAAGGATGTGTTAAAAATATTTGAAAATTATGAGTCCAACATATGACAAGTTGCTATTTTTACTTTTATTGTGATGGTGAAATGACTACTTATATTTTTATCTCTAGTGTTTCACACAGTTCTTAGCATATTGTTGTGACTAGAAAATGTCTATCACATGAATGACTCATAATAGCATATTTTGAACCTCTTGAAATATATGATCTGTAGTTTTTTACTAAGATAGCATGGTTATCTCATGGGTTTTCAAGTAAATGCCCTAGGAAGATTTTCCTACAACATAGAGGCAGAGCAGGATAAGGAAGATCAGAAAACCTACCATCCATTTCTACAGATATTTAATCTCTTCACCCAAAACACCCTGGTACACTGGAGTGCTGTTGTGGGAGCTCCTTCCACTCCTTCAGCCAATAGCTGCTGAGATACCAGCATATTGGGGCTTGGTCTCTCTTTCTTTAAAAACAGCAACTGCCCTTTCTCACTCTCTGGCTTCTGGTTAGGCGCCATTTGTAGAGAGAGCTGCAGGATGCTTCCCGCCTCCCAGCTCCAGGCCACCTGCTAGCTTTACCCAAAATAATTACATGGTAACTGTATTCTTTTAGACACTGCCTGGCCTATTATATCTAGCCTCTTCTGGTTAACTCTCATATCTTGCTTTAACCCACATTTAATAATCTATGTAGCACCATGAGGTAGTGTCTTACCAGGAAGATTCTAGTGTACATCAATCTTGGGCTGGAGCTTCATCGCATCTGACCCAGAGAGGAGAGGCATGGTGATTGCTGGTGATTGCCTCACTTCCTCCCAGCATTCTGTTCTGTCTACTCCACCCACCTAAGGGCTGGCCTATCAAATGGGCCAAGGCAGTTTCTTTATTAATCAATGAAAGTAACTCTTCCATCATTCTTCGATAGGGCTGAAGACTATATAAATGTAGTTACTTTCCTCTAGATCCCGAGCAGGAACACGAACATCTAGGCCCATAAAAGCCATTGAAATGCTTTAAAGCCAGAGTTTGCACTGGCAGTACAGCCCCAGGAAGCCACGCTTTAAAATGGCACGGCCTTTTTTTCTGCTGCTATTGCTGAAACAGGAAATCTCTACGCAGCATGCCACCGACAAACAGCAAAAATCTGCGTTAAACTCTATTTTTTCTGTTTAAAATTAAGCTCTCTCAGGTTTTACATGGAGTTTGTTACCACGTTGGGCAGCCACTTTGTAAAGAGAGCTTCCTGCATCCCAGCTCCAGGCCACCTGCTAGCTTTACCCAAAATAATTACATTGAAACTGTATTCTTTTAGACACTGCCTGGCCCATAATATCTAGCCTTTTCTGGCTAACTCTCATATCTTGCTTTAACCCATATCTAATAATCTGTGTAGCACCACGAGGTGGTGTCTTACCAGGAAAATTCTAGTGTACATCAATCTTGGGCTAGAGCTTTATTGCGTCTGACCCAGAGAGGAGAGGCATGGCAATTGCCTCACTTCCTCCCAGCATTCTGTTCTGTCTACTCCACCCACTTAAGGGCTGGCCTATCAAATGGGCCTAGGCAGTTTCTTTATTAACCAATGAAAGTAACTCCATCATTTCCCCTTTTTCTGTTTAAACAAAAAAGAAATGCTTTAACTTTAACATAGCAAAATTATATATAACAAAACAGTTATCAAGTAAGAATTACAGTTACTATATATATATATATATATATATATTATCTTTTTATCATAACTAAGGAAAACTATAACTATAACTAACCGTTCTTCAACCCCATCAAAGACTCCAGAAGGATATAATATTACCTAAGCAAACAAGAAGTCCAAAACTCTAGAAATGACAGAGACATCTCACTGTCTGGACAGTCACCCAAAGTTCTTTTGTGCCATTGAGGCATCCATCTTCATCCTACAGGCCCATAGTATCCAGCAGACATCTCCATGAAGCAGGAAATTTCAAAGGCACTTAGTCACTATCTGCTGTGTCCTGCAGAATGTGTTGCAGACTCTTTCATGCATTAGGAACCCCAAAAGACCACCTCACCTTTAGGCAAGTTTAGCAGTCCTCTCTCTGTGGGTTCTCTGTGTCCAGTTTATGCAACAGTCCAGGCAAGAGCAGTTTCTTGCCCAAATGACTAACAAACTCCATAAGGAGCCTTTTCGATGCCCATCTTCCTCTTGAAGTAGATTGGTGCTGCCGGGAGCAGACGTGTCTCATTGTCATGAAAAGTCCTAAGTTATTAAAACATTTAAATGCCATATTCTGCAGTCTTTGAAAGATATGAAGAATGCCTATCTAAGTGAAATATATCTCTATATATCTACAAAATCTAACTAACATGACTACAAGCTTGACTATTATTGATGATTATCCATTAACAATCTATATTTCCTAATTACACATTACAATTTAAATGAACTACACAATCACAATACCTTAATCAAGAGCAGAAATACATATATACATATAACAAAATTGACCTTAAAATCCATACCAATGCAAATTATTCATATCTATATCAGAGTGCTAAGCTCATGAAGTCAATCATGGAGAGTTAAATGTCAGTTCATTTTTTTGTAAGTGATGTTTGTTTTCATTTTGTGCTGATTTTGACAGAATCCTGTAGAAAAACACTAAGAATGGTATCAGTGAAGTCATACATGCCATATTATCATTGGTATAAGAAGGTAGTGAAGCCATGAGCATATGCCATGGACTCCTTATTGCATTCTATTTGTATCTTTAAATTTCAAGTCCATATCCAGACACTAATTTAACAAAACTGAGTAGGGACTATTAAAACTAGGTCATGGCTTTTTTTTTTAAATATCAGGCAACGGGTTCTTAACCTATTAGATGATTTGTGCAAGCAAATGATGTTTCATACAGAGAGATGACAAATAGGATTGTGATTGAGGGCTCATAAAGATACAAATAGCCAGAGTTGGCCACCATTCTCATTGGTAAGTATATTTATTAAGGGTCTTGAAACTATGGCTGATTTTCTTGCCAGTGTAATCATGCATAATAGAAATAATCCATATGAAAGGCAGAATAAAGCCATAAAAGGATATCATTCAGAGGGACTAAATTTGATCATTGCTCAGAAAAATAGGCTTCTAAGCTTATCGCCTGTATAAATACCAATTTTAGCCAATAGGCTGCTTCATAATGAAGTATTTGTGGCTGAATAGGGTCTTAAAATGGAACGGCTGAATGCTGGAAAAGAACATGAGTGATGATGAAGCCTGGGAATCAATCTAACGGAAGCATCACATTATACTGAGAAGTGCATGTTCCCTTCAAAGTCGTCATTATCCAGCCTACTGCTTATCAGATCCATCATTTGTACATGTGAACAGAAACACAGTTTCTTCCCAACATCAAGATTTTTGTCATGGTTTTAGGACAGATATTCCAACTGAGTGTCCCAGAGTAAGCTGATCTTGCCCCCCCCATTATAAATGGTATAAAAACCATACATTCCTCTTCCATAAAGTACTTATTTCAAATATTATTGCATTTTTAACATAGATGTTTTAACTAACTCCACCACAACTAGGAACCGGGCCTTTGATCTACAATCTATATGGCAGTTTTGTGAATAAATGCTGAATTTGATATGAATTAGATTAGAAAATTTACTGAATATCAAAAATCATGTTGAAAGCATGAACAACATTAATTACCCACTTTGCAAATGGGTTATTATAGTTTGATGCCTTTGTCTGGAAAGCATACATGAGATTTAAAAAATAAAAAAGACAAGCTGTTTTCTACAGAGAAAAATAAATCATTTTTAATTATAGGAAAATGGGATGAAATGTGAACTGAGAGAAATTACATTTTTGATATATTAAAATATCTCTAATTAAGAAAAAGAGAAGATAATAAATATTTACTGATGGCATTTTCAGTGTTATGAACTGTATTATATATGCATATATAATTATTTTGTATTTATTTATACACATATAAAATGTGTTATATTTAGAATGCTTTAGAATACTGATATTGTTTTGTCCTTAAATTATAAAGCCACAGTAAAACACTGAAAATTTAATACATCATTTTAACTAATTCAATAAATTCAATAAATTTGTTAAATGCTGGGAAAGAGAGAGAGACTGACTTTAGATTTATCTAACTGATAATACACGCTATTAGACCAACTTAAATTTATATTTTTAGAATAGGATTTACCCATGTTGTTTTATAGAATGTGCTCTGTTTAACATGTGTGTGTGGCATGCTTTTGCACATCTTCAGTAAGTGGCTTAAGGAACTGATCACATACTGTATGCAGGCAGAGTTCAAAGATGATTAGTCAGGTTCTAGGTTAGTCCCCAGACTGTGAAGCTTGAGACTGAGCCATTTCTTCAGCACCTTTCTTTTTTTTAGGCAGATTTTCTCTGGTGTTGTCACAGTGGTAGAAGACAACAGCAGAAGTAAGAGAAGCAGTCTTGCACTGGTTGCCTAGAGGGTAGGAAGGGGGAGCAAGTCTAGGAAACAATAGCAGGCGATGATTGGTAACCACCACAAAAATAGAAATTTCTGTCCTGGGACCACAGGGAACAGATATCTTTCACAATGAAAAGGAGCTTGGGAGTAATCTTGAGCCCCAGGGACTCCAAGTGAGAATTAAGGACATATCTCGAGCAGCCTGGGAAGTCATGCTGTACCAGACTGGGAGAGAAACAATGAACTAATATTTTTGAGGTTTTACACCACTCTGTTGGCTGTAATTTGTTGGATAACAATAGAGAAAGAAAAGTAGCAGCAATGGAGAAATGCTAGCTTTTGGATACTAGGAAATAAAATAGATTGATTTTCTCCACTCACCTGTTTTTAAGTAGTTTGTGGCCATTACTGAGGATGAGCAGGTAGCTTGAGTGAAAGTTGAAGTTTCTATTAACTTCATTAGCAGAGCCCTCCAGTGTACCAGGGCATTTTGGGTGAAGAGATTATGTATGTATGGAAACTGATGGTAGGTTTTCCTATCTTCCTTATCCGGCTCTGCCTCCATTCTGCAGGAGAATCACCCTAGGGTGCATTTACTTGAAAATCCCTCAAATTAAAATTCAGGTTTCAGTTTGTTTTTCTTTGTGGTGATTAAGGAATATAGCATGCATCTTTTGTAGGGGGAAAACAAGTATCTTTTATGGATACTTATTTGGAAAGGATACAATAAAGCAATGGGTAATTCTGCTCAGATATTAGCATGTGGCAAATGAGTCACTGGGGAAAGAACTGGAACGTGGGAATGCAATGGTGGAGTTTCCAGCAGAGGGAGTGGGCTCCAGTATCAGCGTGTAATGATAGCGAGAAAGACTGACTTAGGAAGGAATAGGGCAACTGGGAAACAATTAGCCATTCAGAAATAATTTCAGAGGTCTACGAATGAAAGAATCCCGAATGGATAAACACACAGTGGCTTTAAAAACTATAAAAGTTAATGATGTGAAAATGATCATCAACAAATTGTGGGACTAATTTCGAAAGAAAAAGTCAGGCCAATGAGCAGCTATAATTCTTGAATTTATCCTAAATTTAATTTTAAAATGGAGTAATATGCTCTTTTCTTCTTTCTGTGTGCACTATAAACTCAATTGAAGTTAATGGGAGCTATGTGCAGGGCAGTATTTCTAAATCACAGCCTCTTTGAGGCTAATTATTTGAACTAATTTTTTTTTAAATAGCAACTTTTCCCAGCTTTGGTAATAAGCAAGATACCATTGTTTATATTATAGTAGATTTCAAGAAAATATTCATGAATATTTCTTAAACTGGTTTAAGTAAGAAAAGATGTGAATTAACCCATATGCTTAATAAATAAATATGAAAAAATCAGTGATGATGTTTTAAAGCTACAAGATGCAAGCTCTGAGACATCTTTACTAATGGCCGTTTTTAAATTGAAAAGTTGGGTAAATCATCTTGTTTTTAACTATTTCTCTTGTTAAAGATTCTAAGCTCCCCCCCCCCCGTGTGTGTGTGTGTGTGTGTGTGTGTGAGAGAGAGAGAGAGAGAGAGAGAGAGAGACAGAGAGAGAGAGAGAGAGAGAGAGAGAGAGAGAGAGAGAGAGAGAGAGAGAGATATTAATATATATGTATTCCCATTTGTGTGGGAGTAGTTTGTGTGCAGGTATGTATGTGTTTAGTGACCTGAGGATGACTCCCGTTGCCTTCTTCAACCTCTCCCCATTTTGCATGTTGAGAAATGATTTTACACTGATCCAAGGGCCCATTGACTCAACTAGTTTAGCTAGTTAACTTGTACTGGAGACATGTCTCTGCCCACTTCCCATATGCTGGGATTACAGGCAGGTGGTTATACCAACTTAGAGATTGTGACAATCTGAACTCTGATCCTCATGCTTATCCAGCAAGAATTCACCTACTGAAACATCTCACCAGTCTTAAGATTTTGATATTTTGATCCTATTTTACATCCCCTGGGTTCTTGAGATCTCTGAAAAACACAGTCCGGGGCTACAAACAGATACACCCTAATATTGCTCATGAAAAGTGATTTGTTCACAGGAAGCACTGTTGTCCCTAGACTTAGGTAGTACCACACTGCAGATGATCTTCTCAAAGCACTTGCTACATAAACAGACATCTCTAAAGTGCATTGCCCTTGGTGCATTGTAGCAATGAAGTGGAAGGCATTTCATAGACTACTACACCAATGCACATTACAGACTATTATCATGAAGAAAAGACAAATACCGACTGTGTTCACTGGTGATGTTTTATTACATCCAAGGGTGAAGATAAGGAGAGCTAGGAAGGACTTGGTAGACAGAACCACTCTGCATTTCAGTTTCTTTAAGACTGGGTAATGGAACAAGCCTCTTTCAGAACATAAGTCTTAGAAATCTTTAGAATAAGATCTAACATATAGATGTACACCATTTTTATATGTTCAAAGGGCAAGCTGTTATTTCTTTAATTTACCATCTCACAACAGAAAATACAACTGTTAGCATGTTTCAAGATAAGGAACTTCATAAAGGTTTGTCATTTTTATGACTTTTGCTTGTATGTACATGTGTATATGTTTGACTGTGGAGAATGCACATGCATCGGTGTTGGGAAGGAGGCGTGAGTGGGTGGGTTTATTGTGTTTGTTCATTCTGGCTAGTGTGGAGGCCAAAGTTTAATGCCAGGATGTCTTTCCATATTGCTTCACCTTAGTTTTTGAGATAAGGTCTCTCACAGAACTTGGGATTTTCTGCTTCCATTATATGCAGCAATTATCTAATTATTCTTTATCAATAAAAAGTCAGGGGTCATATTTGGGCTAAGATCCTGAAAGGTCAGAGAAGCAGGGGAGCAGCTACCAGTGACTTTTCTACTTCTGTTCCTTCCTCCAAAGGATTGAGATATTCTTTCAGCCCTACCTTACCACTTCCTGTCTCCCATCTTTCCACAGTCCTCCAAAACCTCTATGGTTAATTTTGGTCAGCTAGTGACTAGCCATACTCTCTGACTCAAAGCAAGCTTTATTTTCAGAATGAAATCGGAATATCACATGACAGCTATGCTTGTGGGCAAGCTCACCGTAGGTACCTCTCTTTGCTTTCCCTTCCCGACGTTACAAATGTGCAATGTCACACTTGACATTTTTACATGGGGGTTGGGAATCCAAGTTACTCGTGCTCTTGCAGGATTTTATCTGATTTCTTTGGCTCCATTTTCAGGTACCCTGAAGACGTCACCTCCAGTATCAAACCATAGAAAAACACATGTGGTCCTTACACAACCCAGTCAGTCTGTGCTCAGCCATGCATGAACTTACCCTTGATGCTCTAATGAGATGATCCTCATTCCATACGTCACATGCTACAGTTGGAGAAGCTGTGTCACACAGGTCCAAGTTGGGGGCAGTGCTCAGTGTTTTCTGTGTTCTGCAAAGTAAAACAGTGCGTGTAGGCCTACCAGCCACTTAAGAACGGCAAATGACCGGTCATTTTAATTTGTTAACAACTGGCTCGATGACTTGCAGAATGGAGGAAAAACTTAGGAAAGAAAAGTAAAAATACTTCTCCCAAAATGTGATGGTTAAATGAATTACCTGCAGAGATTTTTGGAATCTCTCTCCTCTCTCTCTCTCTCTCTCTCTCTCTCTCTCTCTCTCTCTCTCTCTCTCTCTCTCTCTCTCATATATATATATATATATGTACACACATATATATGTATATATGTGTGTATATATGTTTCTCTATATATACATATATGTATATATATGTGTGTGTGCGTGCGCGTGTGTATGCGTGTATACAATATATACTATATGGATGGTTTTACATATACATGTATATGTGTGTATAATCTTCAAGGTTTCTTGAACAGGAGAGTGAACATCCTAGCAAATGACACTTTATTTAAAATTTTCAAATGAAGCCAGACTCTCTGGGTCTCCTTTATTTTGCCTTAAACTATTGGCTGTCATTCTTCATGTGTGGTTCTGAATGTTCCAAAGGAACCAGAAAAGAAGGCTAAAATACAGGAATGTCTATGCTCTCATTTTCCAAGCGGCCCCAGGTTCCTAAAAAGTTTCATAGGCAGTCCTTTCTTTCTTACTTATCCCCCATTTATGTTTTCTTGCTTTGATTGGGGTTTGAGAACGCAGAGACTGTCTACACTTTCATCTCTGGTACACCTTCCATCCAGATAGCGCTACTGCTTCTTTATGCTAAGGTGACCTTTCACTTCAGGACACAATGTGTGGGATGAGGAGCTGCCCAGGGCCTCCATTCTTTGAAAACTTTCCTATTCCCACCATGGAGGCTTAGCCTTTCTCAGAGAGCACCATTCCACTGTTCCGTATGGTTCCCAGAAGCACTGGGTGGAAGCCTCAGCATTGAGTCTAGTGGAAATATCACCTTAGCTGAAACATCACCCTTTCATGACTACTGGAATCTCTAAGTAAGGACATTCAGAGTTACAGGTCATTAAAGTCACCCAGAGCAAATCATAACTGGGTAGCTCAGGCATTGTCCCACTCTTCTTTTGGTGTTTGGCTTTTTTTTTGGGTATACAAAGGCAAGGATTTTATACCTGGTCGTGCAGATCAGATCAGCATTCACAGATGGGGCAGAGTTTGATGTGATTTCATGATTTTGTTCAAGATGTTACCATAAAATATTGAAAGCAAAGTTGAAAAACTGTTTACAGTGGACATTTATCAATTCATCGCTTAGATTCTATGCTTTCCGTACATCTTCAATATGTGCGTATTCCTCTACCTAGCCATGTGCCAACCTAATCTATCCTGTTTTTAATACAGTTTGTAATGGCAGCTATCAGTATACTTTCTTTACCTCTGCCAATGTACATACAGAGCACAGTCAATGCTTGTTTATTGTCTTTTTTCTGCTTTGATACAAAGTTTAGGTACAATGAGATGCTAAATACGTATTGGCTGAGTAGACAAATGCATTTATCTCTGTATTTATTCTGCATTATTGCTGCATTCCTGACAACACACCTCTTCTCTGCACCAAAGAACAATTGCTGTGATAGGTTTTTCACCTCAGTCCCGTTCTAGAACAACCTGTGAATTGCACCATACTGAATTCAGTGTTTTAAGTTAGGATTCTTTCACTTGGCATAATGCTTTCTAATTGCAACTCTATTATTGAATGCTTCAGTCTTCTTCTCTTATAGATAATGATTGCATTGTACAAATGAGCTATATTTTATTCTTTCTTTCATTGATAATTCCTATGCTTAATTTATTCTTTTTTTAAGGAATGGGTGATTCACACTAACCCTGCAAGGTCCTAGAGATGGTGGATAAGAGCTCTAATTGCTTCTTATTCTCACTAGCATTTGATGGATGGCCTCAGTATATTTAAAAAATATTAGACATTTACATATTATATTTTGTTATTTCTTGTGTTTTATATTTTTATGACTAATAATGCTGAATACCACTTTTTTCTAATCTGTAAATCTTTGATAATGAGCCTATTGAAACTTTTTGTTCATATTTTAAAGCTAATATCTCCCCGTTACTGGACCCTAGGAGTTATTTCTCAACTAAATTTTATTGTGGTGAACATTCGCTGAACATAGTGATGAGTTTTATAAGGACACTATGATACCAGTATATCAACTACTTTGACTTTATTAAGCTGCTATTGTCTTCTTTTGCTACGATTCATGTTCCCATTCATCACGACACCACAGTCTTTCACTTTTTCATCCTCTCTTTATATATTTAATTATGTATTTACATAAAAGCTTGGAACCATAAGCTAGAGAAAAATACAATATTTGTCTTTTTTTGAGTCTGACTTAATTTGTAAAAAGTTCAAATTTTCTGTGAGCAGCATAATTTTACTTTATTCTATAACTTAGTACAAACTCCATTGAGTATTTATACCATTTTCTTTATCACACTTCTGTTGATATTCCTAGGCTAATTCCATAATCTGACTGCTGTGAGGAGGCAAAATTAATATAGGTGTGTGAAATATCTCCAACATGCCAGCTCAGAGTCCTTCTAGTGTATGCTCAGCAGTTGTAGAGCTGGATCAGATGGTCATTCTGCCTTTAGATTTTGAGGGCCTCCATTCTGATTCCCATGTCTCTGAACTGATTTACATCCCTACCGTAATATATAAGGGGTTTCTTTTCTTTTTTGTAGCTTACCCGGCGTTTCTTCTTCTTTGTCTCCTTAGTGATGGCCATTCTGTGTGGGGTGAAAAAAAAAATCGCAATGTTGTTTTAATTTGCACCTCTGGATGGCTAACGATATTGAACATTTTTCATCTTTATTAGCTGTTTGTAATTCTGTTGAGAGCTGTGTGTTCATTTCATTAGCCTATTTGTTCATCGGGTTGTTTGATATTTTGTTATTTAATCTTTATGCTGGAAAGTCGTCTCTTTTCAGGAATGTGTGATTGAAGCTAATTATTTTAGGAGGTCACGCTATGCACTAAGTCTAGTCATTTGTGAATTTGAGGGCTTTTGCCAGGAAAACAAAACAAAACAAAAGCTGTGTCATTAGCCTACTCTCTCACTTACTTTGCTGGATACTGAATTCCTTTGTGCTTAGGAACACACACATAAAGCTTTGTGGATTCCTGCTTAAGTGTGGCACATGATATTTAGGAAAAAATCTTTGTCCTAAGCAGCTAGAGTTTGCTTTAATGGAATCACTTATTTCAATATTACAAAAAAACTTGCTATGATGATCTGTCTCAATATTCATCTATATTCATTACTTTGATTGTATTAATGGCTTCATGGATATACACATATATTCAATTAGATCCATTGCAATAAATATGTTGAAAAGTAAAGAGAGATAAAATTGATGATGAAGATTATATTTAGAACCAACCTATTTTTAGGATTTACAGGTCTAACACATAAAATACAAATCAAATACATCACCTCCTTAAATACTTACTGAAATTGTTAGCATCACTTTCCAGGGACATGATTAGGTCTTAGTGAGGATAGGTCCCTTGCTGAAGGTCAGATTTAGCCTTGCTTATTCTCCTCTCTTGGTGCCAGAATGGGTTCACATCTTGGTGGTTCACATGGGGACTAGGTCTAGAGTGTTGGCATTCCTAATGAATGGTTGTTGCATAGCTCTTTCCAAGTAACTGAAACATTTTTTTCCTGAAGGGAGCTTTGTTCTGATTCATGGAACAAACAAAACATGCAAGGTTTAGGAAGAAAAAAGAACTTAGAAGGTTTACAAGGATGTATAAGCAGTGATGATTGCTGAGTAGAGGAGAATCTCCACCTTCCCCAAGCTACCTACATACCGTCATGCAGGGGGCTCCAGGCCCACAGTTTACTTGAGTCATTGTGTGTGCTAAGGTGGACTCTTTAGTGATGCTGCTGCTTTTGTGGTCCATGCTGCTGTAAGTCACCCATCATCCATAGTCTTGTAAATAACACCACTGAAGTCATTTGTTCAGCAAGCTGAACTTGAGTGGAAATATTCTTTGTTCTGTGCCCTGTCTGAGGTAAGCAAACATTTGCTTATGTCATCCAACAGTGGAGATTCAAAAGCTGAGTCCTGTTATTTATCAGCTCTTTATGTCTAGGTCATGCAAAAGGTACCAACTTTGTGCCCTGTTCTGTGAACATAAGGTCTGAATGGGGAAATGAATGGCAACTTACATTACAAAAGACACGGACAAATGCAAGCTGCTGGTCAGTTTTCCTCTTTAGTTGTAATATGCCGAGGCCTCCTGCATGCTAAAGTCAGCAATCTGGTTAGTTCCTTGAGGTTTAATTTTAAGAACAAGCTTTGTTGATGATATGCATGAGGCATTTACTAAAATTGTTCTCATGGCATGAACCAGCTTATTGCTGCTCATCCGTTAGAATAATGAGTTCTTTGTGTTTTTTGGATTTATTTTAACACATGAAACCATTTTCAAAAGTGAGTGTCAATATGAAAAATTGCTCTCTCCATGTGTTCAGTAATGGAAGGGAAGCTCAGAAGTGTGCCCTCCGCAGACATCCAAGGGCTTCTTTCATCAAGCTTTCGCTGTGCATCTGAGCAGGGGGAAAGGATTAGATGACTTAATTCCTCCTTCTCGTCCTCTTTCCACTGGAGCTTTAAATATTTACTACCACTTAGGAATCTTGCAGTTTTGTAATCTTTGATGAATCAGCTATGCATTTGGAATTATCACAAGGATGCACTATAGAACAATCTGATCTTCTGTGTTTCCCCTCCTTCTTAGCCAAGTCTTGCTGAAAGTAGGTTAGTTAAACTAGATCAAATGTAAGTCTAAATAATTAAAACCAGGCTTCCTCTGGGAAGAGCTGAAGCCCCATTATAAAGCCTGGGATATGTCTGGCTAGAAATTCTTCAGTTTAATTTTTAATTTTTCTTATGTATCTTCTTTCTATTTACCACTTAATTTTTTTCTACAAATGTGCAGCTCAGTATTCAGAAATCACATACAGATAGCTTTTAGAACATCTTCTTGCCTGGGGGAGGAAGAACAACCTTTGCTTCCCCTTCCTTCTCACCTTCTTTAAATATTCAGAGCACTAAATGGCTGTTTTCTATCAGGATTCTAAGTGGGAGTCAATGGATAGAATCAAAAGGATCTCTGAACTTAGGAAAAGAAAATACCTTTCTCATGAGATATCTTTAATTAGAAACTATCATTTCTTGCTACTGTGAGCACAACCCCCAGACACAGGAACACTAAAAGCATTCCTTACAATGTGCTGCACAGAATTACCATATATATTTTCAAATCATATAATGCTTTGAATGTATTCTGAAATATGCTTAACATCATTTTTAACTTATTGATTTTTTTACATAATAATTTTATCTACTGCCTTCACAGGAAAACACACACACACACACACACACACACACACACACACAAAATGGTAGTATATATTTTAATTTGTGTTGTTTAACTAATCCGATTCCAATAGACTTAGTTTCCATAGTCATTTCATATATCTTATTTTTTTAATGGATTTAAACCTGGCTGGGCTGGGGTTCTGTGTGTGTGTAAACTGATGGATGGATGCTTTCTGGAAAGTGAGATCCCCAGGCCAGCCAGAAAGAACAGCATTTCTCTCAGCTTTGTGCAAACATGTCACTGGTACTCCTACTGATCTGAGAGTGGTTTTCTTTTTCTTTAACTCTTCACATCCCAGTGCCGTTTATCTGAGTTCAGGTTCTTTCAGGAAATATTTCCCTGAGAGGGAATTCTTGTCTTAGCTATAGTACTTGAACATGTCTTTCTACCTCAGTCAAGACTGCTTCATTGATGAAGACTTTGGGAGTATTTGAAAAGACCAGCAGGAGTGACAAAATTTGCTCATCATATGAACTTGACAAGGGTACACAATATCCTGAGTGTCCTTAGGCACAGACATTTGCTATAATACATACAGACTATGACTATTGACTCAGGAAGGCATAAGCCTTCAGGGGCTATGAGAACCCTTAACAACATGCAGCTTTCTCTGCCTGTTAGGAGACAAGGGAGTCAGAGAGCTTCAACACAATACTACCCATTGTTTCCTGCTTGAAATTGGAGATAGGGAAGAGATATTCATAGTGTCTGTCTAGCAGAGTCCCCTGGTTGACAGCCAGCAAGAAAAGGACCTAGATCTATAATTCTAAGGAACTAGGTTCTGTCCAGAACCTGAATAGATTGGAAGCAGGTGTCTCTTCAGAGTAGCCATGCCATGCTAACTCAGCCATGACTGATAGCTCCATTTTTGCCTGTGACATCTGAGAAGACACAGTCACACTGCCTCAGACTTCAGACCTACAGAATGAAGCAATAGGTTGGTGCTATGTGAAGCCAGTGCATTTTTAGCAATCCAAATCAGCAGAAAATGAACAGAAAATCTGATCATTGAAGGGTGTGTGTGTGTGGGGGGGGAATTGGCAATTCAGTAGTACAAGTACTTATAACCTTTTGCCACATCCCAGTGTGTTAAAGATGTCTTTAAATCCTATGCCTGTTCTTTATCAAATCTTCCCTTACATAAATCTCTTTGAATGTCCATGAAACAGGTAGCTTGGAAGTAGAAAGGGTTCACTCTAAATCTAGCAATCTTTCACCAGAAAGTGATATTTACAGTTTTAAGGAACAAAAAAAAGTTAGAAATTGATTTTCCCCTTCTTTCAATATGCTTTCTTTTGCTACAGCCACAGCTTCCCAAGATAAATTGAGACACTCGACAGAAATGTGAAGTGTATAAATCACACCAGACTCATCTTTAAATCTTAAAGCCGCATTATAGTCTTCAGAACACAGTAGACACTCAAATAAAGCAAACTGTTGTGGGAATAGCATAATGATCCGAGGACTTAGTGATCCACTGAAGCTTTGACAAGACAATTTACCACCAAAAAGTCATGGAATGAAATAGACTCACTACAAATATTCACAAAAGTCTTCATGCCAATCTGAAAAACAGTAGACCAAAAAACCTTACAATTATTTGTGAATTAAAATTCAAAATGTAGTAATACAAATGCTATCCAATTTGGCGTTAACTATGGTAGTTAAGCCCTGAAATGGCTTGGATTTACTCTCTTTTCAGCTACATAAAACAAACTAAAAATTAAACCACTTAATATGTTTCTTGGACTATCGGAATTGTAAGAATAATGAAAGCCATGTCAGTGAGCATCCCACCATGACCTCTTTACTCATATTCTCACTCCTTCCTCTCTTTGTCTGGACCTTGGGAGCTCAGCCCAATGATCCACTGTGGTTCTCTGCATCTGCTTCCATCAGTTGCTGGGTGTAGGTTTTATGATGACAATGACATTTAAGATCTGACTAGAGGATAAGGCCAGTTCAGGCACCCTCTCAAGTATTGCTTAGGATCTTAGCTGGGGTTATCCTTGTGGATTCCTGGGTATTTCTCTAGTGTCAGGTTTCTTGCTAGCCCCATAATGGCTTCCCTATCAAGATATCTCTTTCTTAGTTTTCTGTCTCTGTCTTTCGTCCATCTTGACCTTCCTGGTCACTCTAGTTCTCCTCCTTTTTCCTTTCTCCCCTTCTTCTCCCCTTCTACCTTCTCTTCTCCTCCAACCCCATGTTCCCAATTTTCTCAGGAGATCTTGTTTATTTCCCCTTTCCCAGGGGATCTATATATGTTTATCGTAGGGTTCCCCTTCTTACTTAGCTTCTCTGGGGTCGTGGACTATAGGCTTCTTATATGTTGCTTTACAGCCAGTGTTCACCCATGAGTGAGTACATAGCATGTTCATCTTTCTGGGTCTGGGTTACCTCACTCAGTATAGTTTCTACTAGTTCCACCCATTTGCATGTAAATTTGAAGATGTTATTGTTTTTTACTGCTGAGGAGTACCCCACTGTGAAAATGCACCACATTTTCTTTATTCATTCTTATGTTGAGGGGCATCTAGGTTGTTTCCAAGTTCTGCTGCTATAAACATAGTTGAACAAATGTCCTGGTAGTATTGGTTGAGTGTCCTTTGGGTATATGCCCAAGAGTGGTATTGCTGGGTCTTGTGATAAGTTGTTTTCCAATTTTCTGAAAAACAGCCATAATGATTTCCAGATTGCTTGTATAAGGTTGAATTCCCACTAGCAATAGAGGAGTGTTCCCCTTACTCCACATCCTCTTCAGCATAATTATTATTGGTGTTTGTGATCCTAGCCATTCTGACAAGTGTAAGACTACCGTCTCAGACTTGTTTCGGTTTGCATTTTCCTGATGGCTAAGGATACTGAACATTTCCTTAAGCTTAACTGAGCTAATGGAAGCCTTGCAACTCTGGCCTGACAGCAAGGGAACCAGCATAGGACCATACTAGTCCTCTGAATGTAGGTGACAGTTATAAAGCTGGGGCAGACTGTGGGGCTACTGGTACTGAGACCAGGATTTAACCCTACTGCTTGTTATGGATTTTTGGAACCCATTTTCGCTGGATGGATGCCTTGCTTAGCCTAGATATAGTGGGGAAGACCTTGGTCTTGCTTCAGAGCAATGTGCTAGACTTTGTTGACTCTCCATGGGAAGCCATACCCTCTCTGAGGAGTGAATGAGAGGTGGGATGAAGTGAGGGGAAAAGGTGGAGGTTACAGGAGGAGGGGAGAGAGTGAAAAAAGGATTTGGCATATAAAATGAGAAAAGTAAAAAATAAAAAAAAACAATTTTCATCATAAAGTTTACATACCTTACTAGTTTAGTTGAAAGCGTGGTTTCATTTACACGAGTACTTTTGAAATTGATGAATACCTCACCATTCTTTTCTCAGTGTTACTTAGTTTGATAGAAAGTATAACAGGCAAGTAAAATCATTCTGCCCCATCCCTTACTGAAATGAGGAAATGATACAAATATTCCAACAATGGTATTTGCTATGAGTCTTATCTCCTCAATGAAATTAGTCAAACAGCAATATTTTTGGTTTAAACAATACGAAATCTCTAAAAATTTGCAGTGCATCTTAAAGATATTCTTCTGCAGCTCTAAGCATAAGTGCAGGCAGAACACCAGAAAGCACAAATTGATAATTTATAAAGTGCACACATTTGTGTTACCACATTAATATGAAAAACTTTCCTTAAACAAATGCTCCTCAAAGCACTAAACAAATGGAGGTTTGATCATATACATTCAGTAGTCTCTATTTCCCCTAGCTTTTCCTCCTTCCAGGCTTCTGACATATGCTCCCTCTTGAATTTATGACCTCCTTTTCTTTAGTTGCTATTGTTTTATAGAGACATGCACACCTACCTATATAAATGCAACCTGCTCAATCTGTTTCATGTATTCATGATTCAAGGCTGGCCACTTTGCATTGGATAACCAATTACAGAACTTGTCCCTGGGATGGACTATTCCTGTCACTCTCAGCATTTCTTAGTTGCCTGCATGTCTTTATCTACGGGTGGGGTTCCAGGGTTTCCCCCTTTCATGCTAGCATGTCTACGGGTAATGCTTCTTCAGGTCTTGCTTAGAAAGTCATGTTGTTGAATTATAATAGGTGAAACCTCCTTTTTGTTCCAGGAGATGTAATCTCACAGCGGTTTTTCTGGGCCTTTGCCTCTTACAGTCTTTCTGCCCCTTCTTCCTAGATGTTTCGTGAGATTTGGATACAGGAACTCTGTTGTCGATGCATCAGTTGTGGCTGAGCACGGCAGAAACACTGTGTTCTGTGTATTTAGACCGCTTGTTGTCCGTATGGATTCTTTATGTTATGCAGAGAAGTTGCTTTAATGAGGGTTAAGAACTACACTTATCTGAGGGTATAAAGTTAGATATTTAGAATGCAGTTAGGACCTAGTAAAGTAGCAGTAGTGAGTAGGTTCTCCACCAAGATCCATGACCTCACTAACCTAGGGTAATTTGTAAAGGTTTCCAGTACCACCATCCAGGATTTCCTTGGATTGAATAGGCCTTAAATTCAATTAGGGAGCTATTGCTTACCTCTGAGATATTAGTGCCACTTTTGCACCATTAGACCTGAAATGACATGGTGACCATCACTCTGACTTTTAGATGCTGTCTCTGTCTGTGTAGGATTATTGCTCATTTCCTTCCCTTGGAAACTGGATAGCACCTTCCAGTATTATGAAAGTTAGTCCTCAGACAGAAGCTTTTGGGTCAGATTCATCTTGGAACTTTTTCAGACCTCCTTAGTATTACTCAATATTTAATTATTATTTTACACTTTTCTTTCCTCTTCAGTTTTAAGAAACACATTGCCCCTCTTCCTGGAGGATTTTTGGTAGTTATTAGCTGTGGTGGGAGGGGAAGTCAGGGTCTTCAATGACGTAACCGCTGGTGAGTTGCCTTTGCTCCAGCACATAGATCAACACCCATGCCCCATGCAGACAATCTTGGTGACACTGAATGAGTCATAAAATAAAGCAAAAAGACATTGTGTGTGTGTGGGGGGGGGGCGAGAGGGATACCTGTTGATTGAAGGGGAGAGTGGGGGAGGATGAAAGGGGGTAGAGGGGTAATGTGGCTATATGCATCATATGACAATTTCCAAGTATAGATGCAATGGGGGGCACTTGGCAAAAAATTGTAGACACCCCAAAGACAGGTGTGAGTCTGTTTTCTATCTTAGCCTCCAGTTGGAGTATTTATTTGCCATCAGGTCTCAAGGAAAACAGGAAGACAATGAAAAGCTACAAATGTTTTCAGAATACATATTTGAATTAATGAGATTGATGTGTCAATATTCAGAAATCTTTCTTTCCCAGGGGAGGAGCATTTTTAATGAAAATGAATCTAGCTTTCCATTTGTCATTTGTCAATGCTTTAGCAGAAGTTGAGAAATTCCAGGAACAGGCTGTTTAACCTTCACGAATCTCACTTTCTGTATTATTCAATTTGACTAGATTTTTTACAGTTCCTTAAAGCTTGCTATTTAAAGTTAAGAGCATGTTCTTATTTATCAAGAATAAATAAGGATACTTACAAGAAAAACAGGACCTATTTTGGGGCTGTGCATCAGCCAATCTGTTGCTAGACCTTCCTAAGGAAAATTAAAATAATTACAATAAGTATTAGGTAATACCATTTTTGATTTGTTGCTATAAATGTTGTTTTGCTTTAGAGTCTTTCTGAAAGGTTTCCTTTCCTTCTAAATATTGATCTAGTGTGATCTTAGCAAAGAAAATACACATATATTTAGGTGGATGTGAGAGTGTATGCATAGGAACTCATTACTTAGAGGATTGCTTAAGCTCAGAAGTCAGAGACCAAATTAGACAACAGAGCATCATCCATCTCAAAAAGGAAATTGCTTATATCTTGCAAAACTTAGGATTATAGTTAAAGCAAAGAAAACATCATACTGTATTTCAAAGAAAGAAAGAAAATATACAGCACCCCAAATGAGTTAAGATTCCTAGCAGCTCCACTGCAATCAGCTTGAAGAAGCTCTTTCTATTTGCTCAGTTTTCAGCATGTTTTACTATGCATGTGTGTGATGTGGATGCAAGGATCAACTATAACTGTGGCTTCCTCATTTTCATCTCCACGGTGAAAGATTACTTGAATAAAATGTGAAGTAACACCTGTGCTCATCCCCCTCCCTCAGTGAAGAAGGAACTCCTATTTTAGGCCCTGTGAGTCTAGAGGATTCGAACAAGGGGCTGTAGCTCATTATTTGGTCAGCAACTATTGCTCAGGAGTTACACCTGATGGTTATGTGTAGTAGGAGCTGCGGGCCTCTTCCCACAGCCCAGCTCCTGGCCGCTTGGCTAGCTTATACCCCAAAATAACAACACACAAATTGTATTCTTTTAAACACTGCCTGGCCCATTAGTTTCAGCCTCTTAACCCATTTCTAATAATCTATATAGCACCACGAGGTGCACTTACTAGGAAAGATTCAGCATGTCTGACCTGGTGGCCAGCTGCATAGTGTCTGCCCTGGAGAAAGCTGCATGGCCTCTAAGCTCACTTCCTCTTCCTCCCAGCATTCTGTTCTGTTTATTCCGCCTATCTAAATTTTAACCTATCAGGGCCAAGGCAGTTTCTTTATTTAACCAATGACCTTCCTCCATCAGTTATGGTTTAACAAGTGCTGTACCATGATGCATGGAAAATTCTTCAAAGAAATCGTTGACTGGTGCTACGAGGGGAAACCATGGTGAGAGCTTACACGCTGGTATGTAGAATATCAGTTATTATGCATTAAAATATGTCTTATATTAAAAATATCACCACATTCCCACTAACAGGTGTGAATTATTTAGGATTGAGAGACATTAAAAGATAGTTTTGGTAATGCAAGTTAGAAGAGAAAGTGAATTAGGTATAACCTTTTGGACTCTCCAAAACAGGATAGATAATGGAGTATTTTTTCTGAATTTGTCAAATATCTATGGACTAAACATTGCTGATGTATTTATTGATTGTATGTATTGTATAAAGTTTTGTACTTATTGTATATAGTTTTTCTTATATTACTTATAACCTTATTTTCTTACTTTAGACAAAAAAAAAGGGAAATGTGATATTTTGATTGTGCTATAACAAATAAAATTTGCCTGAGGATCAGAGTGTAGAGCAAGTCACTAATTAGCAATAGAGGCCAGGCAGTGGTGGCACACACCTTTAATCCTGGCACTCAGGAGGCAGAGGTAGATGATCTCCATGAGTTCAAGGCCACCTTGGACTATACTAGATTGATCCAGTCTCAAAGAGAAACAGAGCCAGGTGGTGGTGGCTGACACCTATAATCCAGGTACTTGGGAGTCACACACCTTTAATTCCAACACTAGGAAGGTGGAGACAGGAAGCAATATGGCTGTGCAGAGAGAGGAATATACGGTGGGAGGAGATAGGAGCAATGCATTCAGTCCGAGGATTTGTAGAGATAGGATACGTTATTTAGTTTGAGGATTTCATAGAGGTACGAACTAGTAGCTAGCTGTTCTGCTTCTCTGTTCTTTCAGCCCTAATATCTGACTCTAGGTTTTTATTATTAAGACCAATCAGAAATCATGCTACAGGTATCCAATCACATTCTGATTACATCTGAGGCCTGATCTCTGGAGGGAATTCAGGCTTGCTTCTGTAAACCTGAGCACAAGTTCTTGGTTGTGGAGGTCGCAGATCTTAGGGAGGAACCTACAACTATTGTTTTGCTGAACAGTCATGGTGTCAAATTGCTTCTAAGTACTGCTGTTCGTATTCAAAGTTAAGTGCTTCTCCAGCCTTCCTCAGAAGCAATAGCAGCATGAGCTGGTTGATGCAGAAACTTACAACTGCCGCAAGTGTTGAGAATAAATGATGGGGGAATCTGTGGCTTCAGCTGTGATGGCTGTAAGGTAATACGCTAGTTCCAGGAAGAATGCGAGAGCCAAGCTAGAAAAATGTGCAGCAAAATGATGTCTTCCGGAAACGGAAAACAAACCCCAGCAAACTGATAACAGACACAAACACACACACTCACACACACACACAAACCCCAACAAACTGGCAACACACACACACATGCCAACTAAGAACATGCACACACAAACTGTGGCGCTCATGAATTTGTCGCAGCTGTGGTTAGCAGAACAAGACTTGGACAAGGACCCAAGCATTTCATCCTGGAGAAGGGAGGGACCCGCGATATCCCATCCCTCCCAGAGGAACCATGTATAGTTAATGTTTGTTGTGGGAGAAGTGTTGTTTTCATAAGCGCTACAGCCACAGATATATATATTCCTCTTATTCCACTGAATGTCTTCCTATCAAAGATTAGCCAAGTAACCCAGTGGACCACACACATGGAAAGCATGACCATAGGAGGGAGGCTTGTGAAGAAGTGTGCTAGTTATACGGGGAGGGAGAGTGGGGAAGCAAAGAGATAGAGGATGGAACTTGTCAAAGTTTATTATATAGAGTATTAAATTGTTAAAAAATAAAAAATGAGAAAATAATTTTTAAAAAATGAAAAAGGGTTGGAAGGCTGAGTTTATCGTCTAGGGATATCAGAAGCTCTATCCATAAAATCTCACTAACGTGACTTCCCAAACATGAGTTGACCATGCACAACAGTAGATGTGCTAACATGGATAAGGCAAAGTGCCTTAGGCCTCAACCCTACATAAGAAACTATAGACAACCAGGGAATGCTGGGGGTGTGAGAAACAGTCTTCTCCAGGGAAGAGCACACCACCTGGGTATCCAGTACCAAGAGGTCAGTCCTGAAAACATGCATACAAGTAAAAAACAGACAGATGCTTCCGTATCTGTTTCTGAGAAATGATTTTGAGGGGGAGCCTAACAAACAAACAAACAATGAAACCAAAGCGAAAACCAGACAGTTAACTGGTTTCCCATACTTCTTTATCTCTCTTTCCTTTTCTCTGATCCAGGATTACCAACCGGATCAACTGTTTCCACTCATGACAATTTCCAGAGATTTTCCTGAAGAGAAATGAAATCTTCTTATTTGCCACAAGATGGATGGGCTGGAGACATTAAGTGAGATAAACCAGACACAGAAAGACAGCATGCTATCTCTTTATGTGGAAGCAGAAAAGAAAAATGACCTGAATGAAGAAATTGTGATTATTGGAGGTTGAAGGAGGGGGCAGGATGTGGATTAAAGGAGTTAACAGTTCTCAGTGCATGTAGTAGCCATGGATTGAAACACTGCATCTCTCCCTGTTTGTATGTACAATTAACGCAATTAACAACAAAACAATAATAATAACCCTAACTACAATGAACCTCAATATGCTTCAAAAGTGTATATATACTTATATATGTGTGTATAACATATTCATGCATATATTATATACATTACATATATGTATACACTTATATATGTATACAAAGATATAGAATATATACTTTCTAAAAATCTGCAAACTTTAAAGAGTATAATTTATATGTTTTCATCATGGAAAATGAGCACATGAGGTGATAGATTTATTAATTAGACTGATTTTCCACATTATAACTATGTATCAAAACATTATTTAAAAAAGTAATTATATAAAAATCACAAAAGAGGAAAGAAAATTTGTAAATACCTTTTTACTTCCTAGTTACTCAACAAAGCTGAAGGTCACAGATATGCTTGAGCACGGACTACATACTCTTTCATGAAGATACAATTCTACACAACTGCTAAGAAATATACATGCTCTAACATGCATATGGTATGTCTGTTATTATTATTTTCTGTTCTAACAGAAACAATATCTCATGGATGAGGAAATGATTGATTTATTGTTACTTTGGGCTAAAGTTTAAATGAAGCAGTGATAGATGCAGACTCTCAGAAGGTCAGTCCTATGCTGCTCAGCATGGAAACGCTGGGTTGAACGCACAGACAAAGGATCAATGAATTCTTGCCCTCCTGTTCCTTCGTGTGTTCCTCCTGGCTCTGATGGCACACAAGGTCCTACTTCTGGAACTCCCTGTTGCTTTACAATTGGCCTGCTTCCAGACCTTGACTTGTCCTAAATCATTTGAGGCATCGGTCTGACTTTGCTTCACTTATTATTTTTCCCATGGTTCCCTACTTGAGACTCACTCAGTTTCCAATGCCACACTCTTCAATGGTAACACAGACTGTTTTATGATACCATGGCCCCTGGCGGTAGCACAGAACACTCAGGTCTGTTTGGCCCTGGCAGCTGCATAGCGCACGGAGACCAGTTTTGTAGGTGGTGGTCAGGGGTACAGGTGAGTTGACCCCGAGGGTGAGATATCAAAAGAACTGGCCACGTTTCTTGTTGCCTGCTGCAGTGGATGAGCTAGCAGGGGCAGTGCTGGAGAGCTCGCCCTGGTGATGATGATGATGATGCTCGCAGACTGACCAATCTAGTTACCACCCAGACCTAGATCCAGGGCTGAGTTGGCCCACCCCAAAATTCATGTTATCTGTGAACTGCTGGAGCATGTGAAGGTGCTGGAACTGCGGATCCCCATAATACAAGGAAACAACAGGATATTCAGGAGGAGTCCCAGTGAAACCCCAGTATCGGTAGTATAGAAAAAGCCAGAGGCCTGGAACCAGACCAATAACTCCCTCCAAAGAATACTTATGAGCAAAGATTTATGGACTCACTGTGTCTTCCAAGCTGAGAGTTTCTTGTTTGTCTATTTTTGTTTCTGCCTTTTGTTTTTTTTAAACTTTATTCTATTTTTGTGTGTGAGGAGTAGTTTGTAAGGGCAGTGGCCAGATATGAAGGAACAGGGAGATGAATAGGATTGGGATGGATAACGTGAAATCCATAAAAAAGATAAAAAATAAAAGAAAAAAATTCAAAATTCAAAGAAAAAAGGAGAGAACTGTCCTTCTTCTGCATTGGCTAGAGTTCCATTTTTTTTTATATTAGTTAGGCCAAAATAGTTCATATGTTTGGCTCACATCAGTGGAGGACTTTTTCATGGATTACATATAACATAGTCTACCACAGCTGTTCTACTTCCAGCCAGGGACTTAACAACACTTTATAATGCTCCAGATTTGGTCGTGACTTTGTTCATTCCTACTCAGGCAATTGTTGATGTGCTTGATATCATTCTTGGCCTTTAGTGCTAAATAATAACATTTAGTAAATGTTTTTGTCACATCTAGTATATTAAGAGCCACAGAAACCTTTGCTTCCCATTATTAAATGCGAGGAATCTTAGAAGTCACCAATGGTAATTATATATATAGTTAATTGAATTGTTGGCTTGAAACATCATTTTTAATGAACATCTCAATGGTGTATGATAAAGGCAAATTCATTACATGCAGACTATAATTAAAAACATGGAAAATTACATGCAGCAGTTCTCTCTACTGTTAAGTAAATAACTGTCTCTCCTAAAACTTATTTTCTAAAACACCACCTGGAAAACCAATAAATATTCATTACACATATTAAATGTAAATTTATGAGAGTAGAAGGTTATCTATTTGAAGGTCACCTATATTAAGAAGCACAAAGAAGAGGCAACATGAATGCTTATCCCGGTCCATGTTTTATCACAAAGGTTTTGATCTTTGACAAATTCCTCACCCTATTCTGGCCCATTTGGAAAATGGAGTTTTATATTCCTGGACTCTTTTTGTTTAAGTCAATTGTAAACATAGATTAAGATACCTGGAAAACATAAAATATGTAAATGTAAAGTTTTCATCCCTTAATATTTCCAGGGTTGAAAGAAAAACTTCATTTGGCATATAACATTAAGTTTTCTTGAAGCATTTCCAGTTTAAGAAAACCACTCCATATATATATATATTTCAGTCATGAGTCAATGCAAAGACTTAGCATGTGTGCACTGGGCTTCAAATATTGTAACATGAAATCAAACACAGCTATCAGGCATGTGAAGAGATTTAAGTCAAAAAGAGAGCATGCTACATTTGCGGAGTACTAACCGCTTTGGATTCATTTGATCTCACAAACCCATCACAAATCCAAAGAGATTAGCTAAATACGTGTGTACCAGGAAGACCAAAGCATTTGCTGTATAGCATCTGTCCTGTTAAGGTGACAGTAGCTCAAGGGAATCTTATATATAAATACAAGTAATTTAATTTTTAATAGTTCACAATAAATGAAAATACGTATGTAGTTACAGCATGCGTTTAACCTTGTTTTAAGCACTCGTGAATAAGTGACGCTCCTTCAGAATGAGGGGTCAATTTTTCTTCCTCCAGATACAAGCCTCATCTTACAACAGGACTCCCTGGCATTCCTGTGACCAGAAGTTCAGCAGCAGCTCTGACCATTGGCTGTGGTGACATCTATAAATTGTGGTTTGGAGATATTTCTGCACTTTGCTGTAGATGGCAGAATATCTTGGCAGGTAGCCAGTTCATCAACCATAATGAATTCCTGGGTCATTTGGCTTCCATGAATGAACCTATCACTCCAAGGTCTGGTAGTGGGGAAGAAAATTTATTTTCTGTTCTTAAGACCCTAGAAGGTTTAATATGCCTTTAATTATTCATATAGTTGGTGTCTTGAGAAGGACACAAACTTCAGATCATTAAGTGTTCATGTCATTTGTTATGGGCAAAAAATCAAGAGGAAAAGATGCCACTATGAAAAAGGGTATTCTGTAACATGTACATATACACACACAAACACATACACATGTGCACACACATATACACAAATACCCCCACACATAAAACAAAACAAAACTATAATTTGCTGACTTATATTAATGATTTTCATTAATTAAAATAAATTTTTACAGAAAAGTAAAAATTCAGCCCCCATGTGTGTGAAAAGCTAATCTTCAGATTCTGGAATACATTGTAGTGCCTCTAGCTTTATATTTATCTATTGAGTCCATGACCTGTAAAACAGCACTGTTGACACACGATATTGAATCATAGAACATGACTGTGCTGTAGCCTGGCTGAGAGTGTGTTACAGGAGAGAATGAGTTATTATTGAGTGAGATGAGGAATAACGTTGAAAACACCATTAGACTAAATGGAATCTTGAAATGTGATGAAAGTAGGCATGCCAAAGTCAGAAATACGCTCTCATCCCTCAGGAGGAGTAGAAGTCCTTCTTATGTTCAGAGAAGGAGAGAGCAAGACTTACGCAGTAATGAGCACCAGCGCTAGGGCAGGGAGACTGTGGAACTTCAGAGTCTGAAGGACGAGTGAAGGAGAGCGGAGAGTGAACCCAGCAGAGCCCATCAGCAGCCTCCCTTCTTACACTCCTCCAGTGTCTTCTCAATGATAGTTTAACCCAGCAGAGCGCATCAGCAGCCTTCCTTTTTACACTCATCCAGTGTCTTCTCAATGATTGTTTAACCCAGCAGAGCCCATCAGCAGCCTCCCTTCTTACACTCATCCAGTGTCTTCTCAATGATAGTATAACCCAGCAGAGCGCATCAGCAGCCTCCCTTCTTACACTCCTCCAGGGTCTTCTCAATGATAGTTTAACCCAGCAGAGCCCATCAGCAGCCTCCCTTCTTACACTCCTCCAGGGTCTTCTCAATGATAGTATAACCCAGCAGAGCCCATCAGCAGCCTCCCTTCTTACACTCATCCAGGGTCTTCTCAATGATAGTTTAACCCAGCAGAGCCCATCAGCAGCCTCCCTTCTTACACTCATCCAGTGTCTTCTCAATGATAGTATAACCCAGCAGAGCCCATCAGCAGCCTCCCTTCTTACACTCCTCCAGGGTCTTCTCAATGATTGTTTCTAGTCTCTGCATAGGTAGCTCAGAGGATGCTATAAATCAAGTATGTTTTAATTAACTTAATTGGATGAATGGGTGGATACAGCAGTAATAAAGAAGACATCATGAGCAAAGACCACACACATCTTAGAACTAAATCCCCTGCCAGAACCCGAGCACCTTTCTTTTCAGATGGTTTTGTCAACTTGTAGTCTCATTAACAGACCGTGGAAAGAGTCTTTTGACATGTCTTCTTATGCTAAGAATTTGTTTTTGAACTTGGATGAAGTTATACATAAGAACGTTGATATGAGCGAGGTGACTTTTAGTGAGCTATCATTTCCTCCTTTGTGGTTTTTTCTCCCCCCTCCACAAGCTTTGTTGACACATCTTAACTTGGTTTCCTAGGAACTGTCCTGGACTAGAGCATGGGAACACACCTGAATTTGGTAATCAATCCTGGAAAATGCTGGTGAAAGCATGGAGAAGTGAGGTGGGAGTAGATATGCACACTGACCAGACTATCTGAGCAAGGCTGGTGACTTCTATACGGTCGTGTAGCTGAAAAATTTAGCTGTGCTCTCCCTGAAAGACTCAAGATTAGATCACATGGTCTTGATTTTCCTGAACTGCTGAATGGTGAAAGAAGGGACTTCTGTTCCCTGACATTTTCAACCCACCATAAGGTGCAAGAGAGGGCTCATGGATAGAGAGGTATAGGTGTTGGCCTCTGGAATAGTTCAAAATTCACCTCATGACACCAGAGAAAATACATCAAGAGACTTGAGACTTGAGATGTTTAGCACAAGATAGTACCTTTTTAAAATTTTTTTCCAGCAGCAAGTCAAGCTTGGGCCTTGAGAAATAGCTTTGTGTTTAAGAGCGCCTGCTGCTCCTGGAAAAGACTCATTTCAGTTCCTAATACCCATAGGATGACTCACAACTGCCTGGAACTCCAGGCAACAGTTTCAGGGAGATCCAGTGCACCCCTCTTCTTTGTGACCTTTCAGGAACACAGTTTACATACAGAAAGGACACAAACAAAACACATCTGAATAAAAATACAAAACAATAAGTGAAGGATTTGTTTATTAGTTCATAAATTTCCATATTTTTCTGAAAATTGATTATAAAATTAGTGTTCAATCATTTATTTATTCACAAATATAAATGCAAAATTTCAAAATAATGCATTTATTTTTCCTCATTTTGTCTAATAATTTTCTGTTTAGCATCCTCCTCTCTCCGGAGAATCTCAGCTATTCATATAATTTTACATCAGCTTTTGGAAATTCAATTTTATAATATATCTAGAATTTTATGGTGAATAAGATTATTTTTATTGCCAAATTCTTTAACTAAAGTATTAAAACACTTTGAAATATGTCTATCTTATATTTTTGTGACAGTGCTAACATAGACATTTTAATTCATATGCCAGGCAGTGGTGGGGCACTCCTTGAATCCCTGCACTAGGGAGGCAGAGGCAGGAGACTGAGTTTGAGGTCAGCCTGGGCTACAGTGGAAATTCCAAGATAGCCAGGGCCACACAGAGAAACCCTGTCTTGAAAATCCGAAATCAAAAACCCACAATCAAAACAAAACAAAAACAAAAGCAAAAACCCAACTAAAGCCACACATTATATTTTTTTTTTTTACATTTTACCTTTTGATTATCTTTTTTTCTTTTTTTTATTAAAAATTTCCGCCTCCTCCCCGCCTCTTTTTTCCCTCCCCCCACTTCCCCCTCCCCTTCCCCTCCCTCTCCAGTCCAAAGAGCAGTCAGGGTTCCCTGCCCTGTGGGAAGTCCAAGGTCCTCCCCCCTCCATCCAGGTCTAGTAAGGTGAGCATCCAAACAGCCTAGGCTCCCACAAAGCCAGTTACATGCAGTAGGATCAAAACCCAGTGCCATTGTCCTTGGCTTCTCAGCAGCCCTCATTGCCTGCCCTGTTCAGAGAGTCTGGTTTTATTCCATGCTTTTACAGTCCCAGAATGGGATAGTTGGGATAAAGGAAGGGTGGATGTGGGAGCAGGGAAGTAAATATCTTAATTAAGGGAGTCATTTTAGGGTTGGCAAGAGTCTTGACTCTAGAGGGGTTCCCAGGGGTCCAGAGAGATGTTCCCGGCTAGGTCCTTGGGCAGCTGAGGAGAGAGAGCCTGAAATGGCCCGATCCTATAGCCATACTAATTAATATCTTGCATATCACCATAGAACCTTCATCTGGCAATGGATGGAGATAGAGACAGAGACCCACATTGGAGCACTGGACTGAGTTCTCAAGGTCCAAATGAGGAGCAGAAGGAGGGAGAGCATGAGCAAGGAAGTCAGGACCACAGGGGGTGCATCCACTCACTGAGACAGTGGGGCTGATCTAACGAAAGCCATATATTATTAACATGCCTATACATCTTTCTCATATTTCCCCAATTGTTTTATACATTTTCTTAAATATTACCAATGCCTAAAAGTCTAAGTAAAACGTAGGATAACTGCTAACATGAAGTCTCCCAGGGATTCTGCTTGACCTTGCTCTCTGCAGAGCTCAACATACACACCCGTTAGTACTACTGGTATCTCCTGGGGCTGGGGTGAAAGGGACTGGTGTCTTATGAGGATCTTGAGGAAAGGTGGGGGCAGTTACCAATGTTTCTCTTGGATGTTGGTCTTGGGGGTATAAGAAAGGAGACATGAGAACAGAAATGGAAGGGGTGGAGTCCACACATGGCTGGAAGAAGAGAGCTTTACATTCTTAGTGACAACATGCTACAGAGAATCTCAAGGTCTAACCAAATCCCGTGTTTGTCTAGTCCTTCACAGCAAGGACAGCCACACATTAACACCCCAGAAGTCTCTGGATTTAAGAGATGACATATTGGTCTAGAAACCAATGTTAATAAAGAAGACTGAAAAACTCGTGACGTAGAAAGAATGGTGCCTTCAAGTGGCCTCAGGAAGTGTGGAATTTTCTTGAGTCCAGGACTTGGTAGACTGCATTGAGGACACACGGATGAAGTTAAAACTGACAGAAGAAGGATGTTTCCATACGCTCGTGTGCACAAATAGTGTTTACTGGGAATTGCCTTTATCTTGTCTCTATATGAGCAGACACTCGAAAATAGCTTATGAAGCGTTCCTGCAAGGGCAGCTTGCTAGCCAGACGTAACAAGATAATGGGCTTCAGGCTGTCATTTTAGGGGGACTTTAGAGTTTTCTGCCTGGTCCAACAGCAGCTGTCTCCTTCTCCTTCCATGCTCAGAATTTTCTTGCCTTTTTACCCATAGGCAAGAAATGGGAGGAGATTAATCACAACCAAGTTCGATGCGCTGCAACCAAATAAAAATTAGAGCTGGCTAATTGGTGATTAATAAAATCTAATATAAATCTTCCAAAACAAGGAGTATTCACAGAGATTCTATGCCATGTCACAGCTGTCTATTGGACATTTTGTAGGTGCAGGCATCGAAATGTAGACAGGAGTGAAAGCTCAGAGATTGCTTTCTGCCTCCTGGAGAAAATAGCATTTTCCCTTTCATCCTGGATCATCACTGGTAAAGTCAAACTTCAATTTCCATGTACACTATCCCCTAGCAACTCCCTAGCAACCTTCAAATGAGCAAGCTTTTACGAAGGGTATCCAAAGGGGAAATTTTTAAGCAAAGTTCTGTTTTCCTGTGGGAAGCTTTAATTTTTAAATGTTCAACTTGTTTTACAAGACAAGAAAAAGTAAAGGCTTAAATGGTTCATTATTAAACACCCAGCATGGTACTATCAGCAATAAATTTCTGTTGATTTTATTTCATTAAATTTTAAGTCCAGGGAAATCAGAAAGAAATTCTAGCTTTCTTTTCTTGAGGTTTCTGGTTTTACTTTCTCTGCTTTCCCCCTCTAGGTTGTGTTTATTTATTTCTAATTAACCTACTCATCTGTAGACTGGATAAATTCCTATTCTTTATTTAGATAAATTCAGCGACTGGGATTATGAAACATATACTGCAATAACTTCAAATCATACTTCTGTATCTTTCTTTCTCTTCTTGCCTTAGATTCAGGAAATAACCCGCTGAACTAAAAGATCCAGAAAATTGTCATCGTTTTCTATTTGACAAATGCTAGTCTTGATTGTTAACTTAAAAATGGAGTAATCTGGGATAGGGCATCTGGAAATGCCTGTGAGAGCTTATTTGATTACATTAATTGAAGTGGAATCATCTACCCACTTTGGGTGCCAACATTCCCTGGATGGGATCCTGAGCAGCATCATCTGTTTCTTGACTGGAGATGGAAAGTGACCCCTGGCTTCAACCTCCTGCTGTCTTGCATCCTGCCATGATGGACTATAGTCTTAAACTTTGAACCGGAAGAAAACCCATTCTTCCTTCAGGTCTTTCGTCAGGCCATTTTTATCATAGCATGAGGAAGAAAAGGGTAAGACTCCATTCCACACATATTGGCCTGCAGCCATTCCAACGCTGCTCCTGCTCATCAGAACGCTTGTGTTTTTCACTCTTTACATTTATATGTTGAAACTGGAACCCCATAATTTGATTTTATATGGAGAATGGAACTTTGAGCAACTGAATGAATAGCATTAGTGATATATCAAAAGGGTCTTGGAGAAAATCTTAGTCGCTTGTCCTCAGTATAAGAATGAAATAATAATTTGATCACCCAGAAGAGGACTCCTAGTAAACCTGACCATGGAGAACCATGGGAAATAAACTTCTGCCATTTATAAGCCACATAGTCTATGGTGAATGGATATAGAACCTTGAACAGATTAGGACAACCCATGCTTATGTGGTTCTCTGTAAAAATAGACCAAGTGATAAGTACTTGTTATGAACGCCCATTGAATATTGATCATTCTTACAAGCCAATATGAGATCATCTAAATAGTTTAAAATTAGGGTTCATGAACAACTCTTGATTGTCTTATGAATTCCTGCCTACTAAATTGATCCTCCATTTGTTCTCTCTGAAAGCAGCTATTTATGGCCTTTTCTCCCACTCTCCTGTCTGGAGGTATAGTACAATGACAGGGGTGTACCGTAGAGTCTCTGCCATAATTTTAGGATTTCTTTTCATCCAACAGTTCTTCAATGCTCACATCAATGCACCATTGACCTTTGTCTGCAGGCTTTTTTGTGAATAAGAGCTCAAGTGAGTAGACTGGTGTCTTTCAAAATACAAAGCTCTAATCTCTCTCTCTCTCTCTCTCTCTCTCTCTCTCTCTCTCTCTCTCTCTCTCTCTCTCTCTGTACTACTAGTTGACATTGGCTTCAAATTTATTGCCTCATCACTGAGTAACCCTTGAGACTTTGGTTTCTGTCTACGCCCACAATGGTATCCCACCACCATCATATGTGCTGAAAACCTTGGCACTATAAGTGTCAAGAAAGTGAAGACTTTGGGGGAGGATGTAGTCTCATGACTGGACTCTACCAATAATTCTTTTTCACTGATACTCACTTTCTAATTTCCAATCACAGCATATACTTCCCAATCTATTTAAAACTCAAGCCGTTACATAGCCCATCTGCCACTGTCCACAGTTTTTATTGACTCTCCTTCATCCTTGGATTTCTCACCACCATTGTAACTGTTCCCTCCGGGTTGGATCTCTGGTCATATTCAATTAAACAAAATTCAATCAAACCAAAATAGTCAAACATTAAAATCTCTTTTGAATAGAAAGAATTCCAGACGTCTTTTATCACTTATAGTAAAGATCTAAAAGTGTGTTACCTACATATGTCAGAGGTTTCCCCCTTTGAGCAAATTCATCTTTCATTTTCTCTTTCTTTTATGTTTACTTATACCCGAACATACTCACCTTCTCTTGGATCATTGCTATTAATCTCCAGATGCTTACTCAAATTCAACATTCATATACCTTCTTTTCTTTCTTGGTTTTTAGAGACAAGGTATCTCTGTGTGGCTTTGGAGCCTGTCCTAGAACTTTCCCTATAAACCAGGCTGGCCTTGAACTCACAGACATCCTCCTGCCTCTGCCTTCTTAGTGTTGGGATTAAAAAGAAGCACCACTAAAGCCCAGCTTATGAAACTTGTTATGTTTGCTATTCTAGGTTGTCAGCTTGACTATATCTGAATTTAACTAAAACCCAAAAGACTGAACACACTAATGAAAGGTATTTTCTTAATTAAATCATTTAAAGTGGGAAGATCACTTCTAATTCATATCTTTCAGGAGAAGAAATCCACCTTTAATCTAGATCACATATTCTGTTGAGAACCTATATAAAGGACCTGGAAAAAGAAATCTCTCTCTCTCTCTTTCTCTCTCTCTCTCCTTCCCTCCCTCCCTCCCTCCCTCCCTCTCTCTCTCTCTCTCTCTCTCTCTCTCTCTCTCTCTCTCATGTGCATGCTTTCTCTCTGTTTGCTCTTGCACTTACTGCCAAGTCTATTCCTTCACTGGCATCAGAGACAACTTCTTTGGAATTCTAGGGCACACTAGTCTAGTATAAAGTCTTGCTGAGCAATGCAGTCTCAAAGACTGAATAGCTACTGGATTATTGAAACTTAATGTTTGCAATCAGCCATTGTTAGACTACCTGGACCATAACCTGTATATATGTATGTATGTATGCACGTATGCATATTTTTATATATGGAAAGGAATTTTAAAGAATATATATCTTATAAATTATGTTCTAGAGAACCTTAATTAGTACATTTCTCTAATCTACATTTCTCTGTTAAATACAGCTCTTTGACACTCCTTTTCTTCTGAAATGTTGAACTTCTAAGACTGCTATGATGTGCAAATGACATACTTGCTTTCTTTTCTATTCTTATGCCCTATCCTCTATTATTCTGTTGATTTTATAGAAGTTATTACACCAGAAAACATCGATGTTAGTAATGTGCTTAATCTACTGCTTAATTTTTTTCTTTTTTTTTTAACCTAAATGGCGTTAGTTTCTAAACTTCAACTAAGCTCACATTTCCTTCCCACAATGTCTTTTCATTCCTGTACTTCCTGTTTTTTTTTTTTTCTTTTATGGAGTGACTGAGTTCCTGCCCAAGTAAGAAGCATGAACGCTTCTCTCCCTCAAGTGTTTCTCCCCTTAATGATCCAATTTTCAATCGATCACCAAGTCTTAACTATGCCCAGAATCCACAACCTTCCCTTGTTATTTAATCTGACATCATTTTCACATGACTGCACTATAGCTTCACTTACTCCCTGCTCCCCTTCCACATCTTATGACCACACTGGTGTGGGGATGCTAGTTGTCTCTGCATGATGTATATGGTAAGACCTGATCTTTACTGTTATCAGTAAGACTAAGCCTTAGTTTGTTCTTCTTCTGGTTCCCCTTCTTTTGAAGATCTCACATATAGTGTTAGTTCCGATTCCAGATACCTACCATGTTTAATATTACATCCTCCCATTTAAAAAGACCATTCCTTCTGTTTTCGGCATCTTATACTTTATTGATTTAGTTACTTCCTTTAAATCAATATTCAGACCAAACTCTGTTCCAAAAACTTCAATGTGTGAAAACCCTGGTTCCTTGTGGAATGTTAGGTGTCTTTTGTACTAACTGTACAACTCTATTATGCTTTTCATTCTACTATTCTCGTTCTTAACTGCCCGCAGAGACTCTAGAATTAAACTAGTCTACAGTAAGGAGAATTTGCATTCTTCATGAAGTGTCCATGGCACAACTTGGCATAATTTTCATTCACTAGATATCTGACATCAGACTACTGAAATGTGATGACTGTTACTAAATTTTCTTTCCAGGGACAGCAGAGGATGGTTTGTGAATATTGAGCAGATAATATTAATAGGTGCTGAAGGAATGAAAGCATTCTTGTGGTTTCTGATGTACCAGAAAGGGAGGGAGGAAGTAGCCATGCGCTTTCTTCTAAAATTTGAAATAAAAAGTGTATGAGATTCCAAACCAGGGGGTTGAAGAAGAGAGAAAAAGACTCCTAATCCCAACATTTTAATAATGGCATGTCTTAGATGTGGTCTTTTGGGGGGGGGGGTCAAAGTGTTACAGAGTGGAAAGGCTATCTATTGCAATAAAACCAGGACAAAGAACAGGTGCTGTTTCTTCCACCAACCTGAAGAGGTGGAACAGAGCAAGTGATTTGGTGGGTACGTTCACATGGCTTAGGAAAGACTGTTTTCTTTCTAAGGTACTCTTGTCTTTCAGAGGCCAGGTGATCTCGGGGGAGTTTCTGCTATCATCTTACACTATGACTCGCTGCAGCCCGTGCCAGTATTGCTGCTTTGTTTTAAAACTGAGGGAAAATGCATAGACTCTCTGACGAGGCTGAAAACCCTCAGGTTAATTGTTTGTAGTCTCATTAGAAGTCGTGTATGAGTGGACACACATCAGCTTAATCTTAAAACCCTTTGTTGTAGCTATGTAGGGCAGTGGAAACGTGAAGAAGAAGTTCCAAGCTTTCTGTCGGTCTCCCCATCTATTGACTGGCAATGCTTGTGCATGAATCAAGCTAGCCTCTTAAATCACTGGATGCTTTTAGTGTCAGTTCCAATCTTCAGTGCTACAAACAACTTAGTTTTCAGATGAGGCGGAGCTGGGCATAATATCACTTGCAAATGGTTTACTCTATAAAGTTCATAGAATGCACAGTAAGTGCCTAAGCTTATTATTTCCATGGTAAAGGATAATGCACAGAGAGCTATCTCATTTGTGCACAGTGTGAGAGGTGTCAAGAAGAAGACATATTGCACTGAACAACTTTTGCAGTTGAATAGTAGGGGCAATGAGGAGAGAAGGCACTTCAAACACATGACTAAGAACAACTTGTGATGCTGACCATAATGCTCAGAGCGAGAAGGGCAAATCCAAAGACCCTGATCTCCTTCCATTTTCTTTTATTTTTCCCTAAGTGACATTTTACTTCATTTGGGTTTTCTTTACATAGCACAATCTCATCCTGCTTAACTGGAAGCAGATGCAGTTTTCCAAAAGGATTTTATATAGACAGAGAGAGCCCCCCAAGAACGATGAACAAAAAATCATTTGCCAGTGATTCTTGACCCATGAAGATGGTTGTTTACTGAAGGAGGTAGTGTCAGCCATCTCTGGGTGGCTACAGTCCTGCTTTCTTCTTGTCAAATGCTGGGAACATGTTACAGTTATCATGTGAGTCAAGTGTACACAGTTCAAAGTTAGTCTTTGAGGGTTGATGTATTCTATACCCCAGAACCACTAAATAGAAATTTATCACATATGTGTCTTTGTCATAGAAGTTTGTTCTGTTAGGTCATGTCATTGAAGAACATGGAGATTATAGACTTAAAGAGATGCAAGTATTTGAAATTGCACATGCACATTCCGAGACACCACATGTTGTGGGAGGTGATATAGGCTATGAGTATGTTTTATTGCCATTGGTTAATAAAAAAAGTTGCTTTCGGCCAATAACTTAACAGAGTAAAGCCAGGCAGAAAATCCAAATGGAGAAGTAGAGAGAGAGTAGGCAGAGTCAGTGAGAAGCCATCAAGCTGCCATAAAAGAAAGATGCAAGCCCCGTCAGCTGGAAACTTGCCAGTAGGCCATGAGCCTCATAGTAAAATATAAAATTATAGAATTAGGTTAATTTAAAGTGTAAGGGCTAGCTAGCAATACACTTAAGTGGTTGGTCAAGCAGTGATTTAAATAATATGGTTTCTGTGTGATTATTTCAATCAGGGCACTCAGAAATGAACAAACAGTCACCACCAACAAACACATAGTAAGCATTTTATAATTGGCAGTTCGTTTTGTTGGTAGAAACACTCCCTAATTGTTCTCAAAGGACAATAGTTTGGAGAAAATACGCAAGCAGGTATATTCTTGAGTAAGAAAGGAAACACACTAATCAAATAGTGAAGGATGTGAAGATTGCATGTTGGCTTCTAAACTCCCACATCTCGAATAAGTCCATACAATGTATAGCGTTAATCCTCTCCCACGCTAGTTTCTTTTGAGATATTCTGGTAGGAAAGTCTACCTTCAACTCAAGTTTAGCCAGGGGAAAAATCAAAACTCTTACAGATTTCAAAGACAAGTCTATATCTTATGTTTCATATGTTTGTGTGCATATGGGTGTATGTGTGTAAGTGTGTGTGATTTGTTCATTTTGAATTCTTTTGAATATTTTCTTTAACGTCTGGTTAATCCTAAGGTTTCACTTGCAGGTGCCTCCAATATCACTTACTTCCTGCACTCAGGTGCACTACTGGTTCTTCTGAGGAAGAGCATTTAACAGACCTCCAATGCTTTCTAGTGGGTTTATGACTTCTGCTTGTAATACATTCTAGTTTTTACATTTCTATGCACTATATTGTAATTCAGTGCTTACCAATATTAAACTTTGGCTCAACGCCTACCACCAGGACATAGGATATTTAAGTGTGCAAAACCAGAATGTCGGCTTCAGTGACAACAAATTCATTGTATTGAATTATTTTCATTGTTAACTAGACTAGACTTAAAATCATCCAAGAATCAGGCCTCTCTTCATATCTGGGAGGGTGTCTATATAAAGGATTAGCTGAGGAGGGAAGCCTCACAGAGAATATGGGTGGTGTCACGTGGTCTGTGGTCCAGGACTGAATAAAAATAAAGCATGCAGGAGAGGAGATGAGCATCAGCACATCTTGTTCTCGGCTTCCCAGTCTTCCCAGATGTGTTCCTCCCACGGTCATGAACTTTGCTGTGCCTTCTCTGCCTGTGACGATGTGCTTGGGAGCCACAACACACCCTCTGCTTCTCACTTTACTTTTGTCTGGTGTTTGTTCACCCATCAATGAAAAAAGTCACTTTATAAATGTCACATAAAGCAAAACTACACAATGATATCCTAGTCTTCTTAGTTTAACAAGACCTTTTATGGCTCAAATGATAAGTGTCACCAGTACTTTTTTCCATAGCGAAGGGCTGGTTTCACAGTGGCTCAGTAATGAAACTCAGCTACCAGCCTAGGTGGTCTGGGAAGAATGTCTGCTTAAGGTACTGTATGTGTCTGAACTAAGGACTGTAAATCAGAATCTTGTGAGTGGCTGACCCTGAAGGCCCTCGAGAAAACACAATCTGGACAGATATACATATTGTGAAAGTAGACAGAACATTTTTAGACAGACATACTTGCTCTAGATTGTTCCAGAAGCAAACCTTAAGACTTAGATTTGAATACAGGTCATCTGGGGTGGGGAGCATTGAGAAACATCAGAGAGGGATGAGTTGAGAGAATAAAATGCAGAAAACCAATGCACATTCTTAAATTAGCCTCTTCAATGGCAAATGGAGCACATTGTTTGGAGGCACTCAGAGAAGTGGAAACAACACTCAAGAGTCATCTTAAACAAGACACAAAGGGATACAGATTTTCTATACCTGTTCTTTGTTTGTCACTGGTTAAATCTGCTTTGAAGTGCCTCACCTCTCTGGCAAGGCTGCATTGGCTTATAGACCAGGCAAGGTGTTCTCTTTGTTAGCAAACATTAATCCCTTTGGGTTCAAAGTTCAAAATGAGGGCGAATACTAGTTTTTTTTTTATCAAGAACATAGAGACATCTGAAAGTATAAATAAGTCATGGGCAGTCCTTACCACAGTGACCATGCTTAGCAATCAAGTAAGAGAAAGTCATGCTTGTCTATCTTTAAAACATTCCTTTGATTTTTCCACTAACTGAACATTATACCAATAATATAATTGTGCTCATAGATGGCCAAAGACAATGCAAAAACCAAAATTAATGATAATCACAGTATATTTGGTAACAACTAGAATAGACTTCTCACAGATATGTACACCCACAGCATAAAATGAAGCATGTATGTTATCTAATTGCAATTTGGTCAGTCCGTAGAGATCAATGTTATCATATGCATACATATGGGTTCTCATGTAAGTAATTGCATCAAAATGTTTCCTCAACATAAGCATACAGCAGATTGGGAAGACAGGGAACACCCACTCTCAGCAGCCCTTGAAGGACATCATTCAACTCACTTTTACTTCTTCCTTCTGCCTTTCTAAGTGTTACAGTCCAAGAGCTCTATTTTTCAATGGATTTTGGAAGCTAGAGTATCATAAAACAACAAAATCAATCTCCTGATTAATCATGGATCATTGAGTAATTTCTGTGACAAATGGAGCACAGCTTCTGGGCCAGACATAAAAAGCCACAGAGAAATAGGAGCTACCTATGATCTGAATATCTCCTCTGGAGAGTCAACAGTCTATATGGCTTGAGTAAATTCTTGTGAATTTAGGACCTAAATATTGTGTGTTGCTACAAGCCACAACATTATAGAGCAATTGCTCAGCCATCTTTTCACGAGCGACTTATCAGAATGCTAGGATCTGGTAAAGGCTAAACTATTTTATCTCTCTGACCTGACCGTCATGATGTTTACTTGTTACTATGACTTCTCACTGGGAAAAACCACCATTCATTTTTTTCCTACTTGTAAGAAAGTTGCCCTTGTTAATAAAGTATTTACATTAAGGTAGCAATTCCATAAACCAATTTACTTCCAAGAATAAAGCATAATTTTCAGCTAGTCAAATATTCTAACTTGTGATAGAAAAACACACATTGTATATCACTTTTGCATTCTGAGTTTCATACATTCTCTGAATATTGGAAGAGTCATTAGCAATCGATTGATACCTTTTACTGCAGCACTTGTCGTGGTAAAGGGATGCTTTAGTGGAATAGCTAACACACATACAGGCATCATTGGTATTGGCTTCTCCTTCCTCTTAATGTGGAATAGCTTAGAGAAGAGCACGGCCAGACGTCTTGTCTCCCACAATTCCTTGCTTCTCTTTCTGTTCTAACCAGATGCGATGATTTCCTTGCAGTTTTATGTTTCTCATTCTACTTGACTATTCTGACCACTCTATTGGATGTTCCTTTTTTATCAGTCTCTATTTTGAAAATAAAATAAATTTCTCCATAAAAGCCAAATTCAATAGAATTCCCGATAGAACATCCCCATTGTCTCAGTGTGTGGGTGCACCCCTCGCGGTCCTGAGTTCCTTGCTCGTGCTCCGTCTCCTTCTGCTCCTGATTTGGACCTTACTGGCTTTGGGGGAACCTAGGCAGTTTGGATGCTCACCTTAGGAGACCTGGATAGAGGTGGGCAGTCCTTGGGCTTCCCACAGGTCAGGGAACCCTGATTGCTCTTCGAGCAGATTAGGGAGGGTGACTTGATCGGGGGAGGGGGAGGGAAATGGGAGGCGGTTGCGGGGAGGAGGAAGAAATCCTTAATAAATAAATAAATAAATAAATAAATAAATAAATAAATAAATAAATAAAAAAAGGAAAAAAAAAAAAAAAAAGCCAAATTCAAACATATTTCTTCTATGCAAGCTGGTATTTTTCATAAATTCTTTTCCTGAAACTTTTAAACACTCATGTTTTTTATTTAATATTTCAAAGTAGTCAAGCTCAGTGTCTCTTCCACCAACTTTGAGCCGATTAGTGGACAGACACATGTATGCATCTCACTATTTCCTGGTAGCAAGCACACTATTGAGATTCCAAGCCACTCCTTAGTAGGTAGCCCAGCTTTCTGAAATGATGTAAAGAACTGAAAGGATAGACCAAATCTTCACAAGACCCAATCTGACAGAAGCAGAAAAGAAGGATAGGATCAAGGCCTTATTAAATCTTTAATTCATACTGACATTGAATTAGGGACTTAATACACAGTGTAAAATAAGGTTTTGAATTATTCACACTAAGAATAACAGCATAGAAATTGCCTCGGTTCAAGCAGAAATAGTGAAGAAGAAGGTGGAAGATCTTTGCACAGATTCTATGACCCAAACCCCAGGGATATCATGGAGAAGAGATGGTCCAGTTTCGGCCTAATTCTCAGCTCATTTGCACCGGGAATGAGAGCTCTTTAGGCTTTTCAGCAGAAATGGTTCTCAACTGTGACTTGGAATTTCTTTTTCTCTCTCTCCTTTTTTTGTTTGTTTGTTTTTGTTTTTCTAGACAGGGTTTCTTTATAGCTTTGGAACCTGTCCTGGAACTAGCTTTCGTAGACCCGGCTTCCTGGAACTCACAGAGTGTAGTAGGAGCTGCGGCGGGGCTGCATTCAGCCACCCAACTCCCGCCACCAGCTAATTTTACCCGAAATAATAACATACAAACTGTATTCATTTAAATACTGCTTGGCCCACTAGCTCTAGCCCTTACTGGCTAATTCTGATATCCCGATCAACCCATCTCTAATAAACTGTGTAGCACCGGTCTTACCGGGAAAGATTCAGCATGTCTGACCTGGCGGCTTGCTTCATCGTGTCTGCCCCAGAGAGGGGAGCGTGGCCTCTGAGCTCACTTCCTCTTCCTCCCAGCAATCTGTTCTCTTTACTCCTCCCACCTATGTTTTAACCTGTGAGGGCCAAGCAGTTTCTTTATTATAATTAACCAATGACCTTCTTCCATCAACAGAGATCTGCCTCCTGAGTGCCGGGATTAATGATGTGTGCCACCTCCGCCTGGTTAATTTCTTATTTTTTATGTTAACTTTTGGATAGGTAATGCCTACTTTGAAAACCTTTGTTGTGATCCCAGAACTGACAGAGAAATCTCTGCTCTCCAGGACGTTGGCTACAAAATCAGGAACGTCTTTAGTACCTATTGTTGGACAGGACTAGACGTGTGGCAAAGCTGTCCTTCTTTGCATGAGACAGCATTTCTTTAAACATTTTTAATAGTGCGATGTGGATGGAGTTATAGTAATTTCTGATGATCAAATATAAATAAATTGAATTTAAACAACTTAAATAACTGGTCCAAGTATTGAGATGATTAAACTAACAGGTTTTTTTTGTGTCATTTTGTGTGTGGAGGGGAGTGGGGAAGGGAGGAGGGCAAGATGGAGAGGACATGGTTAAGTGTGTTTGTGATGCTTACAGCCCATCTTCCAAAGCAGTGCCAGACTGACTCATGGCTGTCTTCGCCACGCTGCACACACATATAAAATGTAGTGCACAGCTGACCTCCATCTGTCTTCTTTATCATTCTCCTTCCCTTATTTCTCCCTCCCTCCTCTCTCTTCCCACTGTCTAGGGTAACAGTTCATTGAAGCCAAGGAGAGCAATGTATTTAGAGCAACACTAATGATTTTGGCCACTAACTGGGAATTTGATCTTCTGGGCTTTTCTTCCAGCTCTCCCGCCATGTTATTTTAAGCTTGATTGAGTTCCTGTTTATCCAACTGTAAAATATAGGTGATATATTCCGGCCTCGTGAGGACTGAGAGAGGACACTGCTAGATACAATGTCGTTTGGCCACATGTGAAGGCATAATTAGGAGCAGCTTCATTATTTTAGAAGTGTTTTAAAACTCATCTTGTCCCTTCTTCACATGACACCTGCACAGTGCTGTAGGAGAAAGTGTGAGATTGTTCCTTCCCAGAATATTTCAAGAAACTTGTAATTCTTTTGGAAAATGGTGAAATGCAGGGTATCACTATGAAGCACTGCCAAGCTGTGAATTCACTATATAAATCAGGGTGGCTTCCAATTCATAGGGGTCTACATTCCTAGGACTCCCAAGATAAACACTACCATACCCAGCTAACACATACATTTAAAATTTTTTAAAAATATATTTATTACTTATTTGAGAATTTCATTTAATGTATTTTGATCATGTTTATTTCTCTCTACCAGATCTACTTCCACCTCCCTGTCAACCTAATATGGAGTTCTCTTTTTCTATACCTCTCTCTCCTCGCACATCTCTCTCAAACCCATGGAGTCTTGTTTGTGTTGGTCAAGTATTCTTGGGTAAGGGGCCTTCCCTGGAGTATGGCAATATATCAGGGTTCATACCATTAAAGAAAACTGGCTCTCCCTCTTTTTCAGCTATCAAATGTCAACAGTTCCTTAGCTAAAGGTGGGACTCTGCTCTCTTCATATTGATATTTTTATCTTGCATGAGCCTGTACATGTCTTGTAACACATGCATTTTTAAAAATTAATTTTTAAGTGTTTAATAATTTTCTACATTTATATAGTTATTTTAACTCCCAATTCTGCTTTCCCTGCCCCCTTCCTCTCTGACTGGAACTCTTATTCTCTTCAGATTTTCCTCCTACTTTGATACTTGTATGTGGCCCAAAGAGTATTATACATGTATTATTAATTTGATTGTCTATATTAAATATGTTAGGTAATTTGCTTTCCCTGGAGAATTGTGTAGTATGTTTTAAAGCATTGTAGTCATAGAAGATGCAAATTCCACATGCTAATCTTTGCCAAACAAGCTACTGATTCTTAAGAAATTCTGGGCTATGTCCCTTAATGTACCCAAATCAAAACTGCATGTTGATTAAGTAAATGTAACTATTTATTTTAGGTGAACTTGAGCCGCCACCCTGTTTTAAAAACAGACTAGAAAAAAAATCAACTGAGAGGCAAATCTGGGCACAATACACATCTAGAGTAAAATGAATGCCGATAACTTTGCCAGCGTGCTGACTTCTGTCATTTTCATGTTCAGTGACAAGGGCCATATGCATGACTTCACCCCATTGATTCTGGAGCATACCAAAATGAACAGATTGTCAGAGCTAACCCTCCCCTGGCATGTGACTGCAACGCACCAGAGTGTCAGCGATCACTAGGAAGAACAGCGTACTTATTTATTCCTGAAAATGTGCTTGCTGGCCAGAATTTCTATTTCAGCTATTTCATAGCCAGTAAATCTGAACATTAGTGTGTGTAATTGTTTTCCTGTTCTATTTTGGTCACAAGAGGCTTGGGTTGTGAAACACGTATTTTTGAAATCTAATTTTTGGTAGAGATTAAAAAAAATAGCAGTGTTTCCATTAAGGGGAAAATTAGGAAATAAATACTATTAAAAATTAGTCTTCAGGCTATTCATATATTTGCATTAACTTATCATCATTTCATAGGGTCAAATCTTGATTGCAAATGCTTGAAGTCTGAGCGTTAACTTTAGGTTGCTATCTCATCACACATAGATTCTAGTGTTTGGTAACAGTTGACTCTGCTTTCAGCATTACTCAGTTCCAGTTCTTCTCCACACCCACAGGGCCATCATGATCCCTGCGACTATGCACCATCTTATTTTGTCTTTGCTCCCTTCTTTGCCCCCATGCTTGTCTTCATAAAACTTTGCCTCTTCCCTAAAGCATTCTAAATTTGCTTCCAAAGAACGGCTGATGGCCTTAGTGCGTCATTGAAATCCTCTTTTAGTCTCATGTCAGTAAACTACTAGACTTGTCTTTACTTTGTGCACATTCCACTGTCACATAACTAAACTAACCTTTGTATCCTCAACAATGCCACATGCTTAGCTGGTCGCTTGCTGAACGCATTGAGTCCTCCACAGGTTGCCAAGAGACTCCAGTCTCAGTATCAGGCTCAGGGATCATAGACTACATGAATAGGAAGCAAAACACTGATCAGGAGACTAGCAAAAGACAGGCCTCGGGAAGTATGGGAGAAAGATAGCATTCAAATTCAAAGACAAGACCTCCTGAGGAAATTGTGAGCATGGGGACCTTGGGAGAGGGTTGAAGGTGGGAGAGGACACACAGGGAGGAGAGCAGAGAAAAATGTAGCACTCAATAAAAATCACTAAAAAAAAATTCAAAGACAACATTTGCCTAGTTTACATTATGTAAGATAGGAGTGTTGGTTGTGTTTAAAAGGCCAATGATCACATGACCTCAAGCAGCCCTTTAATTTGGCAGCTGGCTACTTTCATGAACCATGAACATATTCATATGTATTAGGTTTCAAGGAAAAAACATGTAAAGTCTGTACAGGGCAGAGAACCTTACCAAACTGACAATCAACTTACTAAAGGGATAAATATGCCTTTAATACTGTTCCCTGCACCTTATCAATGCCTGCAAAACAGAATGATTCGCAGAACTTCAGACTTGGGGCGAAAAGCCTTGCCCATGGAGGCATCCTCCAGGCAAGTAAAGAAATAAAAACATTCTGATCAGCACAGCTGCTGAGATGCAATTTGGTGACATTAATTAGGCTTTTTAAATGGATAAAATACAAGAGAACACCAAACAGTAGTGTGCTGCAGTCAGGTCCAATGTTTTAGTCATTGTGACTAAACAGAAACCACAGACCACAAGACAAAGACATATAAATAATGCATTCGTTGAGTTTCTTAAGCTACCCGATACAAAGGAAAATAAATGCCTAGCTTTTAAAACACGGGACAATTTTTGTGAAAATGCTAGTGGGTCTGTCTTTGTGGAAGAGTTAAAATTGAGTTTCTATTGATACTTCTGTATTTGTTTCCCTCCCTCTGACTGAGGGGGCTATGAAACAATTCTTCAAAAGCCGGTGTTTCTAGGTGAGTCAATGTGACATAGATATTCAGAGACTTGTCGTGTCTAACTCTGTTTGTGCTAATAGTCAATGGAATTAAAGAGAAAGCTCAATTTTTGTAATCACTGGCTCAAACTAAAACCCATTTCATTTTATTCTTGCTGAATTCATCTGATTTCAACAAAGACATTGTTTTACACTACACAGTCTTCCCATGATAGTTATGTTCCATTTTTCCACAGAGATAACATTTACAATATCCAGGAACGGATCCTGAAGTGTGCAGCCTTTGACTACGTTAGGCTGGTGTCTTCTGGAAGAGTGTCACAGACTGCTGACTGCTTTGCTTTCCCCATCTGGTCTCTGCATCACTCACAGCAGTACCTCCTGCCTGCCATGGTCTTCCAGGCTGATGTATAGCCTTCCTGGGAAGAGTAAATGAGATGCCTGAGCTAATGCAGTGCAGTCTGAGAGTAAGAGAGCACCAGAAGGAAGAGGAGTGAACTCCTCTGCCTTCACTCTCATCAACAAAGAATTCTGCGTGTAATGTTTTGACCTATTACTAAAAGAGTAGTTATATTTTGTCTCAAAGAGTCAAATATATTTGCTTGATAACTTGAGTCTGGCCTATCTACATGTAGAACATTGCGTTTAATTTTATATAAATAAGGTGGGAGCATATGTTTATCTTTGACTCATAAAAAGACTTAAAACAGAGATGTAATGAATTAAGACATTATTTCTCACATTTTTGTTAATATTAAACATGCTATTTAGTGAAGAGTTCTGCTTTCCTCAAAGAATTAAGAAAGCATTTAGGACCCAGAACAATTATTTAGTATTCCATTGATGTGTTTTCCTTCCAATATCTGTTTCTTTCTAGTTCTTTACTATTCTAAATTAGAAGAAAATTTTAAAATAATTTCATTAGGGGTGGGGCAGCAGGTTAGTGGTAAAGTCATAAGCTCTATCCCAAGATCCCAAATTGCTCCTCCTCTTCCTCCTCCTTTTCTTACTACTAGTAATTTTATTCACACCATTCAAACCCATGATTTTTTAAATTTAATCTATCTTATTCTTTTATTTTATATACCAATCCCAGTTTCCAGTCCCTTCCCCCTCCCATTCCCTCCATATTCTCCCCCACTCCAACCCCCATCCACTCCGCAGAAAGGGTAAGGAACATTGCTTTGGGGAAGGTCTAAGGTCCTCCTTACTATATCTAGGCTGAACAGGGTATCCATTTGAAGAGGATGGATTCTCAAAAAGCCAGTAGAAGCTCTAGGGATAAATCTTGGTGCCACTGCCAGTGGCCCTACAGTCTGCCCCAGGCATATATCAAGTCACCCACATTCAGAGGGTCTACTTTGGTCCTATGCTGGTCCCTTCCCTCCCTGTCCAGACAGAGTTAGTGAGCTCCCATTTGCTCAGGTAAATTGTTTCAGTGTGTGTCTCCATCATGATCTTGGCCTCTTTGCTCATATTCTCACTCCTCCTTCTCTTCAACTGGACTTTAGCAGCTCAGCTCAGTGCTCCACTGCAGGTCTCTTCCTGTTTCCATCAGTTGCTGGATGAAGGTTCTATGGTGACATTTAAGATATTCATCAATCTGACTATAGGACAAGGCCAGTTCGGGCACCTTTCCTCTATTGTTTAGGGTCTTAGCTGGGGTCATCCTAGTGGATTCCTGGGAATTTCTCTAGTGCCAGGTTTCTTGGTAGCCCCCATAATAGCTCCCTCAATCTAGATATTTCTTCCCATGCTCTCATCTATGTCCTTCTTCCATCTTAACTATGCTGTTCCCTCAAATTCTTCTCCCCCTCCCTTTCTTCCCTCTTCTTTTTCTGCCCTCCCTTCTTGCCCAACCCCCATGTTCCCAATTTTGTTAGTCGATCTTGTCTATTTCCTGTTTCCATACGAGCTTGGTATTGGCATAAATACAGACTAGTTGACCAATGAAATTGAATTGAAGATGCAGATATTAATTCACATTTCTATGAACACCTGATTTTTGATAAATAGGCTAAAATTGTAGAAGGGAAAAATAAAGCATCTTCAACAAATGGTGCTGGCATAACTGGATGTCAACATGTAGAAGAATGCAAATAGATCTATATCTTTCACATGCATAAAACTCAAATCCAAACGGATTAAAGACCTCAATATAAATCTGAACACACTGAACCTTATAGAAGAGAAAGTGGGAAGTAGCTTTAAATGCACAGGCACAGGAGACTACTTCCTAAATATAAACCCAGTAGCACAGACATTGAGAGCAATAATCAATAAATGGGACCTCCTGAAACTTAGAAGCTTCTGTAAAGCAAGGGACACAGTCAATAAGACAAAAAGGCAACCAACTGAATAGGAAAAGTTCTTCACAAACTCCCCATCAGACAGAGGACAGATTCTCAAAATATATACAGAACTCAAGAAATTAGACATCAAAATCCTAAATAATCCAATTAAAAAATTAAATCCAATTAAAAATACATATTTAAGTAATAAACCCATAGTTTTTATAGCTTTAAATTCTGATCAGGAGCTTTTTTACAAATTTTCTCTTAAATCTATAATATAATTAAACTGCATGAAACAAATTAACATCCTAGAAGTTTATAGAAAGGGAGAGAATTTAGGGTGAAGTGGTAAGGATCAAATCAGACAGCACAGAAGACATTCTTAACATACTTTTACAGTATCTATCTTAATTGTCTTGTAAATAATAGTTATGATAAAATAAGTTCTATGTAACGAGGATCTAAAATTTTTAATTTTTGTCTTTATTACAAAATACTGTAACAGATGTAAATTCTGAGAGGCTACATGTATATGAAATAATCCTGAAGTTGTGTTTAATTCCTGTGGAAAAATTATATCTCTCAAGAATATCTATTTTCCAATCTCAGAAACCCATGAACATTACCTTTTATTGAAAATGGGGATTTGAATATGTGATAAGTATGTATATAATATATGTTGGGTCTGACCTTGTAATCCTACTCTGAGCAATATAAAAAAGTGGCCTTGCTCATATAATGGAATAACATGAATAGGACACGATGAAAAGAAGCCATGGAGGAGGGATGAGGTGTAAATCACAGATGACCCTTCTTGTTGTCATTTGTGGCTGAGAAACTCAAAGCAGAGTTTATGGTTGAAGCATGTGTGCACACTGAAGCTTGAGTTCAGCATGTGCTGAGAATGAGAAAGATGTTTCTTATGCGAAAAAGGATGTAACAAGTAGCAGCATTTGGATAGTGGCCTCAATATGGGAGAGGTTGCGAACCAGCCTGTACCCAAAGGTATGTGACTGCACAGACTGAAAGTATTTTCTCTGCTAAAGCATTTTTAACTTCATAGAGTAAGCACAAAGGGATGCTAGCACACCTTAATAAAAGATTAAAGTTAAGTCATGTAGGCTGTATTTGAAGTGAAAGAGTAAGAGGAACTCACTGAGAAGTCACTGCAACAAACTTGATAGGGATGAGAAATACTGGTGATTGTAATAGTACCTGGGAAATAAGAAAAGATACCTACAAAAATGCTATGCTCTGTTCCACAGTAGAACAGGGAGGGCTATGGGTCCCAGACGTAACCTGTCCCAGGAACTAGGTTTTTATTAGTTGGCCTATAGCATCTAATACAAGTATTTTTACACCATTGCAGGATAACTTCATTTAAATGCCTTTTTATTTTTTTTGAGATTATTATGTAATTACTACTGTAGAAGCTTCCTGACATATGTACTCATATATATATATATATATATATATATATATATATATATATATATATATATATATATATATTGCTGCTGACAACATGAGTGGAACAGGGACATCACCAATATATATGATAATGTGAAAATGGGAAACCTCACCCAAAGAACTACAGGCAACCAAGGGATACTGAGAGTGGGAGAAATGGTCTGTAGGGAAGAACACACCCCACTTGGTTATCTAATATCAAATAAGTTATTTCTGGGGACACACAAATACAGGTAACATTGCATAGACTGAGTAAATTATACTTACATATTTAGGAATACACACACACACACACACACACACTCACCTATATATAACAACAAGTAAAGAAACAGGCTAGTAATTTAAAATGGAAAAGTGTGAAGGGAGGAAACAACAGGAGGAAACGATGTAATTACATAATAATCTCAAAAAGCCAAAGAAGCATTTAAGTGGAATTACCCTACCTTGGGGCAAAAGTCCTTGTTTTAGATATTACAGGCCAGCAAATAAAAAGCTTAATATCTGGGACAGTTACCTCTTTTGGAATTACTGATCAGTGGGGTTCCCATAGACTTCCATACATTACATGTTACTGCCATTGCTTTTACTTGCCTTCCAGAACTTGGTAGTAAGGTTCTCCTACTGAGGGCATGGCGCACTTGAGGATATTGCACGCCTGAATTATAAAACATGGAAAAATTAAGCTGGTAGTTTCTGGAAGCTTCATCCCTACTGGCTAATTTTCATAGTGGTTGAAGGTTCTTGGTGCACTACTGCAGAAGAAAAGTGATCATCAGCCTTACCTGGCTGTACATCCTGCGGACTACACTAATGAATGGCTCAACAAGATATGCCCACTGGGGTAATAGTGGCACAGATGTCAGTTACTTTCTGATTGTACTAAGGCTTGATTTACCAGTTAGAACCTATATATTGCATTGCGATCAAGTCCAAGAACCTGTGTGTACACTTGAACTCATATATGCTCCCATGTACATGCAAACATGCACACACATGTATGCACAATCCCTCTAGCACACACACACACACACACACACACAATACATTGGTAGAAAAATATTGGTCTTTATTTTAACCCATTTAGAGTCATTTTGTGTGATTTCACAAACTATAAAATAATACATTTCTGTTGGGTTGAGTCACTGTGTCTATGGTAATTTGTTGCACTAGTAATAGAAAATGAATAAAAAGTAACATCAGAATAAACAGGTAAGACCACTTTGCCAAATGAGTATATACTAGAAATGGTACTATATGGATAAAATAACAAAGGGATGATTTTTAAATGTGTATAAAACGAATGTCACACAAATGGCTACCATTAGAGACAGATTGTTAAAGAAAGTAGAAAAGTAAAATAAATTAGAAACAAAAATAGAATAGAAAGAAAAACTCAACTTGTCATAAAAATAAAACAAGGTTAATAGGAAGAAAGACTTTGACCTGTTTCTACATTGAAATCAAAGAATAGAAGTTTAATAATCACACTAGGATAAAATATTTACTTATAAATATATGTATAATGATTAATTAGTTAATTGCCATATGCCCAGCTTTACTCTCTGAAGTGTGTACTGTAATTCAAGAAAGGAGAGAGTTGTGCAAAATTACTGAGGAAAAGTAGAGCAAAGGGCTCATGGCTTGTAAGTTCACTCAGTAGTGTTTTTAATAGTGGGGGAAAGTGTTCATCCTCTAACTGAGGAACAATGTCCATCTGATGGTTTTTGTGGGAGACACAGTTTTCTTGAAAGGTATCGACATTTGTAGGTTGACCACTGTCTGGGGGATGGCCCAACACTCAGGAGTAAATGACCAGGTGTATATAATCAGCACAAGTTAAACTGGATGGATTATTTTTTAAAAATCAAACAAACAGGAAGTTGGGGACAGTAAGGTAAATTTCAGAGGAAGTATGGGGAAGAAAAGGGATGAATATGCTCAAAACACATTCCATGAATTTCTCAAAGAATTACTAAAATATTTTAAAAATAAAAATACAATATCGGATAAATATTAAAACAGTTGAAACAAAAAAAGGTATAGATCCATTGAAAGACACAAAGATGAATTGTTAAAATTTAGAACATGAAAAGAATAAAGGAGAAGTACTTAAGTTAATGATGGGGCCAAACCTCTAAGAAAGGAGGATGGATACATGACACGGACTGGTGGGATTGACAGGCAGAGCACCCGGAAAAATAAATATGTGAAATAACAGAGTTGGGTGGAATGGGTACAGTTTGCAAGAGGTTCTTTCACTGGATGCGGTTCTGATAATTAATATTGACTGTTAAGTTGACAGGAACTGGGATCACCCTGGAAACATTTCTGAGGGATAGTCCAGATCAGATTTATTGATGTGGTGGGAATCTCCGTGACTGCAGAGAGCAGCATTCTATGGTCTGGTGATGTAGAAGGGTCTTTATCTATCTGTTGTTTCACTGGTTAATTAACAGAGAAACTGCTTGGCCTGATAGGTCAGAACATAGGTGGGTGGAGTAGGCAGAACAGAATGCTGGGAAGAATGGAAGTGAGGTCAGACGCGATGAAGTTCCAACCTAAGATGGACGTAGGCTAGAATCTTGCCGGTAAGACACCATCTCGTGTTGCTACACAGATTATTAGAAATGGGTTAAGCAAGGTATGAGAGTTAGCCAAGAAGGGGCTAGATATAATGAGCCAGGCAGTGTTTAAATGAATACAATTTGTGTGTTGTTATTTCAGGGCATAAATTAGCCAGGCGACCGGGAGCCGGGCGGCAGGAACGCGGCCCGCAGCTCCATCTACAATCTGGAATTGTGGATTCAAAAATAAAAAGAAAGTAAGCTAAGAACTAGCATTTATCCCTCTCTACTTCCTTCCTATGGACACAACGTGACTAGCCATCTTACTTTACCCTGAATTCCTTTTCTGGATAGCACAAACAATGAGCCAGAAGAACCCATCCCTTCTCTAAGTGGCTTTTGTTGGTGTTTGGTACCAATGATATAAGTAACAAACTTTTCCGACTCTAAGGTGAGGCAGATACCCTGAAAGCAGTGTCCCCTCTTCCTCACCCCCTCTGTGGTATGATCTTTAATGAAGGATGTCAACACTGGAGGCAATGGCCAGTATCAGGAAAAATCAAGACATAGAGTTCAGCAACAAGGCTCATGGGGAATAAAGAACCAGCAAATTACAGATGTGTAAGATTTTTGACTGCTCTGTAGAAGAGAAGATAAATGGTCAGTTTACACAAGATATATTGTCCCTTGTTTCACCTGTGCTAGCACAGGTCAGAAGTAAACCTTGTCCTCTGATTGACCCACTACTTAGGTGTCAATTTTCACGAAATTTTCTTTAACTTTAGTGATTTTTAACTATTTAAAGTAAATGTTTATATAGAAAAGGGAGAGCTCTTGATATTTTAAATTTAAGTTTTGTTTGACAAGCTTATACTTTTAAAGAATAGTCTAAAACTTCAACACATACCTATAAAAATAATTTGTGCAATAGCATATTATGCTAGCTAGCATAGTCATATTAATTTCAAATGTTTACCATTCCTTTGTGGTGATGAGGACATTAGAAATCGTCTTTTACAATATTGAGAGAATGAGAGATCTTGCAACATTTATTCATAAAGGGGATGTCTTCATTTAGTCCCTCACCTCAGGGTTCAGGAAGCTATGTGAAAGAGGAGGCAGAAAGTTTGTAAGAGCCAGAAAGGGTAGGTGGCACCAAGACAATGGTGCCTTCCAGACACAGCAGGGAAACTCATCTATGATGCACATACAAGTTCAAAGACTGTGGTTGTATGGCCAAGACGTTCACAGGTTTCTCAGTGCTGGGAGGGTAAAGTGAGCACAAGTTTCCATCCCTAACCAAGAAGATATCTCAAATTGGCAAGCATTTGCACAAGAAAAATTGGTTTTCTCCCGTGGAACATCATTAGGTATACAAAACACAGTTAAGGACCAGCCCCATGCTCAATGGCTCTAGTTGAGCATTATTTACCTCATATTGCCTCGTGTGGGCATATTTTTGATCTTATTGGTCTTCTGCTTGTATATTATGATTTCTGATTTTATATTTTAAAGGATTTTGTGTACGTGTGTGTGCACACATATGTGTGTCTTCATGGGTATGTGTTTTTGTGTCTTTTCTTTTTTTTTATTTTAGTACGTTGTTGTTGTTTTTATTTACCAGCTTGTTTTCCAAAGAGAGAGAGAGAAGGTGTGGAGTTGAATGGGTGAGAAAGCGTGGAGAATGTGGGAGGAAACGAGAGCAGGGAAACATTATTTTCAATAAACACTAAAAATCTCCTTCTACCACTGTTTTGAGCTATAAATTTATTGTTGTTAACCACCCTCAATTTTAATCATCTAATTTCAAAACTGAAAATAAAACATTTGTGTGTTGATTACTTCTTGAAAGTATATGCAACATTTTCTACTTCTAAATTATTTTTTACATGATGTAACTATGTAGCTATGAAATTAGAATGATAAATGGGATTAGTTTTCCTATGATAAACAAGGAAGTCATTAGGTATAAAGTCTATCTATTTCATTCCATTCATACAAGTCCACAATACATCTCATTTTTTTTCTATTTGTTATGAACACAATTCTCCCTACTTTGGAAATAAGTATAAACATTTTTTTGTCAACTATCTGGATGCTTATGTACATGTATGGGGCATGTGCACACCAATGCAGTTGCCTGCAAAGGCCATAAGAGAGCACCAGATACTTTGGAGCTAGAACTGAAGGTTGTAAAACATCTGGTATGGATGCTGAGAACTAAACCCAGTCTCTCAAGTGCATGCCATTAAGCACTTGGCTATCTTTCTAGCCTCTCTTCAAAGATCCTCGTGCAGGAAACTTGGATATTTCTGAAGCTGCTGTTGGGTAGAGGTTTGAGAATGTGACATTAGGCCTGTTTACATATCATTCTACTTCTTAGCAATATGAAGCAAATAACCTGTTAGCTTTTAAATGACAGTGTGTGTGTGTGTGTGTGCACGCGCGCATGCATTCTGTGTATGTAAAGGTCCTAAGACAACTCTTTACAATTAGTTCTCTCCTTCTATCATGTGGGTCCCTGGTATTGAATGCATGTCATCACTCCAAGTGAGTAATGCCTTTCCCCACAGAGTCATCTTGCCAGCCCCAAAACCTATTCTTGAGTGATTTCTAGTTTAGTTCTAAATTGAAACTCTTTCTATAGAAAAAGGAATAAAGATGCATGGTACACAAGCTGAGATTGGGCTCATAGAAAAAAGCATTTGTGGCAACAATGAACGAGCTAAGGTTTAAATTAAGGCTAGCATTAAACAAAGGTTCAGAAAAAAATATTTCAGGAGGAAGAAGGACATTCTAACCTGGATTTGAGAAGGGTGGATATGAGGGGAACAACACAAGCCAAAGAGGAACCAAGTACTTTGGCAAATGTTATTTTTATGAATAATTTTTTCTAAAATAATTTTTTCCTGAACCTTTGTTTAATGCTAGTCTTGTAGAGCTCAATAAAAATCAATAAAAAGAAAAAACAAAACAAAACAAAAAACTAAAGGTGCAAAGGAATGGGTGTAAAAAAAGAGGAAACCATCAAAAGCTTTTATGAAGGAAAAGAGGTAAGGGGATCAGTATGGGGGGCTTGAATGCCAATGTATGAGGTTTTCTGTCCCCCAGAAACTGCTAGAGAGCAGCAGAAGGAAGAGGGAGGACTGGACCAAATCCATCAAGTGTGAGTTCACAACGCCCCGCATCTAACACGAGCTCAAAGCAACATCTGAAACGTATAACTTCAGGCTCAAGAAGACTGTCAACTTCTCCCAACTCTATTTCTTCAAAATTCAGCAAATCCACCACCCTTTCTGTTACCTAAATCCCTCTGTTAATAACATCCACAGTCTTTGCTTATAGATCTGCTATAACAATCCCCATCCACACAAAAGCAGAGGGATTTCTCAAATGACGGTTTTTGCTATGCTTGTGTTCTAAAATGCCTTCACATCCCACTCCTAGAAGAGAGGCAGAGCTCTCCTTTTCTCTAAGGCTTTGTGTGTGCAGTTCCATGCTGGTCACGTCTGTTCTGGGCCCTGCTTTCATAGACTCTATGTTGGCAAAGCCTTACTGTCTCCCACCAGGGTCTCCTGCAATATATTGGTCTTTTGATTGCATTGGGGGTGGCGTTATCCTGTTCCTTGCCTAGGTCACTCCCATTTGCTGATTAGCCCTCAGCCGAAACAGGATTTCTCAAAGATAATTTCCTGTTTTAAGGGCTCAGCTCAACCCTACCTACTTTAGCACCTTTCCGAATCTCACTCCCTTTTCTTTAATTATGGGTTTCTCTTGCCTGACACTAATCAAGTTACTAATGGCATTTTTGTATGTAATTCGATTGATTCTGTTCTGCAAGCTTCCTAGTACATCAGCAGGACCCCGTGCTTGTTAGCCAACATAATGACATAAAAATAGGAAAAAAAAACAAACAAGGAAGGGATAGCATGGACAAAAATGAGTGTCATGTTTGGCGGTCGATGATTTCAGGTAAGACTGTAAAAGGTAATACTGGGTTTTTTAAAGCATATTTTTATAACTTCGTAAAATGTTGATTTGCAAACAAAACTCTGTAAAGACAAGTATGCAGTTCTACAAGACTGTGGCTGTTAGTGAAAACATGTGAGCCCACAGACTTAACAGTCATTTTAAGACTGGCCACCCTTTCAGGTATTTATAAGAAAAGCTTAATTTAAACAGCCTTCAGGGAGGGAATGAACTATGAAAGGAGAGCATCTTTCCAGATCCTCATGAGGCCTTGTGGTGGAGAGAGGAAGAAATTGGATGCATATTAACTACAACATTCAGAAAAAAATTCAGAGATTTTCACCCCGGACCTTGATTATAGAAGAATGATGGGCAGCCCTCTGGCCCGCTCTTCACCGCTCCAGATGATGCCTCTACTTGGCTGAGGTGCTAGGATAAAAGACTCTTATCTCAGCCATCTAATCAGGTCTGGGATGGTTATCAAATATAATATTCCAAGGATCTCTAGAGCCATAGAAAATCAGTAGTGACAAGTAATCCCCCGAGATCGCTGCTGAGAAGAGACGGTGAAGGAGGGAGAGGTGATTATGATAGCTACAAATTAAGCCCTACATTTTATTGATGAATAATTTTCTGAGAAATAGGTCAGACGACCTCAGTCACAACTGAGGGTTTTTTTTTTTAAAAAGTAACTTGAAGGGATGGATTCATTTAAAGCAACTAAAATCACTCTACATGGACAATATTTTCAAACCAGCATTAGATAATGAAAATGCAGACTTGAATCTGACAGGCAAATTTACTAAATTATAATTTGCTTATGATTTACAGGAAAAATATATAAAGAGTGGTAATCACTCCTAAGAGGAGAAAAATAGTATTATCCCATTATCATCTCCATGTTCAGGTCATCTGGGGCTTACTCGGTGTTCAGATCATTTATATGTCTCCTGTAAAACGGACCCGCAAAAGCTTTTGGGTTCTGTTTTAGCTCTGTGGTGGAGCGTAGATTTACTGAAGCTGCCAGGTATGTAGGCAAACTTTCCATTTTCACTTATAAGATGCCCACTTCCTAGTTAACTACACACAGGGTGGACTTTGGGCCAGTCTTAATTGTGTTACATTGAGAGTGACAGGGGATGCTCTCAAATCTGCTTCTCCTGATCACATGTCACCACTCTCAGTCATAATTCAAGGTATAGAACCATGGTATCTCAGATTTTATATCTAGTTCCAAAGCTCTACTGAAAAAATAAGTTCATGTTGTTTGAGAGAATTTAATCTTTCCTCAAATGATGGGTATTTCACCATCTTTGTCCTTAGCATTATTTAACTTTTTGCTTGAGAAACAATTAGAGGCAATCATATTTTGAAGTCCAAAATAAGGTCATGACACTTGCTGATACAGGGACTGTATAAAACCCTCTTTGTACCCTTTTGTTTTTAGTTGGCCAGACTGACTTTAAAACACCAGGAAAGGGGTCATCACATCAACAGTTTTGTACTACAGTACACTGAAGATTAACAAACAACATCATCTTTATTACTGAATGGATTTGCTACTCACAAAATGCAAATTAGTCACTTTTCCACAATCTAAGTTTTGATAAACTAAGAAGGTTTTAAATGATCAACTAAGATGGTTAAGGACCTAGCCATGAGAAGTAATCAGAATTCAAACTAGTCTCTCCCGTCAGGTTTATTATCCTGATATGAGTAAGATCTCCATCTGAGAATTAATGTTCACTAAAATGTAATGTTATATATACATATATATTTATAATTGCATATGTCATATGGATAATTATAAAAAGCAAAACTTAACTATTTCAAAGTTGCCCTAGAAATTTTCTGTCTCTTTTATTGCCATTTTATTTGAAAGATGCAAGTTTTAAAGCCGTGCATACATCCACTCACATTTGCATTTAAAATATACTTTTCAATGTTGCTCTCTTGTCCTGTTTCCATCATTATGACTGACAGGAAAACAAACTGAACCCGTGTTTAAGGTGCTACACTGCATCTGAGAATCTGTCCAGAGTCTCCCATCTAATGAATAGTGGATAATGGCTGAAGTCTGCACACCTCCCTGATCTCCAGTTCACTTCTAGATGGGGTTCAATGTCATTGCTCCACCATTAATAAAATTAGGAGGCACTCGACCACTTGTCAAATGCAGATTGCAGTTCGCCCAGTCTGGGGAGTTGCCCAAGATTCTGCTTCCTAATGAGTTCCTAAGGCTGCTGCTGCTGTTTCATGCATCACCCCGAGCCAGAGGGGGCAACCCTGGTTTCCTCCATGTTTTTAACCTTACAAGTCAGGATTAGCTTGGTAATATTTGCAAAATCCCTTTGAGCAATCTCTAAGTAAGTTTTCATTATAGAGGGTATCAGTCTCTGCCACTGTTCTCATCTAAGTCCTTGCTATTTTCTCATTCTGAGCTGGTTTCTGTTTCTTACCTAATCATCGAATCATGAAGAAGTTAGATTAAATCATCATCATCTTCATCTTCATCTTCATCGTCACCACCACCACCACCACCATTGTCATCAGTTTACTGAATATTTATGAGCCATGGATCAGATCTGGTACTTTTCATTGATTTTATCCTCACAGTAATTTCATGCTGTAAATTGAAACACTGTAAAGGTTGAATTCTAGAAATGCCTGTAATTCTAAATGATGCTTCAAAGAACCGTCATGCCTGAAAGAACTAAGCCAAACTTATAATTATAAAATCAAGATGCTTTGGAGATAATTTCCAGGCTGTGGCTATCAGGAAAGTTACAGAAAGGTTAAATCAGGCTCTACAACCTGATTCTCCGTTTGCGTAATTTGGGAAAATAGGAAAGTGTTTGAAGCTTTAGTTAGGGTCTGACGCTGTAGAGAAAGAACAGACATCCATAATGTATGTTTGTAAGACCTATATAAGAAAATCCTCCTAGTACTTGATTAGCAAAAATTCAGTCTTAAATGTTGCAGTTAAGTTAATGATAGAATTAATACATTAAAATTGTGTTCCTGCACAGTTATATTTGATGTTTGAAGGGAATAAGATATTGCCTATGGCTTTTTGTCTGTCTTTTGTTTTTTCCTTCCTCAAAATTTGAACAAAGTATTGCAGCCTTGGCTCTTAGGTTTCTGCATAGAATGTCACTACTGCCGCTTTGGGGTCTGCTTCAGTGGATAAAAGAGTGAGCCACATGTTGTCTCAGTAACAGTTTTGTTACTGTGATAATACATTTCGAGAAAAGCAAATTGAGGGAGAAAGAGGTTGTTTTTCTTCATTTCTTTCTTTCTTTCTTTCTTTCTTTCTTTCTTTCTTTCTTTCTTTCTTTCTTTCTTTCTTTCGGCTAGTAATTTAAAGGTACCATACATCACAAATGGAAGTCAAGGCATGAGGGACATTAAACATCTGGTCACAACACACCCACAATCAGGAAGCAGTGAGTAGTGGCCTCATGTTGGTGGTGGCTCCCATTCTCCATGAATACAGATCAGTATCCTAGCCAGAGGACAGTCCCTTTCACAGTGGTCTGTCTTCCTACCTTAATCCATACAATCATGATACTTCCCAACAGCATATTCAAAGGCGTGTCTTCTGGATTTCTTCTATATTCTACCAAGTTGACAGTACTAAGCATTATGTGCATTCTAAAAATATTAATATCTACAATTACTATTATCTAAATTACACAAACTTTAAGCATGTTTTAAAAAAATGTTTAATGTTTAGATACAGCACAAACACTATATGCAAAAGCAAGATTTAAATGGATTACCTGTAAAAATATCTTTTTAGAAGTAAATTACAGTGCTTACTGGAACAGATATTCTAAGTGAACTAAAATGGCCTATTTGTTTAAAGTATTATAATCAAAAAACACCCACACGTGTTATTGACAGACAGAGGCTTTTGGCTATAGATAATTAAAAATATTCAGTGTCTAACTTGATTTCTGATGAAGTTCAGAGAAAAGATTCTGAAGTTATAATATGGCAGGACATTACCATTTCATTCATAGCTACACACACATTCACTGCACAAGTTCCTAGCTTCCTATACACAGTCAGTTCTCTGCCAAGGGCATGGAAGAGAAAGGCCGACAGGATGTTGTGAAGGGCTTATAGTGTTCTTTTCGGCTGACAGGCAGATTTACAACAGGAGAATTAATGTACGACTTGTAGAAGAGAGGCCACGCTGTGGTGCTAATGCACGATTTGGCAGCACATCAGCATCTATATCTTCTTCATTTTCGTGAAGCATAGGGCGGAAACAGCATGTTGCTTATACCAGCGAATCTCCAAGGTAAGTAAGTTGCCAATCCCTGTGTCCTTCCAAAAGGCATTCTTCTACCGAGCCCTCAGAGATTTGGAGCTTGCCTGCACAGGACTTATGCCGAATAATAGTTCATTCTTCTGTCTGAGAAACTTGGAGAAGATCTGATGTCTGAAGTAAGATTTGAACACCAAAAGGGAGAGCACTTTTAAGAAGAAGATTTCACTGGCTGGCTATAGAGACAGGTAGATGGTTTAGAGCGCTTCCTGCTCTTGCAGATGACCTGAGTTCCTTTCCTAGCACCCAAATTAGGTAAATTACATCTGCCTGTAACTCAAGCTCCTTGGGGATGCCTCTGACCTCCGCAGAAACCTGCCTCATGTGCAGATACCCATACATAAATACATAATTAAAAACAAGATAAACCTCTTAAAAAGTAGAATCTGTTGTAGGGAATTCTGCACTAGAGAAGGATACGTAGGCAATACAAAAGATCATGGTTACATATCAGGATACACAACCTTCTCAGTTTCTCATCCTATACAGCAAACAACGGTGGGAAGATGTGGGCTTCTTGAAAATAAAGCAGATGTTGCAAGTGAGAAAGGATGGCTGAGATGACATCCTGAGATCAGAATTGTACAAAGCCATCTACTTTGGACCAAGAATTTGTTTATTGGCTTATTATACCAAGAAACAATGGAAATATGTTTGTATGTTTACCTTTCCATGTTCATGTGTGCAAATGAGTGTGTATCTGAGTATTTGATTGAAAGTCAGATGTCAGCCATGAGTTGACCTGAAGCTTTCTACTTTGTTTTGGTAGACTTTGTTCACTTGCCTTTTCTTTGTTGTATTTTTCACTGGGGTTGGGGCTCTCTAATTCAACCAGGTTGAACCAGGAAGCTCCAAGGATCTTTTTGTCTCATGTCTCCAGTGCTAAGATTACAAAAATGCACTATCACACTAGTTTTCTTTGTAGTGAGGAGCGGTGGGCTGTGTTCTGCCCAGCTCCCAGCCGCCTGGCTAGCTTATGCTCTGAAATAATTACACGGAAACTGTATTCTTTTAAACACTGCCTGGCCCATTAGTTCCAGCCTCTTAATGGCTAATTCTCACATCTTGCTTTAACCCATATTTAATAATCTGTGTAGCACCTCGAGGGGTGTCTTACCAGGAAAGATCTTAACCTGCGTCTGTGTTGGTTGGGAGAATCATGGTGACTGCCTGACTTGGGTTCTTTCTCCCAGCATTCTGTTCTGTCTACTCCACCTATCTAAGCTTCTGTCCTATCAAAAGGGCTAAGGAAGTTTCTTTATTAACCAATGAAATCAACACAAAAAAGATGACTCTCCTCCATCATTTCTTTTTTCCTCTGATAATTCTAGAGATCTAATTCAGGCTCTCATGCATGTGTGACAAACTATTTACTGACTGAGCTATTCCAAAGCTCTTGTATCCATACATTTTATAGAAGAATAATTAGATGATCAAATGTATAGACTTAGACAAGTCATGTACAAGTCATGCTGGCCCCAGTGTGTATAATCAACAGCATTAGAATCAAGGCTTTAGCAAGAACATCAGAAACCTCTGGTGCAAATCCCTGAGTGCTAGACATTAAGTAAGGTGATCCAAGGGACAGATGGACACTCTCAGTAGATTTGGTGAACTCATGTTTGGTAAATTGGTACCACATTGTCAGGTCTAAAAATGAGACTACCAGGGAGGAAAGAGAAAAGCATGAACTAAATATAAAAATATTACACAAAGAAAGAATTGATAACTACCAAAGCATGATGGTCTTTGAGTTTAAATGGCATTATTATAGGCCATGTTTTCTTTTTCCAAACTTTTTCTCTAAAGAGTAACATTCATGGAAGCAAGTTTGTAAGTAGACTGGGAATATAACAGGCAAAAGGTTATAACTCAAGCTAATGCATCTAAAGAAAAATAATACATTATCTTGGTGATTAAATAACACCAATTGTCATATGCTGATAATGTTGACCATGATAAAAAAGACAGAAGAGGGAGTGGAGGAGGTCGGCTCACTTCATTGTGCCCTATGTAAGAACTATTGCTGGGTGCCTACCATAGACAGTGTGGTAGCTACTGTTTACATTGCCATGGCCACGACACCTGACAACAGGAACTAATGTAGAATTGTCTGAGCAAATGGTAGATCAGAGATTTAAGTCAGTCATACTGCAAAGCATGAGAGTGGGGAAGCCTCATCTACAATGGTGGGAGCGTATCTCAGAGCTCACACCCAGAGATCACACGCCAGCACTGGAAAGGCATGCAACCTTCTAAAGCTGTCCACAAGTGATGCACTCCTGATTGCTAGGGCTCATTTCTGAGAAGCTCTACAATGTTCCAGGACAGGGAAACTATTGAATCTACTGAGAGCTTACACTTGAGCCTATGGGAGACATTTTACATCCAAACCAGAACACTTATTGGGACGAATTGGAGATCTCAACCAACTAGCACATGGAATTAAAAGTCAACAGGCCACAATTTTAAACCTCAGGTAAACTTTAAAGCTGTTTCTCCTTTGAAAGGGTAGGAAAAGGACTGTTTAAGGTGAATACATTGTGTGTTCACAGCATTATTGAATCAAGTATGCATAAGCTTTTAAGCATGAATGTCACCTCCAAGGGTCATTCTTTTAAGTGATAAAGATACAAGTAAAAACAAAAGAACTGTTCATTCTCATTCTGTTTCCTAAAATGTCATTTAGTCACCCTCTTCTGGAGTAGCTGTTTTTACAACTTACAATTCATTAAGGAAGTCACGTTGGTACTGATGATTCTGCATTGATTCCTTTTCCCCAAATGATCTTGTTTACCTGAGTCAACACGGGGATCATGTTTTCTGTGAGGTTGATAAGGGGCTATGGTTGAGGTGTTCTGATTCTCTTATTTGTCATTTGCTTGCTTTTTATAAAAGCTCACACTGTGAAGACAGTAGCCTCACAGTAGAAGCCTGTGTGTCATCTAAAGACCAGTCTTGATGGCTTCCATTTAGATATCAGTGGCATGGGCTTTGGTACAAACTATTCTAATTCAGGTAGTGTGCTTCAGGAAAGAATCCATCCCTTATTCTAGTAGCATGTATTTTGGTTTAAACTACTCCGATTTCAAGTAGTATTCTTCAGATATGAATTCATTTCTGACTCCAACGAGAGGGCTTGGGAAACTGAACTAACTTTAAACTCCAAATATCCCTGTGTATCGTAACTGTCTGAGGGACAACTTCAGGAATACGAGATAAACCAACTAAAATATGTGCCAAAGAATTGATACAACCTTCCTGAAGAGACCCACTCTACTGTTTAACTTGTAGTTAGACTAGTGTTAGCCTGCAACTCAAGGGAGCCTAAATATGGGATCTGAGAACAAAATCAACATCACAGAAGGCAGAGGCACGAGATGGAGGAAGGGAAAAGTCTATGGTCATCATGTGGATGGTGAAATAAAACCACCATTTTCCAGCTCCATGCTTATGTTTTTATTATGTGATCATGTAAATTGGCCATTTTCCTTAATGTAGTCTGTGCTGGAGGAGTCTGCCACACTCTGAAGAAAAATGACAATGACATCCTAGTCAGAAAGTCTTCCCTTCTCTCATTCCCCAGAGTACAAGGTAGAATGTTAAGTGGAGGTAATTAGAAAAAAATGCTAGACTGAACACAAATATCATAACATAGTTTCTGTGTTAAATGCAAGTCACACTGGTCCAGTTTAACTTTCGTCAGAAGACCAGAGATTTGAAAATATCCCATAATTGATTGGGTACTTCTGACAAGAGTCTGATAAGATATTGCACATTCTTCTACGATCGTTCTCAGTCTTGGATACTTATCAGGCACTCCGGGGTAGTTTTGGAAAAGTATTTCTATCTGGGTCCTAAAGCCAGAAATTCTGTTTTAATTACTTGATGTAGGGCATGGGCACTGAATAGAAAATAAAAAAGGCAAAGGCTGCCAGGGTTATTTCAATTGTTAGCTAAGGGTCATAAACAGTACTTCAAAGAAATGACTGTGTAATAAGGCAAAGCTGTAGATAAGAAGCACATAATGATTACCCTTGTCCTGAAAATCAGGCATCCGGGACATTTTATAAATCACCAAAAAGCAATTTATTTGTGTTGCCACCAACCATGCTCCATTGAAACACATGGAAAAAGTGTATCCAGGAGGCAGGATTAGCAGGAAGGGGTAACAACAATCCAAAGGTCAAATTCAATATCCCACAGGAAAAATTGCACAAGCCTGACTGACCTTTCAAAGAAGCAGTTAATGAAACACACTGAAGAGTTTGCTCTGTATTGATGGAGCAAGTTTCTGAAAACCAGTGGAAATCTTTTGTCTGTAACTATCACACAGAAAGATCATTTAGACAGAGTGTCTATCAACACGCTTGCCCTGTGTATAAGGTGGTATATTCCCAAACTAGATCTTGGTCAGTGCTGGAGAAGTGCTCAGATAAACTCATTACGAAGCTGTGAGTTTTAGCAAAAATTTGATTCAATCTAGTTGAGCACCAGACGTTGCCTGTTGGCTCAACCACATCCTATATGCATGGTCTTTTAAATTACATGATGCAGAACAGTCTAGAAGAAGAATATGACACAGATGATTCTAATAGATGTGAAATGAATAATTATTTTTTGTTTGTGTACTCTTGGTACTACACAGTAATGGCAAGAGGAAACCCACTTGTTATTCCTTTGGGAAAAGTACCTCGCTAAGAAGCTATCTTACAAAACAGCATAACATCTAGCTTACTGTACTATATTTCTTTATTAGTTAATGTATTTATATTGGGATGTGTTGTTAATTATGTTGTCAATTATAGGAAAAATGTTGATGTGAATAAGAGTACACATTTCTAGAATTTTGGTATGTTTGTTTAGCTTGCTTACATTAAATAATAACAACCACTACTGTAAACTAAATCAGTGCCGCATACACATGTTACACGAGCTTACATGGGGTTAAGTTTGTTCCACGATTTAGCAAAGGATGTGAAGACTATTACCTTCTATTAAAGTATTCATTTAGTTAGAGATATTCTATCCGAAATAAAAATTTAAAATATTTCTCATGAAAAAAGATAGTAAAGGGAAGGACTCCTACCGTGGCTAGTATAATGCTCTAATCATTAGAATCTAATGAGATGCTATCAGTGGGTTGCAGAGAGTTGTCAATAACCTTAGCTTTGAATGAAAACACTTTCTGATGACATCAGGTCTGAAAACGTCTAGAAACCAGTTTCTTAGAAAGCCTGCCAATTGAATTACCTGATTATTCTCTGGAAGAGCATCATTTCAAGTAACCCAGTCTGTTCTTCCTCATTTCTAGTTTTCTCCATATTATGAGTCTTTCCTGGAATGCTGTTCAGGATCTATTTTTTGTATGTAAAATATGTCTATACACTGTTTAAAATCATGAGAAGATTTATTTCCTTTATTGAACATTTTTGGATTTATGTTATCCTTGGACTTTTCTTTCATTATAGTTAATTTTGGGAATTCCATATTAGACCTGTGTTTACATCTTTTCAATCCCCTCACTCTCTTAGAGACAACTCCTCTGATGTCCCATTCCCCCCATCTCAGCAGTATTCTTCTATAATTATTACATTCATATGCATATATGTGTGTAACCCACTGAGTCCATTTAATGTTGCTTTAATGGACACATTTTAAAGGACTAACTACTTGGGATTGGACAACCTATCAGGGAACTTATGACTGGAGAAGAATAGTTCTCCTTTTCTTTTCAGCCACTGGTAGCCTGCAGCTCTCTGTTCTTGAGTGTAGAGACTTTGCTATTTGTCATAAGGCTTCACTGGTTAGTTACTAATAATGGTATTTGAGCAATCAGAGTCTTAATAGCATAAACAAGGGACTTAAGTGTGGAGGTTTTCAAAACTATTAAATTTGATGTTAATCAATTATAGGAAACTGTAGTTTTTAGTTATTCAATTGTTTCTTCTGTATTCAGTCACTTTTAAAATCATTTAATCATTATAATTTAATCCAAAGGGTTTGCCATTTTGAACTCAATATTTTTCACATAGGTAAAAATGTTGAACATTCACAGGCAATAATGATTCAAAAAACATTTTAGGTATATATCTTCCCCCAAAGTATACTGGTCTGTTGCAAACTGTTTTGAATTTTGTATTAATAATACAGTGTCATCTCGTTAATTATAAATGCACAACCATTTGGTCGTGAAAAGAAAAGAAGGTGTAAGGAACAAATAAAGTGTTCACTGATGAAGCAATGTCTTCGAGAGCAGCCTCTATTTGTCTGGTCTGCTATGTAACTTTAATAACCAGCAGCTTATGGTCTGGAGTGCTGCTAGGCAAGAGTTCTTTCTCTTTTCAATGTTTGCCTTCCTTTTCATTGTTGCATTAAGGGTATCTGCAATCTTTAACATACACACACACACACACACACACACACACACACACTGCCCCCCCCTCCGCCCACTGTAACAAAAGCTCTCTCTTTAGGATACCATATGGTAAGGGCTTTGCACCTGAAACCCAAACAAAGCCAACAGCAATAGATTCAGTGTTTGTCGTTGGCTGTTGCCTGAGAATTTGAGCTGCCATCAATTATGCTTTTGAGCCTGGACTGGATTCAATGAAAGCCTGTAAGCTGGCACTTCAGAAGAATGAATTAAACTATGCCCGTGTTTCCTTATCACTGTGTGTACCAGCCAAACTGTGCATGGGTTTGAAATTTTAATTAGAGGAACTAAGTGGCCTTCTTTCCAAGTTTGTGTAGGCTAGGTAAACATAATGTGTATGATTTTCTACATATATTGCTTGAATAGGTCTAACAGCTTTGACAGAGATCCATGCCATATGATGGTTGATAAGCTAATTTGTAAAGGAACTATTAAAGCTTAGTCATTTAAATTATAAATATTTGTGTTTCTCAGTTTGCCTTACTACATCAAGTGTCCCGTATGATGGAACACACTGAGTACATCTTGCAGATTCAGCAATCGTATGTTATTAGATGCGCATGCACAGCAGCTGATTTAGAATATGTAGTCCATGATTGGGGATTTTAAGGAAAGCTGCGTGCAATCAGGTGGTCCTGGTAGTTTTCTGCAGTATCTGTCAGTCGTAAATCTGCATAAGCAATTGATTAATAATGGTTTAATGATGATGCATGACATGTCCATAAGTCGGAACCCATTGTCCTACAAAATTACAAAATGCCAGTTCCTTATTTTATCATGAGTAATTAAAAACAGACTCAATTCCTATGCTGCAAGGTTTTCCTGTTCTTTGATAAATGAAAATTGTGTTTAGATGTGCATTCTATAAATAGTTTATATGATTAAATGTTTCATGCGTTTTCTCCAACTGTCTCAGTACAAACTAATAAATGCTTATTGCTTGATGACATGATTCATAGTGAAAGAATTCATAGAAAACTGCAAGCTGTTCTGAATGCAGCCCATTCCATATGGAGGCTCAAGGACCAGAGATCTTTGCTTGCTAAGTATTTAAATAAGGTAAGGACAGGTTACTCAGCTCTGTATGTTTCACAGATGCAGAACTTCTCCTGTGACCCCCAGAGTCCTACCTCTTACCACAGAGATCATTTTACCTGACTAAAGTTAGCAGTGTCCCGGGGGGGGGTGTTTTAGACCAATCTGTTGGAAGAGAAGTACCCTGGCTTGACAAGATAGACTGTTAGCATCCCTTTACACATTTGCATTTGACAATATCATGTGGCTTGTCAGAGAAACTCCATAATGAGAACATTTATACCATCAAAACCTATATCCCTGTCACAGAATGATGGCTTTCTTTTTCTAACTGAAATCTTCTCAGGAATAAACACGGATTGTGATTACCCATTCTGAGCCTCTGATCCCACTCTATAATATTGTATGGTTATGTTTTAAGTATCAATACATTAAAAGCAGAAAGAAGGAAACAAAGAGAAACCACTTTTGAGGACCTATCTTACAGAACCAAATATAGAGGTTGCTGAGGATGCCTCCATGAAGATCACCATGACAGCATTGTTTGGACAGCAATTCTAGAAATATTATGAGTTTTCATCTGCAAGGGGTGACTAATCATAGTTTTAAATATTCTTATGTGAAATATCATTTAATTATGTAAAGTAGTGAATTAGATACAGTTCATTGTTTTATACATATAACACCCATGTGTCACAAATTCAACGAGCATAATTCTGGAAAATATGTATTTGACAATAACATCTCTACAAAATAAATGAGCTTAAAGACACAAAAAAGCAGGTTCAAAAAAAATCATTGTGTGTTTAACTGACTAACCAAATTCATCTGCATTCTGTATTCCCTCTATAATATATGTAAGAGGTCCGGTTGCTGCTCGAAGGCTGACTTTCAAGAGGAATTCTACCCAACTAAGTGTCTATCACTATTCACTCCCACATTAAGTTGTTTCGTTGTTAAGTGCCTTTGCAGGGTTTTATTTCTGCAACAGTGACATGTAATAAAAGTAAAAACGTGTGGTAAATAGTTGAGATCAGAAAAGGTGCTATCACTTATATTGAAACCAAAATTTGAAACATTGGAGACACCACGAAGCTGAGGGCCATAAGCATAGATGTGAAGCTTGGATGTGGGCAGAAAAGTTATGACAAGAGCAGATTAGTCAGTCTGAACGAGCACAGAATCGCAACTCTTCACAAACAGTATCATAGTTGGTTCTGCTCTAGGAAAACCAAGCAAAACTGATTTCCAGTTTGATTCCTCCAATCCCATGTCTAAAGTGTGTGGTGTGTTCAGCAATAGGCTCTTACCATCAAGCTCTGGGAAGCAGTCAGGGACAACAATAATCACCTATATTGTTTTGGGAGTCTCTTGAGCTCCCTGGGTCAACAACTCAATGCATGTCATTGGAGTTTTTGTTATATGATCTACAGATCTTAGGGGGTGCAATATCACCCCAAGTACTACAACTTTATTAAACTATCTCTGCATGTATGAACATATACTCATATATATTACATATGCATTTCTAAGTAAACACAAAACGAGGTTTCCTTAAGGGGTTTTAGTATCCTTGGTGTCATTTATCTCTTCACTCTGCTCCGTCTGTAGGGATCTTCCCAAGATTGACCTCAGTTTAAGTCCCACCCCTGTTTGCACATTTCCCCTTCATAGTTCCTGTTCCCCATTATCCCCCTCTCTAGAGCTCACTCCCCTTTGGTCCCTTTCAATTTTCCTGGTTTCCACAGTTACATCTGGTAATATATGTGAAAATGTCATGATAAACCCATTATAATGTGTATGTGCTAATAATTGACTAAATATTGTAACTGTGGTTCTTGCTTAATACCTGTTTTGTTGTATGTACTTTTGACATGCTAAAGTTAAAACCTTCCTTTTCATTTAGATAGAAAGGGGGAAATGATGTGGTATGCTCCTCTGTATGCTGTGAATGTTTTATTATCTTTGGTTAATAAAGTAGGTGCTTTGGCCTTTGGCAGGGCAGAATATAGTAAGACAGGAAATCCAAGCAGAGTTAGAAGAGGAAAGAAGGTGAAGTCAGGAAGACGCCATGCAGCTGCCAAAGGAGAAAGACACCAGAGCCTTTCAGGTGAACCATGAGCCTCGTGGTTAAATATAAAATTGTAGGTAAGGGTTAATTTAACATGTAAGAACTAGTTAATAAGAAGCCTGAGCAAATAGTCCAAAGAGTACACAATAATATCAAGCCTTAGAATGGTTATTTCATAAGCGGCTTCAGGAGCTAGTGAGAGTGACCCTGTGGGTGGAGAGAAACTGGTCCATGGGAACCAGCGGAACGTAAAGTATTTGTAGCTACATAAGCTAGAAAACGTAAAATTATATGACTTACTTCATCTAAGGTTTTGAAGTTTTAAAACAGTTTCTTTTTCATAGTGTTTTTGAGGAAGAATACAACACCACTGATAAGCCACCTAACCTTGTGGATGAGAGAAAAAATGTATAAAATTTCCTAAGGACAGAAATTAAACAGAATGGCTTTTAAAAACGGAGACTTAAAGCAGAATGCACGCTCATTCTGTGCTGTGACATTAATGGGCAAAAAGGAGAAAATGACAGTGTCAAATTGCTGAATTAGAATCACGAGCTAAATAAAATAGTCTGCACGTGGCTTTCATTTTCACATCAAAACTAAATCAAAGGCCTGAGTCATTTAGCCAAAAATTACCTGAACGTTGAAAGGAAATGCTGTGGCTGGGAAATCATGCCTGTGACATTTGTTTCCTTAATTTCTTCCTCAGTAGAATACTAAAATAATTTAAATACAGTTTTAGTCACAGCAGAAACTTATTTTAATGTGATTTTATCACAGCCAAACTTCTGCCAGGTTTAAATTTCAAGTTCGATATTTCCTTCTGTATAGCCTCTTAATTGTTTTTCTGATATTTTTAAAAGACATATTTAGCTCAGTGGTTATGTGCATGCCTTTATCCCCAGCACTTGGGAGTAGAGGCAGGTGGATCTCTGTGAGTTCAAGGTCAGCAAGTTCCAGGACAGGCTCCAAAAGGAATAGGGAAACCCTTTCTATTTAAAATGTTAAACTATGCCAATTTAGGTAAACAAATATAGCTTTGTCCTAGGATCTGGAACATCCCTCTGATTAGGTTTCAACAAGTTCATAGTTCAAAAATGAGTTCTATCCTGTGGAATGGTCACTATAGCTATCAGAGCTATTCATTAACCATGCACCGACAGTGCTACTATTGTACACATTGAACATACCTTATCTAAAGTTGCTCTCATAGTTTATAGGATCAAATATGGGTAATGCCATTTCTGTCTTTTCTCCTTCAGCAGCCTGCATATTACTATCCCAAACATGAATGCTAACTGACAGATAATAAGACTCCACACCAGCTCCAACTTGATTTCTCTGTATCATGCAGTCAAGACGTGTAATGATGTTTTTAGAAATAGGGTTTTAAAATCCAGTTCTGTTGGATAACCAAGAGGATGGCAGAATCCAGTATTGTTTGTGGAGTCACAACGGTTTACCTGACCAACAACTTATAAACAAGTATTCCATTCCTGGTACTTGGGTATTGTTTAACAACCCACAGCTTCCAGTAGAAACTTTTGCCATTCTGGCAAAGGTTTAATGATTTTTATAAATTACACTTTTAATTGGGTTTTAAAATTACAGATTCCCTTCTGTATTTTTAACGTGCCACCAACTGTGTTAACTCTATCCAGCACAGGCTTCTCTCCTCTATCTCCCATCTTCTACTCTGTTTAAATCTTTCTACCCCCAGCATTTCCTACCCTGTATTTATTCATATCGCCTATGTTCTTGCACTCTACATATTTTAAGAAATTCCTTTCATAACGGACCCTTTCTAGTTTCTTGGTTTCTACTTGGTTCAAGTTGAACATACTGAACTAAATATTCAAGGTTTGGGTCCACATTTGAGGGAGACTATGTAGTGGTATCCTCTTTCCCACCCCTGACTGTGTTAGCTCCCTCATATTTTTGGCAGTATCTTCCATGTACCTCTATTTTTCATGTTTATTCTCATGGGGATAGAATTCTTTTTTATTATATGTACCATGCTTCATTATTCACCATTACTCCATGATCATCTAGGATGCTTCCATATTTTAGCTCTTGTTAAGAAATGTAGAGTCTCATGACTGCATAAGGAGCTAAAATAAGTGACTAACGAGGTTAAGACATTTATACCTCCACTGTAAAGATAAGAGGACATTGAAGAAATAGGTATAAAGAATCTAAGACTCCATTTGTAGGGGAAAGGCTATGGAATATCAGGCTTGGGAATAAGACTCAGCCATTGCAATCACAAACTCATAAGAGTTTCAGATTCTTATACTGGGTCTTCCCAAGAACAGGTTTATCAACAGCACACATGGTTGGAGCAGGAACTCAGGAGACCTCACCCGTCACTGATGAATTATTCCTTACTGATAAATTCAGGTAGAGATGGAGTTACACTCATCAATTACATACCCATCATTAACTCAGGCTCTGATGGAAAGTTCCAACCCAGCGGTCACATGCATAGCCCTGATTAAACCATACAGGTCACAAGACAAACCAGAAATCATGAATCTGGCAAAGGGATTGGCAGGGATTGAAGGTGTGACTGGAGGGACAGAGAGATAGGACAGAGTGTGTGAGGGGAGAGTAACCAGTGTATGTTTTATACATGTATAAAATTGTCAAAGAATAAACTAACATATAAACTGGGAAGCAGAGAAAGAAGTGTGCAGTTTTGTTCTTAACCTCTGTAACTCTAAAAGAGCATAGAACAAAATTATTTATTTATAATAAAATTAATATTTTATACCTCCTGTATGATTGCAAACTTACAGAAAGAAAAGGATTCACAAATCACGAAAAAGGGGCAGTAAAATGACTAAGTGGGTAAAAACTTGCTGCCAGTCTTGAGGATGAGTTTGCTTCCTGGGACCCACATGGTATAAGGAGATAAGGACTCAGAAAGTTATCTTCTGACTTTCACATGTGGGCCATGGCAGACAGACAGACAGACACACATAAATAGATAAACATAAAATAACATTTTCAGAAAACAGCTATATAAAGACCTCACATTCTCTATTTTTTTGAGAAAAGGAAAAAAAAATGTTTCCCCCTCCTCCCAGCCTCCCATTTCCCTCCCCCTCCTCCCACCCTTCTCCCACCCTCCCACCCTTCTCCCCCTCCTCCACTCCTCTCCCCCTCCCTCTCCAGTCCAAAGAGCAGTCAGGGTTCCCTGCCCTGTGGAAAGTCCAAGGTCCTCCCCCCCTCCATCCAGGTCTAGGAAGGTGAATATCCAAACTGGCTAGGCTCCCACAAAGCCAGAACATGAAGTAGGATCAAAACCCCGTGCCATTGTCCTTGGCTTCTCATCAGCCCTCATTGTTCACCATGTTCAGAGAGTCCGGTTTTATCCCATGCTTTTTCAGTCATAGTCCAGCTGGCCTTGGTGAGCTCCCAATAGATCAGCCCCACTGTCTCAGTGGGTGAGTGCACCCCTCGTGGTCCTGACTTCCTTGCTCATCTTTTCCCTTCTTCCGCTCCTCATTGGGACCTTGGGAGCTCAGTTCAGTGCTCCAGTGTGGGTCTCTGTCTCTATCTCCATCCATCACCAGATGAAGGTTCTATGGTGATATGCAAGATATTCGTCAGTATTGCTATAGGATAGGGTCGTTTCAGGTTCCCTATCCTCATCTGCCCAAGGAACTAACTGGGGACCTCGGCTTGGGCTCCTGGGAGCCACTCTAGGTTCAAGTCTCTTGCCAGCCCTAAGGTGGCTCCCTTAACTAAGAACTGTGCTTCCGTGCTCCCCTATCCAGCCTTCCTTTATCCCAATCATCCTGTTTCCCCAAGTTCCCCCCATTGGTGGTATAGTGGTGAGCATAGCTGCTTTCCTCACATGCTCTTTAAATAAGTTTAGAAAATTTAAAGATTTAATAGAACTCGTCGACACACTGTTCTTTGTCTATCATCTATTATCTATATGTCAACTATCTACCATCGATATATCATCTATCATCTATCTATTATCTATGTCAACTATCTACCATCGATATATCATCTATCATCTATCTATTATCTATGTCAACTATCTACCATCGATATATCATCTATCATCTATCTATTATCTATGTCAACTATCTACCATCGATATATCCACTATCATCTATCTATTATCTATCTGTCAACTATCTACCACATATATATCATCTATCATCTATCCATTATCTATATGTCAACTATCTACCATCTATAAGTCATCTATCAGCTATTGATATCTATATCTATCATCTGTCATATTTCCACTTACAATATCTCTATGTCTTTCATATGTTTACTACATAATTTATTCTCAAATCATTAGTGATCAAATAGCAGGCTTTTTGTAATATTGCAATCCTTGTACCCTAAGAGCACTCGCTATTACATAACCAAAGAGTTGTATCTTTTCTTTCTTCCAATTGCCTGCAGATCTGGATGTAGAACTCTAAACATCTTCACAGCCATGTCTACCTCCATGCCTCCATACTCCATGCCATGAGATAGACTAAATCTTTGAAATTATAAATAAGACATAATTGAATGCTTCCTTTCGTAAGAGCTGCTTTGGTCATGGGATCTCTACACTGGGACAGAGCACTGACTAAGACAGTCGTCTTTTTAAAAATATTTCTCTTCAGCTCTTGATATGACTTGAGATACTTTGTTGTTTTTTGTTTTCAAGTCCTCTTTTTTCCTCTGAGAATATCATTTTAACATCATGAAAAAAAGAATTAATTACATTTTAAAATTTAAAGAAATAATGATTTCAACAAAATTATAGATAATTCTAGCAGTCAAATAGAAATCTCAAAAATATGAAAATTTTCCAACTGAAAGTGCAAAATGTACTGAATTTGTCTAAAATCATATTGAAGACACCAAAAGAAAGAGTAAATGAGCTATATCTATGGAATATATGATCTAAATCAGAAAATGGAAAATTTCTTGAAAACATAAAGTCAGAAAGATACAAAACTTAGCAGAGCTTCTAATATTTGTTCCACAGTATCAAATAAGCTAATATATCTTTAGCTGGAACTACAGAGGAGATACATGGAAAGCACTTGGTGGGAGGAGATCATCCCTACAATTTCAGGGTTTTCTGGAACCCATGCTTGTAGGTTAGGAAACAAAGCAGCAAATATATAAAGCAATAGTTGGCACATGGCTTTAAAGATATATAAAAGCAATGGTAAGGGAAAAAGTCTTGGCAGCCAGCATTTCAACTATATGAGCAAGAATAATGGCATACATTTTTATTATCTAAAGGAACAAACTAAAAAGGTAACAGATAACCTTTCAAACATAAAAGTAAAAGAAATCTTTAAAGTCACAACCCTATATGCAAAAGATACTCTTTAAAATAAAGTTGGATTGGTCTGCAAATGGAAAGAACAGCCAGGTAGATAAGCAAGGAAATGGTAAAGTTTGAAGGCACTCTAAATTTTAAATCAGACATAAGAATTCACCTTTTCATGTACTCTGGAAAGGACCATATTAAAGTCTGTAGACTAAGTCTGCAGCATTCAACCTAGATATGAAACATGTGGAAATCAACTAAAATGTATGAGACTAGGTTTGGAGGAGGAAAAGTTACTACTGGCCCAAAAGAGTAAAAATTCTTATAATTAAATCTGTGCTAATTATTTCACCGGACTTGGTAACCTAGAACGATAGGCACCCTGGATAGAAACATGCAAATGTCAAAAAAATAAAATCGAGAATATTTTATGTTCTAGTCCCAAAATTTATAAGTAAAGAGGTTGAAATTATTCCCACAAATTAAAGTCCCAGGCCACATGGCTTCATCTCCCATGTGCATCTTTGTGTATATGTATGTCTGTGTGGAGTCTGGAGGTCGGCCTTGTGTATCCTTCCTCCAAAACTGTCCACCTTACTGTTTGAGACAGACTTTCTCATGGAGACTGGGGAGCTCTCTGATTTGACAAGAATGGCCATCCATCAGTCTCCAGAGATCCCACCTCCTCTGCCTTCCTGCACTGGCATCTCCCTGCATTGCCTTCCCTACAATTGCACTCTTTGCCTGGTTCTTTGTTTCCATGGATTTGCTTGGAAAGAAAGCCCTTTCAAACTACAGCCTGTATGTGAAAACAAAAAACACTTTACCAACAGCGATGGAAACCATTGTATTAATAAACATCCTAAGATCAGGAACACTAAAATGTGATTCTCTCCATTTTTGTTGAGTATTGTCCTATTTTATTGAAGGTCCTGGCTTGTGACCATTAAGCAGTAAGGAATAAAAAGCATTTTCAGTTAGGCAACCAAACAATGCATATGACATGATCTTTATAGAGAAAATTCTAAGGCGTATAGGAACATACATACATAAACTCATACAACACACAAATTAGGATGATTGAATGAGTTTATTTCCTGTAGTAAATACAACCAGTAAACCCATATTAGTACTACTCTATATACTCCAGTAAACAATGTGAAAATGAAGTTTAAGACAGAGTTTTGCTGACAAGAGCATGAAGAGATAGGACACATAGGAATAAACTTAATGAATAAAGTAAAAATCCATATACTGAAAATAAAAACATTTATTTGATCATAAGCTTAAAATTTGAATCTAAGTCCATACATTTCTATATGAGTTTGAAGTATTAGTTTTCTTCTCTAAGAAAATCTAAATGTTTATTCACTACACAAAAATTATCAGAGAACAAAATAATTACCTTAAGCATAAATATTAGTTTAAATTAAACTTCTGACAAATCTTTAAATTAATAAGCAGGTACGGCTGAGAGAGAATATTGCAAAACCATGTATCTGCTCAAGGGAGTGAATCCAAAAATACATAATTACTGCAATTAAGAAGACAATAAATCAATTTATAAAACAGACAAAACCTTAAATAATGATTTTCAAAAGATATTTATAACTGTCCAATAAGCACACGGCCAGGTAATTAATACAGTTAACAGGAAGTTGAGAAAAAAAATGAAGTGTCAGCAGTCTTATTAGAGGAATAAAAGTAAAAATACCAAGAGCACCCCAATATTGGGGAGATTTCTCAGCAGTTTAGACTGGCAGGGATGTAAGGCAATATGTGGCTTTGTAAATGGTTAAGCATTTCTGTTGTGTGATGAAGCCATACAGATGCTCACTTGTGAAAGAGAAATTGCAATCCTCAGTCTTTAATCAAGAGGAATGAAATAACATGTCTGCAAAACCTTTATGCGAGATTGTTCACAGCAGCTGTATTCAAGAGAGTCAGAAACTGGAAACGCCCCAAGTATCCATCAATATAAGAATAGATAAACAAATTGCTGTATAACCATTCAAGGGAATAATACCCAGCAACTAGTAGAACTCAAGTTTAGATACAAAAATATCTTCAATGGATCTTTAGATTATTGTGTTGAACAAAATAGGCTAGGCACAAAGTGGTTTGCATCATATTTATATAACATTTCATAACTGACAGAATAATGTGATGAATACATGAGCACAGACACATCCACAAACACATGTGCACACAATTGCTAGCACATGTTGCACACACATATATGTACACAGTTGTGCATATGCATATATACATATATATGTATATATATACCCATACACTTTCTCTCCTCTCTCTCTCTCTCTCTCTCTCTCTCTCTCTCTCTCTCTCTCTCTCTCTCTCTCTCTCTCTCTCCCTCTCTTTATCTCTGTCTATGTCTGTCTCTTCCATTAGAAGTCTCCTCTAGAATTTTTCACTATGGATCTATATTCTGAGAGATTCCATTAGCACACAGTGATGTGCACTGGGGTCCTAGAACTGTGTTATATATTACAGGTGGCTTTGGAGTTATGTACATATGACAGACATTGAACCAAAAGCTAGGAATAACTGTAGTGGTGGAATGTTGGAAAGAACTTTGTTTCTACATTTTTATCAAGCAGTTGATTGGCTCATGTTGTGTTTCTGGTCTCTACACTATAGAAAGAAGGCAAATCCTTGAAACCTTTCAGCGTTTGTCTTTTATAAGGCTATCTGACTCTTTAATCATATTTTTGAGGTTTGGTAATATAACTAAAGTAGTTGAAATATTTTCAGAAGCTCTTTGGAGTGTACCATCTTTAGGTATTTTATCAGAATTTTTCTGAGGTTCTGTTCATCCCACCACTGTGGTTATATTCCCAAAGGAAGCTGCCATCTTGCAAATCTGGATTCTTATACTTTAGTCATGGAACTGAAACCCAGCCAAAGACAGCAAAAGGAATATTCTCTCGAATTTTAAATCTCTTGTTGTATATATCTTTGGAGTGCATAAAAGTGTGTGTGTGTGTGTGTGTGTGTGTGTGTGTCAGTGTGGGCATACACCTGCTGCAGCTTTTGTGGAACTCAGAGGACCTTTTTCAATAATTTGTGCTCTCTTTCCTTAGTGGGTTCTGGGTATTATGCTGAGGTCACTATGCTTGTGTGGCAAATGATTTTACTCACTGTGATATCTTGTCAGCTCAGGTTTATTAACTTATTTTTAATTTTGAAAACCTGAGAGGCCAAGGAAAAATGAGATCTATTATTCCTTCTGCCCTAGTTTCATTTCTGTTACAAAATACCATGAAAAAAGAACTTAAGGGAAAAAGTATTTATTTCAGCTCACAGTTTCTTTTTAGATGACATTGTTCCCCAGTTCTATTGAGTCAACTATGGCTTTGTCTTTCTTTCTTTCTAGAAATGACAAGTTTATCTTCCAATGTTGCTATGTCAAAATTTCGTGAATAAGTTGTCAGTATCATGTTTGAACTATTGTCTATACCACCCATCACTTCATCTCTATTTCTAAAGACTTCATTTCATATATAAGAGGAAATAGAGAATAGAAGACCTTCATAAAATTAATCAATACTCTAGTTTACATAAACTCAAAATTCTTTAGTAATTTAAAAATGGACTTTAGCTGAAGTTTCAGAAGTCAGAAAAGAATATACAGGGAAACAAAATTTCAAATTTTTATGCAAAATTTTAGTGGAAAATTGTTAAAAATCTATAAGGATCAAAACAAAAAAGGAAAATGATGTGAAAAATAACTAGCATTTTTTGTCAGGGAATCATCTAGTACAGAATAAATAACTAGCATTTTTATGTCAGGGAATCATCTAGTACAGAATAGGAATTAAGATAGTAGAAATTTGAGGATGGTGGAAGTATAGAAAATTTAGCTTTAAACATGGTACTATACTACTTCTCTCTTAACTTGATGTGGTTCTAATTCAAATTCGGAGATAACAAGACCATGATCCATTTGGCTTACTGAGCTGATGCTAATGATGCTGTTTTATTTGCTCCTAGTTGAAACAACTTGACTCCAGGGTGAAATCAAAACTCCAAAGTTAATAAAAGGAACAGAGGTGATGAAATAGAAAAGTCTGATCAGTTTTAGCACGAGTCTTGGAATTTCAGTACTGGGAATGGATTAGAGTTGAGTAGTTGGAATTCCCCTAAAAGAGTTGCTTTGTTCCAAAATATAATACAGAAAATGGGAAGCCTACGTAAAGAGCTTTGAAGAAGTTTGGAGAGTGACAAATGAGAGATAAGAAAGAAAAGAGAGCTGAGGATGAACCAGTGGTTGAATTATGAGGGCATGATTGGCAACCGAAGAGATTTCAGTCTTTGAGAATTTCCACTGCTTTTAGTGATCAGACTACTCTTTATGTTAGTCCTACAAGACCTGGAAGGAGGTGGGAGGTCCTTGGACTTCCCACAGGGCAGGGAACCCTGACTGCTCTTTGGGGTGATGAGGGAGGGGGAGTTGGCTGGGGGAGGGGGAGGGAAATGGGAGGCGGTGGCGGGGAGGAGACAGAAATCTTTAATAAATAAATAAATAAATAGATAGATAAATAGATAAATAAATAAATAAATTCTGTGGGGAAAAAAAATTTGGACTACTGTGACCCAAAGTTTATTAGGCCAAGTTGGTCATTGGGGTATTCTTTGATCTACTACCATTTCTTTTATTAATTTTATTAGTTTCTTTGAATTAAACTAAGCATTCAATGTGAAATCAATTTGGATTTGCAAACTAGAGATGAATAGAAATATAATAAATTTAGGAAAAGCAATGCACATACTGTTAACAACATTGAGTTTGGATTAGAACCAAATCAATTTGAGAAGTGTTCTGGGAAAACAAAGGCCAGGCTTAGAAATTCTCTTGCAGTTGTGCAAGCAGAACAGCTCCCATGCACGGGGTAGCTTGTCATTTCACCTCATTTCAGTTTTTATTTTATTTCTACTGCTAGGGTTATTATATAGTTTTGGTTGTTTTAAGTTATCTAAATTTTGTTAGATTTTTGTAATCCTCTCTTAAAAACTAGTCATTTCTTCTTTTTGGTCATTTTGAAAACGATGAAAGCAAGCCAATCATAAAATGCCTACATTTTTCTAACAGTTACTTAAGGGTAGCACAATACATTTAAAGCAGCATTTATGTACTTCTATTTGTACAAGAAGAAAGAGGATTTTTTTTTCTAGTGTTCCTTAGTGAAGTGCTCTGCTTGCCCTCTCTAAGCATATTGTTTGAGTAAGAGCACAGTTTGTTTCAGAGCAATTTGAAGCAAAGATGAAGCAGGAAAGCAAGTACAGAAGAAGCAACATGCACAGACTGGGGGGGGAGGCACTCTGGGGTGGGGCTTCTCTAAGGCAGTGGATGCGAAGAGCAAATACATGTTTTGCCTGCACTTTGGGTAATTGAATGCAGGTGTGTAATTAAAAATGTGTTTCAATAAAGCTTGTGTGCGAGGTACATCTGATGTAGACTCTTAAAGCTCAGCTTGCAAAGCCTTTTTCCCTTTATGTTGTCTAAGAGAAATAAGTAAACTGAATTTTGTAAACAGTCAAATATGATAACTCAAGACAGAACTGTGCCACTCTGGCTGTTATCTGGTGAAATCTCACAGAAACAGAATATTAGAGATTTTATCAACTTCATCTGATACACCTGTCGTATAATATAACTTACCATTTGAAAGGGTATTAACAATGAACTATGTTATGCTCACAGGGTTACATCACTACCAAATTTAGACTATTTTAAACATCTTTTTATAATTTCATTTTGTTGCTGTTACAAACACTGATCTAAAGTGACTAAGTTTTAGCTTACAGGATACAGTAGATCAATGAAGGTTGTCAGGGTAGGAACTCAAGCAGGAAGCTGAAGTAGGAACTATTGAAAAATGTTGCCTGTGGATAACAGACTCATACTTACCTAGCTTTACAAAGGTCTCCTTTGTAAAGTCATCAATTTATCCCAGAGTTGATCACTGTCATTGGCTGCAAGAGACCCTGTTGGTGGAGTTTTTTGAGGCTCTTTAGTACCTTTGTGATAATCTCAAGGGTGCCCAGAGCTGTGACTTGCATGAGTGGATGCCCAATAAAGGTTACTGCCTGACTGTCAGATAGCCCTGGATGCCCATTTTGAGAGACTTGCAAAGTGTTTTATTGTGTAGCTTCTTCAGTAATGAAAACAGAGCGGAAAGGAAAGTGGCTTTTGCTGTTTCCATTGAGGTTAGCCAGCCTTCAGTTGCTGTAATTAGCCAGGGATCACAACAGGAAAAGGAAAGTAGTGAGTTTGTCCATAATGACAAGTGGGGAAGGTCCAGCACCCATACATCACTCGTGACTGTTATATACAGCCAATGCAGGGCTGGCATGGGGCTCAGTTCTCAGGCTTGCAGGTTGGAAGCCCTAACACTGCATAAACATGGAAGGCTAGTGAAAGCTTGTAATTCCCAGGTGGAAGAAATCTGTAGTTCAAGGCCACCTTTGGCCATAATAAGTTTAAGGTCAGGGTGGGCTACCCTGTCTCAAAAATGGAGATGGATGGCTGGAGAGATGGTTCTGTGGTTAAGAGCACTTATTGTTCTTGTAGAGGACATAGATTGGATTTCTAGATCCTTCATGGTAGTTACAACCTTCTGTAACTTCAGTTCTAGGGAATCCAACCCTGTCTTTCGAGCTCTTGGGGCATCATGCAGGCAAGTAGTACATACCACGTTTTCAGTCAAAATACTCGTACATGTAAGATAAATAAAAACAAATAAATCTATTTTTTGTTACAGAAAAAGTGCCAACCACTTTTCCCAATGCAATGGTATAGAGCTGGGATCATAATTAAAACCAGCATTGAGACAAAATTTGTTTCATGGCCAACATGGGGAAATTAAATATCCTGTATAATCATTTTGTCCTCTGTTATATCCCAAGTAACTATAATTAAGCCATTGTTAAGTATCAGAGACATCAAAGGAAAGAGGAATGATAATGTGGCTGGAAAATGACATGAGGCACACGAATCACAAAATGTAGCAGATAAGGATTAATAGTGTCACCTTCATTTAATTTGATTTTTCATAGACAGAAAACGTGCCTCACCCTCCACACACATCATTTCTTCTAGAAGTTAGCAGTTAGGCTCCAAATTCTGATTGATAAAAGAGCTACATGAACTTTACTCCTTGGATCTGTGTTAAAGTAAGGAAACATTATGCTTTTCATTTCCAAACTGGCTTAACTGTCAAAACACTGTAAAATTGGATGCAGAAAAATTAACACAAATCATGCTTAGGAAAATGGAATAGAAGAAATTGTTCAGATAATTTATTATGTTCATCTCTAAAATAGATTGTTTCTGTGTTATTTTAAAAATAAAGTCTTAGTTAAAAGCCCCATGCTATCAATCTAACGTCTCTGCAGTAAATGAAATATTTGCAATCACTTTGATGGCTATTCTCAGCTTCATCTGGATAGCCTTGGCTATCAAACTGATTGACTTTGGGGGAATGAACAAATGAGTGCAAAGGCTCAGCACTAAGCCACCAAAATAAGTAACTGGGGCAAAACTAAACAAACTACAAGTAATTAGGTCTTTATTTAACTCCCTAAATTAACCTCAGGCCTGCACCATTGAATTCACACCAGCTTTACTTTTCTAATTCTCTTACATTTTTAATTGGCTGTTTAATGTCCCCCTCTAAATAGACTATAATTTCAATGAAGACAAAATTCACAGGACTCTCCTTTTGCTTCCTTCTTTTTTGCTATACATCCACATGTGAAGTATGGAGATTGACTCCAGGCACACAATAAAACTAGAAATGATGGTTGACTGAGTCTATAATACTTTTTCCTGAGTGGAGGAGCCTTTATATCTTAGTGTGGTCATTTAATATGAAGTATAGGTGATGTCCGGGCAGCAGGCAGAGCTCTGGAGTAAGGACCCTTAGTGCACAGGTGTGTTCAATGCCTATATTTTTTAAAATTATCAATAAGTATTGAAAACAGTCAACTGTAAGCTCCAGGGAAGTAGCTAACAGCTGTAAGTAAAATACATTTGATCAATTTACATTGCTAGTTGTTTGACTAAGACCCATTTATTCATTGAACAAACCTACAAACACACACACACACACACAAACACACACACGATATAACTTTTTTAACTATGAGTGTAGTAGAAATTCCCTTTAGTCCACCAGCCAGCTCCCAAATAAAGACACGGAGACTTATTATTTCTGAATGTTTGACTTTAGCCTATCCCACTAACTCTTTTAACTTAATGTAAACTGTTTCTATTCATACATGTTTTGCCTCAGGGCATTTTACTTTTCTTTTATTCTGTATGTCCTACTTTCCTGCTTCCTCCTTGTCTGTCTGTCTGTCTGTCTGACCTCTGGTGCCTCCCCACATCTCTTTTTATTTCTTTCCTGAGGCTAAATTCCTCCTCCTACTTGCTCTTCCTGCCCACAGTCCCACCTATTCCTCCTCCCTCACTATTGGCGGTTCAGCTTTTTCTCAGCCCATTAAGGTGCCCCAGGCATGCGAGGTGTAAGAGCAGCACATCTTTACAAGATTAAACAAATGCAACACATCTTTGTATAGTTAAACAAATATTCCACAGCAATGTATGAATAGAACAGACACGTTGTTCTCATGTAGTATGCTAGATGGTTTTAAATGTTTTCATAATATCTTGGTTATTTCAAAAAAAACCCTGCTATTTTAAAAAATTTATATTATATTTTTATTTATTTATTTGTGTGGGAGCTCACACAGATGTGAGAGTTGTGTGTGTATGTGTGTGTGTGTGTGTGTTGTGCACCTTTGGAAGTTAAAGAAAAAAATTTTAGGAGTATAGTTGATAGCAAGTATCTTTATTGGCTGAAGCAACTTACTAGCCACAGAAATTACTTTTATAGTGTTTTCATTTAGGTGTTTATTACAATATAAAAGAGAATTTATATTTAGCTTACCAATCTTACTAAAAATTTTCAAGTGAGCACTATCTATTAATTATTTTAATTAGGTTAGAAAGTATATTGATGTGGTTTTAAAATGTTTTGTTGACAGTAAAGATTAAAACTCAAAGGCATCATTAACTACTGTTTACATTAATGGCAAGTTAGGTAAGTATGCTATATATATATTAAAAATATTTTCAAATATTTTTATAAATATTTGAAAAAATAGCAACACTTAAAAGGAGACTAATTAATTCTAAAATAGGAAAAAGTAAACATGCTCATTAATTCTAAAATAGGAAAAACAAAAAATGATATTCTCCTACTTTGCAGTAAGTAATATCTTTGCTGTGCAGACAAATATTATATATTATTACTTTAAATAAGGCATTATATCTTAGTGTAAGGATTATCAGAGGTCTGGGAGAAGTAAATAGTCAAACTCAAGTGCCCAAGAACTTGTGGGGAGGTTTTCTTATATGTCCACTAATTGAAAGTGCAGAGCATAGCACTATTAAAATTGTTTGATAGACATAAAAATTTGAAATGAATTCAATTATTGATATTATCACACCAATCCAGTTAACAAAACATTGGTATATAATAATCATAGCATTCCCCCAACTTTAAATTTATGCCACAAATCTCCACAGCATTGCATAGTCCAGGACCAAGCTCAAAACTTCTCAAGGCATAGGCTAGCCAAACACATGCTTCTAAGCCTCATCCTGCCACCTCCTCCATTCAACACTATCAAAGTATCCCGTTACAACCATACTAGTACAGCAGCATGCTGAATTCACAAAACTCCAGCATTCTCATGTATCTCTACTAGATGAAGTTTGTCCATTCTTTTTCTTTAAAAACTGGGTTCAGATAATCAAGAGGAGCTCTGGGGGTGAAATGTTTGCCATGCTTACTGTGGAGACCTAAGTTCAGACCCCCGGCACTCATAGGGAAATAAAAGTGCTTGGTTTTGATAAACACACTTGCAATCCCTGTGCTAGGGAGATAGAACAGGTGATCTGGTGTTTCTGAGGATCAGTGGTCACCAAGTCAAACCAGTACCACGAGTTTCAGATTCAGTGTGAGATTCTGAATCTTAAATAAAGGTGAATGAATAAAGTTATTTAGAAAATCATCCTGATGTCATATCACCCTCTGATCTCTACACATGCCTGCAGAGATGAGCACCCACTCTCACATGCACACATTCAAATGCCATACACCTACATACACAAACACACATACGGAAACACAAAACACAGACCTTCGCTTAAGATGTCAATAATATTTCTAGTTCTCTCAAAGTCAATCTGCTCATTCATTGGTCTGCATTCCCTAGTCTATTTGTATTTTCCAGTTGGATTGATTATAATTATACTTCCTTAAAGATGAATGCTCCTTAGAATCAAACATAGTGCCCATCCGATCTTTCTTTGATCCACATTGGTAATTGTCATCATCTGAACCCTCGGGGGTTCAGAACTTGAAGAGTTTGCCTAAATAATATAGTCAGTTTCCTAAGGTTGATCTCAAGCAACCAAAGAAATAATTATTATTTAATTTTATTGCTTCTAATATTCTGACTGGATTCCAGAGTCTCAGTGTGAACTATAATGGCAAATATTCAATTTCTTCTCAACTTGCTACATCTTACTCTCTTAAAAATACTTTTTGTGTGGTTTTATATGTCTATTTGTGTGTTTGGTTTTTAACATGTGTGTGTGTGTGTGTGTGTGTGTGTGTGTGTGTGTGTGTATGTACCCTTGTGTGTTTATGTGCACCAAGTGCATGCAGATGCCCTGATAATAGAGAGGGATGGATCTTCCATTCCAGGAGGTTGTCACATACCTGACATATCTTCTAGGAACTGAATCTGGTTATTCTCCAAGAGGCTAAGTACTTGCACTTAATTTTTGAACTATTTTTCCAGTCCCTGTTATGTGCTTTTCATGGCAATTTCTCACGTTTCTTCTTGTATTGCTATCCTCCCCTACCCACAACAATTATTTTGATTTTGTTTTCATAATAACAACACATAGGGTTTTATATTAAAACTGTTACTAACCATCTTAAAATATATTAATGAAAAAATTCCTAATGATAATATATTGGACATTTCAGACTTGAAAATATGGGTGAAAAGACAATATAGAAAGATCTTCAGAAGTTAAAGATATGATTAGGATGAAAAAGACATATATTGGACCAATAAAAATCAGGTTCTATGGAAGAAATGAAACAGAAGCTCATGTGTTCTATGTGCTAATGTGAAGGGTAATTTTCTACTTATTTGAGTTGGTATATATATAAAGTTATTACTAGCTTTTATCAAAATAATAATGATTTAAATTTGTACAACAATTCTAGGAAGACCCTAGAATATGTAATGAAGATTATTAGCTATCATTGTTCAGGCCAGTAATGGAAAAATAGTATCTGCATTCAGAGGGGGAAACTTTAAATGTAAAGAATTATCCTATTTGTTCAAGGTCACAGGGAGAGCTATCAAATCCTATTCTTAACAGATAATTACTAAGTTTGAGTTTAAATATAGCCCCTAATTATAATGCACATTTGCTGGGTTTACTCCTTCCGTTTACTCCATTCTAATTTGACCCCATCAATGTCTTTTCCTAAGATCTAATTGGAATTTAGCATTCCTATAGCTTAATTTACCTCATATAACTTGTTGCTGGACCCATTTTAACTAGGAACCTATTTCACATAAACTAGAAGATAAGGTCATGAAGAGGATATTAGGTTTGAGGCACTGGGTATAACTTTGTTCTTACTAAGAATATGTGCTCAGTTAACCCCTGTGTTACACATATGCACTGATGTTCTTTGAAACTGGCTTAGAGATTTCACACAGGAAGAACATGTGAGTATAGAAGAAAGTTCATTTAATTAATTCTGCATCATATTGGATGAAAGCCAAATGTGTTAGAAAATATAAAACTCTTACCACCTGTATTAGTCAGTTTTATGTCATAGTGATCACGTACCCAAGTCGGCTTATCTAACATCGAAAGTCATTACTGTGGCTTACAGTTGTAAAGGTTACAGGCCATGGCCATCTTGTTCCAGGCCAGTGATGAGGCAGAAGATTGTGGTAACCTATCTCACGGCAGATAGACGTAGTGAGACTGGTAATAGAGATGAGTTCAGACCAAAACACAAACTTCAAAGTCACACCTTCGGCGTCAAACTTCTTCCAGCCAGAGAGAGAGAGAGAGAGAGAGAGAGAGAGAGAGAGAGAGAGAGAGAGAGAGAGAGGAGAGAAGAGAGAGTCACTGTAGGCAGAGAGAAGCTGTGTAGCTGCCTGCAGGAGACAGACGCTTCCCCGGTGCCCATGGGAACCTTCTGGTAAGCCACAGCCATGTGGTGATGCACAGATTAATAGAAATGGGTTGATTTAAGATACAAGAGTTAGTCAGAAATACACTTAAGCTATTGGTCAAACAGTATTGCATTTAATACAGATTTCTGTGTGATTATTTCGGTTCGGGGCTGATGGGAATGAACAAGCAGACTCCCCTAACAGCCTTTTGAGCTGGATATTCTAAATGGATGCTTCAGCACACATGACAAGTGGAGTAAGATGCAATTGTGGTAGGAGGACAGTGTGTTGAGAGCAGAGTTGTCTTTGGGATGCAGGATGGGGCGCTCAAATAAATGGTATTTCCTAGATATGCTTGGTTTTATATGGCAGCTAGTGTAAAAACTCATAACTCCCTACTTTGACTTTTTTGAGACCGAGGTAGCTGTTTATATGCCTGTTTTATTTAAATATGTTATTTTATCTTTTCAAATTCATTTTACATTCCAGCCACAGTTCCTCCTTGATCCCCTCTTTCCTCTACCCCCCATCTCCCCCAACCCAAGTCCATCCACTCCTCAGAAATGGTAAGGCCTCCCATGGAGAGTTAACAAAGCCTGGCACATTTAGTTGAGACAGGACCAGACCCACCCACTCCCCACAGCCCCAGCATCATTTAGCTCAATAGAGATAAACAGGGTTTCAAGCAGAATGGCTTAAGAAACTATTTATACCCTATATTTTATGCTTTTAATATTTTATGTTTGAATCATCAGCTTTCTTTCAGATTTTCTTCAATTAATGCTTTTCTTTACTTCCTGCTAATGGTGTGATAATATATTTATAATAGGTATTTGCAGAAATGCTATTAACAAGTATTACAATGTAAACTCAAAAGAAATAAAATGTTATTAATAAAATAAGTGATTTTTATGAAACCCATAACACTTTTATATATCTATCCAAGAATTCCTACAATAACTTTGAGACATCCCTGTCTCTCTAGGGATTTAGAAGCACACATCCACATCTTTGAGGTAGATTAGCAATTCAAAAGCAGTGTTATCACATTCTAAGAAAAGGTCCTAGTAATATGCAGATATTAACTTATCTGTGCCCAAGCAATTTTCTTCCAAAGATAGCATTAGAAAAATCCATTCATTTGACTATGTTATAAGAGGGAATTTCACACCCAGAAAACATCTGTCCAGGAATTAGTTCTTCTGAGATCACATTACCCTATCCACCTTGATGCCTACTGCTTTCTTTAAATTAACATGCCATGTTTAATAGCAATACTATGAAGCCCAGTTAATTCCATTGAAGCATAGTTGATGTGGTGGGAGAAAAATCGATGTTAAGCAACCACTCTATCTCTGTCTTCCATGACAGGCTTACACATCAGGAAACAAGGTTTTGAGTTATGGTCTTTTTGGAGTCACTTAGATGGTTAGTGTGAGACTAGACTGCAATTAGCAGGAATGTCTGATTACACAACAATTGTACTATACTCTCAAGGCTCTGGACAGTCTCTAAGTTGGATGCCATTTTCCTGATAGACGGAGTAAGAATTTGCAAAGGATTGCATTTAAAAATTTTTTATCTTATAAAAGGTACTTTGAAAAATTTCATGAACAAAGAATTAAGCACAGTGAATCTGACCTCAGTAACTTGCATGCAACTATGTCACCACGCTCTCGTTTCACAAGGTATTTATTTATATTTAGTTCTTTTCCTTTACAGGAGAAAAATGGATTTTGAATCTTTATAGAAAATCCTGGGTGACATTTTAGTAAGGAAGTTACTTCATTGCATTTGGAGGCAACTTTTATTCTCAACTTCCTGTTAAGTCAGCAAATAGAATAACATTTATTAGAAATTATCTTTGTGTAATAACGTAACTGGATAAACAGTCATCACACATTCCTATGATATTTAATTATATTTATTTTCTTATCAAAATACTAAAACAGGAGAAAATACAGATCTTTAACAGAAAGAAAAAATTTTTTCCTAAACTTAAATATGTTAAATCCAAGATATACTCTCATGCATTCATTGTCTTGACATATATGTGTGTGTGTGTGTAATCATCAACTATTTTCTAAGCCTTAACATTCTATGTTGAAAGACTGTTAAGAGATACTGAGTGTAGTCCTCTTCCCATGAAGCCAATCGAGAAGGAGTTAGAATAATATAAATTGATCTCAGAGTGTTAGGAATAATTTTTGTAGGTATTATAAGAACAATATATAGATAATTATTGTATTTTATTTTTTTTTTTTTTTATTTTTTTTATTTTTTTTTTTTTATTTTTTTTTTTTTATTTATTTTTATTTATTTATTAAGGATTTCTGCCTCCTCCCCGCAACCGCCTCCCCTTTCCCTCCCCCTCCCCCGATCAAGTCACCCTCCCTAATCTGCTCGAAGAGCAATCATATTTAGGTTTTCCAGACAGTATTTTTTGCTCTTCCTTGTGGAAAATTTTAAGTCAGGTTTTAGCAGAAATTTTAGAACGTGGATATTTTATGAAGCCAAAACAAACCATCCCTCAAAGTTCCAAGCAGAATTAATTAAAGATTTTATCATTATTTGGGCAGGACTAAACAGTATTTTATTAAAGACTATTTCATTAGATGAGTATTAAAGAGACAGGGAGAAGGACATAAGCTATTATTCAGACAAGTTGCTGTGGTATAAGTCCAGTGGAAGGATCTGCTTTGTATTAAACTCTCAGTAGGTTATCATTGACCTAAAATTTGACGTTTTACTTTTGAACACAGTCTTCTGGATGTGGGCAGTTTGCTGAGATAACTCATGACAATCAGCTGTTTGATATAACTGGATCTCAAAGGTTTGTATTGATAATTTCTGCATTGGCAATATACTCATTTCTATAACATCAGGATGAGACTTTTTTTTTAGTAGATCTGTCCTTTTTAAAAATAAAGTATACTGATATTAATAGTCTCCAAGTTAGAGTAAACATGTGTTCAGGGATATTGAGTTTTAAATCTGTTCAGTTTTACATATTTTTTTTAGAAGAGGGTTTTCAAAATATCACATCGGCCCTCTTCATTCTTCAGGTCAGAGAACCCCAGTGAATTTAACTGACCTGCCTGTGGTGACATAGATCTGGTGTTAAGTACAGAAACACAACATGCACTATGAGGCTCTATTATTCTTTTCACTTCAAAACACTGCCTCATTTGGAGCCTTTCAAGAGTAATTTTGAGTTATTTACTGATTCATGAATTTCTGGACTCAATCTGACTCTAAAATTACATAGAATAAAAGCCTAGCTAAATCTTCCATAATTAAGCAAGTGAATATTTTGGAATGCCATTCAGTAATGCCAAGTTTCAAAGGGGGGTTTAAGACAATTGCACCCCAAGATATTCTGAAGTGTGAATAGAATCATCCAACAAGCTATAACTTTAAATTTTACAAGCCATAGTTCTATCACTTTCTACTAAGAATGCTATTTTCATTCTACACTAAATATCCAAATTACAATAGAAATGTGTTTTGGGCCTGTTTCTTCAGATATTAGCCTCATTTATAGAAATATTAGGAGTTTATATATTTAGTAGGAATTATATGTATTGCCTCTCTATAGTTCAATTTAATACATAGTCCAGGTTTTATACCATTTCAAAGTAATTTCTAATAAAAAAGAATGGGAAAATTGTCAAAAACTAAAAACCACTAAAGGAAGAATTTGCACAAAAGTTTCTACCACAAAAAATACAAGTAAGAAGACAAACCACAATCTCTTTATATTAAACCTAAGAGATAGCACTGTGGGAATGGAATTGCAGGAGCCATAGTTGTGATTTGTTATATTCCACCTGATAATAAGAGGTCCCCAGTGTTCTTTTGGAATATCATTATTCAGCCCTCAGGCAGTGTTAAGCCTCGTCCTGGCTCTAAGAATCGCACATGACCTAAAAGTGGACAAGTACCATATTACATTCTATGCTCTCCATCCCATTACTCAACGTGGTTTATAATGGTGCCAATATTGGCTCCCTTATATTTCTTCTGCATGGGCAAAGAAAAAGGGAGAGGTCTTCCATGATAACTGCAAGTGGAGTCACGTGTCACTGTGGAACTGCATTGAAAGGACATTCCAAGAACAAATCTAACAGAGAATTGAGTGCAACCCAGAGTTGTGGCTGATGGCAGGGGTGTTCCTGATTCTCTGAGATTGAGCTGTGCACAGACTCTGATACTATATTTGTTTCCAACATCACCAAATATTTCCTTCCTAGGTTTATGACATTTTGAGCTGAATTCCCCAACACACCCTTTGTTGCAACTGTGGTCTGAGTAGCCTAGCAATAGTGACAATTTATAAAGTTGTCTCATCTCCAGCATAGCATGGATTAATGTGTAGAACCTCCACTATTTTCATTTGTATTTCACTTATTCATGGTGTGGTGGTTTGAATGAGCTGTCCCACACAGTCCTGGGAATATGAATATTTGGTCTCTACCTAGTGGCACAGTTTGGGAAACTTAGCTCGTGTAGCTATGTGTTGGGGGAAGTAAGTCCCTGGAGGAGAGTTTTCAGAGTAAAACCCTTCCTGCTGCTAGTTTGCTCACTCTGCTTTTTGCTTGTGGTTTAAGATGTTAATGCTCAGCTTCCTGCTTCTGCCATAATGTCTTCATTCTGACATCATAGACTCCAACCATCTAGAACTGTTAGCCTAAATAAACTCTCTTTTCTATAACTTGTCTCAATTGTAGTGTTTTATCCCAGCAAGAGAAAGTAATTAGTATTTATGGGCTTAAGAGTCATGATTATTAGTTACTAATTAAACTTCCATCAATCTCTTACTCTTTGTTATTCATTTTTTTATTCACCAATTATTTTCAGAGTCTAGTTAAAGACATACTAGTAGTTTTTATTGTTTTAAGTCTTTAGACTTGAAGGTTTGAAGGTTAATATAGCCTAAACATGATTCCCGTTCCTCAGAATTTATTACAACAGAGATACAAATTTGCAGTTGGGTAAACATAGAGAGTGAGCGACATGCCAGGAAAGTATAAAAGGATAGTATTTGTCTGGACAGAAGAAACAGACAAGTACTACTACAAGTGGATATGCTGGTCAGCTGAGAAGAGAATGTGAGCTTCTCTATTGGGACTTTCCAGCTCCTTCTCATGAGAGCATGTATCAGATGCAAAAGCTTGAGGGGCAGAGATAATGAAGGAATTATGGATTAAGGAGCACTTCATACTAAAGCATAGAATGCATAATGATCAGTGGGTAGACATGAAACTAACCAAGCCCACACTTTACTTTCTCATAAATAGCTTTACAAATTCCAACTTTGTGTCTTAAGTCATTCTCTTTCTTTATCTTGCCCATTTTTTCTGCAGATAGACATGTTATAATTTTATTTATAAAAAGACTAATTTTTGATTCTGCTCACAAATCAATAATGCTTCACTCCTTCATATTTTCCTTCATATTTGTGATTGATTTTCAATCATAAGTTCATGAAGATTGCAGGAAGAACCTACTTATGACAAATGGGATTGAGTAGCTGCTATAGTTTTATTCTTTTTTATTTAAACAGAAAAGGGGAGGAGATGTAGGATTTTCCTCTGTATGCTGTGAATACCATTGGTTAGTAAAAGAGCTGTTTTGGACCACTGATAGATAGAGCAGAACTAGGCAGGGAAAACTAAGCTGAATGCTGGGAAAAGGAGGCAGAGTCAAAGAAAGAAGCTATGAAGCTGCCACCAGAGACAGACATGCCAAATCTTTACTGGTATGCCACAGCTATGTGGTGATATACAGATTAATAGAAATGGGTTAAATTAAGATGTAAGAGCTAGCTAAAATTATGCATAAGTTGTTGGCCAAGCAGTGATTCAAATAATATGGTTTCTGTGTGGTATTTTAGGGCTGAGCAGCTGGGAACTAACAAGCAGCTCTTCAAACAACAAATTGGCACCCAAATTACCTAAATGATTGTATATAAAGAAAGGGTTTCTCTGTAGCTTTGGAGCCAATCCTGGAACTAGCTCTTGTAGACCAGGTTGGCTTTCAACTCACAGAAATCCACATGTCTCTGCCTCCCAAGTGCTGGGTTTAAAGGCATGTGTCACCACTGTGGATTTTGGTTTATTGATACAAAGTTAAGGTCAGTTTTGTTATACTGTGTATATGTATTTCAGATGGACAGAAATTCTTCAAACCTTTCTAAGACTATAGAATATGGCATTTGAAATGTTTAAAAACTTAGGACTTTTCATGACAATAAGACACATCTGCTCCTGGCAGCACCAATCTACTTCAAGAGGATGGCAGGCATTGAAGATGCTCCTTATAGAGTTAGTTAGCCATTTGGGAAAGAAACTGCTCTTGCCTGGACTGCTTAATGGTATACTGTGTGAACTAGACATGCAGGACTCATGGAAAAATGACTACAAAAGTTGCCTAAAGAAGGTAAGACAGTCCTTTAAGGGTTCTTGCTTCATGAAAAAGTCTGCTAGACATCTGCAGGACACAGAAGAAAGTTAATGACACACTGCCAATATAGGCAGAATTGTCTTTGAAATTTTCTGCTTTGTGGAAAAGTCTGCTGAACACTATGGGCCTGTATGCTCAAGATGGATGCCCCAATGGTACAGAAGAACTTTGGGTGACTGTTCAGGCAGCAAGATCACTCTGTCATTGGTAGAGTTTTGGAAGTTGCTTACAATACACTTTCTGTTTACTTAAGTAATATTATATCCTTCTGGAGTCTTCGATGGAGTTGAAGAATAGAGAAAAAGTAGATAAAAATATTGTATCTGTAATCTTTGCTTGATACCTGCTTTATTATATGTATTTTTACTATGTTAATGTAAAGCCTTTCTTTTTATTTAAGCAGAAAAAGGGAGGTGATGTGGGATTCTTCTCTGTATGCTGTGAATACCAATAGTTAATAAAGAAACTGGTTTAGCCTGATAAGGCAGAACAGAGATAGGCAGGAAAAACTAAAACTGAATTCTGGGAGAAAAAGGGTGGAGGCCAGAGAAGCCATAAAGCCACCACCAGAAACAGACATGCTGAAACTTTGCCGGGAGGCCACAAGCCTTATGGTAAAACAAAATAATGGAGATGAGTTAATTCTAGATGTAAGAGCATGCTAGCAATACACATAAGTAATTGGCCAAGTAGTGGTTTAATTAATACAGTTTCTATGTGATTATTTCAGGAGTCTGAGAGACTGGGAAATGAACAAGTGGAGGACATCCAGGAACACACAAGCAGCCTCTTATGAAAGCTATTTGTTCAATAGATTTTTTCCTTCTTCTCCTCTTCCGTATGCTCTAGCTCCTCTTGCTTTTGCTTCTCCTCCTTCTGTTTCTCTTCCTTCTCATCTTCATCCTCTTCCTCTTTCCTTCCCTTTCCTAAGTTTCCTTCTTTTCCTCTTTCAGCCTTTTCCCTTCCTCTTCCTTTTTCTTCTTCCTCTCTCTCATCATTATAAGAAATTGGGTCAGGCAATTATGTATTTGAGGAATTTCCAAGAGTTACAGTTAGGAAGCTGGAGATACACAGGAGCAAATGTATCATTTCCAGCAGGTTCTATCCTGAGTGCCAAGGCTCTGAACTTCAGGAATCCCAAAATCCAAGTGGTTAGAGCCACACAAAGAGTTCATGCTTGAGTTTGAATCTGATGACTAAGTCTGATCCTGATGGTGAGAAAAGACCAAAACTTGAGCTTAGATAATCAGAAGAGCTTATTTTTTTTTAAAAAAATGACATTATAAGTACATTTATCTCTTTCCTCTCTCCCCCACAATATACCCCTCTTCCTTCTAGTCCAATTATATGGTCTCCTTTTTCTTTAATTGTTTCCTTACCTAACCTTTTTTTTTGATTCATTTATCCTTGATTAGTTAAGACCTTCTCTCCTAGCCACGACAATTTTGTGTAGCTTACTTATTAAAATAGTAATCTCATCCAGAAGGACTCTCTACTAACATGCAAAATGATACTTGACCAAGTATCTGCATATGGCTTAATCATGTTCACACATAAACCATTACAAAGCACTTGCTCTTCAGACTTACAAAACATGTGAATTCAAAAATGTAGACTAAACCAAGATTTAAAAAAAAATAAAGTTCATTTGTAACTTACTAGTCCTATAAAAGGAAAAATGCAAGGATTCAGTGCAAGGAAACCACTACTATATAATAGTTCATCTAAATCCCTTAACTGCTACATGACCTCCCACACTTTTTTGAGCTGGATAAATGAAATGATCCAGTTGAAAACAAAATATTAGTCTGAGCATGTTTTTCGTCACTATTGTATCATTATTTATTATTTACATTAAACTGCTTTGTCCTTTGTTTCAATGAGTTGCTAATTTAAATATCATCTCTAGAAACCCATAAATTCCAGTCTATAGGAAATAACAGTTAAAGAAACTATATACCAGTATCAAAAATAAAACCAATTCATATTTAGTATTCTAGATACTGAGAGCAAGGAGAGACAGAAATTCATTATTAATTTACCCCATAAGAAAAAACTCACCTTTAAAATATATGCCACAACACTTAATCTGCAGAGAGTGTATTTACTCCTTGTCTTAGTCAATTTTCTGTTGGGGTGATAAATGCCCTGACAAAAGCAATTTAAACAAGGAATGGCTGTACTTCACAGTTAATTTAATCAGAAAATACACATTGAGGCTAGTCTCCATGTCATACTCTATCTTGTCAGGGTCATAATTAACAGTAACTCCACTCTTCACAAGACTGCTCTCTCTATTCTTAAGTGCCAGCCACATAGTTCTCCCAGACTAGCTTACTTCACACTATTCTACCATCTCTCTCTGTTGGCTCACAGGTAATCAGAAATGACTCCTTCCCATGTGGGTCCATGTTCTACTGTTTCCTACTGTTTCCTCTTTTGTTTATGAACAGACTTGTTAGCATGTTCTGGCCAACAGATAGGAATGTCACAGGAAGGCCTCCTAGGTCAATGTCATGGGGAGAAAGTCACACTTATGTGCTTACTCCAGATCCACTGGGTGTCACGTGGAGAGGTCTTCATGCTTTACTCATTGTGGTGGTTTGGATAAGGATGGCTCTAGTAAACTCATATATTTGAATATGTGATTTCCAGTTGCTGGAAATGTTTGGAAAATGTTGTGAGTTGTGTCATAAAAGTTCTAAAAAATTTCAAAGTTCCACAGCATTCCTGGTTACTTCTCTCTCTGCCTTGTGCTTGTTGATGAGGTGCAAGCTATCAGCTATGGCTTCAGCACCTTGCCTCTATCCATGCTGCCCGCTAGTATGGCCATGAATTCTAATGCGCTGGAACTAAGAGTCCCAATTAAATGCTTTCTTTTGTAAGTTGTTCTGGTCATGGCATTTTATCAGAACCAAAGAAAATTAACCAAGACACTCATTAAGAGTAAATTTGAATATTTTTTTTCTTCTCCTGGGAGTGTTGTCACAAACACCTCAGACCAGCTGAACCTGATTTGCATGGTGGCGTTCATATATCGTGTTTTCTTCTCAACTCAGGTCTTAGACTAACATGTGAGAAGAGAATGAACAACAAAGTTGAAAGGAGTCTTAATTTCTTTCATTCAGGCTTTTCTCTGTAATAGTCAGAAATTGGGGGATAAAGAATGAAATGAAAGAATCAGAGGAGATGATGTAACTTTAACATACTTGCTAAAATGAGTACTTGTCTCCATAATGTCTGAATCAATAGAAACTGTGCTTGTCCATGAAGTTGCCTTTTCATACTGGCTTCTGAGATGAACTTTTTATATTCCCCTAGAAAACTAAATGAAGTGTTCAAGAGCCCAATGCCTATGTAAAAGTTAAGTTGCTACAGAGTGAATGACGCTGTAAATCAAAGACAAATGATCATCATGGGAAATACCTTAGATAAGCAACAGCTGTATTTTTCAGCATCGTTCTGTGTTTTCTTGGTTAAGGAGAAAATGATCTTGTGAGTTTTGTCACTGAACATGGGTTATTTACTTTTAATGAATAAAAAACTGCTAAGCATGATGAACATGTTAAAGTTTAATGAATCCCACACTCGGCTTTAATGAAAATAACATGAGGATTTGAATAGCAAATAACTAGACATACATGTGTGATGTTTTATATTTCCCTAGTATGGTGATGAGATTGTATTTGTCTAGATTAAAACAATGATGGAACAAGTAGACTAAACTAATATCCAGACTACCTTCTCAATCTTATAGTTTTTAGATATCTTTAAGTCAAAATCAAATAAATAGAGTGATTCATTTACATGAGCTTACTTAGTTAACCAACACCTTTTTCACTTCTTTTTAAAGTTTATTAAAACTTTATTGTAAAGAAGTTGCAAATATTATCACACGTACCCAAGTTACAGTACTCTAAGTCTGTACATTTCAAGGAAGTGTTAGAATAGCTATTTGGAAGTTGTAGTACCTCACAACATTTTTTACAATTATTATGAAATATATTTTATTCACCTATCCCCAAACAACTTTCCCAAAACTCCAGGACAGCCACTTTTTTTATAAATATATTATTTTAGGACTGGAGAGATGGCTTAATGGTTAAGAGTATTTGATATGATAGCAGAAAACCAGAGTTCTTTTTCTCTGAGCACTGAAGTCTAGTCATCCACACATGCCTGGAACTCCAGCTCCAACAAAGGTCATGCCTTCATCTGGACTCGAAAGACACCTGAACACACATACACAGAGACACAACACTCTGCCCCCACATATAGATACTCACACGTACATACACAAAATCTGAAAATGTATTTTAAAAATTGTCCATTCTTTTACCACTTCATATACATAACTTTGATAACATTCTACCATTATAATTTCTTTTTCTATCTCTCTTCCATTGAATCCCTGCTTCTCCACATGAAGTCTCCTTTGTATTTTCACTATTTTAATGATTGTGTGTGTGTGTGTGTGTGTCATTGTGCTTCCTTCTATACCCCAAAATTTACAGCATTATTCTGGTCCCTGTATTCAATTATGTTGCAAATAAAAAGACATTGGCTCTTTATTTTCCACTGCTAGGAAGCAAATTACCCTTTCTAGTGTCATAGCAGCTGTTCTTCTCTTTCAAGTTCTTGCTGTGATATTAAAGAGTAATGAGTATGTTTGGGTAAATATTGAAAATATGGCAGATATTTAGGCTGAAAATCTCATCAAGGGCCTGTTCCTGCACTAGTGAAGTATAGAGAAAAAGAGAAGTTGAAGACTGTACTACATTTTCCCTTGGTCTTGGAAAAAGACTAGAGATGTGTTTTGAAATGACATCATACTTTGTCATCTTTTCAACAATGCTTATAAAGTTAATCTATCATCAAATGCTATCTTATGTATCAATAGCAGCAGGTCAAGCCTCTGCATTTCAGCTATATTAGACTACTCTGTAGAACACAGTTGAAGCCAATCTAACCTATAGAAATGAATAGTATCAGAGATGTAATAGCCACTGTCAGCATATAGGCATTTACAGCACCCAACATCAGAGACCAGAATCATGGGGCACCCTAAAGTGTGAACAGATAAGGTAAACCAAATGGGACTATACTGAACCATTTCTACCATGAGATGTTGGAACTCACACACACTTGGGCTCCAATTCGTCTTCTGTTGACTGTGTGAGCCATATCACATGTTATGTTCACTCAAATGTTAGATAATAAATTCAAGAGAAAGATTTTAGCCAATAGTGAGGAAACTCTGGTGTCAATTTCATATTGTATAGGAACAGAATATTTTGATATTCATGAATATTTATTACACCAGGCCTTTTTTACTGTGTAGACTGCTGTTTTTCTATCTTAAGTCTTTGATGGAAATTTTATAATATAAAACAGATCCATTAGGTTATTGCCTAAATTTGTAGGAATGCAGGTATCACTAGGTGCTTGAGAAAAGGACAGTGGAAATACTGATAGACCTTTGCTCCAAACGTTTTCCAGAGTCCAGCAGTTTAGAATTAAAATATTTTAAAAATAGCTTTATTATTATATTTTATTTTTATAATTTTTGTATTTTATACTTATCAGTGTTAAAAATTTACAGTGCATATAGGTAAATTAAGAATTATGATAGGTATTCATGTATGTAGAAACATAGCAACCTGGGTATAACATTTTTAATACTATCTCTTTGATACTTTATCTTTTCTGGGTTCCAGGATGGCAAGATATCACTGAAAACGATACATGTTTTAATGTATATGTTTCATCAATGTTGCACTATAATGTAAGATATTAGAGTGTATTCCTGTTGTTCTTGTGACATATTTATATCATGGACATTATTGATCAAGAACACCACTACACTAGAAACATACACACCCACCCACGCACAATTATTTCTTTACTAAGTGACAGATGAAGGCTTAGTTCTAGTTAAGATATTTATATCATGCCTGCTAAGGCTTAGAGAACATTGTAAAATAGGGAAGAAAGAATGGAAAAGTAAAATTGTGGAGAGAAAAGCTTACTATTATCAGCATTCTCTACAAAAATAGACCCGTGATGGTAAACAGGCAAAGAACAAAGTTTCATTCTTCCATGTCCTTCCACCTGGGCTTTGACCAGGTGCCACACACAATAAGGGTGAATTTTCCTACATCTAATAGTCTGATCAAGAACATCCTCCATAGGAGTGCCTAACAACTTGTAATTTAGTTGGTTCCAGATACAATGAAGTTGACGATCAAGATTAGTCACCATAACCATCTTCTGGACAAGATACACAGACATCACAATTAATAGATTCACAGTAGCTTCAAATGCAAGGACTGGGTCTGCACAAGAATAGACCTGATTTCAGTTATGGATGGTGAAGGGGCTTAGGGCTCAGGAGCTCATGGGCTCAGGGGCTCAGTTACTCAATGGCTGATGGGTTCAGGGCCTCAGGGGATCAGGAGCTTTTGGGCTCAGGATTTCAGGATTTCAGGAGCTCAGGAGCTCAGGAGCTCTCACTGTTAAAGTTTTGCTACTTAAAGACCCCAAGAGAGATATCACCATTGCCACAGTTGTACTGACCTGACTAGGCTGCAAAGCAATGATCTGATCCAATGCAGTGTTCCAATCCAATAATCATACACATGGCCCTGGTTAAGTTAAAGAGAGACAAGACAAAATAGAGTAACGAATCCAGAAAAAAGACTGTGGACAGAGAGGAGCTTGACTAGGAAGGAGAGAAGAGGAAGCAGAGTATAATATATAGAGATATGAACTTGTCAAAGGACAAAACTAATTACAACTACTTTCAAAAAGTTGTCAGTGCTTACTTAGGGTCTGAACATGTGAAGTCTCATGGTAAAATACCACAAAGTCACTGAATTAACAGTTTTGGAAATGATTTTTTTTTAATTTTTATTTGTTCTTAATCAAAGTGCTGCTGGCCACCAGTTTTTGCATGTCCTTGTTTGGGTTGCAGTTTTGCTTTTATCCTAGGATAATGACGTGGTGTTTTTTTTTAATTTATTTATTTATTAAGGATTTCTGCCTCCTCCCCGCCACCGCCTCCCATTTCCCTCCCCCTCCCCCTATCAAGTCCCCCTTCCTCATCTGCTCGAAGAGCAATCAGGGTTCCCTGACCTGTGGGAAGCCCAAGGACCGCCCACCTCTATCCAGGTCTAGATTTAAGTTGACTTCCCTGTCTATGGAACTGGGGCTGCACCTATCTGCTTGTCAGAACTGTTAGAGAGCTGAGCAGATCTGTACAACCTCTCATGTGGCTCTCAGCCATTATACATGCTCCCTATAGTATAAGCCTCATTGGTATATATTCCCTGTTAACTTTGTAATAAATCTCTCTCCAAATGCTGGTCCATTAGCTTTGCTACTGTAAGATCAGACACATGGGCTTTTCATGAAAAACCCTTATGAAAATATATCATTAAACATTTTTATGGTGTGTGTGATTGTAAAAGAGCCAATCCTACCTTGCTCTGTCCTTGAAGGAGACTTCGGCATACACGTTTTCCATAGCCCTGCCCTGTCCACTGAGCCCAACAATTTTGACAGACTTTGTAAGTGCAGTCGTATGTGCTTCTATTCAGGACTCCCAATCAGAGCTGCCCAGGCTCAAGTTTGTTGTTAAACCAAAACTTTCTGAAAGCGATGCATAACCCTGGTTTGTATTCGAGGGGATGGAGATATTTGAGTTGAAAGCATACTGTACTTATTATCATGTTCCAACTTACCAGAAAAGGGAGAAAGAAGAATCAAAGTCAGAAAATAAAGAAGAAAAATATAACAATCTGAGGTTGCATACAGAAAAGGCAGCAGCTAGGGTGAGTGAGGATGTGAAACCTCCTGTCGCTTGAGCAGTGGGTCCTAGAAGCCACCATTTCAAGGAATACAAGCTCTCATGGATATGAGGCTTACTGTGGGTCGTAGCTTCCCATTTCTCTTGCACGAGACCTTCACATAGTTTTTTCACACTAACTTTATTTTGACAGTTCTCTAAGAACTACAGGTCTCATTGTTTTACGATGCATTTTTGACTGAAAAAATATTCAAGTATGTCAAAAGCAATCATTTGCCGCAAAATGGATGGAACTGGTATATATCAAGTTAAACTTAATAAGCCAGAAACAGAAAGGCGAATAGAATGTATGTCCTTCACATGTTAAAATAAGAACAAAAGAGAGAAAAAGATGGGGTTTGGCGAGATGGTTCCATGATTAAGAAGAGCTTGCTTGAGCAGTCAGCACGGAGGGAGGGTGAAATGGTACCACAGAACTAGACTGCTCCATGGATGGGAGGAATAGTTATTGTAAATATGTAATTGCCATGAGGCTATCTCTCTGCTGTTAGAGAGAGAACAGTCATAAGCATTTGGGGAGTCCAAAGTTGTCATGGTTTACAGACTCTGATGGTGATGGGTGGAGGGCAGAATAAGGAGCCAAAAAAGCAGAGAAAGCCTTGCCGGTTATAAAGAGCAGAGGTAGTTATGGCAGGGAAGGGGCTTAGGCTGGGACAGCCTGGAAGTTTAAGGTTAGAAGAACTGGCGACTTTGACAGGTATTTGTGGTAGTTGTTAATAGGGACATAATGGCCTGGAGGTTAGTGTGGGGCTTTGATGTGTGTGTGTGTGTGTGTGTGTGTGTGTGTGTGTGTGTGTCTGTGTGTGTGCCCCGTTTGCTGGAAGTAAGGGACAATCAGGGAAGTAACTTTTCTGAGCAGACACACACCGTTTCCTAGGTCTCTGGAGAATGCTAAGAACTATCAGTCACCTCCCTGCCAGCAGTCCTTCTGAGTCCTGGCCTGAGCTGAACCCAGACTGTCGCTTAGGCCATTATCCGTGGCACCGTCATTTCCGGGGTTTGGAACTGAACAAACATGATATCATGGTGACGCTTCCCCATCGGCTGTATACAGCTCTCGTCAAGTTCCAACAAGTCTGTTCAATTTTAAGGCTCCACACAAGCCTTGCCTCTGTTGATGACCCCAGGGCAACATATGCTATGATTGTTCTTATTTGTCCCTGCAACTTTCTAGGGTCACACTCACTCTGAGCTTCCATCCCCAGCGTCAGCAGATTTCTGAGGTCTTGTTCACTCTAGATTCAGTATTAAGCATCAATCCAGTGTTTGTTGGAGATTGTGTGAGTGATCTAAAAAGCTAAAAAAAAAAATGACAGTATCAAGACCAAGTGATATGTGAATGCCTCCTTCCTCCAATTGAAGTCATTAGAGAGAAGTGGATGCAAGGATTCAGAGATTCTGATTCCTGTAAACTGCTTTTCTCTGTTCTGGATGAAACTAATACATTGCCAAACATAAATGAGTGGCTGACTCATTTTGTTTATTTCTCTTAAAATGTGATTAATGTCATTCTCTGCACTCATGGTGCTATGAGCGTCCTGGGGAAACAATGAAGAACGAGGGCAACCAAACTGCACTGTAGTACTCCTGAGTAGCGGACAAACTCATGGGAAGTTTTGTATTGATGTCCACTATCTTCATACAACACTTAATTGCTCAGAATACTTTAGAATAAATAAAACGACTTGTTAATGTTGTGTGTGCTGCATTTTCCAGTGGTCACTAAGTTGATATGCATACCATATGCATATTTGAACATTTGTAGCTGACCGATTAATAAAGGCAATTGTTTGGGATTGCCTTTGCAGTGTGCACACCATTGAACTGTGACTGACATAGGGAGATCTTCATTAGCTGAGAATGTTTAAATATTTTGCCCATCATCATTACTGTTGTGACAATCCAATGATATTAGCTATTTTGTAGAAACAACACAAGATAGCAATTTGATTTTTTTTATACTTTTTCTATTTTTTCACTTATCCTTATTCTTTTTCCAAACATGTTTTCTTTGCGCTTTCAGTTTTATGACTGCAGAGGAGTTTTGCATGGTAGAGAAAAGCTTTATGCAGATGACTTCCCAGGATGTCCCTAAAGGCCCTTGATGGTGCCAGTTTTCTTAGAAAAGAAGCAAGGAGAGAAGCATGCTTCATGGGAACAGATTGAGGGAGGCTCAGTCCTGTCATAGAATCAAGGGGGCACTCAGAGCTCCTTAAGTAGTAAAGGCCTACACAACCCAGCCTTGTTGCTGTGCTGAAGGAACACATATGATGAAAATTCCTCAGAATTTATTAAAGGCGACCTGGCATGTCTTGATATAAACAGAGCCTAAGAACAAGTGGCCTAAAGAGAAGAGACTCTGCATAACTCATATTATCCCTGCCAGGGCTGTGTTGCTGTACGCTAGTACATCCTGCTTACTTCCCATGGAGACCTCTAAATCTTTACTTCTCCTCATGAGGTACTGAGGAGTGAACCTTAGCCCTCATGCATACTAAGGAAGTGCTATCCCACAGAGCTGTGGCCCCACCCCTCACCATTCTCCCTTGTTCCTCTGTTTTAATGATGAGACAGGCCTTGTTAACCTTTCCGGTGTCTGTCTTCTCAAACTTGGATTCCTGCATCTGATTCCCAAGTAGCTGAGACCACAGAGCTGCTCCACCAGGCCTGGCCAAGTTTGTGGGGAATATTCTGGTGGGACAGCTGGAGACTGTTCTCTGGTCTTCAAGGTCCTCCATATCCACATCTTGCGGTGGGGGTTCTTCTGTTGTTTGGGCTATGGCTGACTAGTCTTGGTTGGCTTTGAGGGGTTTTCCACTTCCATGGCTGCCTTTTTGTTCAGGACAAGGCAAATCTGATGCAGGGGTTGTCTGAACTTTTTTCCAAACAGAGTAATTTTGGAAAGTGCCCTGGGTGCTTGCTTCTTGAGGCGGGGCCTCATGGTGTTCAGTTCTTCATTTTCATGAGGCCCTGACCACTTGATGATTTGTTCACTGATTCCTGTTTACTCCCTCTCATTCTTGAACAGCTTCTTTGTTCACCTCTATCGGGGCATGTTTGTTTTTTCCTCTAAGAGCCCAAAAGATTTAATGATAGATTTGCACTTGGTGGGTTGGTGGCCTACATGTTTGTCTCATTGACCTGTATTCCCCTGTTAAGCTTCTCTCTAGAAAGTTTTATCTACTGTTGTGGAACGTTATTCTAAGATGTGTTGCATTTGTTTATGCTGTGGAACATTTGTTTAATGAAGCAAAGATGCATTGCCTTCTTTTATGTTATATTTACTTAACTCTGTGAGACTGTGTTACTTTGCCTATCTAAAACACCTGATTGGTCTAATAAAGGGCTGAACAGCCTATAATAAGGAAGTAGAAAGGAGAGGCGGGGCTGGCAGGCAGAGAGAATAAACAGGAGGAGAAATCTGAGAGGAGAAGATTGAGGAGCGAGAAAAGACAGAGAGGAGGACATCAGTAGCCTGTTTCCAGCCATGGAGTAAGAAGTAAAGGAAGGTATATATAATATATAAGTCTGGGTGGTAGTGGCACCTGTCTTTAATCCTAGCACTCAGGAGGCAGAGGCAGGCAGATCTCTGTGAGTTAGAGGCCAGCCTGGTCTAAAAGAGCTAGTTCCAGGACAGGCTCCAAAAGCTACAGAGAAACCCTGTCTCAAAAAATAAAACAAAAAAAGTATATATAATATATAGGATAGAGAAAGATAAAAACCCAGAGGCAAAAGGCAGATGAGATAATTTAAGTTATGAAAAACTGGCTAGAAATAAACCAAGCTAAGACTGGGCATTCCTAAGTAGAAATAAGACTCAGTGTGATTTATTTGGGCCTGAGTGGTGGGCCTCCAAAGAGAAAAAGTTCCAAAAGAGTGTATATGTATATGTTGTGTGTGTGTGTGTGTGTGTGTGTGTGTGTGTGTGTGTGTGTATAATATTCCAACTACAATCTACAAAAGAAAAGGTAGCCACCATATTCTGGTTAGATTCCACTAAGCCAGAGCAGCAGAGAGGGTCCTCTCTTCCTAAATTTCTGAAAGAATCTAGGAAGGAGTCTCTTTGTCAGTTTGCTTAAGCCTATTGTCGTCTTGGTGTTACTGTGGTAAAAGCATATAAAACTCACTGTGTATCAGTTACTTAGCCTTCCTTCACACAGATTGGACATTGCACTTGAATAAAACTGCTATTAATTTTTGAAAAGAGAGAAACAATGCAGACAAATAAAACATAATAATTGCCCAATATAAAGTGTATGTAAGTTTTACTTTTTTTTAACAAGAATGAATCTCGAGGTGTCAGACAAATGTCACAGATCAGTGGATTGTGTTTCCATTTCCAGAATCATCTTTTGGACATCCCAGTGTTGCTAGCAATCATATGTATGTGTTCTCATTTTCACAGTGAGAAAAAAAAATAGGAGCTGAAACTTGTCAAACCAAGCCCTGGTAACCATCACTCACGAACCTCACAGGAACTAGCTACATCTTCATCTTCAGTCCTATTCATTTACCAGGAGATGTCCTTGTGCCACAGGTGAGTGTTTATCTGCTTGTGTCTAGGTGTTCTTTTTGGCTGGGTCGATTTGAAACACTCACAAGATCTCCGCTGCATGGTAACTAACTCCACAAGGATTCAGTTGCCATGCAACTGCATGGTATTCTCCAGAGTACTGCCGTTCTTATGATTACAGAGTGAGGAGCTTTTAGAGTCGTAATAATACCTTACGCTCATGCCAGGCCTTTTACATAAGAAGATCCCAGTAGACTGAATAGAGCTGTTCTTTATGTAAGTCTTTTCACCAAGCACTAAAAATACCCAGGCTTCCAATTTAGCTACATGGCAGCCATCCTCTCCCAGTTAAAATATACAATAGATATTTTGGTAGGAGGTGAAACCAAGGATTGTTCATCAGATTTAAAATGCAAAGATATTTAGGAGGACATAATAAAAAAAGTCTCTGTTACAATGTATCTTTGGCACCACATTAAGGAGGCATATCTATTGATAAGCATTGTGAGGGTACCTTGGGTACTTTTTGGTCAACAGGACACAAACTAGAATTTTCTGGGAAGAGGGAATCTCAATGGACTGGCCTGTTGGGAATGATGGTTGGGAACATTTTCTTAATTAATGATTGATGTGGAAAAGCCTTGCCCAGTTTGGTTGATGTCAACCCTAGACAGGTCCTTCTGTGGTCTCTGCTTCAATTCCTCCAGGTTCCTATTTGGGCTTCTTCCCTGGCTTCCTTCCATGGCGAAGTGTTAGTTGTAAGCAGAACAAACCCTGTTCTCCCTGAGTTGGTTTTAGTCACTATTTCTTCATAGCAACCGAAAACCTAGTTAGCACCTGGATTATCTTTGCCTTTAGAAACCCAGAAGGAGACTTCTTTCGGCTTTTGTGTGGAATGGGGCAGTGATTGCAAAGAAAAGAAGGTTGGCCATGTCTGAAAGACTCAGGTGTGTAGAAGAAGGCAGTCAACAGAGCTTCATAGACAAAATTTCCTCTCGATATTTGTTCCCGAAACTTTTTCTGTGTCAAATGCCCTGCTTTTCACCCTGTTGAGGATAAGTACACATTCTGTTTTATTGAGTAAGCAGACATTTTGAAAAAAATCGGGTGTTTTAAGAAGTTATTTTATTTCTTTGTTTATTTGTTGGGTTTCTTTGAGTCAGGGTTTCTCTTTGCCTTTCTGGCTGAATTGGAACTCACTCTGCAGACCAAGCTGGGCTTGAACTCAGCGATCTGCCTATCTCTGCCTCCTGAGTGCCTCATCACCACCTCCTGGCTAAGAGGCTATTCTTAAATTTTTAATTATGTATATTTCTGAGGTGAGTTGTGCTTATGGGTATATGAGTAAAGGTCCTCAAAGAGGCCAGAACCCTGAGTTACTCCTGGGGCTGGAGGTACAAGTGAGCCAGAAGACATGGATGTTGGAAGTTCAACCTGGGTCCCCTGTAAGATCTTTAAATGCTATTACCTCCCAACCCTTAACAGCTGACCCATTTTTAGAACTTAAGGTTTTATTTGTTTGCTTGTCTGTTTTTTTAATCAAGAGAACAAAGTTTTCTCTGAATGTAAATAAGCTGATGGTTTCCCTGCAAAGTACACTGCTTAGTCTTTTGAAGTAAAATAAAAAACATTTAAGAGAACAGAACAGAAAAGGGTCTTGGTTATTTTAATTATCCAGCTAATTAAAAAAGATTTGAAAGTAAAAGCATTATCTGTAATAACAAAATTGCTTCTTTTCTTGACAGCATGTCTTCTAATGTTCTCCGTCTTCTTTCGAAACCCACTCAGTTTTGGTCCTTCTGTTTCTACTTTGGTTGCTGCAATCTATCAGCACCAGAATTATCCCTATCATGTCTGTTCTGCAGTAATTGTCTAGCATTCGTGGTTCTTAGAAATTCATATGGCTCTTCAAATGTATGGCTGTCCTGCTTAAGACAACTTTTTAAGCCTTTTGTGCAGCTAAATTTGACCATGAGTCTAAATTCTGACTGGTAAGATTTGGGGAGTGATGATTCATGCAAGCCTCAGGTTGTGATTTCTCCTTTCTTTCTTGAAGTAAAAAAAAGGGGGGGCAGTTCCTTTTAGTAGCAAAGACCATGATCATTTAGAGGTATTGAGTGAAATGTACTTCTATGCCCAGAGACTTCTCATTTAGTCTATACTGAAAGGAATTTAAGCCAAAATGACAGAGAGAGAGAGAGAGAGAGAGAGAGAGAGAGAGAGAGAGAGAGAGAGAGAGAGAGAGAGATTGAGCATTCAAAGCTTTGCTTTCTGCACTTGAGCCTTGTACTTAGTTTTCTATGATGTGCACCCCTCCAGCCCTCTTACTATTGATTGTTCAGACCATCAATGAACGATAAAGGAATTATGAAATGAGCTTCCCAGAAAAAAAAAAGCTGGATCTCTACTAAAGACTTTATAGAACTTATGACCTCGTTAGGAGTTTTGTAAGTGAAGAGAGATGAAATGCTTCAGGTCCAGAGCCAAATTATCTTTGGCTGTCTTAGATATTTTTTGCTAACTTCAGTATCTGAAGGACATCTATCCTTGGAACTATCGGTAAGTCCTTTTGAAACCTGAGTCAGTTATCTTCAGGGTTCTGGCCCTCAGACACGAGCATTCTCCAGTAGACGGTCCCACACTTGCATGCACATGCAGTGATAAAATGAGACAGTGGTTCTATAACAATTTTTTTAATTAATTAATTTATTTATTAAAGAATTCTGCCTCTTCCCCGCCACCGTCTCCCATTTCCCTCCCCCGGTCAAGTCCCCCTCCCTCATCAGCTCAAAGAGCAATCAGGGTTCCCTGACCTGTGGGAAGTCCAAGGACCACCCACCTCCATCCAGGTCTAGTAAGGTGAGCATCCAAACTGCCCAGGCTCCCACAAAGCCAGTACGTGCAGTAGGATAAAAAACCCATTGCCATTGTTCTTGAGTTCTCAGTAGTCCTCATTGTCTGCTATGTTCAGCAAGTCCGGTTTTATCCCATGCTTTTTCAGACCCAGGCCAGCTGGCCTTAGTGGGTTCCCGATAGAACATCCCATTGTCTCAGTGTGTGGGTACACCCCTCGCGGTCCTGAGTTCCTTGCTCGTGCTCTCTCTCCTTCTGCTCCTGATTTGGACCTTGAGATTTCAGTCCGGTGCTCCAAAGTGGGTCTCTGTCTCTGTCTCCTTTCATCGCCTAATGAAGGTTAATATTCAGGAGGATGCCTATATGTTTGTCTTTGGATTCACCTTCCTATTTTGCTTCTCTAGGATCTCGAATTATAGGCTCGATGTCCTTTATTTATGGCTAGAAACCAAATATGAGTGAGTACATCCCATGTTCCTCTTTTTGGGTCTGGCTTATCTTTATAACAATTTAAAAATAAGAATACATGAAATTTGGAGATGATGTGGTAGAAGGGATTGATGGGAACTGGAAGAGAGGGGATGGGGAGTATATTTTTGTTCAAAAACCATTATGAGCATATATAAATATTAAATAAAATATGTTAATGAATGTGCTAACAGATTTCTAGCTGGTAACAACCCAAAGTCTGAGAATGTCATCAGGTATCATTTAATACCTGTATTAGAGATATCTCTACTTTGATTTAACCTACTTGCTTCATATTCACACCAACATAATAAAAGTATCTTGAATTATGGCTTTCTTTATTCTATTCTTGTAAAACCTTCATGAAAGTGTTACCACACTGGAATATAATATTTAGGGTAACCTGAGCTTGTTACTCCAAGCCCCAGTCACTCATATTTGACACCAGAATAAAATCTGTCTTATTCCCTTTGTCACGAGAGCTATGTCTTAGCCTGGATTCAGTCTACAACAGTATTTTTCAATAGCTCAGCTTTATATCTTCAAGTTGACCTAGTTCCGGTTTCTACCATGAAGTTGTCTGATTCATAAATCAAGAAAGACTGTATGACAAGAATGATTGACTTTGGGAACACAGAACTGGCCCCTTATATTATATACATGGGTTTTGGTTTCTACTTATTGTAAGAACCAACCATTTGTATGTTGTCTTTAAAAACATTTAGAAAATTATTATAGATAATGGTTTAAGTATTTTATTTAACAGTCTCCATTTGGAATAAGTATGGTGACATACACAGTTCTAATACATAGGCCCCGTATTTTCAATTCACTAATAAGATTGCTACACTGTGTTCCCCACACAAAATATGATTGTTGAATGAGGAAATGTGATTGCTGCTCAAATCTGATGAACTGAGTTCCCTACTTGGAACCCTTCCGAAGGGAAGAGGAGAAAACTAGACACCAAAGTTGTCTTCTGCCCTCCACAGTCATGCTTTGACACGAACACCCATACAAAGTATGTCTTCTTTCTCCCTTCTCCTCTCCCCTCCCTGCTCAGCTCCTCTCTCTCTCCTCTTACACACACACACACACACACACACACACACACACACACACACACACACAAAGACACAGACATTATCATGTTAAAGACCTGAATACATTTTACCCAAATTCAAGTTGATGAAGTTGACAAACTGGAAAAAAGGAGAATTATGGCGATGCATTGACTATTTCATACACATGTAGGCTTCAGTGTGTATATATTTGTAAATTTACGTATTTCCCAGGTTGCAATTAGGAATTTAATGGAGTTGAATCTTCGTAGTACCCTTTTATATTTTCCTGTTGGTTGTCTTATTTTAACTGCACCATTAGTGAGTTGAAAACAGTTTCAGATGGTAACTCACCAACAGGGATCCATGGGAACTAGAATTCCATGAAACCCATTTTCTCTCAGGCCAGTTCCATACACTTTGCAGCAATGGTTCACTAAGTGATTTTTCCAGAAGAACATACCTAGAAACGCATTCCAGCACAACATACTCTTTCCTAGAGGAAGAGCTCCAAAACTAGCCATATCCCATTTCAACTTGTCCCATGGGTGCCTAGCAGGAGGAAGAACGCCACACAGGATTCCGACAATGGATTCTAACGTCATTATCATTCATATGTCATTTCAATCACACTTTACATGTTCCTTTATTATATACAAAATAGATATTTAAAAATTAATTTTATTTTTGTTTGGGAGTCCAGCCTTTAATGGCTGAGCCATCTCTTTGGCCGGTGTCCCCTCATGGGACCATCCATGGTAACCATGTGTGATGTTGAGCCCACTCTGCCTTTTGCTGATTCTTGGGATAGCTGGCCCTGGCTTATACTGGGTGCTACAGTGAGAGACCTGGCCCTCACTGTCAAGGGAGATCATTCCCCAACCCTCCATACACATACTCAGGAGAGATGGTCCCATTTCTCACCATGGCCTTGGGAGAGTTGACATTGATAGCATGGGCATAGGGGAGTTGGCTCTGCCCCTTGCCTGAGTGGGGCAGATGGCCCTAGTGGCCTGTATTGACCAGTTCAACTACCACTTATACCCACAACCTGAGTCTGGACCATCATAACATCTGCCCCATCCAAGAACTGTTGGAGCTTGTGAAGAACCCTGTAAAAAGACAACGACAAGATCTCCATGGTTGGGGCAACTGCAGGATGTCCCTAGAGGAGTCCCAGTGAGGATCCAGTGATGTTTTGTACCAGAAGTCAGAGACCTTGAATCAGACCAGTGACTCATTGCAATGAACATTTGAAAGTAAAACTGACTGGGCAGAAGGTATACTTTTAAAAACACCCGGTTCCCAATGCCACCGGAATTGGGAAAGATAGTGGAGAGATGGAAAGAGGGAAGAATGAAGAAGTTTGTTGTTCTGTTTTGTTTTTGTTATTTTGGTTTTTTTTTTACTCTTTGTGTTTTTGTTTTTGTTTGATTTTTTCAAAAATTTTTATTTGTGGGGCCTCTGGAAGGAGGAGAGGAAGATAATGTAAGGACTGGAGGTGAGCAGAATTGGGACACTTGACATGAAATTCCCATAGATTCAATTAAGAAATTGTTTAAAAATTAATTTTAAATGCTTTTCTCATGTTGTGCTATCTAATGTAGTATGATGCCTTTATAGCAATGTACCTATTATTTTGATAAGACTGTGGTCTTTTAATACAGTCAGAGTGGGCTATAACTCCTATTTTACTATCCTGGATTACAAATATAAATTTACTGAAATATCTCATTCTAGTATCAATATATTGCTGAAAATTTAGCAGAAGTCTCAAAATGCAACCTGTTTTAGTCCATTTGGTCCATGTAATGGGCTTGAAGATGTCACTTTCTATATTCCATTTACCTCACTCAAAACCTGCACATTATATGTCTGTGTGGGATTCTTCTACCAAAAGTGTTTTCTTAAATATATTCCTTCTTCTGTTATACTGTTTGAGTCATTAAAAACTATGCTTGGTAGCAACAGAAAAAGTATAGAGGAGGAGTGGAGAGAGGAGAATAAGGGAAGAGGAAAAGAGGATAATAGGGAGGAAGGAGGTCTGTTGGTCCCCTTTCAAGCATTTTTCCTTAAGTGACACTTGCCAATGCCTGTCATTCATAGCCCCTTGCTTTCACCCTAGAATTTTATTATAATCGCAGAAACAGACAATAAACACACCATTAAGTGTATTATCAAGTAAATGATATATAATAGAATGCATGAAAGATAATAAACTGGGGTTTATCTGTTTTGGAGATTCTCAATTATTTAATTTTCACAACACTGTCAGGCAGATACTATTACATCTATATGAGTGAGGAAGCTGAGCCACACAGGAGGCAAACAATGGATCAAATTTCTGTAGACAGAGACTACAGTGGAACTATACATCCAGGTGATTGCAGCCCTCAATGCTACCTTTTTAGAGTGAAGGCAATGGCGACTTTAACATGTAGGTGGAAGGTTTGAGGGAGCAAGTGAATTTGAGGACTTGGAAACTCTGTCCATGTATATGTAGCATTCTAACCTAGATTCAGGAGAATATTAAATTACTTCTGTTTATGGTCAAGTTTCGTGAATGCGCTGAGGTTTCCCGTCTTGATTCAATGAGCAACCTTTATAGTCTCCTTTATTTGCCTTGAACTTCCCTCAGATAACTATAATTAGATGAAATGATCTAAGTGGGGTAAAGAAACAAGACTCTCAAGGACTCTGTTGTACACTCGAGCTTTCACTGGTTCTTCTGTCTCTTTAATTACTGATGGATGTTTTCAAATACTTTCTCACTCTGTGTGAAAGCAAGCAATACTACAATGTCCCCATTCTCCTGAGATATTCAGAGCATTTGATGCTGCAGAAGTTGAAAGGGAGGCCAAGAGGCCAGTCTGTATCATGTAAAACTGATATAGAAAACCAACCCTTCAGCAGCTCAGCAGAGACTGAACTGAGTTTTCAATATTTTCCTTAGACAAGTTGTGTTTTCACTTGAAGTAAACTTCTTTATTATTATCTCTATGATTCTATATGATCAGTGTGCCCAGGCTTACTTGGGTTACCTCTTTACTGCAGACAATGTCAGCTTAATTACACAATGTAAGTTTTCCATCCTATAAAACCTCCTATTCCAGCTTTCTCACTGCAGAAATAAAAGAAAATCCAGTTTCCAAAGGGGACAGTTTCAGGGGGACACTGTGGAAGTTAGAATTTTGCATTTTGCTTCAAATTGCCTTGTCAAATTATTTAAAACTAGTGTATACTTGTAAAAAATGAAATATTTCCTAAATCCATTTTTAAGAAATATAAATATACCAAAACCTAGTATTAAAAAATTAGGCCTTACCATTTTTCTGCATTAAACATTTCCCTGTGCATATAATAGTTGTATAACCTCTAGTAAATCAATTTAATTCTCTTTGCCTCGAGATTCCAATTTGTAAAATGAGAGGAATTAGAGCGCCCATCTCATGAGATCAGTATGGTTATGGAATGGGTGAGTTAATGGAAGCACAGCACACAGTGAACATTGCAAATGTGTTTGCTGACAGTGTTGTTATCATGAATGTTATTCTTGTACATAATTACTGTTATTATTATATGCTATGCACTGGTATGTTATTTTTCATAGAAATTAGTTTTTCAATTACTTTGTTTAATGTCTCCTATCCATAGGTATTGAAGTGTGAAAAGGGATGGAAAGGAAGCAAATGCATGCAAATCTCCTGTCTCCATGGGGCTTCCATCTTAGAAAAAAAAATTCAAAAGTAAAAATAACTATAAAACTTACAGTCAAGGTGGTAGCTTGAATATAATCGCCTACATAAGCTCATAGGGTGTGGCACTATTAGGAGGTGTTGGAATAGATACAGCCTTTCTGGAGAAAGTATGTAACTGTGGAGGTGGGCTCTGAGGTTTCATGTATGCTCAAACCATGTCCAGTGATTCAGTTCACTTCCTGTTGCCCTCAGATCAGGACATAGAATTATCATTTTTTTCTCCAGCACCACATCTGCATGCACTCCGCCATGTCCTGCCATGATGATAATGGACTAAACCACTGAAAATGTAAAGTCACCCCAATTTAATGTTTTCCTTCAAAAGATTTGCTGTGGTTATGATGTCTCTTCACAGCAATAAAAACCATAAATAAGACTATATATATACATATATATATATATAAATGGTAAAATGTATTTTTGAAAAATTAGTGTGGTTGGTATGATGAGTGACTGTGTTGGTTTTCTTTTTCAGAATAAAAAAATCAGGAAGAGAAATCAGAATGAGAAAATATAAAGACCGGGAGTGAGATCTGAGGCTTTCCAAATTTTAGAACTCAAAAATTTAAAAAAAGTCAAAAATATCAAAAATAGGAGAGCCCTGAAGAAAACCAAGAATGCTAGGTTATAGAAGATTAGGTAAAGTAATATTTCAAGTGAGATAATAAAAGAAAAATGCTGGTTGAATTTTGTAACATAACCAAATGGTAACTTGTCAAAGACATATTTAATATATTAGCTGTCTTTTTTGTTATGTTTCCTGTTACTGTTATGAAATGTGTTAGACAGGAAGGTGCTGTTTGGAGGGAGGCACGGGAGAAGGTAATGAGATTGAGTACAGCCAACGTGCATCATATACTGGAATGAAATTTTTACTAATCTTTATAATAAACAGGTTTTATACTCTCATCCCTGCCAAGGCAAGGAGAGGCTCCATGTCTTGTGCATTGCCACATGAATACGGATAAGGCAAGCAGTTCAGGCATGTGGCATTTGTAAGGACAGTGCCCGTGCCCCACTCCTCGTAATTCAGGGAAGCTCAAGTATTTCTACAGGTTCTGGCACAATTAAACTTTGCATCTTCTAGGATATATAAGCAGAAAGCTTTCAATTTGTTGCTATTATTAAACACAAAATGCCTTAACCGTAGAGCGCTGCACTTATTTCATACTTAAAGTAGAAGTAATGTTTTACTGCCTGTGCCCATTGCAACACTAAAACGCTATCAGATTGACGTGCATTTTAACCGAGTATGTTCACATAACTGTCCATTCTTCCTCCTCTACATCAGTATGACAGTTATTAAAACCTGACTCATTGCTGATTTAATTTACTTTTTAGTCTTATTAAAATTAATCATCATTTCCTCTACTTATTTCCCATCTTATTTTCTTATTTAATGATTGATGCATTTCTGGTATTTACATTGTCTACTACTTCAAGGATTGCTTGTTGTATATAATGATTTTTAAAAATATTATAGACATGTATAACTGGTAGATCTCATATATATTGTACTACAAATAATTTTACAGGTTTTAGTTAAATTTACCCTGTATTATTTCTTCCTTAATTGTATTGAATATTTATGGATTATTTTTCTTGATTTTCATTCAGGTTTTTTTGTCTTTTATGTTATAATTTGATCGACCATTTCTAGGTTTTCTTTCTTTCCTTCTTTCCCTATTTCCTTTCTCTATTCTCTTTATTTCCCTCTATCTTTTCTTTCTATTATCTATCTATCTTGAATATATCAGCTATAAATGTCTATCAATTATCCTCATCATGAATCTGCACACCATTTATCAACCATGAATCTATTTTATCATCTACCTATCATCTATCTAACATCTATAATACATCTGTTTGTCTGCCTGCCTATCAGCCTGCCTGTCCGTCATCTTTTTGTCTCTTCCTCTCCATAGTCACTTCTTCCCTTACATGAGTCCAATGAAGAGTGCCATCATCTGAGCCTGACATTATTGGCGACCTGATATTTGGCACCTATTCTCTGAAACTTGGAGAAATCACTTTCTGTTGTTTAAGACAGTCAATCTATGGTGTTAATTCTATGGGTTCTATTGATAGCATACCAAACTGTCTAAAGAGTCTGTGAAGTGACCTAGACATCTGTATATTTAACAAGACCCCAAATAATATTCACAGGGAGGTTTTGTATATACTACACTTTGAGTTAAAAGTGTCTAGATTAATTTTTTTTCTACTGTGAGGTTGAATTTTCTTTCTTTTTTTTTATTGAAAAATAAAAAAAAGTTTCTGCCTCCTCCCAGCCTCCCATTTTCCTCCCCCTCCTCCCATCCTTCTCCCCCTCCCCCCACTCCTCTCCCCCTCCCTCTCCAATCTGAAGAGCAGTCAGGGTTCCCTGCCCTGTGGAAAGTCCAAGGTCCTCCCCTCTCCATCTAGGTCTAGGAAGGTGAGCATCCAAACTGGCTAGGCTCCCACAAAGCCAGAACATGAAGTAGGGTCAAACCCCAGTGCCATTGACTTTGGCTTCTCATCAGTCCTCATTGTTCAGAGAGTCCGGTTTTATCCCATGCTTTTTCAGTTCCAGTCCAGCTGGCCTTGGTGAGCTCCCAATAGATCAGCCCCTCTGTCTCAGTGGGTGGGTGCACCCCTCAAGGTCCCGACTTCCTTGCTCATGTTCTCCCTCCTTCTGCTCCTCATTGGAACCTTGGGAGCTTATTCCGGTGCTCCAATGTGGGTCTCTGTCTTTATCTCCATCCACCGCCCGATGAAGATTCTATGGTGTTATGCAAGAAATTCATCAGTGTGGTTATAGGATAGGGCCATTTCAGGTTCCTTATCCTCAGCTGCCCAAGCACTAACTGGGGACATCCCCCTGGGCACCTGGGAGCCCCTTTAGGTTCAGGTCTCTTGCCTACCCTAAGCTGGATCCCTTAACTAAGAATTGTGCTTCCCTGCTCCCATAACCATCCTTCCTTTATCCCAACCATCCCAATTCCCCAAGTTCCCCCCATCCTCCCCTTCTCACATTTCTCTCCCCATCTCCCCTTACCCCTATCCCACCCCTCCCCCAAGATCCCAATTTTTGCTCAGCAAACTTGTCTACTTCCCATATCCAGGAGGATAACTTTATGTTTTTCTTTGGGTTCACCTTCTTATTTAGCTTCTTTAGGATCACAAATTATAGACTCAATGTCGTTTATTTATGGCTAGAAACCAATCATGAGTGAGTACATCCCATTTCATCTTTTAGGGTCTGGGACACCTCACTCAGGATAGTGTTTTCTATTTCCATCCATTTGCAGGCAAAATTCGAGCAGTCATTGTTTTTTACCGCTGAGTAGTACTCTAATGTGTACATATTCCACACTTTCTTCATCCATTCTTCCATTGAAGGTCATCTAGGTTGTTTCCAGGTTCTGGCTATTACAAATAATGCTGCTATTAACATAGTTTAACAAATGCTTTTGTCATATGACAGGGCATCTCTTGGGTATATTCCCAAGAGTGGTATTGCTGGGTCCTGGGGTAGGTTGATCCTGGATTTCCTGAGAAACCACCACACTGATTTCCAAAGTGGTTGGACAAGTTTGCATTCCCACCAGCAATGGATGAGGGTACCCCTTCCTCCACAACTTCTCCAGCAAAGGCTATCATTGGTGTTTTTGATTTTAGCCATTCTGACAGGTGTAAGATGATATCTCAAAGTTGTTTTGATTTGCATTTCCCTGATGGCTAAGGAGGTTGAGCATGACCTTAAGTGTCTTTTGGCCATTTGAACTTCCAGAGATACAAAAAAATATTAGTAACCACCTGTGTCTTATCGATCACCATGGATTAAAGTTAGAATTCAACAACAATGCTACCCCCAGAAAGCCTACAAACTCATGGAAACTGAACAGTCAACTGCTGAACCACACCTGGATCAAGGAAGAAATAAAGAAAGAAATTAAAGCCTTCCTTGAATTTAATGAAAATAAAGAAACAACATACTCAAACCTATGGGACACGATGAAAGCAGTGCTATGAGGAAATTTCATAGCACTAAGTTCCCACTTAAAGAAAACAGAGAAAGCACACGTTGAAGACTTAACAGCCCACCTGAAAGCTCTAGAAAAAAAAGAAGCAGACTCACCTAAGAGGAGTAGAAGACTGGAAATAATCAAACTGAGGGCTGAAATCAACAAAATAGAAACACAGAAAACAATCCAAAGAATCAATGAAACAAAAAGCTGGTTCCTGGAGAAAAATCAACAAAATTGATAAACCCCTATCCAAACTAATCAAACGGCAGAGAGAGAATATGCAAATTAATAAGATCAGAAATGAAAAGGGGGACATAACCACAGACACAGAGGAAATTCAGAGAATCATTAGATCTTACTACAAAAGCCTGTATGTCACAAAACTGGAAAATGTAGCCGGGCAATGGTGGCGCACGCCTTTAATCCCAGCACTCGGGAGGCAGAGGCAGGCGGATCTCTGTGAGTTCGAGACCAGCCTGCTCTACAGAGCTAGTTCCAGGACAGGCTCCAAAAAAGCCACAGAGAAACCCTGTCTCGAAAAACAAAACAAAAAAAAAAAAAAAAGAAAGAAAGAAAAAGAAAAAAAAACTGGAAAATGTAAAAGAAATAGACACTTTTTAAGATAAATACCATATACCAAAGTTAAACCAGGAACAGTTGAACAATCTAAATAGACCTGTTAGTCGCAAAGAATTAGAAGCTGTTATCAAAAACCTCCCTACCAAAAGAAGCCCAGGACTAGATTAATTTTTATAACATGAATTAGGAAGCATCTCTCTCTCTCTCTCTCTCTCTCTCTCTCTCTCTCTATATATATATATATATATATATATATATGTATCCATTTGCATTTCTGTTTAGTTTCATTCTGAAAATGCTTGCTAGTCATGTAATATAACACCTATCATGTTTTTCTTAGACTTTTTAACCCTTTCTATGTCTTACCCTGTACAAGTAAATCAATGTAGTTTTGTAAGGTATTTTAATACTCAGTTAAGGACTTATGTGCCAATAGTTATCAAATTCCCTCATTATCAATTTTATTCAAATTTAAGTCACCTTGACTATAATGAATTTATAAAAGCATAACTGTTTATAAATTGATTCTACCTATTGCAGAAGAGGCATCTCTATCTCCACAATACCTCCATTATACACTGCACCAGAACTCTCCTCTCCTCCAGAGTTTATTGAAGTAATCTATTTAAATCACAAAACACCAAATCCTTTTAGCAGTACAACAAAAAGTGGTGACTTTACCCTGACTTAAGAACTTTTAGAAAATTTTCATTCACAAGACATCCAATATCTAGATTCCTAGAAATACCAGAGACACTTAGCCACTCTGTAAAAATAGGAAAAAAAATCACACAGCTAAACATTGAGATTTGGGTTCTTTATGTATTTTTATCCTTATAAAGATTTTCAAATTTAATTTTTCTTGATGTGTATTTCCCTGACATGAAGCTGTATTTGGTTCTAAGATTATTTGAATACTATCAACAGGTTATTTTTGTTTTACTCATCGTCCATTTGAAGAAATCATTCTAGGAACCAAACCTCAAAGGTGACACAAAATCCTACACACTAATACATCTCCAGATACATAGTTGACCAGTGAATACACATTGGCTAGATGAAGGCCATGTGGGATTGAGCATAAGAGCAATGGTGGAACATATTATGGAAGGACAAGGAAAAAGGGAAATAAATAATCATTGGAAAGAATGGAGAAAGGAAAGAAAAGAGGTGGAAGAAGAAATGGAAGGAAGGGAGGTACGAAGAGAGAAAAGAAGAAAAAATGAAGGAAAGGAGGGAGGGAATAAGGAAGGAGATAGAAAAGAAAAAAGTAAGGTCCTGCCAATATCATACAATTTCCCAACACTGGAAATGTACACTTTTAAGATCTATGTGCTATGTTTATCACTTATCTTCTTTTGATATTAAAACCAACCTTTCCTTTTATGCTTGGCAATCATCAACCACTACACACACACACACACACATCATTGTGTGGGGATTTATTTCTGGCATGGAGTCAAAGTGACAAACTCACTGTACTAGACAGTGACAATAAGAATCAGTGACTTGGTTTCTACTCCTGATTAGCTGGCGGTACTCGTGGCAAGTCATTTCATTTGGCTGAGTACTGTTTATCCATACACGTAGAGGGATTTCACCTTTTTTTTTTTTTTAGCACTCTCTATAGTTCAAAGTATATCCATCTAAACCTTCTTAAATTATCAGTCATGATAAAAATATTTCCACTCCCCAAAAAATCTGTCATATTAAAAAATCTGTCCTTATTAAAAAAAGACAACTTTTCACCTTTGGCTCTGTGATGAAAGACACCTTTTATGAGAGCACTTTACTACCAAAAATAATGACTCTTGATTGCGGAATGGGCGCTGTTGACAGGTTGTAAGTGGTACGTGAGTCTGTTTACTGAGATGTGCTAAGGTTTTAACACAAGAAAGGGGACTGGCTGGGAAAGGGAGGGGAAATATTTGACAAAGACACATCTGATCTGGTCTTTTTTCTTTCCCACCTATACTCCCCTGTCTTTTTTGCATATATCTAGTCTTCCAGGACACCTCATTTCATTTACTGGAATCCTGTTCCATTCAAAAGCTAGATTCGCAGAGACCTTAAAATCCATGGTGAGCCGTAAAATGTATATTAGAGAATGTCAAGTTACATAGAGAAATATATATTAAGGATATACACTGCAATATAATGTGTTGGTTTTATTTCTCTCCAGATACTTGTAAGTTAAAGTCAAAAAGCAAACCATATGAAATCATGGCACAGCCCTACTTGTCGTCTAAGTATGAGGAAGGTGACCTCAAGAATAGTGCTTTTATGGTTTATTGGAACATAAGAATGTTTTATGGAATTGCTTATGAATCGGAATGTTTAATTAGAAGGAGAGCAGCCCGCAAGCAGCAGCCATTTACAACAAAAGTTGCTGGGGGAGAGTGACTTTAAAGAAAATATAGAGAGGTCTGTGCAATAGTGTGGACACATTTTCTCATGCAAAAATCCTTTTAGCCCATATGAAGCATAAACTGATCTCTTATTATTTGTTTTACCAGAGTACTCATTTATTTATCCCTTCCCTCTCATGATCATTTCCTACTTTCTTCCTTCATTCCTTTATCTTTCTTCTTGTCTTGTCAATATGCAGAATAAGACCCAGGAATTGTCATGTTACACCGTACACAAACTTAACATATTTTTAAAATCTATTTTCATCATTTATTCTGGGGAAAAACAAGCTTGAAAATTTGTATTTGTCACATATATATGTATATGTATATATATAGACACACACACGAGTATATAAATATATTGTGCATGTGTGGACACAAGTATATACACATCTGTCAATCATAGCACGTAACATAAATTATACACACAGCTTCAGTGGAGTATTAAGAAAAGAATCCAGAAGCACTTTGGGAAAGGCAAGAAATAGAATGACTTTAAAGCATGTCTGCAGGAGTCTGAAGGAGTGAGGAGTCCATATGCCATAATCACTGTGCATTTTACTTTGGTTAAAACATTGCGGTCCCAGGGAGACCTTTGTTCTGTGTACGTGCGCTGTGCACGTTCTTTCCAAGTGGGCTAGTTTTGTTCTCATGCCATGGGAGCAGGTGGCATCAAGCTGTTTTGATGAGGTTAAAAGGCTCCTCCCCCCTCTCCGAAAGCAGCAGCCTGAAGTACGTCAGCAGTAATTGTGTGCATGGCTCTGCTGTGCAGGGTGGGTGGAGGAAAAAATTGATATCAAATAAGGGCATCAAACTGGGATCCGAGAGTTCCGTTTAAGTTGTTGCTCATTTTTATTAGCCCCACTGGGAGGAAAGCCTCATAACTTAAATATTCTCCATACAAGAACAGTAATTCTGATGGATTTAAAATTTCCTTTCCAAAAGGATGGATTTAGAGCTAAATAGTGTATATAAATGGAAAGGTTTCTTTATCCTCTTTTGATTTTGTTATTGACATATCAGACTTTAGCTCAGTTAGATAAAAGAGACGCGTTCTGTTGCTTGGATGGGAGGCCTTTAATGAGGATGGGAGCCCCCGGGGAGCCGAAATCGGTGCAGCTTTCGGGTTTCTTGCTGTTTCTTCAGTCTTTCTGTCTCCCTTTGCAGAGGGCCTAGGGTGTGGGAACTATCCAAGGTGCTAGTATGCTGGCAGCGTTGCCCTTCAATGCAGGCGGATTGCAGAAGCAGAGGAGAGAGATTACTGCTTATTTCAGAAGGTAGGTTCTTTGTTCCAGAATCCCTGATTAATCAGCAGCAGCAGCATCAACAGACTAAGGCAGCTGGAGAGAAGAGAGAAGCAGGAAGGGAGGGAGTCCGGGGACGGGAGGGAGGGGGGGAGAGAGAGAGAGAGAGAGAGAGAGAGAGAGAGAGAGAGAGAGAGAGAGAGAGAGAGAGAACACATACACCAGAGCCAGAGCAAGCTGGTTGTCATGGGGGAGGGATGATGCTACAAGCTAGGCTTCTCCAAACCTTCTGTATGTATGCAACGGGAAAAAGCATCTTCTTTGGGGCTGGAAGGAGACATTTAGAGAGGATGTGTCTGATTTTTGTTTCCATTTATTTTTGTCTTTGCAGAACATGATCAAATGAGTTACCTTAGCCAGCTTGGTGACTGCTTCGGGTCTGGTAGTCATCTGTGTAGCAAAGTGGGTAAAATCATTCAATTTCTTCCCTGCTGGCCCTGGAAGGAGAGGGGCTGTGCGCTCATCCCCACCCATTAGCTATGCCCTCTTTTCTCCGAATGTCGATTTAAGGCGGCAAGCAGCTGTCTTCTCCACAGCATCTTCCTAGCAAACTTTAAAGGGCATTTTATCCAATAGAAAGAACATCGAAAATGCTCTGGTCTCTAGTGATGAAGAATCTCGGATTCGACAGTTTTCCCATCCAGATATAATGCACTTTAAATGAAGAAAAGCCGAACTGACCTACAAGTCTGTTTCTTATGGTGCTGGATCACTCCTACCGAACTGCCCCGAGACCAGCCTTGAGAGAGGGCTCTGACAGACCCAAGTCACCTCCTGACTATTGCACTTAGCTTTCCCTGGGGACTTAAATTTGGTATGTATCTCATTTTTTTTCAGACTCTATAAGCATGCTAATTGAATCTAGAACTAAATAGAGGAAGCAATTGGTTATGAAATGGGATGGATTTTAGTTAGGGATACTTAATGCTGAAGTTTGCATGTTTTATTAGGTGGAGCAGAAATAAAGATATAGCACGGGCATTCACAGTGTTCGTGAGCCCCCGGCTATTTTTAATCCCTTACCCACTTAGTGATTACCATGGAAATGTTGAATAGATCTTCATTAGTATAATAAGCTGTGTTGAAATACAACAAGAATTTGAAGTATTTCCATGTCACTAATTGCTATTCAAGTTGTGCATGCTGCTATTTGTCTTAATTCCATACCATAAATATTTTACTACAGGCTCAGTTCATTGGTGTCATCAGTGAGAGCCTGCTTTGCGTTTTCAGAAAGAGGAGATATGCTTTACCACAAAATATCCAAATTGATAGACATACTTAGAGGCTGAAGCTGCTTGTTTTGTGGATGACTCCAGATAGACATTTTCCTGAAAAAGGTGTTTTATTATCAGTCACTATTAGGAAGATTTCACTAGTCTTACCGAAATGTACATCTTCTGGAGAACTTTAGGTGGACTGGTTTTACTTGGGACATGTACTTATTTCATTGGAGTGTCTCCATTCTGATTTTCCAAACTACCCAGGAATACTTTCAATACTTGAAATATAGGTATTGCGTGTCTGAGAAAACATTGCGTTAAAAAAATTTTATCTGTCTTGAAAAATACTAAAGTTGTTTTGGTACTAAAGGAGTACATTTTAAAATTTTTATCAACATGGTGAAAAATATAAAGGCATTTAATGGAAGAGGTTAAGTGGTATAATTTTGATAATTTTAATAGCCACAAATGTATAACTAATTAGTATGGAATGATGAATAGAGAGCAAGAACAAAATTAATCTCCCAACATTTCATGTTCTGGACATAAAATTTATTTGATATATTGTTCAGTGTTAACTTCAAAATTAGTGAACAAACAAGAACCAGATATGCACAAATGCTTTGTTTTTGAAAGTAGAACATATTTTGTCCAGCTCAGTGAAGGAGGGACTTCTGTAAAAGGCAGTTAATATTTAGGAAACTGTGAATACAGACCTGTGGAAAATGCTGCAACTTTATAGGGGACAAGCAGAGATATAAAACTTGATTGGTTTGTAAAGTTGTGAGCAAGTGTCAAATCTCAGGGAAAAGAATGGTGGCTATTCTTGAAAATCGATCAATCAGTCATAGACTATCAACTCAATTAGATGGCTTCCATTGTAGCTCCAGTCAGCAATTTATTAAACTGACCCCGTATGCTTTGCAAATACTGCCTTGTAAGCGTCTGGAACCAATTGGCCCAAGGCTCCACAAAGTCCCTTAGCCACTTTTAGAGTGTCAAATTTTAATAACTCAAATTCCAAAACTTTATATAGCATTAAGACAAATGTCCTTTGAAAGCCTCAAAAAATATATAAAGAAAAGAAACGAGGAATCCGGAAACATAAGTATAAAGTAAGGGTCAAGAATCCAGCCTTCATCAAGGCATTTGTTCTCTTCTGTGTATTAGGTTGCTTCAGCAGATCACAAATCACACCATGATAACAGCCTAAAATGAACCTTATCTCATTCTGGTCATATAACTATCTTTCAGTATGCATTGTGGACCGATATTTAGATGTTCTTATGAAACTTTAAATATGCGGAAACAATTCATTCCCAAATTAGATTTGTTTTCCATTCTTGATCACTCAATATAGGTGACAAAATCAAGACTAAAGAAGTTGACACCAATCTGTACCTTTGAAAAGCCAAATCTCAAATAGAAAACAAATTAATTTTAGAAATGTGGGGAAAACCATTTAGGAAGAAAAACAACAGAATACCAGTGCCCAAGAGGCTAGCGGACTGGTTCACTCAAAGGATGTTGGTACATATGAGACTCTTACCTGGGTAAGTGGAATTATAAGATTTATCACAGGGCTCAGTCTTATTGAGGGAGCGTTCATATCCATCAGGTCCACCCTAACAGAGCTAGAGTGGTGAATTAACAATGCAGGAGATTACCCTAACTGAGGAATTAGTTCAGAATTTTAAACAAAGGGGGGACAGATGAGAGATGCTTAGACGTAGATGAGAAAGAGCCAGGCAGCCTAAATATTCATTTGACTCTTTCTGTGTGACTTCTCTCACACAGCAGCCTGTGTCTTTGAGGAACTGAATCTCACCATGAACTGGTGCTATAATAAATACACTCTGTGAACTGACAGTTCACACAGTGGGTGTCTTCATTGGTGGAGGGAAGACTCTACATAAACACATGATCCTGGGGAAATTTGTATGCATTTATTTTTCAAAAATGCTCCTTTATTTTTAAATTTCTCTTTAACACTCAGCATTACAGAATGGCTTCGCACTCAAGTTTCCTTGATTAAAGTATCAGCTCTAAAAAGGAAAAAAAAAGAAAGTAGGAATTTTATAATTTTATGTTTCCATTGATTTTATTTGGACCTACATGACTTTGCTGTGTGTTTGGTAATGGAGAGTTTTATTTCTATGTGAACATTTGTGACAAATTAATATTACTATCAGCTTTTCATTCAGCACTGCTCAGGAACAATGATGCTTGTGTAAAATATACATGGAGAAAACTCAATTCAAAGTTAAATCCTCAGTTTATATTTCTTGTCCATGCTAAGAATTTAATTAGTACATTTTAGTTAAGTCAATTCTCAAATTTAAAAAGTGTCATAATATTGTACAATGAAATCCTTGTGAAGGGTGTGGTCAACAGGTTATAAGTAACAAAAAGTGAAATGTAAAATGAAAAGCTGAAAAATAGTCACTTTAATATTTAATCCAATATCTTTAGCTTTGGTAAGATCAGGCATGATTGTAGGCACAGTAACATAAATACTAAATTAACAGAATCGCTGGAAAATACAAAGCATAGAAGTATCAGAAGTCATAAAATAAAGACCCAAATTTTACTGTGTATTGCATGGGATTCTGATTTTGTCATTTAACCTACTATCCCAGGAGAATTCCTGACATGATTTTCAAATTTAGCCATAAATTCCAATAAACACATACATAGCCCTGCACTGTTTGGATCAGTGCTGGGGCTTCCAAAGAAAGCCTACTATCTACTCTTAGAGTGAAGACACATTGCGCCAAGAGCATAGACAGGCAGCAAAATCTCTTGTTTATTTTAACCAAAAAATTGGTGCACAAAATTGTTGGTGGCCATAAGAAGGCAGAGATTCTCCTTCAGTCTTATGCATTCTATTGCTTCTATATCTAATTAGAAGTCAAGTAAGGGAGGTGGTCGCTTATTGAGAAAACTCTAAAGATGCTATATAGCACATAAGAACCCGGTTGTATCTTAATATTACTTCCTAAGAAACACACTGTGAAATTCTGTGTCTGTTTAAACAGAATTACAATTTAAGAGGCAGGAACTACATCTAAGTCTTAGATGGGCTAAATGGAACATATCTAACTCATTATTTATCTTATATAAGTGCATTCTAAAAACACATTTGTGATGTACTGGATTTTCTTATTACAGTAAATGGTAGCAGTTATAAAAATGTAGATGATTAAAATGTTTCAATTTTCTATAAGGGAACTGTGATGCATTCATCTTTCAGCTTGGAAGGGCAAAGTTGGAAGGTTTAAGATGGAATGAGCACACTGTAGTCTATACATCCCAGTGCTATTGTTTTCTAGATTTAGACCCTGGAAAGTGGCATGCATAAGGGTCTCGATAAATTATTTTGTTAATGAAGGAATATGTTGTCTCCTAACTTTGCCATAATATGAACATCTGTGATGATGGAAGTAATATTGTCTTAAATATTCTATCCGTGTGTTTCAAAGTAAAATTAGTTTATCAGGGAGCCATGTTGTTAAATATAATAATTTCCAGAGTTGTTAACTGGTAGAACCAGCAGGATGGTCCAAAGGTAGAGGCTCTTGTGTGCAGCTTTATGACATGAGTTCCAACATCAGATCCCACAGGTGGTAGGAGAGAATTGAATACTGAGAGTGATTTTTGACTTTTAAATTAATGCTTTGGAAAACATGCCTGAATGCAAACACACATACCTACCTACACACACACACACACACAAATAAACATATATATATATATATATATATATATATATATATAATAAAATAAATTAATAATGATTTTTAAAACAAGTATATTTTAAACACCAATGGGGGTGGGTGACTGATGTTTTATGATAAAGGCAGTTGCCACCAAGCCTGACAACCTGAATTAGACTCCCATGACCCCCCACATGATTGGGCAGATAAGCCAATCACTTCAAACTGTCCTCTGTTCTTTACATAGAAGTTATGGCATCATAGTCCCATCTATTAAAAAATCCACAGCTTAATGTAATAAAATATTTGATTTAAAAGAAGTTTGTGAAAGGCTTTCATAGCAATATTGCTACAGGGCTTACTGAACACATACATTTTAAACCAAATCCTTATGACATGGTCTGTTCCAACTTCCATGTTTTTTTAATGTAAAGAGAAGCTTAAAGATATTAGTTAATGCAAAACCCTGGACATAGAAATAATGCATTTGAGACTTTTAGAGCACATGGAATAACTTGTACCTCTGCCCTATAGGACTTTGTCAAAGTCCCTGTACATTACAAACTAATTCCCGTGAAGACCAGCAGACAAGATACTATGAGCTCAATAAACAGGCTGCTAATCTTATTTTAAAGACTGCGTGTCAATGTTGAGATGCTATACATGTTTATTCTCAAAAATGGTGGCAATAAGAATTCACGGCCAGCTAATGATGTAAACAGTATGAGAGTCAGATGAGATGTAATTATTATTCTAGTCTCCTTCTGCCATATGACATCTAGATGATTATACTTTGCCATTCCTCAGTGCCTTGTTTGTAGCAGGTGCCCAACATATTCTTAAATAGATGGGTGATCATATGACCAACTTACCTTCCTGCAGATGGGTATAGGCACATACATAAACATGTAACCCATTTTCATAATATAGAGTTTTACTTGACGATTCAGTTGATTTTCATCTAAAAAAAATCCATGCAAGTTAAAAAGTACTTTTTCCATGTATAAATATTTTGCAATAATATAATTTCACATTTTCTCAGAAAAACAGCAATTTAAACCCCATGTAACTTGAAACGCCATTGGTAACGATAATTAATGATCAAAAACAGTCAACTATTTTGTTAAAGAGTATAATATGTAAATTGTATAAGAATCACTAAAGTTGGTGGAAAAACTCTACAAAATAAATAAAATATAACCTTTTGAGTAAGCGTGCTTTTTGCATCTGGGAAAAGTAGAGTTTTGCTGGAGGGCAGAGAGGAAGGAATCATTCTAGCCTGAGGTGTTACCTCTAGCACGCTTATAACATGAGTCGACCTGCTTGACTTAGGCAAGATTAACTGCCACAAAGTTAGATGGTCTTTTTTTAGCCTAGAGTTCTTACTGCAGATGTTCTTGATGTAGGTGAATTCCTGATAATATTAATGCTTCAGATAGCTGGATGAGACTTTCCTGAACCTTCCTACCAACATGGAACTTTCTTCTTTTCTAAGTGCCCAGGTGCCTGCCACTAAAGTATGTGTTATTAATACAATTGAATTATATAATTCAATATACTATGAAGTTAGAATGATAAGACTACTCAGTTCTAAGCTATTGGAGTTAAGATATTAAGCAAAAAATAATAAAATTTTAATACAAAGTCAACAAACAACTTCCAGATTCTAAAATATTAGAGACTGAAAAAGACATATTTAAGTTTAACATGATATTTAAATTTGGGTTAACTGATAGCTAAAAGGCTAATTAATTCTAATATGAATTGAGATTTAGAATAACTTTGATGTATACTTAAACAAAGAAACTTCTTGATGTTTTCACTAAATGGATGGATTGATCAACATTTCTATGATTTTTAAAGGAAGAAAAAAAGCTGTAAAATACTTTATAAATTTCTGTGTATTTGGAGAAAGGGTCTCTAAATATGATAGACATGTGCCGTACTTCACTCATTTGTATCACTTTTGTATGCTACAGCAAATAGGAAATTAAAGAAGCCTTAATAATATAGAAGATTAAGTTTTTGTTTTTATGTAATTTTGTTCTTTATTTTTGTTCACGCAGTTTGCCTACCTCTTCTTGAATACTTGGAAATACAGTGATTCCTAAAACTTGCCTGTCTGACCATCCATCGACCTACCCATCCATCATGCATCCATCCACCAACTCACACATTCACTTCACATAGACATTGTTGCCAAGTATCTTCACTAACATTATCATGATATTAGACTGCTTTATTGTGCATACTACATTTGAGTTCTATTCTAAACCCTTCACAGCCATCTCTTCTACAAATCACAGCAGGTAGTGGGAGTTTTGTCATTCCCTTGTAGCTGAGAGCTAAATACACCAGGTCAAAGTACCATGTTTTAAACTATGGCTTGATTTGGGTTTGATTTGTCAAGCCATTGCACCTGGAACGTAAGTTGTTTAAAGTCTGTAGACTTTTAATTAGCAGTACTACAATAATATCAAAGCAAGTATTTCCAAAATGCTGAGGATGTGTGGGCTTGACAATGCACATATCATAGAAAATTATGATATTAAGTGATTATAGAGAACCATTTTGAAAATAACACAGAATCACAAAAGTATACCGATTAGATAGACAATATGTTTTTTTTTTGATTGCTATTACCTTTTGTATGGCCAATGTAGATGTATACATTTTCACTTACATATTTAGGGAAAATGTAATTCATTTTTTTCCAACATAACATAATTTTAATTTATATATGCATGGAAATGTCATTATGATAATGAAAATACAAAATTTGGATTATGGTGTTATAGCAACATATTTTGAGAAACAAAATTATGAGTGTAATGATGCAAACCAGATATTTACCTTCAGAAGCAATGCTTATACATTATCAGGTGGCAGGGCAGAACTGTGGTCCTTTGTCCTGCTGATGCTGATGGTTTGATGGAACATCTGACACTCAAGTAACACAAGTTTCATGTTATTTCAAATACTCATGGAATGTGTAATTTATAATGAGGCATTTTCTTTACTGGAAAACGTGAAATGTATAAATCTGAATTATTTATAGAAAATTCAGCTTCATTTAAGGGAACACGGTGGTCTAATATAATATGAATGGGATATAATCCTTTTTAGTACTATGATTTTCCTTAATGGTATTCTATAACAACTTTATACTAACTCACCATAGCTTAAATACATTTGAAATACATCAATTTATTTACAGTGCGGGAGTACACGTGTGCTATGGTGCATTTGTGAAGATCAGAGGTCAACTTAGCAAGTCAATTATGCTCATCTACGATAGGGATTCTGGAGCTGGAGCTTGGGCCCATAGCCCTGCCAGCAAGCACCTTTACCCATGGAGACATCTCAGTAATCATTAACTTAAGAGTCATAACTCACCAGAGCCGCACATATCCTGAGGGGTCTGATAACTCACTTGAGATTTGGGACAATAAAATCTTAGGAACGAACCTTAACAACCTTGTTGTCCATTTTCAGGAAGTATCCCGTTTCCATGATACCCTCCAAGATGATGAGTGCTAATCCCGAAGAAGACCCTTTGGACAGTTTTCTCCAGTATATTGAGGATATGGGAATGAAAGCATATGATGGGCTGGTTATTCAAAATGCATCTGACATTGCTCGTGAGAACGATCGCTTGAGAAATGAAACAAATCTGGCTTACCTGAAAGAGAAGAATGAGAAACGGCGAAGACAGGAAGAAACAATCAAACGGTAAGAATAGATCACTGCATTGCATGAGGGAGTTTACAATTCCTATTCGTATTGTGTTACCGACACCTGGCCCAGAAGGGGCTGGTCAGAGTCTTGGCAGGGAACATAGTAAAAGGGATACCTGGATGCTACCAAAAGCTCATCCCTCCTGCTGTCAGATCCTGACCTGAGTTAACAACAGTTACTTGCTTGCATTTTGTGCATATGGAGGTACAGATGGGCTGGGGAGAGAATTCAGTTTTCTCTCTTAAAAGCTTGTGTTGAACAACTCCTTGGTAAAAACACCAAGGAGCTCAGACATGTTTTAACAGCCAAAGTTTTATGAGAATGTCCACCTTTAATGGCCAATGTTTATAGTTCTTACCTTAAAATAGAGTTCATCTTCTTCCTAGAATATGACCAAAACCAGTGACTAATTAGACATGTATGTGGCTCTGAAGAACTGGGAATCCTTGATGTATACTCCTGAGCAAATTTTATGGAGATTACATCTCTTGGTTTGATACCAAGGGTTCCAAGTTTGTTCAGACGAAATTGTTTTCAGGATACAGCACCTAGAGGGCCAAAGTAATGAGGCACAGACGGCAACCCTGCAAATAGAGGTTAAGCTCCTCGTGGGTGCACACAAAGGGCACACAACTTCTGCTTTTTACGGTTGTTTTCTGATGTGCTACTCTGTCCAGCTTTGTGGAATTCTGTTTTATTATTGTGGTTCATTTTTTTTTAATTGAAAAATTGAAAATGTAGAAAATGCTCCTCTCAGTTATCTGCATGGTGGACTAGTGATGGAATACTGGGATAGTTCATAAGGGAGTTTCATCTAATATTTTAGTCACATGTTCTCTGGGAAGAGTAGGATATTAAGAAAATGAAAATGATTTATTTCAAGTTCAGTTATTTGGATTGCACAAGGCAATGTTACACAAAATGAATAATGCAAAGAAAACATTTTACATGTAAAAAACGATGGAAAGAGGGAAGAGGAGGGGTAGGGTGAAAGAGTAGCAAGGAGAAATAAAACTAGAAAGAGATGTTTTAGAAGAATATACTATTTTAGTTCTGAACTATTAAAATTTTACCCAGTTTAACTTAAAATTGATTCCTTCCTGTAGTATGCTAGGTATCTTTTAATATTTTTTCTTATCTACCATTTCTGACAGACTTCTACTTATGTATGAGTGTCTTACTTTAATTTTGAATGTTGAGTTTTTAGAAATTCAAAGCAGAGGATCGGTTACATGATTTCTAGAGCATAATAGTACTGCAATTTAAAGTTTTGCAACCTTGCATTTGCAAATCGACAATTAATTGCTTTTTCTAAGTGCACGACTAGACTTATTTATGGTAACATCTGTTGGCTCTTTCTAGCATCACAGCATACACATCCGTCCCACTGGCTTCCAGGTTTTATTATTAACCTTAGTAGGATTCTGCATAACTATCTAAGCACAGAGACAACAGAAGTGGCTAAGTTTCCAGGGCTTTACTGGCACATGTTTAGAGAGGCATGAACAGTGGGGTGGAGATCTGAAGTCTAAGGCACTTGGGAGCAATATCCAGATAGGTAGAGATACATCAAAACCATGCCAATCAATGATGAGGAATGTGACAGTGGTTTGAATATGTGAACTTGTGCTCATTCTGTTGAATTAATCAAACTGCCTTCTACTACTGTGTTACAAAGCACAGAATGTAGCTCAGATCACTTACTGGAAAAAAAAAAAACCTAAAATGCTCTCCATTGACTTCCACCTTGCACATTGGACTTAAGCATATTAATACATTAGACTCTAGCGTAGCTTGAGGATAGAATTAGCACCGAATGTGCGTCGATTCTCCTGTTTTCTTGTAACTTATTAGAACTGATTGTGGTAAAACTGGGTAAAGTGGGTGCATTTTGGAAACCATATGAACTTTTGGATTGATGAGACTTAGGCATTGAGTATGGAGAATGAAAGGCAAGGAGCTTCTTGTGGCCTTCTGGTGTACCCTCTGTGTGCTGCTGTTGTTCGAACTAGCAAAATGGCATTTCTATTTAATGAAATGGCAAAGACCAAAAGTGAAGCAAGTTTAAGGCAAATAACAGGGAATGGGAGCCGATTTTGATATGCAAATGTTAAAAGGCTTTGAGCTGCTCAGGTAGAGATTCTGGATGGAACTTGGATAAAAGACCCAGGACTTCGGGTAGACTTCTATGTGATAAGAGGGAGAAACATCTTAGTCTTCCATGGGCTTTTAAATCATGTACTTACAGGACAACAAAGATAGCTAGGACTTAAAATTTAAAATGATCAAAAACCCAGGACAATTATCCAGGGCACCTCAAACCTCACAAGATAAAGACAGTGGAAGAACTCAATAAGTGCAGTCCGGGAGCCCCAAAAGAAGAATGAACAGCATTGGAGGAGAGCCAGCAGGGAAAGAAAAAGAGCAGACTTACTTACACGCCCTTCTTCTGCCAGAAGCTTCATTGTAGCTGCAGGGGCAGGGCAGGACCAGCAGCCTGGGACAGCTCTCAGTGTAACACATTATACCAGCGAAAATATCAAGGTGCAGGTCTGGCCCACTCTAAGATCAAAAGGGGAAGTCACAAAAGACTTAGAGAAGTAAGCCATCTTAGAGTCCCTCATACCCAGAAGAGAGTCATTGGTAATGTAAAAATGACCAAGCTGGCATTCTAGTAAGAACGATGGGGGATGGGGCCTCCTCTAATCTTAGGTAAAGACGATCATTTTCAAAATAACATTTAACTCTTGCCCAATAACGGTTGAATGTTTTAGGAATGAAAATAAATGGTTTATGCCTTGCTATTTATAACTCAGTTCTTTATTCAACCCTACCCCAAATCCTTTTTCTGGGATTCTAATTTAATGTGTAAATATCTTGGAAGTATAAGGATCCGATGAGAGCCCAAAATTGTTGAAACTTCTCCAAATCACTTTTCTTTTCCAAAAGCAAAACCCATGTGAAGCAAAATGGCTTAGATGCCTTTGAATGTGATTGGGGAGGTGCTTAGAGAGGGAGAAAATATGAACAAAGCCAGACCAGCAATGCCTCTGTTTGAGAAGTCCAAAAGCCTTTTTCACTGCCTTGGGAGAGGACTGGCTGAGGCACCTCCTTGAGCAGTACAGTCTATGTATCATTTTAATGTCTGTATTCAGTTTAATTTTGTTCATGTAAGAAACAGTATCCCAGAGGTTTGGCATTTTCAAATAATGATAATTTCTCCTTGTTGTGTGCTTTTTCTTTTCTTTTCTTATTTATCATATCACTTCAATATTCCCAATGAGAAATGTCTGCTTTTTTGGAAAGTCCATCAACTAGGTTTCTGTTCAAACATACCTTTGTGGGATGCTGCAACCCTGAAAAACACAGAACACCACATTCAAAGTGAACATATATTTCAGGGTTGTTTTTTTTTACCTTGCAATTAATATCAAATAGAAAAAAATCAGTAAGTTTTTAAAAACACCATCTAATTAATTAAAATTACTTCATCTGTCCGCTGAATGCCTTCAAAATATATTCTGTGATTTAATATATGGGACATAAATGCCAGAAATTCTAAAAGGCAGCACATTTGACCTTGAAAAGGCATTGATGGTAATTCTCTGTGAAATGCGCCAGTTGCAATTTCAAAAATGTGCCGACTGCCAAGGCATGCTTAAAACATGGAAATAGGATTTCATGTGCTTGGCTTTCTGGACCACATACTGCTGAAACGCCTTTTGTGTTCAAGCTGGGAAGCTTTAACACAGAGCCCTTAGACAAACAATTTCCCCCCTCACTTCTTCTATGATCTAAGTCACTGAGGTTTTTCTAAGCCCGGTTCCTTATTTTTAAACTAACTTGATCCCTTGTCACTATTAAGTTCCTTGTATCTTCCCTTCTATCTGTCATACGGGCTTTACTGAAAAGACTTTGCTGGTAAAAACGAAATACTAAATAAAGAGAAGAATGACATTCTTAGTGCATCTCGTAGCAGTTTAAAGTCACGTTTGGTAAGAAAAAAAGAAACACATAGAGGAGAAAATTAACAGATAATGAAAACAATCATTTCAGTGGCTCATTGTCTCTGCTATTTTAAATCCCAATGGTTTTGTACTGGCATGAGTAAATGAGACTTATTTTTATCAAGTAGCCCACAAGAAAAACAAGCATGCAAAATTACCTTTCAACGAGATATTTCATTTAAGATGGTTTGGAATGCACTAGTTATTCATAAATATGGAGAAAGGTGAGAAACAATCTTTGGTGGTTAGTGTGTTTGATTGTGGCCAATAAGAAGAAAAGAAGTGATGAATGACAGGTGACCTGAAGGGCAGTATCTGCAAGCAGCTCTGAGAACAGGCTTTCTTGGAGGTCCTGTCTTTATAGGTAACCCCTTGTTAGGTCATCAAATGAGGACAGTCACTGAAGAAGATGAACAATCTGAGGGCCATCTTCTATATCAGAGGTACAACTGGTTTCTGGGATTCCTTTAGAGCAAAATTCACTTTAAATTCTGGAATTAGTCCTCATGTTTGGTTATCCTAAAAACAATGTAAGACATATTGCTAAGTAAAAAGCAACAAGAAAATAAATATTCACATCTTTTCAAGTATAGTCTTCTCTGTAGGAAGCAGTTGGTTGTTTTTCTCCTAATGAAAGAAATGCTGCATTAGTGAAATTTCTCCAAACATTGTGAGTCTGGAAGACAGCTCTTGACTTCAGCAAAGTGCTTCTGACACAAAGGACTACTTAGGCTGATTACCAGTGTCTCTATTCCCCACGGATGCCCTCAGGGGATCTATATGAGGTTATATTTCCTCTTTAAAAGTGACAGTCTGAAATAGAATTAGATTACATATGGCTCCTTTTAAAAAGGCATGCAGTGGTATATTTGTGTATACACTTGAAAACTGTGTGGATTGCAGAGTTTCAGATTTCCTGTTTTGCATAGGGAATCAGAGTACCACTATAGTCTCTCTTGGACTTTTAGGGAGAAAGCTACAATAAGAAATAAGAATTTTAAGTTTATTTTTCATGTACTGATTTACTACTGCCACAAAAGGACATGGACATGATACCAAATTTGTAAATCAGTTTGTTTTGTTGAAATAAAATCATAGTGACACTGAGAATGCTTATCCACAGACATATGGTCATTTATACAAATAATTTAGTAAGTTTGGGCTTTTTGAATTATACTCTCAACATGATGCAAAACATTGTGGTAACAGAGAAAATGCATTGATGTGCATTTTGTGAATGGTAAACCTACTCAGTGTGGCATGAGGATCCACTCTGGTCACATATAGCTCTCCCGAGGCATTTGTTTTCAATATTTGTTCTCCTATATTTGCATTAGAATGGATACTTAAAAACATCATTCCATGAGCAAAGTGAAGACAGCTAAATGAACAAAGGTTCAGAAACACAGTGCCCTACAGCTAGCCGTCCAGTGTCTACTTTATCTACAGGTAGCACAGGGGTAGCCCCTAGCTGGCCATTGCTTCTAGGCTTGGATGAGCATTGGAGTGAAGCCCTTGGCCAGCAGCTTGCCAGTGTCTGGGCTGCCATGAATCTGTTTATCTGATCTGATGTGAGTTTCTGACCTAATTTTACTGTAGGACTTAGTGTGCAGGCCGAGAAAACAAGGTTAATGTGTTGATCTAGGGTGAGATTAAGCAGCAGAATCTCCTAATGACGCTCTCTAATTTTGGCTTCCTCTTGTCCTTGTGATTAATCCAAACCACTTTCCTATTAAGCCTTGCTAAGTACCACAAACTGTTTTGCTTGGTTTGGGTGTTATAAACCATATATCCAGTCTTTTTTTCTGAGTTGAATGAGATAGCCACGCATTAACAGTTACAAAATGCATAAGAATTTCATTTTAATTCATAGAGCCCCAGAATTAGAGGAAAAACTTCAGCAAGCTGCCTTGAACAACCCTTGGTGGTTATTCTTTGCTGAGCCAGAAAGAATGTATACAAGGATGGCTATGCGTACAGCAGCTTACTAAAGGTTTTCCAGGGATGACGACAGAAGTTAAGGTTGTTGAATACTTAAGAACACCCTTGTGGTAGGCAAATGGTGTTGGTGTGCTGTCCCAGTCTTCAGCAAGGGTCACCCCTGTCCTAAAATGATTAATACATATTTTACAAACCATCAACTTGCAATTTACACAATGCTAATACTTGCAATATTATTATGATGGTGACTGTTTTTTTTTAATTCTCTTGGCAGTAGAGATTAGAGCCCACAAGAATGGGGTTTACAATACCCTTGTGAATGTTTTGCCTACAGAATGTTTTCAAAACAACTAGGCTTTCTGCTGCATGGTCCTAGACTGCTTTAAGGCAATCAGTATCTGTTCTGTATCTGAAATAAATAGACAGATGCTAGTAAGAGGAGGGGCTCTTTTGAACAGAGCCACATCCAGACAGGGCAGTTCCCAGGCTGAGTCCTCTGATGCTGGGGAAGCAGCAGACTTCTGGACAACTAACTCAGAGACAACTGGGAAGCTTAAAAGAACCTCTGCAAAAGTGAAGGTACCCTTTCCTGAATACACAGTGCTAAATTGTTTACAGATTCTTAGGGAGACTTTGGTTACCATTTCCTATATACGGTTATTTTAACACACAATTTAAATTATGATAGAATACTTTCAACCTTTTATGTAAATATGGCATTTATAAAAAATGTTGAAGAATAACAAATGCAGAAAAGGATATTGGGGAACTAGAATATAAATCAGTGAATATTTTTATTTTTTTCCTACTAAATGTGAAATAGCTCCTGGAGAATGTGTCTAATGTAATGAAATGGCCAGAGTAGCCCCTGAGCATGCCAATAAAATGGCCTCTGAGGCTTCCGTCCAACTTTGAGCTTGCCTGAAGAAAATGTATGCATTGCAAATGTGTGGGTTACCTTGAAATTAATTATAATCGAAAGTTGATAGAAAGAAAATCAAACCTTTCCCTGTGAATTTCTGCTGGGGACATATGCCCCTAATTGAAAGGTGTTCCCGCTGATTCTCATACCTGAAAATATTCATGCCTCTGATGGAATATGGACATGGTCCGTCTGCTAAGCTGAGGGAGGGGAGGGGAATCTCCTTTGCTTTGTCTTAAAGAACAAGCACCTTCAGCATGATGTACCAGGTAGCTGTTTTAAAAATACAAAAAGTAGACCAATATTTAGAATCCATTATTTTAATTAGTAAATTACATTTTAGTCTTTGATCGTAGGGTAACTAAAGTGCTCAATATATTTTTTGTTAGGCTAAGAAATGAAGTGGCTCAGTGAAATGAAAATGAACATGACAAAGGAAAGGGGATTTTCTATCAGGCTAATGTACTACATAACTTTGATGTCTATATTGCTTTTTTCATTACTCCTTTACTGAGCAGCTTTTATGTCAAGCATTACTCTCCATGCCTAGGTTAAGGAAGTGACAGAGTTGTCCAAAAAGAGGGAAATGAATTTTAGAACATCAAGAGAGGATAGTTTAAACCAAGTTGCTCAGGCTATCTTAGATGGCACATCGCATGTGAACCAAGAGCTGAGAGGGAAGGAGGGAGACATGCTGTCTGGAGCAGGAGACTTATGGGAAGACAGGACACCAGGAAAACAGGTCAGAAGGGCACATTTGTGGAAAAAAAGAAAAGCAAGATCAAGGGTGTGATTAGAACAGGGCTGAGTAGGTGAGGTAGAGAAGGCGAGCCAATCACGCTAAGAGAGGTGGTGAATGGACTTTTAGAGAGCTTGGGGTTACTGATATGACTTGATTTCAGAGAAACTGGCATAAGATGGATAGCTACTGAGGTCTATTGAGGTGAAGAATGAGAAATCTGATTACTATACCTGAAAAAAGGTCTTTTATCTGCTCTCTGGTTCAAAAAGGACGGAGACAGGTCCTCCAGCTGTAGAATGACTCTGAGCTGAGGGTAGACTGTGGCCTGGAGGTAAGGTGTCATAATATGGTTTCAGATGCCTACTGGGCATCCAGTGATTTAATAATATTTGTATTGTTTATGGTTTATTTTCAACAATTTATAGGTATAAAGCTGAAGAGTTTTGTAGACATTCAAATAGTTATACAATGCTAACAGGTGCATGAATACATGCATACATAGTTAAACTCAAAGAAATATTTTATTATTATTATGATGCTGATGATAAAATTATTGGGCATAGAATCTCCTAACATTTTTGTCAATGTATAATACAGTAGTTTCACTCAGCAAATCTGAAACTTATATCATTGGAGAGCAAATGAGGAAAAGCATCTACATTAACTAGAACAAATGGATAATTGCTCAGAGGAATTGATTTTGTGTGTTTATTGGAGTCACTATTCTTGGCTTCTCAGAGCTATGCATTGGGAGACTTTTCATATACGTTAAAACTAACAATCCTAATGCTGTAATATAAGAAGCAAGATGAAACACAAACGGAGGCCTGTATGACACTTGACACTCTCAAGTGGAAGCAATGCCTTTATAAATGAATAGACTCAATCATTATTACTATTGGTAATATTCATGTACAGTCTTTTGACAACTGTGGAGAATGGAATAATTACTCTGCTAATTGATGTGTATAGGACACATTCCCTGTTTTAAGGTCATTTGATAAACCTGTAATTTCTGCCTCATTGTAAGGAGGAAATTTGGAGTCCTGCTGGGTATGAAATCAGAGTGAAGCACAGCCTAACAGTGTTGAAATTTGAGTGTCTAAATACAAGATGAGATTGGAGTCTTTACTTGCTAGATTGAGTAAGAGCCATATGAAGACATTTGACTTCTTTTAAACTTACTTATTTGTTCTTTATCAAGAAAAAATAATTATTTTGCTCAGTGTTTAAATCACAGAATAGGTACATGCACCATGTGGGGCTCACTGGCTTATAGACCAGCTACCATATAACTGCCCATGGCTGGTAGCCTCTGTTACTGCAAGCATTGTTGTTGATGTTGCAATGATTGCTTCTGTGCAGATGGAGATTGCTCATTCATTTCCCAGCCGCCTAGACCTGAATAATCACATAAAAACTATATTAACTACAACACTGTTTGGCCAATAGCTTAGGCGTATTCCTAGCTACCTCTTATAACTTAACCCATATCTTTTCATCTGTGTATCACTATGAGGCTGTGACCTAATGGTAAATTTCTGGAGTCCTTCTCCTTTGGCAGCAACACAGCATCGAATTGACTCCACCTACTTTCTCTCTATATCTCTGTTCTGCTTTTCCCCCTAGCTTCACTCTGCTAAGCCACTGGCTGAAACAGCTTATTTGTTAACCAATAAAAGCAACACATATACAAAAGGACATCCCACATCACCTCTGTACCCACCATTTGCCCTTTTTTACCATATAAGACTGCTCCATTACTCATTGTACATAGTTCCATGTTCAGACTTGTTATACTTCCATCAAGGCTAAAGAACCAATATAGAGCCAGGCGGTGGTGGCACACGCCTTTAATCCCAGCACTCAGGAGGCAGAGGCAAGCGGATCTCTGGGTGTTTGAGGCCAGCCTGGTCTACAAGAGCTAGTTCCGGTCCCCATGCTTTTCTTTGGTGCTGTAATTGTAACTCAGGCATGTCCAGCTTTTTGACAAAGTGTACAAGCTATATATGGGGAGAATTGAGCTTCTTAAAATTTTCCTGGGGAAATGCTTAATTTCCAAGGATGCCTGTTGTCATTTTTTATATATATTTAAAAAATAATGTTGGTGTATACATTAATAGTTGAATATATAAATATCTAAAAATGCTATATTTTATTTGGAGGGTGAACAATATTTTGTGATTTACAAGAAGTGTAATAGAGGCCGGCAATAAAAAAATTAAAAGAATGGAGTAACTGTAATGGCCCAAGAACATGTAGAGAACTCAGGACAAGTCCTTTTCCTTGGACTCCCCTCCCATTCCAGCTATGAAGCAGTGGTCTTTCAGGTGACACTATGTTCTGAGACGATCCATCCTTACATTTTTGGAAAGGTATCAGTATTTTAAAAGGACATATTCAATGAAGATTATTCTTTCTGCCCCATTGCCTCTGGTTGATTAAGCAAACAGAGAAGAGATATGTAGTTGATGCTTCTTGTCTAAATGATTACTCTCTTTTTTTGAAGTCCATAGAGCCTAACATGTCTTAGCACATCAATGAAAAGTATTTTTTATTTATAAAGAATTCTGATGATGTGTTTATAAGCCTTGCTAGTATAAACATTCATTTTGAGAAATTAATTAACCTAGATGTCAAATATTTTTCTTAGACTGGTTCATCATTTTCTTATAATTATACTTTTATAACTTCTTAATCACTCATTGGGGTTTAAATTTATTTTTTAGGTTTCTATTTTATAATCCATTCCAATTTCATATTTCTTTTTAAATTTTGTAATTGTTCTATTCAGTTATTTAAAAAGCTTTGGCACTTCAAACAAAAATCTAGCAGAACACATCTGAAAACATGGTATGTGGTCCAACAGATTAAATGGGATAAAGAGACATGGGGGAGGGGATAAAAGTTACTGCCCAGTAAAAGGCTTTTTAGCAAATCATACTGAATCTCATTAATAAAGAATACATCCACTAAAGCTACACAATCAATCTGCCGTGTGCATTAGTGATGTCTAGCCCAATTCAGGTAGATAAATTGTTCTCTCGGTGTTGGTCAGCTGCCACTCAATCACAATACCCACAATATATGCCTTGCTGAATTTTTTCTGATTCATGACAATGTTTTCTCCCCACAGTGTTAGACTAGACTATACAGGTGTAACAGAAGAGTGTAAAAGACAAAGGATATCTAGCTGGAGGGAAATTTAATAACATAAAGGATGGTGTGTGTAAGCAATCTACCAAAAATAAGCTGCAGGGTATAGTCTGGCTAAACACTATTGTCAAGTGTCTGCTAAAAAGAAATGAGGAAAAGTGAAGTCAACATAGAGCTAGAGGACTCCACCGAGACTATTACCTCAGTGTAGACTTCCACCCACCGCCAGGTACCATTAAGTTACAGAGGACGAGAAAGGAGGAGAAGGAAAACGGAGTAACCATTTGCTTCCTTGAGTTTTCGAATTACATAGTTGTAGCCTGTTTTCTAACTGTGAATGATGCATTTAATGATGAGGCCTGTGACTAATACCTTTTCCAATGAGCGCCTGTCAGGAGCACTCATTGTTATAAACAGATACTTCTTACAAGCCCAATACAATGTGTTTTTGTGAGACTCTGGCTTGAATTGATACCATGGGATTTTTCTAAAGGAGCCAATCAATTTCACATGTGCCCTGAAAACACAAGCACCTGCTTTTGAACCCACAGTCAAAGGGAAATGGTTCTGTCACTTTGCAAAAGATTAAAAGTCTCCAAGGAGATGTTGTGAATGTAAGAAAGTGTTTTGGAATGAGGTGGAAAAACTAAGCTTGCACAGTTATACGATTGTATTAAAGAAGAGGAGTGAAAGCGTAGAGTGGGATTGGGTGTTAGGCAGGAACACTGCTTGGGGATTTGCCCTTAATGCACTGACCTTATCTGCCCAAGCCTTTCCATTTCAGTGTGACTTAGAATTGTAAAAAGAAGTCAGCTTAAAGGTATCAACAGGGCCCCTTGTGTAAGTTCCCTCTAGCAAAGAGCCTCTTTAGCTCAATGCAATTGGCAATCTTGGTTTGAAGCAGACTCTGATTTAGTTAACACGAGAGCTGAATGACCTCTGCCACCTCAGAGCTGAATGAAGAGTTCAATGCAGGTTTGATGGCATGTATGAATTAATGTGTCAGGGTGAACCTGGGAACACAATGCAGAGGCCATTGTGAGCATACAGAGGCAGACAGAGACCCACACACAGTGACACAAGGCTGTCATATACAAGCATGTGAGTGTTCAGTTTGAAATGATAAATGCATGGATGTGATATCAGTACCCATTTGTAATGATCAGGCTCATGAGGATCAACCTCAAGCAATGATTAACCATGTAGCTTTAGTCTCTTGCTTAATGATAGTTGGGATGCGCTGTGCTTGGGCAGGCAACAAGACAACATGTTGTAGATATAATAGTTAGTCTCAACTCCTTGATGGGGTACATTAGTTACTGAAAAAACACATTAGTCATGAATGCATTATCAGATGTAATATATGTTGACTTATAAGACTACGTCAGGTGGATACGTGGAGTCATTTTAATCTGTATGTACCTGATATCACTCTTAAGATTAACACTGAAATTCACTACCAGGAATTTAAGGTCAAATTGAAACTGTTCAATGTTTAAGTTCACCTGCATTCATTTCTAGACTTTGGGTATAAGCCTACCGCCTTCATGCTTTTTAAACTCATTACAAAATGATGAAGTATTTGCACTAAAAATGTTACTCTATGTTAAAAATGTACACAGGACAACAATCATTAAAATTCAGGTTTTATCAAATTATTTTTCTGATCCTGTGCAAGTAATTTGAATTAAATAACTCATTTTTACATATCCTCTAAATATTTTCTAGTCTTAGTTTATATCATTCAAACCCCAACTATTATCTCTGTCAAAAGCACATGACTACATAATAATACAACAGTTATAAGCACAGTGAAGGATTCTCCCACATCTCGTGGTTTGAAAACGAACACAGATATTAAAAATGTTTCTTCTTTACTTTGGAATTCAAGAGTTTGCTATGTACTTACATGTCAAGTCCTTACCATTAAATGTCTGTAATCATTATAGATACCCAAATATACAATGCAATTACTAGCATTCTCCTGTCTAAGCCATAAACAATCTATCTAAACATTTAAGATTATATCAATTTACAATGTAATCTTTTTATGTTAAGCTCATTTTTATTTAATTATCTTCTATCACTCTTACTGCCTTGATTTTCATAAACTTAAAGCAATAGATGGAAATACATCTATTAAAAGAAAACAGAAGTTTTTATAAATAAATTTATTAAAGAGCAGAGAAGTCAAGGAATTTTATTCAGTTTTCTAAAAGGACATGTCCACACCCTTGCTTCAATTTCTGAATATATAGGCTTGCAACATGCTTATAAAGGCATGGTTATGGAAGGCAATTCATGCAACTTTGCAAAATTATAGAATAGCTGTTAGTAACTCCACTTAATATTTAACTGGTATTCCTTATCTTATAGTAGCTATAGTATAGAAGCTAAACCTTTTGCAACTAGAACTATAGAAAATGATTTTTATTTAGTTTTTCATACATTACAGTGATTTTCTTTCCCCTCCCTCCTCCCAGGTGCATTCCACTTCCCTTCTCAGCTAAGACAATGGATTATTTTTTCAGAGAGAGAACTTTTATAAAAAGGAGACGGGAACATATTGGGTTCATGTTTGTTGGGTAGTCATTTTCATCCAACTACTAAGTCAGTAAAGCATATCTACACTCCTGCTAAAAGATCGGCAGCTCACACATTCACACAAAAGGAACAGTCACCAGCCAGACAGATTGACTTCAAACTTAACAGTTTGCTATGTCAAAGTGTATATTTATATTTTAGTTTCTGTGAATGTGATTATGGTGTGTTGTGGGGGTAGAATTAGTGTGCGTATGTGTGTATATATGTGTATGTGTACATTTATGCGTATGCATGTTTATATGTGAGTATGTGTATGTTTATATTTACATATGTATGAATGTATACTGTGTTTGTGTCTTTTGTGTGTATGTATGTGGCATAATGCATAAATGTGTGTTTAGGCATGTGTGCATGTATATGTTTGTATTTGTGCTTGTATATATGCATATTGTGTAAGTGCATGTGTATGTGTGGATATATAAATATATGTAGGTGCTTTTGTTTGTGCATGTGTGTATTTATATATGTATCTTTCTGTGTGTATGTATGTATATTTGTTAGTGAGTGGGCACCTTTATGGGTATGCATATTTAGATTTGTGTCATTGGTTACACGTGTGTAGATTCGTGTGTGTGTTTGATCCATTAGTGTTTTGATGGATTCCACACAGAGCACTTCTCACCAGGAATTCATCCAATGAGTAAGGGCACTTTAGTTATTAAATTGAGGTCCCAAGTTAGAGGCCATTAAGCAAATTATTTAGTGCTTTCTGCTTTAGAAGGCAAGGGCATAAGTGCAGCATTTTATAACTGGTTAATTTCATGCTACAATTAAATTCTTGACACACACTGGAATGAGAAACAATACGAAAGGGGGAAATTAAAGGAGACTTTCTATTGTCAGGTTTGTGAATGAAAATGAATTTTTCTAGGATAATTGTGTAATATATTTAAGACATACATTTTTGCTTTATGCCATAGTAAGCTACCTGTTGTATAAAGAACCATCAAAGGAGAAATACATTTTATTTTTGGATTTTTTTTATTTTATTCAACTAGCAAGAGGTTTTTTAATACCATAGATATTAACTGACACTTTGATGAAGATAACTTCAAAGGCAAATCATTTATAATGTAGTAGCATTACACTAATAACTTAGGTATGCTTAATATATGTCTAATTCCTGTTTGATGACAAGATTATGAGAAAGTATAATCACATCTTTGTGTGTGTGTGTGTTTGTGTGTGTGTGTGTGTGTGTGAAAGAGAGAAAGAGAGAGAGAGAGAGAGAGAGAGAGAGAGAGAGAGAGAGAGAGAGATTGAAGTACTTGTTTTAATTTATTTTAGTTGGATGATTAATATAAAGCAAAAATCAAATAGTTTTCCAGGAATAAGTTAATAATGAAACATAAAATAGTTCTAGCCTCTCCTATGGAATTATCCATACATCACAATTCCATTTCTCATGAATCTCCTTTCCTCTCTATACTTATTTTGCGTCTTCATAGTGTGGTAATGTGGTCTACAGTGTCAGGTTTCCTTTGGAGCCAGAGCTCGACCTGAATTTGGGGCTGTGCTTGTGAACAAGTTACTGGATCTCTGGGTTGCACATTCTTCTTAGTAACGTAAGTCTGGGGCTCATCATAGTGCAGACCAGTGAGAAGGTTGTGAGATAACAATGGCATCCAACAGCGAGAGAATTGAACGCAAGAGCCCAGAGTAACTATTGGCTCTACTGCATCAAACCACGCCCCTTTGCAAAAGCAGGGCCCTGGACCTGTGCTATCCTCCACACCTATAACAGTGAAAATTTAATATTTTTTTTGACAATTTACCAAATGTTCTTATCATGAATTTTACATATGCATGTATTACCTATTAACATGGTAAACAAAAGAAAAGAAAAGAAAAAAGAGGAAATACTTATAATTCTTCCCCATGGGAAGAGCTCCTTTAATTAATATGCCACAAATAACAAAATTACAAAACTATTCATTTGGCTTGAATATTGTCTGTCTCTTTTAAGAGAACCCACAGAAGGAACATCGTATCATAGCCCTGATGATGATAGCCGTTTCTGCCTTACAGCAAATTATTTTATAAAATCTCTTCCTGATAGCAGTTATGTAAGTAAATACATCAATAAGAAAGAGATTATGGCCTGAAATGAATGATACCTATATTTTATACTGTTTTTAATCCAATTTTGATTAATATAGAATGCCAAGAAGCTGGAAAGGCAAACTTTTCTCTGTAGTCATACAGGGAATCCTTATGCTTTAAAACTGAGAGTGGCTGGTTCCCAATATTACCGATTTAAATGAGTCTGATCATTTTAACTTTTGGTTGGGCATAGAAAGCAGGTGATAAATATAAAATGTAAACTTAAGAACTTTCAAAAGACCATAGAACAAAATCTTTCTCTCTTCAGACATCATTTCTTATCTTTTTGTGCTTATGGAACTTCCTGAATAACTTTTTTCATGTCTAATAAAACTTCTTTAGAGTTTCTTTTCCAGACATGAAATCAAAGCTGAACCAAATTATGATCAGACTCTGTCTTAGAAACCCAATCAACTTTTGAGAGACAACAATCTGGCAATTTTTTAAGTGAGTCAGATAAGAGCCAAATAAGTTTTTCACCCAGCAACCCAACACTATGACCCTCCTTCTCACTGAAAACTGTACAACAGATGATTACAGTTCTCTCTCTAGTCTACTCTTTGGTTAGAGGTCTTTTTACACACACACACACACACACACACACACACACACACACACACCTGCTCCAGTTTCCTCTTGGTCATGTGAATTAACATATAACCAGCAGGTTTGTCCAGGCAAATGTGTCAGTGTAAGCTCAGACACTGGGTGATTCTGACTTCCATAGCTCTCTGGTTTCTTCTGATTTGTTTTCTCCTCTCCCCACTCCTCTGTTTTTCCTTCTCTCCATGAATCTTTGTTGCCGATACTTTTACCCTTGTGTAGGATAAGAAACGTGATCATTAAAGGCTTATTCATTAACTTAGGTCTTTTCAAAATAAGGTTTTCTATTGAAATGTCTACAATTGGGAAAAAAGGCATTTTACAATGCTTAAGACTTTATTAATGTCACTGTTGATGTGGAGGATCATGACTCACACGTGGTCTTTGCAAAGTACTGAGAAAAATAACTATCCACAGAATGTGTCAGAGTTTTTGAGATTTCTTTTTTCAATTTTACAAAGAGAGATTATTTTCTTAGTTATTATTTCTTTTCATCGAAGTTATCTATAAAGTGGAAACATATTTTTGCATTTATCGACTGTTCACTCTATTGCTTCCTTAAGAAGCTTTACTTGGGGATGAGCATACATGTATTGATCTATATCACACTGAGAGTAAGCCTGATACCACACAGTGAATTGCACTAAGAACTCATGCACCAAGACACTACAAATTAAATGTGATTATTACTCTGCTCTACAGATAAGGTAAATGAGACCCAGTTTCTCAATAATCAACATGTCAGTGATGGGAACCCAACAGGCAGTGAACCATACATGATACAGAAACACACATAGAAAATAAAGAAGTCAAACATGCTTCAAAGTCTACAGTGCTTTTGTATTCTATCCCTTCACAATGATGGTTGTGTTTTACAAAAGTTATTTCAAATATCTGTCTAGTGTTGTAATCCACTTAGGTTAAGCATACCACAATTTCTTGATGTCCATATGCCACTATTACAGAGAAATCATACTTCATCAACAAATAGTAGACTTTTGGCATTATTTCAGACTTTCTATTTGCATAATTTTTAATTAACAAAATTCAATTTTCTAGTTACTTGCTAGGACTCTGCTTTTCTAGGTCGATTGTAAGGACATAAAGGCAGTAGACTTTACAAACGAGCAACTCCCTAGCTCCTGTGTAGAGTAATTAATGATTTTGTGATTTGTGATAAAGCTTTGAACTTCAAGGGAGTCCTTTTTCAATTTCCAGTGTCAGTCAATCAGACTCCAATGCTTTTCCCCAAGTAATCAAATTTATGTGAAATATTTTTAGTTAACAGCCATTGAATAATTGTCTGTCTCCTAGTTTCTCTTTCTTATCTCTCTGTCTCTGTCTCTGTCTCTCTCTCTCATTAGCTTGTTAGCATGAAATAATTTTGGAAATGGTTCAGAACAAAATGTCATTAGCATGTTCCAGGAACTCATTTGCAAATGCATTTATGCATTAAGAAATTCACTTATAATATACTAAGAATACAGACATGTTGAGGAGTCCAACAGGAAGGATTGAAGGATGGTTCCATCAGTGAGCAAATTCATTGAATTTGCATAAACTTGGGACGATGATAAATATTTATAATGATTGATTTTAAATCTTTTGAGAATTTTAAAGAAAGGCAACAGTCGGTAATATTTCATATATTTTTACATATTATTGTGCAGCTGATAATTTGTTTGATATTAAAGGCAACACAAATAATATCACACACACGCACATATATTTTCCACCTTTTGAAAATCCTCTTATTAGCCAATTTAATGTTGTAATAAAGGGCAAGATAATCTTGAACTTAGAATTCAGAAGCATGATGCTTGTGTAATTTAATATGTAATTTTGAGATCAAAATGTTTTTAAAGTTGCATAAAACAACTTTTTTATTTTACAGATGTTCATGTATTCTGCCAATACCAACTGGTTGTCCCTCCTCCACCTGTGCTATTATTAATAGACCCTAGCACAATGTTTTCTCCACCTTCTAATATTGTAGCCCTTTAATACAGTTCTTTGTGTCATGGTGAGCCATAACCATAAAATTGTTTTGTTGCTATTTTCATAACTATAATTTTGCTACTGTTCTAATTACAAGGTAAATATCTGATATACAGGTTATCTGATGAAACCCTATAGTAGGAGCTGTGGAAAGGCCTTCTGTTCATCCTACCTGGCTCCCACATGGCTAGCTTAGCCCCAGAAGTAATAAAAAAGAAATAGTATTCTTTTAAACACTTACTAGAAACATAGATTTCTAGTAAGAACTCGGTAATTCTGTACAGATGAGTTTATTTACTGTTTTTTTCTGCTCATCAATATTTAATGTCATTTTTAAATTAAATTTTACTGTTGTTTTGGTTCACTTAGAGGCTTATTTTTTTATGTGAACTTGGGGAAAACAGTGATCATTTTGATATCTCGTTTCATCACTAAAATGAATAAGGTCAAAATAAAAAAAAATAAATGGAAAGTACAGATATAAAAAATAAATAAATAAATAAATAAATAAATAAATAAATAAATAAACACTGTCTGGACCATTATCTCTAGCCTCTTACTGGCTAACTTCACATCTTGACTAACCCATTTATAATAATCTGTGTAGCACCATGAGGCGGTGGATTACCGGGAAAGATTCAGCATGTCTGACCTGGCAGCTGGCTCCATGGCTGCTGCCTCACTGCCTTCTACCCAGCATCCTGTTCTGTTTACTCCGCCTACCTAATTTTCTGTCCTATCAAAGGGCCAAGACAGTTTCTTTATTAACCAATGAAAGTAACACATAGACAGATGATCCTCCTCCATCACAAACCCAAAGGGGTCTCAACCCACAGATTGAAAACCCCTGTGTTATAGTGTCTAATATGAATATGGATGTGTATTATCACACTAGTTGATGTTCTTAATAAACATGGATGAAGATGGATGATTATGAATAAGCAGGCTCCTCCTACAAATGGACTTTAAGAATCTTCTCCTTTACACACAGACTGCTAATTCATAATAGAGACAGTGCCATTGTTATAGATGTTGCACATAGAAAATATATATATATATATATATATATATATATATATATATATATATATCTCCAATACATTGATCTACGAAACTGAGATTCTTCAAATACAGCCACACTTGTGTACCTGCATGAGATAGCAATCATGCATAAATTTTTCCTTGGATAAAGCATTGCTGTTTTCTGAAGCTCTTATGGAGCTACCTAAGAGATTCTCTGAGATGATATTGAAGTGTATCCTGGTATACGACAGGACTCTTTGTCTCATGCTTGTTATCTTTGTGTATCTTGATACATGGCTGTGCATGGTGTAGGACTTAATTATCTTTTATGAGTGTGGTCTTTTGCATTGTGTTCTTTTGTTTTATCTTTTCTTTTTCCTGAATTTGCTTGTGGCCGAGGGACTATTGGTCCTCAATAATCTTCCATAATCTAATAAACACTGAAAGTCGATTAACCCAGTCATCACTAAATGAGAGCATTTCTTCATTTTATTTACTATCTAAGACAAGTCTAATGACACTGCTAGTTTTGTGATCACCAATGAGAGTTGGCTGAGATGGAGACCCCTATGGATCAAATAATGTTCTACATCAGTCTCAGACTTCAGAACAAGTAGTGCAAATGACTCTAAATAAGTTTATGTGCTAAATTTCATTTGACTGGTCAAGAATTCAAATTTCAAATGTTATGTCTGTTAGCTACTGCCTGTTTATTGGATTAGTCTTACTTAAACAGAATGAATTTTATATTATTCCAAATTACTCAAATGCTTGTATGTTTTCTGCATCCAAGTCCTTTTAGTTAATTTCCTTGTAAAATATGTATCTCAACTCAATATCTTAAAGGGAGGAAATTGTATCCTAGCAATAAATCTTCCTTGCTTTATTTTTCTCTCTTATTTATATGAACACAAAAGTACAACCATATGTACATTTAATCAAATATATATAATATATACTATAACATATATGGCGTATCATGCATATATCAAGATTGTATATTATATATTGATATTATATATTAAATGTAATATGCAATATACAAATTAATATATAGGACTGTATACACTAGTGAGAAAAAAAGCTCTGGTTTGAACCAGATATCAGTTTAATTTCAAACTGCATTACTTGCCTTCTTTGATGGTCATTTTGGTTATTTGTAAACAGATGTACTGATGCTATCCCCATCAATGAACAGAAACAAATAAAAATAAATAAGAAGTGGGGTGTGGTAGATAGTAGGCACTTCTAATTTTAATATGTAATTGTTTATGTATTACTTTCTAAGCATTAGATGCTGTGGCTTATGTTATATTGTTTACTGTTTCCATTCTCCAGCCTCCGCATCTCACGTTTTGTTCATCTAACACTTGTGGCCAAAGTAAATTTTGTGATTGTATTTCTTCCCTGATAGTGTTTATTTTTTCTGTTTTCCTATAAAATCAAAGCCATGGGAAGTTTTGTATGGCATTCAGAATATATAATATTCTAAGATTAACAAAATAAAGGCCTGAAGACTGGTTGACTTAATAAATGGAGGTGTATTAACACTCGATTTTGGAGATGAAACACAGTAATTTCCTTCTGAGGACTATAGAGACCCATTGTATTAATTGTTCTTAGGTATCTGTGGTTTATCTGGCAATCCCTGGCATTTCCTGGATTTCAGAAGCATCATCCTGACCTTCAACTTCATTTTTGCATAGTGTTATTCTCTGCGGGCTCCTGTCTAAACCTCCCTTTGTATAAAGACATCAGTCATATTCATTTAGGAGTCTATCTTGTTCTACTGTGAAAACTTAAAGTCAGAACTTCCCCATATAAATTTGAGGACAGAATTATTTATTTTACAGTGATGTAATAGCATGACTAAGACAAGTTATGGAAGCAGGGCTTCCTCTTGGCTGATGGTTCCAGAGAGTTGGATACTATGAGGCAGACTGAAGGTAGCAAGTACAGGCATGGAGGCTAGAGCCAAAGCTGAAGACTCACATCTGGAACTGTGAACACCAAGGAGAAAGAGCAAACTGAGAGTTGATTGAGTCCTTAAACTCTCAAAGCCCACCCTCAGTGATGCACTTCCTCCAAAAGGCTACTTCCTAAGCCCCTTCAAGCAGCACAACCAACTGGGAACAAATTATTCAAAGGTCAAAGCATTTATGAAGAGAAGCTCTTATTGAAAACACCACAGGGATACACAATTCAATCCGTAACAGTTTAGAGTCAACTTACTTGAATTCATATGAATGGGGTGTTGGTGGTCGAGACAGGAAATCCACTGTGGAGTCAATAACACAATTGTAAGGCAAAGTTCTTTTCCATACTTGTCTATATAACAGATTCATATTGTTTTCTTTTGTACAGCAAATTGCATGCTTGCCCCTGCACATACTGTGCTTACTTGTTTGTACACTTTTTATAAATATATATGGGATATTACTAGTTCTCAAATCAAAATATACTTGCACTGTGAGTGCTTCCTGTCCCCTTGCACTATTCTTCCCTCTTTCTTCAACTGCTCATAGCATCAAAGCATAATCCCCTGAGCTCCCTCCTCATCAGATCTTCATTTATTCACCCACGGTCTTTTAGCTGGGCTGAGGGAACAGACATAATTGCCAAGACAGCATACGACTTGAGAAGACACAGGAGTTATCTTGAGAGACCTTATAAATGGAGTGAGCCATGCAAAGGAAAATTGAGCTTTGAAATAGACAATGAAATTCAGCTAATGTGACTGCACACAGGAAATATAAAATAGAGTAATCACATCATTTGGTGTTTATCTATAAAGCTAAGTAGCTGTAGCTTTAAGATGAGACGTAGTGGAGTGGAGTGTTTGCCCTTCAATAGCTTTCCCTTCCAATGCCACTTAAAAAGACTATATGAAAAGAACAAACAGGTGTATAATTTATGGAGGACTCAATATGTGATCGTATAAGGGCTTCTGCTTCTTATCTTCAATCATCTACAGAAAACAAGAACCTGTATTTTTAAAATGGTGTATATCAGACTGAGCCAAGAGATTGTCAAAATGTCCTTTCCTACAAAAAAAGTTGCTCACATCTGACTCTCATACCCTGGGTGACCTTCTCTGCTTTGAGAGCACACTGTTAGTGATCACAGTGTTCCATCTCATTTCCCCTGCCTGCTTGCTAATCAAAGTAAAAGCCACACTGTGAAAATTGTTTGTCCTTTTTCAGAAAAATAAACAGGGTACTTTTATACCGTGCTACATGAATTCAATCAATAAAAATTGAGATCTTTTATTTTCTTTAGATATGGGGCTATGTATTCGTGCTTGATGCATGTATAAGATTTAAACAACTTTGCACCCAAGGATGTCAGGGATTGTGCGGGCTAGGTAAGGAATGCCATCAATATACTTGGAAGTTTTTGAAAGCATTCCAAATTAAGCTCTATTAGATTTTAGACTCTCTGGTTCTAAACATTTTGGTTCTGAGTGTATAAGCAAATTAAAATTATGGACAGCAATTTAAATAATTATTGACGACATAATTGTAAGACTTCACTAGCTTCTCTGTAACGGAATCTCCTTCTGTCTCTCTCTGTCTCTCTCTCTCTCTCTCTCTCTCTCTCTCCTCCTTCTGTCCTGCCCCAGCCTTTTCTTTCCTAGTCACTCTGCTTCTTCTTTTTCTCTGATTTACTCTTACCACAGAAAATGTATATATGGTGGAAGTATAACACTGTAGGTTTTGTTATCTTGTTTTTTTCATAACGTTCAAATGAAGATTCATATCTCATTTTCACTCACATCTCCTAGAAACTTTACATTGCCTAATCTAGCATTCAATGTCCTTTTGATAAAATACCTAATGCCTTGGTCTTATTATTTAATGGTATTTGGGATACGTGACTCTCACCCTAAAACCCAAAATATTAAATAAGGCTATAATAACTTTGGATATATTTATAATATTGTTGTCATGGCCTAAAGAGACAAATTTATAAAAAAATGTTCTATTATATAACTTAGTATCATCAAAAGTAGACAGAACCTCTAGTTCTTCACACTACACAGCCTCTGATACAACATTATAGCTACAGCCTCATTTACCAATCAAATGTTGGCAAATATTGCAAGTTCATGAATAGATGTATGTTGTTTTAATATAGGGTTTTTCAATGGCTTCATTTATAAACAAAATAACCAGGACATAAGATAATAGCTTATATTTTTCCATATTTCAGATAAAAGATTTATACTTCAACATGACAATTATATTTAGATCAATCAATATTAAAATAATACCACCCGGGACAAGGGAGGTAGCAGAGTTGGTAAGCTACCTTCCTTTCAAGCATGGCTATCTGACTTCTATCCCATGTACCTATGTAAATAGCTGGATGAGGTAGTGCAAATGTATAATCCTAGAAATGAGATGGCAAAAATAAGAGGGTCTCTGGTGCTTTCTGGGAAGCTAACCTACCTAACCAGCAAGTTTAAAGTGAGTGATCCTGTGTCAAAAACAAGGAAGGACAGCTTCCGAATAGTGTCTCCTGTGGTTATTTCTCCGGTCTCTACAAGCACATGCATATGCAATGTATAAGACATCAAGTAAGTAATAATGCCATCAGAAGAACAGGATGAAGCACACACCATGCAAATGATATATCCATCCCTTTATTGTATTGCAAGTAAAGTTTAATTACTTTTCTGTACCAAGAATTATGATCTAGGAATGTACATGCTATGGAAATATATACCTTACACATCCAAATCTGAAAGTGTTCTGGTGGAAACAAAGTTAGGAACAATCTGACCAATAAAAGTTATTCTTGAGGACCAGAATATTGTAAAACTTATGCAAGGATCCATAAGCATATCATGTTTAGAAACACAAAGAAATTCAACGTAAATGAAGAATGGTATACGAGGAGAGTGAGATTTGCTGAGGGAGAAGGCAGCTGCTAAGTGATGTGGTATGGGCATGAGTGTGAGTATAATAAGTTGACACAGGGAGGTCAAGATCATGATGGAGAAATTTACAGAGACAGCTGAACCAAGCTCGTGAAAACTCAGCAACTTCAGGCTGATGGCTCTGGAGCCTTCATAGGACCAATTAGGCACTCCAAATATGGGAGACAGTGGTGAAACTTGGATTATATGAGGGGCCCCCAACAGCAGGACCAGCATCTATCCCTGGTGCATGAGCTAACTTGGTGGAGCCCATTCCCTATGCTGGGATGCCATGCTCACCCTTAATGCTGGGAGGAGGGACTTGGTCTTGCCCCAACTTAACGTACCATGGGGGCATGGCTGGGGTGGGGAGGTGAGGGAGACCAGGAGAAAGAGGGAGAGGGAGAACTGTGATTGGGATATAAAATGAAATTAAAACAAACAAATAAATAAATATTTTTTTTATAAAAAGTTAGCACAGGTGCTACAGGGAAAGAATACCAGCTGATTGTTTGGGGATTGCAAGGAAGGTTGGCATCCTGGTGTCCAGCACCAAAGGCAGATGTGGGTAAAGATGCAAAGGTGTAGTAGCACCTTGTGCCAAGCACAATAAGAGATCATGAACATAAAATACTAACATATTGTTCCAGTATGGTCTGTTTTCTACCAGTGCATGAGATATCGTGTTAGGCTAGGAAAGGATAGATGCACAATACTCATTTAACTTTTGGAAAAATAGCGGGGAAAGTGATAGAGCCTAGAATCTCAGACAAATTAAGAGAACTAAGTCAGTAAGGGTTTCACAGCTAGGGAGAAAATCAGAGATCCATTCATGTTACAGCACAGATAAAGAGGATAAGCTAGTGGAATGCCTGGGAGAACTAGAAGTCTGGAGTTTATGATCACTGAATAAAATATCTGATGATCTATCAGTGTGGAGTATGCTGGATCACTAAAGGGCTGTAAGTTTTGGTTTTGAAAGTAAGTCACCAGAGTTAAATAGAAGCAGATACCTTTTACAAGGAAGATGGGAAGAGAAACAAGAATCTTGTATGAACCTATTTCCATTGGACATCAAAGACATTCAGGATGATGGCAAGACACAGAGTAGAGTGGAACTCACTGTCCTACAGTCAGTTAATGATGAAGGGAGACTGTCATGATGCTGTGGCACTCCGGAGTCCAGCTGTTATTTTCTTTGATGCTGTCTCACCAAGTCCATGGACATAGCATCATGAAGATGTCAAGGAGCTGATTCCATTTTCAGATCTAGAGATTCCATTGGTCTCTAAAAGCAAATGAAAGAATGAGGAAAGGAAACATGTCTGCAAACATGCTTGTGGGGATAACTGATGGAGAGTCGTGTGCTTTGACTATGGAGTATGATGACTTCGTCACAGCGATTAACATACATGGAAACAAAACATATCACCTTCCTTCATGGCTTGTGGTTCACTTAAGCTAAGATATATTTATTAACACTCCAAAAATATATTTCAATACACATAGGATTATTAATGTAGGACAGGGGTTATGGAGTGCTAGGTAGAATGACTTAGGAGAAAAAGAAATGATGTGAATTTAGAAAAAGAGTTCTCTGGAATAAAGAATGCAGCATAAGGCACAGACCATTGAAGTGACAAAAGTTTGGAAATGGGGAAAAATGGTTTCATTTAGGTGAGGCATTGTTACATCTGAGGCAGTAACTGGGGATACTGAATTATAAAGCATGAGAGGCTGAATTTACCCAACCCAGAGTCTCCCAAAGTATTTGATTTTTCTGATGGATATAGACAAGATCTGTCCAGAATTCTCAGAATTGCTCTCTATGAGTGATTTGACTTTCTGATTGATGGGAGACTCTTTTTAGGAATGTCAATCAAAATCTGGCTGCTTATCATAGAGATGTAAGGGTCTGAGATTTGAAGTGATCTCAGTGGTCAGTGCTACCCTCTATAAATTGATTTCAACATAGTGAGCAGTATATCTATGTTAAATTCCAAATGCAAATCATTTCTAATGCAGCTATATTATTGTTATACTCTATGGCAATAAGAATATCTGGGTCTCGGAAATTGAAATACGAACTCTTGTGCCCCAGGTTGATTGCCTTGTTTTGTAGCGCCATATTCTGAAATAGAAAGTTGTTCACATGAGGGAATCATCCTTCAGGGCTAACAGCAGACAGCTCCTCTACTTTCCCATGCTTGTGCTCACTCTGAATGATCTCCAGTGTTCAACTTGATGAAGTAGATGCTTTTCCTAGAATAAATCGAGTCTAACCAATAATGAGGCCAGGTCTCAGCAGGATGTTGGTTGATCCTTTCATGCAAAGCAGAGGGTACAGTTTCAGTAAGATGATATGTGAGTTTTGGAATCTGATGGTTTTGTTTCAGAGAACTATTAAGCTATTAACCAGATAATAATCTTGGACCATATTCGTAACCTTTCTAAGTCTCAGATGAGTTGACTATACATTGGAAAAGCCATTAATACCTGCCATCAAACTTATATGCACTTTGTTCAGTGTCTAGTTCTCTACATTGTCATCAAGACCAGAAACTAAAAATGTGTAACTAGTTGAATGGCACCTGCAGCATAAGCTTCCAATAGAAAATACAGGAGAAGACTCATGGTCTTGACCTTGGTGAACTCACCAAGCATTGCCATGACATCCTGTCAGAATATATCTGGTTTTCATTGGGTCTTTCTGAATAAAATCCTCTGGACTTCTGTGTGTTCAATAGAAGATTTTTACCCTTGTAGTTTCTATGTTTGAAATATACGTGTGTTCTATTCTATCAGGTCTTTGCTGTGATATTTAGAGTCAAACTATGAACTGTGGCTTGACACAGAATAAGATACTTCCCTCATATGTCCCCTTTGCTCCTGCCCTACTTCTGTCTCTTCAAATTGGCATCCAAACGGCCTGTTCCTGCCAAATGAATTACTTAAAAGACGAACATCCATTTATTTGAGTGGGTTTGAGTGAGCGTTGTTCTGGGAAAGGTGTGAGCACACCACTTTGGGACTGAGCCAAACTGAAAGGCTGTCTTTGCAGGTGAAGGACAGTTTTCACAGAAGAGGCTCCATTTTTCTCTAAGAACAGACCTCTAGTCCTACAACTGCCACAGACAACTTCCATGCTGCTGGATCCTAATAGTGGCATTGGTTAGCAATGACTTTTTTTAAAAAAAGGAATATAAAACTATTTATTGACCACAGTTCACCACTATTTATAATAAAGTAAGTATACAGTTGGATGACATTCTGATACTACAAAGTTACTTTTCTGGCTCATTGAACCAGAACCCAAATACTGAAAAGATTGATCCTACCAGTAAGGAATTAGACAGCGTAAAAAAAAAAAAAACATGCAAGTCATTAGTTTATATTACCAAATTTTGTTTATTTATGTCTGATATTACGAGCGTCATCTCTAACCACGATTCTATTTCTATAACAAACAGATATTCCGCCCACGCATCATAACCTTTTAGTACATTTCAACTGTCTACAAAGGAATGGTTCACCAGAGGAACCTTCCATGCCCATTTAAGACTTTTTGTTTGGTTTCAGTGTCAGGGATTCTCTGTATAGCCCTGGCTGACCTGGAACTCAGTAGACCTGGCTGACCTAGTCTAAAGCAGAGGCCATCTGCCTCCAAAGTGCTGGGATTCAAGGCACATGCCAGCACACCCAGCATAAGTCTTGTTATTATTAAATAATACTGCTACTTTGTCTAATTCCATTTTCTGAAGCAGGGGTTGTAAGGACAAAATTTTTCAAACAAACTACTATATGTGATAATAGAAAAATTCTAGTGTGGTTGCTTTAAAACTATTCAGTAAATTACAGAATCGTCTACTGTATCTGAAAGGTTAGGGTTTCAGGGAAATGTTCACAAGGGCTGAATCTGAACACAGTTAAGTCACTTATGAAAGTATTTTTCATTTTGTCTTGTTTTTAATACTCAAAAACTGTAGCTGAAAACATGTATAGAGTCATGACTTTTTAAAAAACAATTTATGTTTTCTTTTGTGTGCGTTTTTGTTAGTTGTTGCATGCTCACATGTCTGAGCATGCACAGAGGTGACTCAAGGGTATCAAATCCTTCAGAGTCAGGGCCACAGGTATTTTGGGGACACTGGCATATTACATGTGTTCTTGGGTCTGAGCTCTTTTCCTCATAATGGCACAGCAAGTGCTCTTAACCATTGAACAGTCTTTCCAGCTTCGTAATTGACTTTTATCATAAGTGATACTTTTAAAAGTAGCTATAATGGTTTCAATATAGATTACTTTTATAAAGAAAAATCAAAAATTTTAATGAACCATTTACCGTTAGTAGACTGAATAATAATGAACATATCTGAATTAGTGAAAAGTATTAAAAAAGTCACGTGCATAATATTTGCTTAAGCACCATAAAGCATAATGAATTGGTGGCACAAGGCAAGGAGCCAAGGTCCTAAAACTAAGCTAAGGCTAATGTAAAAAGTATAACATGAATGAGGAATGGGCACTTAGCCAGATTTGATCAGAACTCATACTGTATGCCAGATTTTTGGAGCCTAAAGATTTGAGAAAGATCATAAATAACTAAACATAAAGGGCAATACTTGATTAAAGGTAGATAACAATCTAAAAACCATAACTACTGAAGAAGCATTAAAGTTAATGTTGAGAAGACAAGCCAGAGACCAGACATCAATAGAAGCAATCAAAACAAAAAATAAAATGAAATAGGGTTCAGGACCGAGTATCCGAGACACATAAGGTGTTAAATGAAAGGACAGGTTTTATTTTTTTTAATCTTTTTTTTTTATTGAGAAAAAGAGAAAAAGAGAAAAAAAAACAAAAAACAAGTTTCCACCTCCTCCCAGCCTCCCATTTCCCTCCCCCTCCTCCCACCCTTCTCCCCCTCCCCCCACTCCTTTCCCCCTCCCTCTCCAGTCCAAAGAGCAGTCAGGGTTCCCTGCCCTGTGGTAAGTCCTAGGTCCTCCCCCCTCCGTCCATATCTAGGAAGGTGAACATCCAAACTGGCTAGGCTGCCACAAAGCCAGCACATTACATAGGATCAAAACCCCTTGCCATTGTCCTTGGCGTCTCATCAGCTCTCATTGTTCGCCATGTTCAGAGAGTCCGGTTTTATCCCATGCTTTTCCAGTCACAGTCCAGCTGGCCTTGGTGAGCTCCAATAGATCAGCTCCACTGTCTCAGTGGGTGGGTGCACCCCTCGTGGTCCCGACTTCTTTGCTCATGTTCTCCCTCCTTCTGCTCCTCATTGGGACCTTGGGAGCTCAGTCCAGTGCTCCAGTGTGGGTCTCTGTCTCTATCTCCATCCATCACCAGATGAAGGTTCTATGATTATATGCAAGATATTCGTCAGTATTGCTATAGGATAGGGTCATTTCAGGTTCCCTATCCCCAGCTGCCCAAGGAATTAACTGGGGACCTCGGCTTGGGCACCTGGGAGCCACTCTAGGTTCAAGTCTCTTGCCAACCCTAAGGTGGCTCCCTTAACTAAGAATTGTGCTTCCATGCTCCCCTATCCAACCTTCCTTTATCCCCAAGTTCCCCCCTTCCTCCCCTTCTCCCTTTTCTCTCCCCATCTCCTCTTACCCCCATCCCACCCCACCCCCAAGATCTCAATTTTCTCCCCGGCAACTTTGTCTATTTCCCATAGCCAAGAGGATAACTATATGTTTTTCCTTTGGTTCACCTTCTTACTTAGCTTCTTTAGGATCACCAATTGTAGGCTCCGTGTCCCTTATTTATGGCCAGAAACCAATTATGAGTGAGTACATCCCATATTCATCTTTTTGGGTCTGGGTTACCTCACTCAGCATAGTGTTTTCTATTTCCATCCATTTGCATGCAAAATTCGAGAAGTCATTGTTTTTTACCGCAGCGTAGTACTCTAATGTGTAGATATTCCACACTTTCTTCATCTATTCTTCCATTGAAGGGCATCTAGGTTGTTTCCAGGTTCTGGCTATTAGGTTTTAATGAGGTGGAGGGGTTACACGCACCTGTAGGGATTACACAAAGGAGTCAGCTTTGAAAACCTGATGAAGACAAAAGAGAGTATGCAGGAAATAAGAACTCATGAGGGAATCGGATAAGCTTATACTGTAAGGGAAGTACGTATCTACGCAGAGGACTCTAAGCAGGAGATGGAGCAGCAGGTAAAGTTAGTAATTGCCTGGCTCAAATACAGTGTAAATCTAAGATCATTAGTGTGGTATCTAACTCGTAAGGCAATCACCTGTATTTTCACAGGTTTAGTTGCTGTGAGGTTTATCTAGTTTGATTTAACAAAAATAAATAACATTTTCAACAATGTGTCCTGGGGAGTTCTAGTCCTTTGGAGATGGTCTGTGTTTGTAAAAGCTTGCTGACTATTTTACAGTTGGAAAGTGTACCATGTTTGATGCTCAGGTTGTGTGTTTTTATATTTGATACTCGGGGAGGTTGTCCAGCAAATACAGATTTTTGTTCTGTATTTTTAGCATCTCCAAGAAGTAGTCCTTGTTAGCCAACCAGCTTTATAGTGATGTTGCTGTATCTATCCTGTTTTCTATCAGTTACTCTATAAGGCTTGGAATTTTGACTTCACAGATTTGAAATAAACAGGAAATGGCTTCTTGTTTTTGATAAACTGAAACTCTGTTAACATAATAAAATTTTGACAGGTGGTAGTGGCACACACCTTCATTCCGAGCACATGGGAGGCAGAGTCAGGCAAACCTCTGTGAGTCTGAGGCCAGCCTATTCTACAGAGGGAGTTCCAGGACAGCCAGAGCTGCACACAGAGAAATTTTGTCTTGAACAACCAAAAATAAATAAATAGATAAATAAATAGGTGAATAAATAAATAAAATAAAAAATAAAGGCTTTCTCTTAGGGATTTGTATAGAAGATACATATCCTAAAATTAATGAGTTAATTTAGTTTGTACATACACACAGTAATACCAAAATCTAGCAAACAAAAGTTAAAGGAAATTTTCCCTACAGATCACTTCCTGAGAGCTATAATTCTTCGTTTAGCTAGTTCACATATGTGTTCTATGGTGATAAAGGTTGTAGTCAGCTAGTTCAATGGAGTCACAGAGTAGGATTACTAACATGAACTATATCAGAAATGGGAAGAACCCTTATTGTGGTGCCCCAAACGAGAAGTTTTCATTTGAAAGCTTTCAATTCATTATGACATGTAGTTGTGTGTTACTGATGTACACATGTATCATATGTGTCAAAGAAATTGAAATTTCCTTGTTGGGTGTTAAAGAGTCTATGTACAATAGCAGGGTACTTAATAGGGTTACAGTATTAGTATGGTAACTGTCAACTTTGGGTATTAAGGAGACCAAAGAGACAAATGGATTCAGAGGCTTATTACTTACACAGACAATAGTAGCAACCTCAAAGTGATGTTCACTCTCAGTGTCCCTAGTTCAACAAGATAAGTCTACCAAGGAGGCCAAGGGATTGGCAGTGCACTGCTCTTACACTGAGAAGTCCATACCAATCCAAAGGAAAGCTATTTCATAGACCTCCAGTGGATTGTGAATCTATCTCCCAAGGTAGAATGGGGAGGGCAAGATACCTCATGGTTACTCCTTACCAGACTGGTTACCACTCACCACACTCCAGCGGAATTTAGAGGATGTTCTACAAAGAGTCCAGCAAGACAGCAAACTATCCTCATGCACATGGGGGCACCTTGAAAATCATCTGTACAACTGGTATTTTCTGAGCTGTTTGCTGACCCCTATAAACTGGACCCTAGTGTCCTTTGATTCTAATTACAAATACTTCAATTTTATTCAGGTTATTTTCTGTAAATTGTATTTTTGATGTGATTATGTTTTCCTCCATCTATTTAACTATATTAATCACTCAAATTTTGTATCTGATTAATTTATCTTAAAAGACTATGGCATTTCATACTAATGCATAGATATAGAGAGTTCTGCAAAGGCATTATGAATTGCCTATGAGCCAAAGAGTTTGTTACAATCCAGGCAAATCTAATGCAGGACTGAACAGGGAATGTAAAGAAAATAGAAACAAGATGGAGGGGGGAGGACCTTGGACTTTCCACAGGGCAGGGAACCCTGACTGCTCTTTGGACTGGAGAGGGAGGGGGAGAAGGGTGGGAGGAGGGGGAGGGAAATGGGAGGCTGGGAGGAGGCAGAAACTTTTTTTCCCTTTTTTTCAATAAAAAAAAAGAAATAACAAAAAAAGAGTAAGATAATTATATTCCAAAGCTGATGGTTAAATCCTCAATTCTGTTGGCAATTCTTTAAATATGCAAAGAATATATCAAGGAATCTAACAAAATGGGTGGAAAAAAGAGGTTGAAAGATCAAATATATCTCTGTGGTACTCAGCACTGAAGCCCAAGCAACTTAGCAATGACTGGGGAATGGCAAAATCAATGGATTCTACATCCCACTGCATAATTTATGCTTAATTCAATGTAAGCAATATGAACTTATAGCTCCCTGACCGAAAGATTATAGCAGAAGATCCAGACAGCAGTGAGAGCAGTTCCAAGCAGCTGTTCAAACAGACCAAGTCAACGTATGCTCTCGGTGTTCTTGTGCCTGACCTTTAGTGTAAGAAGAGTGCCGGTGTGGATTCCATTCGAAGAGAAATCTCGGAGGATAGAACCTATGATGGGAAAAACAAAGGGACCTGAGAAGATGCCCTGGTTTGTCCCCACACAAAACTGGCCTCTCCAGCTTTGCTGACACAGTTATACTGCACAGCTAGAGCTGGTGCCAGAGATCCAGCATGGTAGGATGCAAAGCAAGAAAATATGTCTACAGCGAGAAGTAGAGAGAGCGGATCGAGTGCAGAGGGCCTGGATTTGCTCAAACAAATTACCATGCCACCTACTGCTTTTGTGGACAGGAGCCATTCAGTGATAGTCACAAATGATCGCAATAAATCAGAGGCATAAAAGGGACTGAGGATAATTAAGGGATTAGAGGAACACAGGGCGATCATTTAAACCTAAAAAAGAGAGTGGGTATGGAAGTTTGCCTGTTTTTTTTTTTTAGCAGATATCTTTAAGGTTTTTGTTGTTGTCATTTGTTCATTTTGTGTGGGTTGTGTTGTCTGCATATGTGTGTACCCACATGCATCCAGTGTCCTTGGAAACCAGAAGAAGGCACTGTACACCTTAGAACTGGAGTTACAGATTGTTGCTAGCTATCAAACGGATGCTGGAATCCAAACCTGAAACCTCTGCAATGGCAATAACTGCTCGAAGTCACTGCACCATCTTCCCATCCCCAGATAGCTTTTTTTTTAATGGAACACTTGAATACTGTATTCATTCTTTGCATTGAAAGTATAAATGAGATATGCAGAGCAAATAGATCTAAAACAAACCTCTTAGAGTGAAGTTATAGATCACAATGCCTCAGAATGATTGACTTGTGTAGCTTAATCAATGGTTACTCGGCCTCCTATGGATGTATATACCCATTCAGGCTTAAAGCCCCTAGCAGTGGTAGAGCCCTTCCTATTCCAAAAAACCCCCCATTTAAGAAGCAGTTTCTACGCTTTCAAATTATCCTCACTACTTAGACGCACTGAGCGGTGACAAAGCATTGTTCCCATCACGCTCCAGAGTCGGCATGAGCCAGTGGGGATTCAGTGATGGAGTTCTAAGTTTAGGCTGTTAATTTTCAAATCAGTTTGCAAACTGTGAGCTTTGTTTCTCCTTCATTACTCCCCTGGTTGGTGTATACTCAAATCTACACCCACTCTGAGAAGTAAAAGGATACAGTTGTGTTTATTGCAAGGAATTTCTGGAGCCAGTGAAGATGTCTTTGCTGTAATACCTCATGGAATCATGTTGAATTCAACATGACAGCTAAAATACATTTTTTAATAATTAAGAAATAAGAAATATAGGTTTCAAACTCATCAAGTATGGATGGTGCTGCCCATACACTCTCGAATATATGACCTTCCATGAGAACATCGTCGTCTTCTGCTCTGAAAGAACAAACCAACTTTCCTTCTTCTCAGTTGGGCTTCCATAAGACATGCCCATATCTCAACTACTGTGAATCTGTATTTGTAACTGCCCTGCTGTGTCTGGAAAATGTTTTCATGTAGTCATTTACCACCTTTGGTTCTTATAATCTTTCCACCCCCACTTCCAGAAAAATCCCTGAGTCCTGGGAGGAAGATGTAATCTAGATGTCCCTTTTAGGATTAAGAAAAAAAGGAGAAGGAGAAAAAGGAGGAGGAGAAGGCAGAAAAATTGAGTGGGTAGGGAAATGGCCATGGACCTGTGGAGAGCTGGAAGAGGACAGTGATTATGACAAGAATATATGACACACAATTCTCAAAGAACTAATAAAGTGAGGAAGGTATATGCAAAAAGTAATAGGTGCAGAAATCAATACTTATTTGTGTACCTATCAAATAACAGAAAATCTCCTGCTCATGAAATAATAAATCAGAAATGGGTAAAGCCCAAGAATAATGTAAAAGAGCTGCATTGAAATATTTGATGTTCACTTACTGGCAGTCAGTTAGCTTGGAATCGAAATTTCCTTATATATACTGTAGACGTTCATTGCACAAGGACATTAGGAGACTTGACTGAAGCCATGTATTCTACACACAGTCCGTCTAATAAGCTGAGTGAATAAGAAGACCTCGTATTATTGGACGGATCACACACCATTTAAGAACTCACGCTTTTCTTTTGAAACAAGGTCTCACAATTAATTGCCCAGGCTGTAAATTGATAATTTTCTCTCCTCAGCATTCTGAATGCTAAAATCATAACTGTGAATCACTCTGTCCAGCTGTAAGGCTCTTTCTTGATATGTCACAAAGCACAATATAAGCACTATTGCAAGATCATTAAATTTATATAATATAAAATAAAAATTCAACATAATAGGCTTTAATTTTGAAGCATGAACCCTTTTTAATGTGATGCCTATACAAAGCACTTAAGCTGCAAACAGGATGTGTGTGTTTGCATATGTGTTTTAATTATTCTTTGAGAATTAAATACAGCATATTTTTTATCATATTTTCCCTTTCCCGGTCTCCTCACCAATCCTTGCTCCCCAACGACCCAAATTCATATTATTGTTCTCTCTTAAAAAAGAAAATAATGCCAATAAAAACAAAAGGAGTCCAATTGTTGTGTGTCAACCATTCCTGAGTATGGGGCTTGACTTGAAGACACAGTCTTCATGTGGCATAATTAATATAAGTTTCTAACATTTCATAAATAAGCATTAGACAGTACTTTTTAGCATGGGGTATGAGAAACAAAAGGAAGACAACACATTTCCTTGATCCCTACCTTAAGAACATGCATAATTTCTGGGAGATGGTGGTGCATGCTTTTAAATCCAGCACTTGGGAGGTAGAGGCAGAAGGATCTCTGTTGAGTTTGTGGCCAGCCTGGTCTACGGAGCTTGTTCTAGGACAGCTAAGGCTGTCACACAGAGAAACCCTGTTTTGAAAAACAAAACACAAAAAAGAACATAAAATTTTAGGAAAAATTAGAAAGGGAATTTAAAATCCATAGGAGGATGATCCATGACACGCCTTGGTGTTGGTAAGTCAGATGTGGATCAGAAAGCAGCCTCGCGCTGGAGTCAGGAACGGTGGCCTTAGGCTGAGAACACAGCATCAGTAGAAAATTAAATTTCTCAGTTAAAATTCTTAGAATTGAATTTAGTGGATGTTTCTAAAGATCTAGAGACTCAAAAGTGCTTTTCTTTCTGAAAATATGGGATAAAGCTTTAGCAAGAATGGGAAACCCAAGTTAAAATTTCTTAGTGGGATGTTTTAGCTCAGTGAAAAGAGACTCATGGAAATATGAGCTGGAAGGATAGCTCAGTGGATTAAAGTGCTTCCTGTGGAAGCCTGACAATGTGAGTCTGGGTCCATGTAAAGTCATACACAATAGCATACATTTGTAATCCCAGCACTTCTCTTTTGAGATGGGAGGACTAAAAAGCTCTTAACATTCGCAGACCATCTACCCTGGGGGTCACAGAGGTGAACAACAGAACCTTAGTCTTAAGCAAGATAAAATCAAGGACTGGCAGCCGAGAGGGTTCTCCAGCCTCTACAGGCAGCATGCACATACTTGCAGACATGAACACACACACACACACACACACACACACACACACACACACACACACACACACACATCATACACACATCATACACATGCCTGTAGATGCATCTTTAAAAAAAAACAACAGCAACAGGAGCATGTTCAGGTTCAAAGGAAGTCATTTAGAGAAACGACACATAATATAAGAAAACAGTGATAGCGATGCCACTTGGCACCCCTTAATAAGACTGCTGAGGCAAATGAGTTAGTGTAATTGTACACATGTACACACATGATGCTCATAAATATGCGAATACCCCGAATGTGGAGACAGTTAACCTTGTGTGTATATGTTTGTGTGTGTGAGAGTGTGTGTGCAGATGTGTGTGTGCAGATGTTCATGCAAGATCATGTGTGTAGGTACATTATATTACATATGAGTTCTGGGGAGTAAACCTGGGTGCTTGCCCTTACAGAGCCAGCCACAAGCACTTTACCAGCTAAACTATTTCCTCAGCCCCCAGTAGCATTAATCTTGCATTTGTTAAACCTCTAAATGCACCTATCTTCTGCCTCTTCACATCTCTCAGGACCTATGGGGTATCTAACATCTCCCAGGTTGAGGGCCAGGAGAAATGAATCTTTTCTTAGTCATGCCTCTTGCTGATTCATTTTGTCAGACGTTTGTTATGGCCAGAAATCTCGCATACGTGACCAAACCTGAAGGCTCTTTATGGGAATATCTACGGGCGTGTGAGATAATAGCACTTAAGACCTGGAAAGGGAAACATTCAAAAAGCAGGACATAGGTACCAGGGCCATGTAAAAGGACGGGAGAGTGGGTAGCAAATAAATAAATAATGTGGTCCCTAATAAGAGTGATTTGAAAAAAAAAATATAATGAATGAAGCTACAACGGAAGCAGGAACTAGCTTATGGTAGCCTCTTGTGAGGCATGGAGGGAATGGGAGGGCAAAATGAGGCAGGCTTGGGGCAGAAGAGTCAATTATACCCACCAGGTGGCCACGGTACGGTAAGAGCTCCGTCTGTCCCTGTCCACAGAGAACGACGAAAGCCTTTATGTACTTGATCTTTCAATATTTGTATTTGTCTTGTATAGTAAACATACAAGGGGGAACATAAACCTAATGCTTTTATATAGAAATATTTTTTGTAGCTAAGGAAGATGATAAGGTTTTTCTTCTACTCTGATGATTTAGACTTGGCAAAGCTCCATCATGACCTGTAAGAGTTATTCAGAGGCTGGGAATTACTGTGCTGCCTTTTAAAAGCACGTGCATTTAATAAGACCTAGCAGATGATGTATTCTTTACGGAAACCATTACTAAGATTGTAATTTAAAGTAACAGGTGGAACACTTTAGAGCAGATTGGAGCCTCTGGCTAACTCTATTTCAAATCGCACGTCACCTCCATTACTCATTTTTACTCAGGTTCTAATTTGGCAGCATTTAAGATATATTAAATAAAAGTAATGGATCAAATATTGTGTTTCTTTGTTTCCAAACTCTTTTATCAAATATGCTCATAAGAATGAAATGCCCACTCATTTGTACATTTATTCATCAATCACATCATAACATTCTCCTAAGCCAAGTTCACTTAACTTACTTTATATTAATTTGTTTAATCCTGTCAATGACTGAAGACTGTAGCCAACCTCTTACCTCCTTTCCTCTGACAAAGACACACATACAACACAACATACTTACATAGAAAATAACCACACATGCACAGCAGCCACAACAGTCTCTCTCTCTACACACATACGCACATAAGTACATATATACATACTTGCACATGAAGCACACACATATACCACACATATTACCAACACAATACACTACACACAGAAACACATCACATACTACAATATACATACACATACACATAGCAGATTCCCATACATCACATCCACACATAACATATACCGCACATAAACATAAGATATAAACATCCTATTCACACACACAATATGCACATATATTGTATGTAATTCCTACTGATAACTATTAAACTTGGAGCAGGTAAATGTTAACTCTCATTTTTATTTTATTTATTTACTTCTAATTTGCTTCATTTTATTTCTTTTTTGTTTTTCAAGACAGTGTTTCTCTGTAGCTTTGGAGCCTGTCCTAGAACCAGCTCTTATAGACTACATTGACTTTGAACTCAGAGATATCTGCCTGCCTCTGCTTCCTGAAAAGCATGCACCACCACTGCCTGGTTTAAATTCTCATTTCTAAAAGCTGTGGAAATATGCCATTTCTCACACATTGCTATGTACCAAATTTGACATCTAGATGAGAGATCAAATTTATTTACAACTCTATAATCTAAAATAGATTAAGGAGTGGTTGTGAATCAGTAAGACAGGGCAAATATTGCCAGTGACATGTGGCATATGCCAGAGGTGTTCAATAACTGCTATCTACATATAGAATGTGCACCCTTCTGCAGTGTGCATCAATGTTGGTCTCTCGACCTATAGTTGGACACCTGAAGGGGGTGAGGTGAGGATGGCATTCTAGCTTCCAGGGTACCTCAATGAATGTTTGGGCATTTTCCTAGAAGACTGGAAATATTCCATAAGATGAATAACTTCTTTCTCTATAATATCATTGCATAGACATCAGGTTTCCCTTTATAGCTCATATTCCTCTTTCCTCTGTTATCCCCTAAATACTCAAAGATAAGTGGAATGTCCCCCTCACTTTGATTTGTTATAAGCTAAGCAGCACAAAAGAACATAATGATTTACTTTGATCAGTCTCTTGTTATTTTTTATTCTGGTTTATTTCTTCTTCAAATCAAGTTCAAAATCAATAAAATTGGGGCATGGAGAGATAACCCAGCTGCTAAGAGCATTTGCTGCACTTCCAGAGGACCTGAGTGTAGTTCCCCTAACCATGTCTGTGTGCTCACACAACCCTATGATTCCAGTTCCAAGGGATTCAGTGCCCTTGCTCTGACTTCCATGGCTATCTGCGTGTAGATGGTTGTCTTTCACACATATACATAAATTAAAAAAAAATCTTTTTAAAAGTCATAAAATCTAAACTGAGAGAAGAGACAGGAAGGCAGGTAGAGAGCCTGGTCATTAGCTTCGGCGTTATTTTTGGCCTTGGAAGGCTGTTACAAAATGACTGTTTCAATATATTGCCTAACTTCACTCATAACTAACCATTATGAATTATTTTAGGAGACTTTCAAATTCAATTAGCACACCCTGCTCAGAGATGAAAGGAGGCATGTAATTCAGCTGTATGCTGTGTCTGAATTTCATTTCCAAATATAGGCAGATTCGAGCTGAAACTCGGAATGCAAAGCTTCTGGTTTTACAGATTAAATTCTACCAGTGATTTGAAACATAAATGTTGATTCATTGTTGATCGTGAAAGCTGTGAATTTCATACCCCAAACACTAATGAGGGCCTTTCAGACAGTGAAACAAACAGGGTAGCATATTGACAGCCGATACAAATGTTTATATTAAGTGAAAGACTAGTGCTTGTGTAAATGCTTCTCAGACTGTAATCTTGCTCCCAAACTGGTATGTGTGTTGCTGGGGGAGGATGACTAGAAGCTCATATTCTGATTCAGTGAGCTTGGCCCTGGGATTCTGTTATGTCTTATCAGTTCTCAGGTAGAGACTATGCTGGAAAATATTAAGTCTGAACTGTGAAAGTGCATAAGCAATATGACTCCTCAAAAATTTAGAATTTAATCCTGTAGCCTCAAAGCTGTTAATTTTAGAGAATGGTTATTATTTTTTATGTCATAATACATAGCTTAAAACTTGACTAATAGGTTTTTTTAGGAATAAATATCAAAGAAAGCGTCATTTTTAATTAAAAAAGTAGATTTATTTTTATCGTGTAGAAAGTCAGTTCTTTTCTTTTTGGAGGAAGGGTCTCAGGTAGCTCAGGTTAGCATCAAAACTGCTATGCAGTGCCCTTGAGCTCTTAATTTTCTGACTTCTACTTTCTCTGTGCCACCTGCCTGGCTTGGGAATTCAAGTCTTAATGATGTTATTGCCTTCTTTGTAGATTGAAGAATAGCTTCTAGGAATGACCGCATCACATTTCTCAGAATGTGCTTGCAGATATATTTTACATTATGAAATAAAAAGAAATTGATACTAACCATAAGGCTGAAGCCTTCTAAATTTCTGACTGCAAACTAAGAGGATTATTTGGAAATTCCAGGGTGGACTTGTTTTAGCTCTAAGTTACTTAACTGGGAAGGACAGCCTTGAGTCAGCCTGGGGGCCTCTGAGAGGACTCACCTTGCCACTGCTGGCTTTGAAGATGGTGGGAGGATTAGGGAACCAACACATAAGCAGGCTTTAGAAGTGGAAATAGCAAATGTCAGATTTTTCCTGAACGTGCCTGAAAGATACGCTGATGTCTTAATTTTAGTCAGCGGTGCCTCATTTCAGACTCTAAAGCTTCCAAACTCTAAGAAATATACTTTGTGTTGATTTAAGCCTCCAAATTTGTGGTCACTTATTACAGTGGCTTTAGAAAACCATGATAGTTGTCATTCACTGAATACCTTTTAATTTGTGGCCATGTCCCATACCCTCAGAATGCACGCTGCTGATCTAGCACCATGTTCATAAACATGTTCTTAGTGATGCATCACCCACTCAGCAGAAAAAACCATTTAATGCCCCCACATGAGAAGGACTGGCTGCAGCCTTTTAATATAACCGATGTTGCCTCACAATTAATCATGACATTTATTTTATTTTATTTCTTTGGGCCAGATTAATAACCATCAATGTCTTAAGACTTTACCCACAGGGAAACTAGAGTATGTATGTGAGAATAACATGCTGTTTTCCGTTTATTATGTTTATATTTTTAAATGGATTTATATAAGGATGATAAAAGAGTAACACAGATCTTAAATAGGACGACAGAAAACACTGGCAGGTCAGGGGATCTTCATACCCACTTCCTTCTACAGAATAATACTCTCACCCTTTTATGGTGATAAGAATACCCATGGAAATGTTTGAGATGCTAAGTGCTGAGTGATTTAAAAGTTTAACCATCACTAAACTTGATTCACTGAACAAGATCTTAGGATGTTAGCACTTGCTAAAAGTGAAACAAAGACCTATCATTAGAAAATAAAATTTAGAGTCATGTGATGCGTCCATTCTCATCCTCAGGAGCCAAATGAGTGGTTTTAGGATTTCAAGAAACACTGTTTCATATATGACAATCAATAAATCCATCCACTGTCAGTCTGGACTCTAGAAGATACACCAATCTTAATTATTGTTTCTGTGGAGAGCTCAAATGAAAGACATTGGCCACATATTACACATCTCCCATTTACCCTGGAATAATTGGAAATGGTTTGCCTTACTCTTTGGGCAATTCTCTGAACCAATGGTCATATCAATATGGCTCATCTTTGCACACACTTGAGTTCATGAGACTGTATCTTCTGATGGATTGCTTGTCATTAATTGTTACTCATGTTGTCTGTTTCACAGACCAAAAGTCTGACCCTTGTCCTGCTGACTGGCACAGGGGTTTTTCTACTCTAAGGCTGAGAAACTGAATTGGACTGCCTTTGTCTTCTATTTGCTTCTTCCTTTTTTATTGACTTATAATGCTTTTACAGGGGCACTATTGTGTTCCAGACCCTGATCCACTACTGTTCCAAAGGGATGTCAGCGCACACACTTTGCTTGACTTATATTACCCCTTTCAAGTTGGATGCTACTCAGATATAGAAGTGGTGTAGGTTAGAATATAATACAGTGACTAACCGTCCTTTCAAACAATAGACATGCTAATGTGCTTTCAGGAAATGCTAGGGGGTGCAGCCCTGCACAGGCAGCTAAAGAGTGCTGAAAGCGGGAGAAATAGTCTACCCCTGGGCAAAGCACACAAACTGGTTAGCCAGTTCCAAATGATCAGCACCAAAACATGCATACAAGTGATGTGATACAGATGGGGCATTTTATCTTTGGAGAAAACATACATGCAATTAATGAAGAAAGAAGTCATGAATTTAAAAAAGAGAAAGAATGGGTATACGGGTATTTAAAGCTTGGATGGAAGAAAAGGAAGGAGATAAGATTTAATTTATTATATTATTAAAAGAAATATTTTAAAAATATTATACTAAAAAATTATTGGTGCTGGAAAGATAGCTCAGTAGTTCCTTATTACTTTTTACAGAGAACCAAAGTATGGTTTCTCAGCATCCATGTCTGGTGGCTTACAACCACATGTAACTCCAGCTCCAGGGCATCAACCTCAGGGGCAAAGATTCTTTTTCTAGAACTGTAGAAAGCACTTCTGCACATCCTGTTTAAAATTCAATGTAATTAAACCCCAAACAAGGAAAAACAGAGACATCTTAACCCAGAGGTCTGCCAAACAAGATGGACTCTTGTCAATTTCCACAAGCATGAGTGTGCTTAGCTAATAATAATTATGACGGAACATATGACTTAATTATGCCATGTGCCATTTCATTGGCCCCAAGAGTGCATTTTTAAATACACAGAGATAAATTCGATCCATTTTCATGTTAATGAAGACCAAAGGTCATGTGCCAGGCAGGTAGAAATAAGATAATGCTTAATGAAACACTTGCTTTCCCGCATTAAAAAGCATAAGGGGAAAACAAGTCTTTCATAACCAGATGCGTCCACTGTGGAGACGCTACTCATATAATTTTTTTGTTTTGTACAAGAAAAGATTTTGGTGACTTCTTTGCTCTTGTTCTCCCTCCTTCTGCTCCTCATTGGGACCTTGGGAGCTCAGTCCAGTGCTCCAGTGTGGGTCTCTGTCTCTATCTCCATCCATCACCAGATGAAGGTTCTATGATGATATGCAAGATATTCGTCAGTATTGCTATAGGATAGGGTCATTTCAGGACAGAGATAATGTGGAATCATTTGTAAGAGAATTTTGACAATTAATTTGACCCTAAAGTCCTTCTTTTTCCTTAGTTACCTGAAAATTAGTACAACAGAGTTAATTTTCACTGATATTAAGGAAAAATGAAAGCAATACACAAATGTCAAAGTAAATTCAGTGATAGGTGTATTTAGAAAGTCTATGTAAATTAAGGATTTTCTGTAGCTTGTTTTCAGAATGCATGTCAGAATCTAGAGTTCAGATTACTCTGTTGTTTTTTATAAAGTCAGTGTGACGAGGCATCTAATGGCTTTTATTTTCAAAAGACTAAAGAATTTTAATTTTAATATAATATAACAAGGCTTAGTTTTGTTTGATTAGGAGTAGAAATAATGGGAACTTTCAAAAACTTTTTATTCATTTTACATTCTGACCACAGTTCCCCCCCCTCTTCCCTCCTCCTGCTCTTCCCACTCCCCCCCTCCACAACCCACCTCAGAAAATGTAAGGCCTCTCCTGGGAATCCTGGGAAGTCAAGAAAGGCTGGCACATTAATTGCAGCAGAACCAAGTCCCTCTCCCCAAGTCAAGGCTGAGCAAGGCATTCCACCATAGGGAATGGGCTCCAATAATGGAACTTCAGTTTAAAAAGTAGATTTCTGAGTGCTGATTCCCACCCCGAAACATTCTAGTAGATTCTGTGTCTTGCTAGAGCATGTATGTTACCTGTTCTATTGAAGTTGTGCTAAGCAGGTGCTCAAAGGAGTGCTTCAATTCACTTTGTTCCACCTTTAGCATCTGCAAATTAAAATTCATGAAATATATTTTAGTTCACTGAAATACAAATGTCTAATTCCTTATTACTATTTTAGTCAAGAATCTTTAACATTTTTATTGGCTCATACTGATCCTTAAATCTATTTCTTTTCCTCAAGACCAGCACACGGAGAGAAAACAGCTGCGCATTTCCCAAATATAAATGCCACACTCTGATTGAGTCCTAATATCAAGTGTTTTGCTGATATTCTTTGCTTCTAGCACACAAGCCTATACTTAGTCTCTTTCAGGTTCTCTCTATATGGCCCAGACATATCCATATTCTCTGGTATTATTCTCCATAAATAGAACAAAAGGAAAGTGTGGAATATTTTGTAGTACCTTCTGCTTTGTCCCATAACCACCAAAATTCAAACAATTATAGCTTACCATTTTAACTTGTTGCTAATACTAGTATCAAAATATGTTCATTTCAAACATCTGTTTCATATTTGAATAGTCAATTGTAGTCTTATTGCTATATAACTGTCTTTATCTTACCTAGCATGCTGCTGTTCTTGGAGTTGGGGTTACAATTGTAGATAGGGTGAATTATCCATCTTTACATTCCCCAATTGCTTGCAGAGAAGATTACTTCTATCAAGTGCTTAGAAAGTACTTTTTAGCATCTGCTGAGAAAAATGAAATGGCTCCTTCTATCAACAGATGAGACATGTCTACAAAATGAGCAAGAAATGGAAAAGTACATATGTACATCCAAAAGTGAAAATAAAAAAAAAACATGCTTTAATCTTATGAGTTTTTCATTCCCTACTAATGCCTTGGGGAATTGTGAATATGGTTTGTAGAAGGTGATTATAATTGCAGAGAGCTAACAGTGCATGTAAGTATAGAGATTTAGGATGGCGCTGTCTCATTCGTGTCCTTTAGGTTGTGAAATAGATCTCAATATATCAAACAACTGAATATGTAGAATACTATCTGCCACTTGCACTAGCTTTCGATACATTCCAAGTGGCTGGGCCATCACCTCTACAAATAATCTTAATTTCATAAAATAGCTTTGATATATTGGTGATCAGAGTGTTCTAGCAGTTTTAGTGGCTTGTGTTTCAACCAATAATTTACTTCAATGACAAAAAGTTCTCAAAGATCAGAAATTGGTCAGCTTTCTAATGTGTAGAATTCTTAGATTTCATTCATTGAAAGGATTACCCCCAAAAAAATCTATATTCAGTTATATGTTGATAGTTTTATAATGTTAAGAAGTAGAAGCAAATTCTTTTATAGCTTTGGTATTTTCCCCATACATACGAAGTTAAGAATGAACATTTTTAGGTTTTCTGGCTGTTGCCCTGGAAGGAACTACATGGATATGTTTATTTCAGCTTGCTTATTTTCTTTCTGGAGTAAGACAGCCAGAGGGAAAAAGTATTTGCCTATGCTGCCCCACCTTTTTGAAATTCAAAGTTGGCCTTTAGAAAATAAAGCATGAACAGGTAGCTTCTGTATTATGAATTCACTGTGCATATGGATGTGACTAAGACCTGTTCTGGTAAATTGAAGAGAGATTACTTTATCCACTAATTAGACAAGTAAACAAAACTTATTTTCTTAAAGGAAAGATCAGTATTCATTTACCGGGAAGTATAGTGGGGGCTGCTCACACATCTACTGAATCCTTTCCACTTATAGATCATTCTGCTTAAAGCTAAATGGTGGCTTTCCCTGAAACAAATGCCATACCAAGTCGCCCATTTGTTTTGCAATGTAGGGCTCTAGATAGCCTGTGGTAGTTTCTGACTCACAAAAGCCTATATTGTAATTTTCTGGTACCATTGAAACATATTGTGATAACTTCCTATAAGAATGTAGCAGCACTGAAATCTTTACCTATTTTATAGTGACTTTAATTCATACAAATACTTCCTTAATTTTCAATCGGTCCTTATAAAGTATCATTTGAACATCGTGCAGAAAACGAGAACCACTGTATAAAGAGAATCAATGGTCAAATATGGTGAGAGGGGAGCAGTGGAGAAAAATCAGTTCTTAGGAATAAATTGTAGAAGACGTCTTAAAGAATAAAGCATGAAATTAGAAAGGGAATGCTCCCCATAGGCTCAGCTATTTGAATACTTGAGTTCCAGTTGGAGAAGCTATTTTGGTAAATTTCGGAGGTATAGCCTTGAGGAAAAAATTATGCCACTGGCAGATGATGATTGAAGTTCTCAAAGCTCTTGCCATAGCAGTGTGCTCTCACCTTGGATTTGAGATTTAAGATGTTCTCCAAGCCTTGCTCCAGCCACTATTCCTGCTGCTTCCCCATGTTGGATTCCCATCTCTTCAGAACCGTGCACCCTTCCTTTCAAACATTGTTTTGGTCATAGTGTTTTATCACAGTGAAAGAACAGTAACTAATACAAAGGCCTGGTGAATAGGTCAGTTGGTCTTTTTCTATATTTGGGAGAAGGAGAGCCTTGTCACCTTTAATTGTTATCATTAGTCCCAGATATCTAGGTCTTGCTTTTTGTCTTGTAGCTTCTATTGTGTTTTTACTTTGAAGAGTACCATGGATAAGTTACAAATCCATGTATTCTTCTACCTACCAAGTATAGGTCCCAAAATTCCAGCCTTTTTTAGTATAGAAGACAGTATATTGATAAAATCAATGAACCATGTGTTTTTTATAAAGAGTTCATGTTATGTATATTTATTGATATTTTAGTAGGCTCGGATTGATCACTTATTCTATACTTAAAACATTTTCTTTTTGTATTGAAAAAAATTTTCATGAAATATATTCTGATCACACTTCTTCCTCCTCCAACTCCTCATTAAAAATTTTCAAGTTTTGTGTTCTGGCTAACTAAGAAGTTAAGAAGAGTCAATTATAAACTTTGTATGTGTGTACTTGCATATGTCTGTGCATTTAGGACCAGAGAATGATTTTATATGCCTGTTCTTTTTTTACTCAGTATTTTATTCTTTTCTACTGAGTCTTTTATTGAACATGGAAATGGGCTGGAGTCTAGCAAGTGCTAGCAATTCTCTTAGCTCTGTGTCCTATAATGTTGGTGTGACAGGTGAACATGCTATTACACTCACCTTTGTATGTGAACGCTTAAGTCCAAACTTAAATCCTCATATTTATATAGCAATCATTCTTACCCACTAGGTCCCTTCCATACGTTTATTACTTACTTTATCTAATTAAAAATATGGGACTTATTTTCTGCCCTGTATTATGGCAAAATGATGTGATTCAATATCAACATTAATTAATTAGAAATACATATTTTCAGCACTGTTAAATCCAATTAGAAGTCTGAATTTATGTCATGGAAATTATAATACCTAGTGAAACTTGTGAATATTAATGTGCGTTATGTACATACTTGATATATATATATACTATGAACTTAGTTTTAAAAATTATTTCCTTTTATTTTCTATTGCACATATGTTTCTATAGATATTTCAGAGTAAATAAACAAGAAAGCAGTTAACAGTAAACTTGGGGAGAAGCTGTTTAAAGATGTAAGTCATGGCAGGTTTAAAATTTAGATTTGAAAAATTAAACACTCTGTCTTCAGGTTTTACTCTTTTGCTGTGCATTCTTTTACAGCCTCCCCCTGGCTTCCAGCATCATCCCGACAACTTATTCCATCTTTCTTTTGTGTCATGATAAGTTTTAGCTATTTCATGATGACATATACCCACCCAGACTTGAAGACTCCAGCCTCTGATTTTAGTGTCTAAATAAATGTTTCTGTAACGAGTGATGTTGTGTGCAGGTCAAAGGAGACGCATGTCTGCCATCCATCTTCCTGATCTCATTAGGTCGTATTTTTCCAGACCATGTCTAAAGAAATGTGATTCCCATAAGCCACTCTGAATTCCCCGATTTTGCAAATATAAATGACCTGAATCAGAGCACGATCAGAATACAAGACAGAAGAAGTATTGTCAGTAATTGTTGAATTCAGTCAGATCAGAATCTCATTTAGTAACTGCTTAAATGGATTCAGCTAGTACATATATTTTTTTAAGAATTATTTTCTGAGTGAGTACATCCCATGTTCCTCTTTTTGGGTCTGGTTTACCTCACTCAGGATAACTCTCCAGCAAAGCCTATCATTGGTGTTTTTATTTTAGCCATTCTGACAGGTGTAAGATGGTGTCTTAATGTTGTCTTGATTTGCATTTCCCTGATCGCTAAGGAAGTTGAGCATGACCTTAAGTGTCTTTTAGCCATTTGAACTTCTGTTGAGAATTCTCTGTTCAGCTCAGGGCCCCATTTTATAAATGGGTTGATTAGCATTTTAAGTCTAGTTTCTTGAGTTCTTTATATATTTTGGAGATCAGACCTTTGTCAGTTGCGGGGTTGGTGAAGATCTTCTCCCATTCAGTAGGTTGCCTTTTTGTCTTAGTGACAGCCATAAATAAAGGACATTGAGCCTATAATTCGTGATCCTAGAGAAGCTAAATAAGAAGGTGAACCCAAAGAAAAACATATAGTCATCCTCCTGAATATTAACCTTCATCAGGCGATGAAAGGAGATACAGACAGAGTCCCACACTGGAGCACCGGACTGAAATCCCAAGGTCCAAATCAGAAGCAGAAGGAGAGAGAACACGAGCAAGGAACTCAGGATCGCGAGGGGTGCAACCACACAGGGAGACAATGGGGATGTTCTATCGGGAACTCACCAAGGCCAGCTGGACTGGGTCTGAAAAAGCATGGGATAAAACCGGACGAGCTGAACATAGCAGACAATGAGGACCACTGAGAACTCAAGAACAATGGCAATGGGTTTTTTATCCTACTGCACGTACTGGCTTTGTGGGAGCCTAGGCAGTTTGGTTGCTCACCTTACTAGACCTGGATGGAGGTGGGTGGTCCTTGGACTTCCCACAGGGCAGGGAACCCTGATTGCTCTTTGGGCTGACGAGGTAGGGGGACTTGACCGGGGGAACTCAAGAAACTAGACCGTAAAAGGAATTTCATTTTTTTTTGGTTTTTCGAGACAGGGTTTCTCCGTAGCTTTTGGTTCCTGTCCTGGTACTAGCTCCTGTAGACCAGGCTGGCCTCGAACTCACAGAGATCTGCCTGCCTCTGCCTCCCGAGTGCTGGGATTAAAGGCGTGCGCCACCACCGCCCCGCCCAGGCCTCATCTTCTATAAATTCATCAGTGAAATGACACACTATACGGTTAGGCCTCTTGATTTAATTACATATCTCAATAGGATTAGCAAATGGGCCCCAAACTTTAACACTCGAGCTTTTGGGAACATTTTGTTTTCTACTGTTCGTGTGTGTGCAAGTGTGTATGTGTGGCATAGGTATGTCTATGTGTGCTCATGTGGATAGAGATATTTGTGCATGAAGAGATAAGAAGTTGATGTTAGGGATCTCTCCGGCACTCTCTATGTTGTTTTATGGGCTAGGATCTCATGCTAAACTTGCAGCATGCTGATTGACTAGACTAGCTAGCCAGGAAAGCATCAGCAATCTGTCTTCCCGACACTGGTATTATGGGAGTATGCTCCTCAGTTTTTCCTTCCGTGTAGCTGCTGGGAATCTGAACTCAAGTCTTTCATATGCGATCTCTAAATAAACCCAGCAGCCTCACGCCTGCAGCTCACATGCTTTGACTTGAATTTAGCTACCGGCACAAGGTGCAAGCTGGTAAAGTCTGCTTTCACTTGTCGGAGTATAAGATAAAACTCCGACTCACTGCCATTGCTGGAATTTGGGATGATTTTTCAGAAGACTATTTAGTGGCACACAAGTTGTAGAAGTAATTCTGTCAAACTGAATAGGTTATCCATCAATCAATCATGTATTTTCACATATTTGTAATGTTGAAATATTGCTGATGGACATTTTAACTATGAATGATTTGGTTTCTTATTCGGAGTTGTTTCTTTAAAAAAAAAAACAACGCCATGTTCAGCTTTGTCTGTATAGCAGTGAACCTGCTCCAGGAAATTCAGAGCTTCCTTGCTGAAATGGCTTAGCTGATTTTATTGTCAACCAATGTTAAACTGTGCTGTTTGGGCAAAGTATACCATAGGGATAAAATCTCTTCAATCAAATTGTTTGGAGGATTTTCTTACACAACATCTCACTTTTTCCTAAAAATCTTCCACCGAGGTCTTTCTCAGGACACCCAGAACACACTCAGATGAAAAAGAACAGGAATCTATAGCTAGTTAAGCAAATGGGTGGTCTGACTATGGATTGTGAGCAGGTCACATTTCAAGAAAGCTGGGGATGCTGTTTGAGGGGAGCAACAACTAGCTCCATCCTAGTGACTCTGAAACTAAGAAGCATGGAGTCCTCAGATCCTGAGCACCAATATATCTGGTATTTAACAAAGATAAAGTCCTTCACTGTCTCGTGTATTTGAATATTTGGTCTGGTGCATAGTTGGCAGAAGTAATCGAGAGGGATTAGGAGGCACAGCTTTCCTGGAGTTGTGTCTCTTGCTGTGGACTTCGAAGTTGACAAATAATTTCCCTATTCTCCAGTTTCTCCTCTCTCTCTCTCTCTCTCTCTCTCTCTCTCTCTCTCTCTCTCTCTCTCTCTCATGTCGCCCTCCCCCATCTCTTCCTCCCTCCAACTTGCATATCAAGATGCAAACTCTCAGCTATTCCTGACCTTCTTCTGCCTTTGCCAGGCGTCATGGACTCTAACCCTCTGAACCCGAAGTTAAATGTTCTCTTTTGTAAGTCACCTTTGTCGTGATGTTCTATCACAGCACCAGATAAATAACCAAGAGAGATACTATAAGTGGCTGATCTGTTTGTATCTGGGACAAGGGGACAGAACACACTGGTTCCTAAAATGTGGTATAAGCAAAGGTACTATTTCATGGATGACTTATTCTCTTTTATTCCTTGAAAATGGGATATCCACATGGGCTCATGTATTTGAACTCTTGGTCCCATCACCAACACATCACTGCTTCCTTTCCACCCCTTCTGCTCATGGAGGTATTCTCTGACCAACATTTCATTTCCCTTCCAAACTTTGCTTTGTGAGTTGATGTCACAACTTACCATCATCCATCTTTGGAGATACGAAGAAAGACTGTAAGAGAACTAGCAGAGAAGAAGGAAAGAATCCTATCATCTGATCTGCTTTCATCATCTGATGAAAAATCATCTGATGTTTGAGGATAGAAATATTTTGAAGGCTGGGAAAGAAAGAGTTAGTAATACAAGAGTCCTGATGACAAGCTGATAAGGAAACAGTACAACTTCAGTTAAGTTGGACAGCAGTGAGTCATCAAGTGCCTTCACCAAAATCCAATTTTGACTGCATTCTTGTTATAAAGGCTTCTGCATCCACTGTTGCTGGTCCTTTTGAATTGAGAACAAGGCAAATATTTATTAATGAAGAGTTTCTAACTCTGGTCAATGAGCAGACTATGAGAAAGAGGACTCTGTGCTAGAGTAAACTGCCTGCTTCTTTTCTTAAGAGATTCTGGCATGTTAGGGGTAGTGTGGAGAGCATATATAGATGTGTCGTGGCGTACAAAGCAAACAGGTGGCCAATGAGAATGCATAAAGAATTGGGGACCTTGACCTCTGTCATGCATGTTACATGCCATGTCTTCTCTTGGCTGATAACTCATCGAAATGCTGTGTACTATTCCTTGAGGTGAGTATTTGTGTGCTTATAAAAGAAATTGGGAGCCTAGCCTGTTTGGATGCTCACCTTCCTAGACCTGTATGGAGGGGGGAGGACCTTGGACTTCCCACAGGACAGGGAACCCTGACTGCTCTTCGGACTGGAGAAGAAGGGAGAGGGGAGTGGGGGTAGAGAGTGGGGGGAGTGGGAGGGAAAAGGGAGGCAGGGAGGAGGTGGAAATTTTTAATAATAATAATAAAAAGAAATTGGCATAGGATGAATTGTTTAAACATTATCGATTTTGCTTTTTATTTTGTGTGTATGCACACATGTGTATGTGCAATGCTGGTAATATTCACATGTGTGTATATATGCTTGCCTGTGTGCAGGTCATAGGATAGCATCTGGCATTTTCCAGCATTACTCTCTGCCGTATTTGTTGAGTTAGGATTTCTTGCAGGACCTAGAGATTTCCATTTCAGCTCTACTAGCTGGTCATCAACAACAGGGAACCTTCTCCCCTGCATTGGAGCTGCAGAAGCTCAGACAGTCCCATCTTTTATGTGGGTGCTGGGGATCTGAACTCAGTTCCTCAAGCTTTCCTGGCAAACTCATTACCCACTCATCCATCCCTTCAATCTCCCTTTTATGACAGTAGCTTACTGTGTAGCTCACACTGGCCTTGAATGACTCTTCACAGTAATCCAGGTAGCACTTTCAAACTTCATTCCCTGGCCTCAGCCTTACTGAATGCAAGAATTTCTCTCTTGTGTAAGACTTGTGAATTAACTGATAATTCCTGTTGTTTTCTGAGTCTAAATATATACTACAATGACTTTCTCTGTCATGGAGTACATAACTCAAAAAAAGGAATCATGTCTGATGTTCCATGAGTGCCTTAGAAAGGACAAATTCTGAACACTTCCCAGTCATGATCAGTGGGTTCGCTCCACTTTTCCACATTCCGACATTCCTGCCTTTTGTTGAGTTCCTATAATGTTCTGTTCTCTAACGTTCACTAGTTCTTTAAGCACAAACAACTACACTCTTGAGAAGCAATCAGCAGGCTTATTAAAACTTATCTACAATGGAAGGAATCAAATTGTCCATTAATCTATATTGCAAATAGAGTCTTGGTGTCCTAAAGTACCTTGTTCTTTGGCTAGCACACAACACTAAACTAAACAAAATGCTCTACATGCAATCCCCAGGTATTCCTCCCAAATATACTGCTTCTTCAAAACATTGTGTCTTTCAACATTTGCAGAAGATTTATGTTTCTTGATAAATACTGTAGTTTTATGTCCTTGTTTTTTTTAACAGGGCTAGGAATAGATTTTTAATTTTGCTCATCGTATGTGTATGCATGTGTGTTGGGGGTAGCTTGAAAACCAGGTGAAAATCACTCCTCCACCTTTTTTTTTTAATTTTTAAGATTAAGAAAATGAGAATTTGGCAACCACATAGGGGATAAAGTGATAACTTGGGTAAAAATGCTACTAGGGAGCAGGAAATGCTTCAGTTCTCTTATTTCCAGCATCCTGTGTTATGCTTCAAACCCTAGGAGTGAGTCCTGCTCTGCTCCCCATTGTGAAACTGATTAGGAGTTATGCCAAGTGAGGATGGAGGCGGCAGGAGTTCCTTTTAGGATTTTCCTGTTTAAAATGGCATTTAGCACTCACATATATATTTAAACATAAAGCAGAGCTAGTGTCTCATTAATTCTAATTCCTTCAGATAGTCTAATCTTTCATATTATGGAAATAGTTTTTGTTTGGTACAAAGCATTGCCCAAACAACTACTTGGCTCATTTGTTATCTCTGTTGCCCCTTTTCTTGTCTGAAATAAACTTCCACTAATTTTTATACCTCGGAAGAGACTGTCAAAGACTCCTTTTTACCCTTCAATCAGATATTTTTTATGGACCAATCAGCTCTCAAGGCATTTATTGGCTTTCCCTTCATGTGTTCATACCATGCTGGGCTCCGTGACTCTGGGATATAAAATAATGTTATTCAAATTTTCTTAGGATAGTAATTAAAGAAAAAAATAACACTATGCTGTTTCACACACACACACACACACACGCACGCACGCACACACACACACACACACACACACAGAAACCCACAGCTAAATTACATGGAAAATGTTCATTTGTTGAAATCATTTGCTCAGGAAATCCATTTTTGCTGAGTTCCTGCTGTATGCTTAGCTGTTACTCTGACCCTAGGGAGACACAAGGATTTAAACAAACTAATGAATTATTCAGAAATTTAGACGTGGATTTGGTCAAATGATTTTGAAATTCGGTATGTTGGGTTGTGTTCAAGCTAGTGAGATGGGAAGAATAAAGGAAGGAATAAACAAAGGGAGAAACAACAGAAAAAGTACACAGGAGAAAAAATGATTATTCAAACCACTTCTTTAATTGAAATGGCTCATTTATTCTAGGAGGGTTTGGGAGTCCACTCAAGGTTGTGGTTGACTGATTAATAAAGAAACTTATACCTAGAGCACAAAAGATCAACGAGAAAATGAAAGGTATGTTAAAAGAAGTATTGTGGGAGATTCAAAAGCAAGAAACTAATTCAGTTATCCTACTAAAATATTGGCGAACATATCTGTTTGGTGAGAGATGAAGAATAAGAAGGATGGGACATGTAAGGACTTGAAGAGGGCAGTCACTCCTAGTGATGACACTCCTTCCATGACATATCACTGTTCTTAACATCTGCTTCAAGTCATTTAGCTTATCTAATCTGGGGAGGACAGTAAACTAGGCACATATTGACATATAAGTGGAACAGTCTTACATGGATGCTTCCTGCAGTCACCTGTTCTGTTGCATTGGCTGAGCAAGCATTTGCAGTGCATTGCTGCTGGCTTCCAGGTCGTGGGAGAAGTGCTTTATGGAGGCATTATGTTATGTGCGCCCACTAGCCCCATGTGAAACTAATTGCCCCATTTCACATACAGAAGTGGCCAAAGGCATATAAATCCAATTGTCCCTAAAACATTCGTTTATTTTCCAACTCCGTTCAGAACTGGCAGTTTTATTACAGTCAAAGCAGTCAAATTGGAAGGGGTGCTAAATTATCAAGATGTGTAAAAGTCTAACTTTCTAATTTTCAAAAGTATTAATATCTAAATAGAAATTACATATTTTAGATTTAAATTCTAAGTCATGAATTGCTTGGTAATCTCTTTGGAAATAAGTAAATGAAACATCTCTATCCTTGATGGTAATAGATAAATATAACATTATTCCTTTTTCCTCCAAAATATCATTTTTGTGACATTTTCTGAATGTACTTGTGTGAGTCTATATAGCTAGAGGCATTTGACATTCTTGGTGTGATTCTTGAATTCCAAGTAGATCAGTAGTCTGTTTTCCAGAAGAGCCCTTTACTGATTTTTTTTTAAAAAGTATTATCTTTGTTCCTGCTTATGGTAGACATTTCAGAAAGAAGATTAAAACTGCACCTAAAGTATGGAAAAAAGAAGATAGAGATAAGTCAATCAAATATAGTAACCATATGCATTTGACGACATTTCCCTTCCCTGAGGACAATAAGCGTGTACAAACTGACAGTTGTGGGGATTTTTTTATAAATAGCCTAGTTCTTCTGAACACCACTCACAGTGCAGTGCCAATGAGGCTCGTTCTCCCTAGGGACACTGGCCCTTCTTTGTTCCACTGTCCCCTCTGTGGGATTTGACATTTGCTGTGTAATGTTAGCTAGTGACAATGCTGCTATTGAAAACATAAACAAAAACAAAGAGAAAATCAAGGCTATTTTATTTTATTAATTTTTTGTGAGTAGAATTTCCAAATCATATAATAAAAGGAACCCACATGCTCTTAAAAGTGAGGTTATTTATGTTGACATCTCCTTGTGTATTGTAATCTCACCAATCTTAGGCTGAGAAACCACTTAAACTCTCAAATGTGAGATCTGATGTTTGAAGTGATATAAGGCACATATCTGACTTTAATGAGCTCTTTCTGATACTGTCCAACTATTTCTCTGTTGACCGACAGAAGTACAGTGAAGCCAGTATTTTGCATAAAATGCTTATGCCATATTACATATTTGGGATTTTTTTTTTCAATTCTGAACTTGTTTCTCTTTGAGAAACCACAAGGCACTTGTCTCTGCATTTAAGGAAGCTATGTGTTTAGAATATTCCTCTGTTGTAATGATTCCAAGTTCTTCATGCTTCAGTCAAACAAACAAGCAAGAGCCGCCAGACCAGAGAAGCTAAGTGACTTTCTAATACTCACGTGGGGCAGAACACACATGCTAGAATGGCTCACGATTTGATGGCACTAGAGAACATCAATATAGTTTTGAAGGAAACTCAGTATAAACTAAGAGTCAATAAAGACCTGCAAAGCAGATTAGCTTCAGTAGATGGATGAAAACCACTCTATACAAAGATTATGGAAGATTTCTATTTGTTGTTTATTGTTCTATTTGAAGTTGCTCTTCCCAGTATTGTCACGACAAACATATAACAGATATTTTAAGATTCTCTCTCTTTCTATCCCTCTCCCTCTCTCTTTCTCCCTAAAACAATGTATGCCATCATGTTTAGAACCTATTTCTCTATCACTTTTCTGAATCCAGACATTCAAAACAATAAAGTGAGCATTGATTTGTGAATGTCTGTAGATTAACGTTGTATAAAAAAAATAATGAAAGTTGATTTCAAAGTATCCACTAGTGGTCACAGAACATAGGGTGGAAAGCAATCTCCAGGCAGTGGTGTCACACACATTTAATCCCAGCACTTGGTAGGACAAAGAAAAAGGAGGAGTTCAAGGCCACCCTGGGGTACAGAAGACTGAATCTGTCCAAAAGAGAAACCCAGCCATTTGGTGGAGTCACACGCCTTTAATCTCAGCAGTAGGAAGGTGGAGACAAAAAGGAATATGGCTATGCAGAGAGAGGAATGTAAGGCTGGAGGAGACAGGAAGGAGCTCAGCTCATTCAGTCTGAGAATTTGTGAAGACAGGATCTTGCCCCCTTCAGTCTGAGAAATCAGTAGAGGTAAATGGTCTCTCTAGTGGCTGACTCCTTTACTTCTCTGATCTTTCAGCATTTACCCCAATGCTGAAATGACTCTGGGGTTTTATTATTAAGAGCAATTATAATTTGTGCTCCAGTCTCTATACCATTACATAGCATTATAACAAGCAAATAAAATTGCCCTAAAATGATGTTGGATTCCCCTCTGTATGCTATGAATGTGTAGCTTTTTTTTTGTTTTGTTTTGTTTTAACCATTGGTTAATAAGAAGTTGCTTTGGCCTATGACAGGGCAGACTAGAGCTAGATTGGAAAACTAAACTGAATGCTGGGTAAAAGAAGGCAGAGTAAGGAAAATGGCATGTGGCTACCAAAGAAGACAGGCCCTGGAACCTTACTGGTAGGCCACAGCCTCGTGGTGATACAAAGATTAATAGAAATCAGTTAATTTAAGATGTAAGAGCTAGCTGAAATATGCCCAAATCATTGGCCAAGCAGTGTTGTAATTAATATGGTTACTGTGTGATTATTCTGATCTGGGTGGTCGGGAAATGAATATGCAGTCTCCTTTTACACATTAAGATGCAATAAATAGTGGGATAACTACAGTAGTCAGAGTACATTATATCATAATTTGTTTTCCCCCAGGAGTCATCAAATTATGAATTGAAGTACTATGTTTAAAAAAGTTAGCTATGTTTAACAAACCCCAGAAATGTACTAAAAATTTAAATATCTTTAGCTTATTTGAACTCTCTGTTGTTTTTTACTGCCTATGATTTGAGAAAAATAAGGAACCATGTAAAGAAATATTACATAATGCATGTAATATATTATATGTAATTCAAATCATACTTTGCAATGTAAGTTGCACATTTTGTATATGTTTGATGTTTCTCAAACTTAAAAATGCAAGTAAATGTCTTGAGCACCTTATTAAGATGAAAAATTTGATTTTGTAAACATAAAAGGTTATATTACTTAGAATTTCTTAAATGTTGTAACATGAGGGCCTGCTTATTGGGGTTTCTGTCCTGCCCAGTTCCCACAGCCAGTAAATCCCAAAGAAAATCACACACAGGCCTACATAAGTTATAAACTGATTGGCCCATTAGTTCAGGCTTTGTATTAGCTCTTATAACTTATATTAACCCATTATTCTTATCTATGTTAGCCGCATGGCTTGGTACCTTTTCCAGCCAGGCAGGTCACATCCTGCTTTTTCAGTGTCTGGACAGGACTGTGGGGAGAGCTTCCTTCTTCCCAGATACTCCTGTTCTCATTGTCCCACCTCTACTTCCTGTCTGGTTGTCCCACCTCTACATTCTGCCTGGCTACTGGCCAGTCAGCGTTTATTTAAAACGTAATTGACAGATTACAGAACTGTCCCACACCAAAATGTCGTTTTATACGCTACACATAGTATGTGAAATGCCTTCACTAATTTCCTTAGAGGCATACTATATACATCTATCTATCTATCTATCTATCTATCTATCTATCTATCTATCTATCTATAATCTATCTATCATCTATCTATATCTATCTATCATCTATTTCTCTATCTATCTATCAATCATCTATCTATCTATCTATCCATCTATCATCTCATTAACAAAAAAAATTGGGGTTGGGAAGACAGGTCAGCTGATAACATGTTGCTGTACAAACTTGAAGACCTAAATTTGAGCCCCAGAACCCATATGAAAAGACTGATGTAGGGACAGTACAATGACTCATTGAGTAATGGTGTTTACTGACAATCTTGTTAACCTGATTTCAATCCCTGAGAACAACATTATGGAAGGAGAGAATCAATTCCTACATATCATCTTTTGACATTTGCACATCTGCACATGTACTATAGCATGTACACTCCCCCCTCCCCCCTCCTCTTTCTCAACAATAAAAAAGAATTTAACTTCAGTTTTAAAATTCAATTGGAATGGCTTATTCATTTCTCTTTATTCCCAGTTGGAGAAATAGAGACAGGTGATCACTCCAGCTTTGCGACCAGGAAGATTAGCCTCATAATCAAATACCAGTACCAGGTCACTGTAAGATACTCTATCTCTAAGAAACAAGACGGATGGGGCTCTCAAGTAGTAATGCTTAACATTCAACTCTGGTCTCCACATCTATGTGTACCTACACATATGGCACAGCCACATGTAAATGAATATATACAAAAGTGTAAATTTTATTAATCCCTTTTTTCCAAGTTGAGGTGACTCCAAGACAAAACTGCTGATGACCCATTTACTAATGTGATAATAAGGTGATCCACTTTATAAGTTTGTAAAGTTAGTGAAAAAAATACACTGTGTGTGTCTTTATGTAAGTGTGTGTTTGTGTGTGTGTGTTTCCGCACAGACATATTTATTAGAAAGAAATCCAAAAAGTTACATGTTGTAGCCTAAAAATAGAATACTTATTTCTAATAAGTCCATTGATCTTGTTGCATTTTATTCCTAGCAGTATACCCTTAACTCTCAAACTTTGGAGAAAATCCAAGTTTTAAAAATGTTGACTGTGTGGTATAGTAAGATCAGTACTTGGGAGTCTGAGGCAGGGAAATTTCAAGTTCAAGGCCAGCTTGAGTTACAGAATGAATTCAGAGCTACCCTAAGCAATTTAGTGAAAACTTGTCTGATGAGAAATATTAAAAAATGACTGGTGATGTGCATTATGGGTAGAGTTGGAGGAAGGAGTAGAAGAAGAGAAGGAGAAAGTGTTGGGGGGGGATGAGGAGGAGAGCTTTTTTCATGAAAAGTATAAGATCTAAAAGCTAGATATGACCTGTGTAATTGGAGTAATTAAAGAAAATTAATCAAAATCCTTTTTGAGGGAAGAAAAAAATGGAGGGGACAAAGGATGGATAGATACAGGCAGATGGCACAGAAGGAGACATACAGAAAGACAGAAAAAGGAAATTTCAAAGTATTTCTTTTCACCTGTTAGTATAGTAATATGGTTAATAAATAGTTGTGATAGAAGATCGTTTTCATGGCCAATTCACAAGAACATTGTACAGTAGAGGAAAAGAGTAAAGAAATGTGGCTTACTGCCAGGCATGGCAGTGTATGGCTATAATCCCAGCAAACAAAATAAGTCTTGGGACTGGAGAATCATTAGTTTAGCGGTATCCTGGACTGTAAAGTAAATTTTATCTCTAGAAAGAAAAAAAATGATATGGATCCAGATATCTATCACTGGGGTGGAATATGTTTTAAAATTTCAATAAGATGTGATTGAAAGTCAAGGGAGATAAATAGATTTATAATTGATTCATAGAATATCCAAGGAAGAAAAGTGTTATGGGGGGGGATTCCAAATGGTAGTATTTCTCTTTACCCTTCAGCCAGAAAATGAACCAGTTAAACAAATTTACTCTCATCAAACCCATCACTTTGAATTTTCTATCATTTGCAGGAGAGTCTCTTATTCATTTTTTTTTTCCGAGACAGGGTTTCTCTGTAGCTTTGGAGCCTGTCCTGGCACTAGCTCTTGTAGACCAGGCTGGCCTCGAACTCACAGAGATCCGCCTGTCTCTGCCTCCCGAGGGCTGGGATTAAAGGTGTGTGCCACCAGGCCCGGCTGAGTCTCTTATTCTTATAAACTCAGGCCAGTTGTTTCCAATTTAACGTACAAGTTTTTCTAAATTAGAACACGTCAATATATCACAGGTCTACCAATATGATCTAGTTATTTAACAAATAACTACATGAAAAAATTTCAGGCAATTTGAACAACCCTAAATGATCCATGGGGAGAGTTAAAAGATAGTTTCGTTATGCATATCAATGGTTCTTAATTAAACAGTGTAGTTTGCCAAAGACTCAACTTTTGGCTGGTACTCATAGTCCAGCCAAAATAATAACTCATAATAGCTTTGCTGAATGTCTTCCAGTACACTGTGGAAATGCCTAGAATTTCAAAATACTATGGCTCTATTTTTTTTTCTGAATTTATTGATAATTACCAAATGTGTTTGCTTGTGCAACCACCTTGAATGTCACATAGTGTAACTACTGTTTCCTTAAGAACATCTTTCACAGTATTTAGAAGTTAAAATGAGCTCTTAAGATATGGAAAGCAAGCAGGGCAGTGGTAGCACATGCTTTTAATCCCAGCACTCAGAAAAAAGAGGTAAGTGTATCTCTGTGAGTTTGAGGCCAGCCTGCTATACAAGAGCTAGTTCCAGAGCTAGCTCAGATAAACCCTGTCTCAAAAAAAAAAAAACAAACAAAAAACCAAAGCAAAGATATGGAAAGCATCTAATTTCTTTTCAGAATGAATAATTTCACCAAAAATTAGCCCATTGTGGTTTCCTTTCCCTCAGCCCTGTTTTTGTATTAAAGAACTTTCCTAATGCAAATACTATTCTATTTCCATTTCCATATTCCTCTCTTCAATTACCAACCACTCCCAAAGGGAAATATATATTGAGAAATTCTAATTCTTTAACTTTCTACTGATGAACCTTGGACTTCAAGCATGTAACCTTGATAAAAGTTAAATCAAGATAGATATTAATTTTTACACATTCTAAACTGTTCTGAAATGGTAAATGCTTATAATAATCTAAGACATATTTAACTTTTAGAGAATAATTTTATAAGATTTACAAATTTGTTAATTTTATGTTTGGATTCAATAGATATTATTTACGGAAGTTAATGGAAAGGGTAGGGTTGGCTAAGCACATACTTTAGAAACCAAGATTTCCTCTGTGATTCATAACTCTTCAAATGAAAAAAAATGAATCTGAAAATAGATGCTATAATAGAACATAGAATATTCCAATAATAACTGAAAGCACAGTGTGGGCATACAGGAGAAGAAGATAGCTACCTTAGTAGGTGGGCATAAGAAATATTTCATGCATGGGGAATTATTTAGAGGAACAATGTAGTTCTTGCAAAGGGAAAACTAAATAATATGATGCATTAAGGCAGAAGGATGCAGGTTTTATAGGAGAGGAGGCGTTTTTGTCTGACACAAAGAAGACTATGCAAAGATAACTGAAGGAGTATCAAGGAGACACCTGAACAGAAGATCAAAAGGACTGGCTAGACAAGCCCACTGAAGATTTTAAGGACCACACAGAATCCCATATATAACTATGTCTGTAAAGGTGACTTAAACCTTGTTTGGCCTGAGTTTCCAGGAGCTTAGTTCAGCTGACTCTGTAGATTCCTCCATCTGATCTTGACTTCCTCGGTCATATGTTTCCTCCTCCCTCTCTTCCACTGGATTCCTGGAACTTGGCCTGGTGCTTAGCTGTGAATCAATGCATCTGGTTCCATCAGTTGCTGGATGAAAGTTCCATGATGGTAATTGAGATATTCACCACTCTGCTTACAGGGGAGACCAGTTCAGGGTCCCTCTTCCCTATTGCTAGGAGTCTTAGCTGGGGTCATTGTTGTGGATTCTTGGGAATTTCCCTAGCAACAGGTTTCTTCCTAATTCCATAGTGGCCCTCTCTATCAAGATGTGTGAGACAATGGTGAAGCTTGGACCATCTCTAAGGCACCTGGCAGTAGGACCAGGATCTATTCCTGGTGCATGAGCTTGCTTATTGAAGCCTAGTCCCAATGATGGAATGTCATGCTCAGCGTTAATGCAGGGGAGGGAGTTTGGTCCTGCCCCAACTTAATGTGCCAGACTTTGTTGACCTCCCATGGGAACCCTTATCCACTGGAAGGAGTGAATGGAGGGTGAACTGGGAGAAGGGGGGGGTATGTGTGTAAGGGACGACTGTAGATGGAATGTAAAATGAAATTAAAAAATAAATTAAAAATTTAAAAAGTCAACACAGTTAAAAAATACTTGTTTGGCATCATTGGGGCAATGTGTGATCAGGTTTTTGTTTTTATGTGTTTCATTTATTACTTTTGAACAGAGATTTTAAATTTTAGTTGGGATAGCATGTAACAAGTGTTACCTGCTTCAGCATTTACTCTCTTAGCTAGCTTTGGGCTGAACACTCCTTCTGGTTCACAATGTCTTTGGTATGTTTAATGAAATGTTGCAAAACAGAACTTTCTCTTTTTCTTCCCATTTCTCCCTGAAGTTGACTCGTCTTTTAAATTTCAGAATCACTCTTAATTTTTATGACATAATGTCTGGGGAATTTTGGTTGAAGGCTACTGATCCTGGTTCCTCTTTCTTTAAAGTGTCTTTTCCTCAGAAATCATTATCAAGTTATATATAACCCATGTTTCAAGAGATAGTCAGGGTATCCTTGTTTCTCTGGTGGCTTTGACTTATCAGTGCTTTCTTCAATGATCAGTTATTTTCACAAAAATGAGGAAGTTATGGTGAGTACTATTTCCTTTCCTCATTAGTTGTCAATTAATTTAATGAACTTTCTACTCATTTTCAAATGCTTTATAATAAAAAAATACTATCCTAAGTTCAGTTAATCAATAACTTCAGTGGATTTATGTTTTTGTTCCAAGGTTTGATGCAAAGTTTGCACAGGTTTTTTGTTATTGTTGTTTAATAAAGAAATGAACAAGTTAGAAAACAACAGTATGAGAAATAGAGCCATGGTGCCAATTACCAGTTAATTACCAGTTAATTACTACTGTAACCTCAGCTGACTGCAGCTGCGATCACTTCGGAGTCACCACTCTTCTTCATTCAATAATATGAAGCAATGTTTCTGAAAATTCAAAAGAAAAAGCTAAATGCGTTATGCTTTTGAAGACTAACACATAAAATAGATAAAGTTTATAACATTCTTGGTCCAAATGGGACTCTGAGAGCCCTATATCTATTCTCTCTCCCTCTGTCTCTTTTTCTTTCTTTCCCTCTTCCTCCCTACCCCTCCTCTCTCTCTTTGACAACCATTTGTCACTAATTCAATAAATTCTTTTAATTTTGAGTTTAGCCAAGCTTTTGCCAAGTGCTAGATTTAAAAATGACAAGTTAAATCCAGAGCCTTTAAACTTCGTGATTTCATGTAGCATGACTAATAAAAACACAGAGATATATATTGTGGTTCAAGCTGAAGATCAGAAAAGCAAAGCAGCCAAGCCAATAGAAAGTTCTTGCCTCTACCAACACTCAGATAAACAAAGGGGTGATCCTGTCCTCAACATGACTATAGACTACAGTGCTCTCCACCAACCCTTAAACTGAAGCTTGAGACTTCACTGAACTCCTGCCTTATATTCCTCTCTAGTGCTAGGATGAAAGGCCTGTAATCCCAAATGCTGCAATCAAAGGTGTGAGCTCTGTTTTTCTTTTAGAAGGATTCAATCTCAGGTAGCCCATGGTGGCCTTGAGTCCTGGAATTAAAGGTGTATGCCACAACTGCCTAGCCTGTATGGCTGACTAGTGTGACTGGCTTTGCTCTCTGATCTTCAGGCAAGCTTCATTTATTAAAACACAAATAAAAATCACTGTATTTTTATCTATAAAAGTAGAGATATTATAATAGCAAACAATGAACACAAATAAACATACTCAAAGACACACACAGAGGCATACATATGCAGATATACACAAAGACACACATACCTACCATGCACACACAGTCACAGATACATACATACAGACACAGATAAACATACAAATACACAAGGACACATTGAACACATGCATGCAGTGTCCAGTGTGATCATTGATGAAATGCAATAATTAGTATTCATATAGAAGATTGTAATGAAAATAAAATTGCAAAGCAGATAGATACAAAAGATCTCTTTCCTATACACAGAAAGCATGGTGAGAATCCTCATTTCATCCCACTCCGTCCCTTTAAAGTGAGATTCTGGCAGTAACTTGCTAAATTGATTTGAAACCCTTTAAGCCTCACTGCCTGCCATTTTACAGTAAAGGATACAGTAAGGATCAAAGCATCCTTCTGTCTGTTTTATTCCCTTATAAAAGTATGAATTGTTTGCTTCACCTCCTTATGCTCTGTATTCATGAATGTCTGTGATGTTTGCTAAAGCAAAGGATTAAATATAGGACACCCCAAACTAGCATGGTGGTGTTTCTTGTTTCAACCTCTTCTGCCTTCTTCTGTAGATTTTCCTAGCTTTACCTTGCTAGCAAATATTAAGCATCACACCAATAAGATACTGTTTAATATCCTTAATATTAAATATTCTTAACATCTGCTTTAGTATGCCAGAGACTATTAAAGAGGAAAGGATCGCCAAACAATGAGTAGGGTAATCATTTCAATTGAAAGACGCTGCTGAGATCCCACGACGGTTTACTGTTTCTTTACTTAGATGTAACACGAAGCCAAGCCTTCCAGAGTGTTATTTTATTTTTTTGCTGCTTAGCTGCCATCTCTTTCTCCACATCTAGGATCATCAAATTCCCTCCTCTATGTCTCCTAGCTGCATTCCCTAGGTGGCTTTTTCCCCAGACAAATCTACCCTGAACAACTGGCTTAGGTAAACAAATGTGCAGTCTTCCTGAAAATGGGGAAACCAAGAGATTAGAAGAAATGGAGAAAATGCTCCATTGCAGAAGGGTGAAGCCGGAGGATCCATTATTTCAGGGATTCTGTGGACTGTTCAGGACCTCCTCGGACAGCTGGTAAATTCTTTACCCTTCTCTAAGGAGAGCTGGGGGGTTGTTTATTGAATGCCTGCGTTGCTATAGTGTACCTGTGTGGTTTTATGCATTAGTACTTTATATGTAGACAATGAAAACTACAAAATTCATCCATGGTACATGTTTAAAAACCAAGGAATAGCACTGTTCTACAGTGAACAGCGCAGTATTGTGTACTTGAAAGCTAACTAAGGACGGTGACTTTATGTTAGATGTCACAAGCACAAGTATAATAAACGATAATTCAGAGGCTTGGGGAGGGGCCATGGATAGCTTTGTGATTCACCTTTTATGGATAGCCCCATTGCTATAGGTGTCCAAATTCATTGAGTTATATATGTGCTCAGCTTTTGTGGTTAAAAACATATTTTAAAATTGTGAGGAAATTGAACTAATCTACCACAATACACAGTCCTTATGTCCCTACCTTAGTTTGAAAGGAGATTATAAGCGTGGAAATGCTAACTTCTTACCCATCCTGGAGCTACTTTGAAATGTCATATGCTCAGCTAAAGCAATGGCTAAGGTGCCTTTGTTTATAATCATTTGTAATGCTTGTATACAAAGTATTATATACCTGTACAGAGGGCATAAAGTTAATTTGTAAATATATATAAACACAATCTAAATGAATAGTGCTAAAGATATACCACAAAGGAAATTTCTACTAAGTCAATTTTTAATGTAGTTCTCAAAATAGTAGCTATTTTTTAGTTTTATGTAGGTAATTGAAATAATTTTGAATATATTTTATTTCCCAGAATAAGAAAACAAGAAAATATTTTGGTGAAATAACTTTTAACCTAGAAAAATGGTTTATCCTGTCACCAAATTTCAGACACAGAAAATTATTCTTTTGAAAAGTGAATTTTTGATTAAATGAAATTAGAACAGGGTAAATATCTCACTTTTTCATAAAGATTAAGAAAAATGATAAATAAGTGCAGCCAACCTGGTTGTAATTTTTATATAATTATTCAATAATTCCATATTTTTTGTATGAAGAACTTACATTTGTCAAGCTGTGTTTTGGAGTTGTGGTTTGCAATGTGCTGTTTTTCTTGACCACTATAGTAATTAATCCCTTAGATATTTATAAAAATTCCTTTTTTAACTTGGTGCTTCATAGGGAATCCACTTGTCTGTGATATGGATATGTTTCTCTTTTTTTATACTTTATTTAATTCATATATACATATGTTCTTGTGGTGTGTGTGTCGCGGAGGAGGGGGATGGAGCCCATATGAAGGTTAGAGGAACGATGGTGGAGTTAGCTCTTTCTTTGTATGTGAGTACCTGGGATGAAATTCACGGTGTCAAGCTTAGTAGCAAGCACCTTTACTCAGCCATCTCAACCACATTTCTGATGATTTTAAAGAGTCAGCAGTAATTACAAAGCTTTTGTCCAACTCAGTCTTTTCTTTTGCTAGCTCTATTCAGAGGCTCCATCCTTTTGAATGCTTAGAATGATAGTTTTTCTCTTCAGCTTATAAATCCCATGAGAAACAGTACTTAGGTAGGAACACAACATTTCATTAGCACTTGGCGACTTGGTACGGACATTTGTGGCTTCCATGTGGTCCAGTTTTACTGATTCAGAAACTAAAGGATCATTGTTTTCTGTTTTAGCAAACCTTCTGCATGAGTTTTGGTTCTCTGGAGCATAGCATAACCACTCTGTTTTTGACCTATACTGACGTTCTAATTCTAAATGGTCAGTGTCACTTCAAACAATCTAGTAATTTCTGTTGCTGTCAGGTTTCTGTTTACCTTGACTAGACAGCCTTTTGTATTGACAAATGATTTAAGAAGGAAGCAGAATAAATGGCCTGGAAGATTGAGTTGTTCTCAGACTTGAAGGGAAAAGTATAATGAGCATATTTGCTCTCACATCCCTCTTTGGGAACAGCACAACCTGACTGTAATGGAAACAAGCAAAGGACTTTAGCGCAGCAGAAGAGAGAGAGACATTATCACCATGCCAGCCTATGCTGGAGGCTTCTCATTAGAAACATGACTAACAGTTGGGGCTTGATAATCCTTTGTGTAGCTATGGTTTTGTATATTTTAGGATGTTTTACACAATCTGTGACCTGTCTTCAGTAAATATAAGTAGCATCCTTTGGTACAAAGTATGACAATCTAAAACACCCCCAGCCATTGCCAAATGTTACCTGGAGGTAAGGACTCCCCATGTTTTAGCTATGAACTACCACTCTGGTTATTCCTTTCCTTGATTCCCCTTTGCATGTCAACTTTTGGGTTAGTTGATGAGGCTGGAGTTGGAGCAATCATTACTGTCTGCACCTTCATTCTCCTGCTAATCTTCTTTCATGACCAGAGCACTGAGAAGATCCCTAGATTCTTGAGAAGCTTTATTGCTTTTCTGGTCTAGAAAGAAGAAGTGAAAGATAGCCAGTGATGTCTGGAGGAGGTTCAGTGCTCTCATTCTGGCAGTAGCTCACTTTGGAAAAATAACCAAGGGTGGGAGTTATGGAAGTAGATGAGCTGAAAAGAAAACTGCCAACTATTAACATGTCTGGAGGTGGTAGATGTGGCAAGCTTTGATGCTGCTGAGAATTCTCTGAAGGTCTGTGTGAGCAAAGGAATGGTAGGTAGTATTTGCTCTTAGTCTGTTAGGCACTTTGAAGGTGGGATCATGGTATCAGGTAAGTATGACCTCTGCTTGCAAATGCCACTGACTCTCTCCATGGAGACATTTGCTTCTCATAAAGGACTTCTAAAATAACCTCTGGGTGTGTTTCTGGGCATCATTTGTCTAAACTCATCATCTGATATCAAAGCATTCATAGTTACTTTAACATAGGAAATTAAAGGACACATTAAAGGAGGCTGAAGAGAAGCTCTAATATGAATTTCTCTTGTTTCTCACTTATGCTCATCCTTTTGAAATTCAGTCTGTCATGTCATTTTCTTTGGATAGAATATCTCAATTTAATGATTATCTATTTCTCTATGTATTCTAACCTTCAATGGTTCCCTAGATACAAAAGAATTCTAACACAAGGAATTTTGCCCTTTAAAAAATGTTAGCCAAATATAGAATAACAACCCTGGAAGAGGGAAAGAATGAATAGCAATTCTGAAATCACTGATAGAGCAAAACCCAAAGAGCTATCTACTCACCAATGCCAGATTCGAACGTCTTCTGCTTCCTGTGGTTTCCATACCCCTGGACTCCCTACATAATGCATGGGCTTTGTATGTCTTGACTTCTTTCTCACTCTGAGAAGAGTGATGTTTTCTCTCTTTGTCCTGGGATAAACTCTGAAAATGCACTGCCCCCCCCACTCCAATTTTGGTCAAAAGTAAAGGGAGTGAACAATACATGCACAAGGGACCCTTCTGAGATGCAGATCCTAGGCTCAGGGTGCTTTTCACAGATCCCCATGACTTGTACTTTAGCCTGCAGTTTCCTTTCTGCTCTCCATACAGAAAAATTCGAACTTAGCAGACCCTATTAAATAATCCCAAACAATGAAGCCCTGTGATCAAGTGGGTAAAACATCCACATTTTTATACTTTAAGTCATATCAAACAGATAATCAACTACTTTTCTCTATGCACAACTGTGCATCTCTTTGTTCTAGTGTTTTATTTGGGGTTTCTATTGCCATCAAGAGACACCTTGACCTGGCAACTCTTTTTAAACAACATTTAACTGGGAATGGCCTACAGTTCAGAAGATTAGGCCATTTCCAGCATGGACGGAAGCATGGTGGTATGTAGGCAATTGTAGTGTGGAGAGGTAGCTGAGAGTTCTACATCTGGATCCACAGGCAGCAGGAAGAAAACTGCCATGTTGGGCTTGGCTTGAGCATCTGAGCCCTCAAAGCCTGTCTCCAGTGACATAGGTATCAATTGTAGTCAGAAAAGCAAGCTTAGACAAGATCTCCTGTGTAAATTGGGAGCATGGGGACCTTGGGGGAGAGCTGGGGGGGAGGGGAGAGGCAGGGAGGGGAGCAGAGAAAATGTAGAGCTCAATAAGAATCAATATAAACAAAACAAAACAACAAAAAGAAAAGAAAAGAAAGCTTAGACTTGGCACTGATAATGTTTTCTCTTTAGTCTCCTTGGAAGTTTCTTCCAACCAACCCATTGGCCATTGTAGTAATTAAATAAAAATTTATTGATTTCCATTTTATAATGCACTGGTGCTTCAAAAAAAAAGAACAACAGAGGAAAATCTTGTTCTCCACAGCTCAAAGGAAAGAGAGAGAGAGAAAAACAATAAAAGCTTGGCAGCATGTGTCTAATGAAGGCATAAATGTCAGGAAATGATGATAATCCTTGGCCTTAAAAAATACAATAAGCAGATTTTGTTTATTTAATTTAGAGGAAAAAGTTAGGTTGCTCACTTTGTAAGTCAATCATAGAAACTTAATGGAATTTTAATTTCATTCCTCTGATAGAATTTTTATTTCTCAAACTTTCTAAGCAGGCAACAGCGTTTTTGTTTCTCTCTAGCGGGGCTGATTTGCGAGGGTCTTTTGAGTCTACAGAACTAAAGGATTTAACTGTCATAGATCAATTCCACCCCTATGGCCCCTAAATATGCTGCTATCAGTAAAAACAAAACTAGGACTTCCTCGCAGGAACATTCTAGCTCAGAACCATACAGTAGACAAGGAAGTGTGCCTCTCAAGCAACAAAATGAATGTTTGCTGGCTCTGCCTTGTTGAGAAACCATGGGGAAGAGCTGTCACACCTATTTCTATACAGTGCATGGTGACTGACAATTTTTTCTCTCAGTAGAAGCTCTTGGCCATGTTTCCTGTCTTGCAAACCCTACCACAAGTCCATATCTTCACAGGACAATTGGGTCTTTGTAGATTATATTCTCATCTCTTATAAGTTGCTTGAATTCTTTCTGGGGTTTTCAAGTCACTAATAGTGCTACATCAAATAAGATAATGTATTCTTATTTGTCCCCTAAAAGGATGACAAATAACCTCTTTACCTTTTAATAAATAAGTACTAGCTTGTGTCTTGCTCAGAAATTCCCATGTTTTTTTTTTTTTTTTTTTTTTTTTTTACCTAGAAACAGAGTCCTCCAGTGAAATCAGATGTTCAGTAAAACAAGGAAGGTGCCATGCTCTTAAAATCACGAGGCTTGGACACACAAGATTAAGTTTTTTAACCCTGGCTGTCCTGAAACAAAGCCCTGAACATTAGTACCTTAGAATCCTGACATAGACCAAATGATAGAACCCTCTGGAAATGTATCTTAAAGGAAATCCTTTTAAAGTCAGCCTGTATTGATACAATGTACAGCCATTGGTAAGAACCACTGAATAGTCTTTTCCCAGAGGATGAATATTCTTCTATGAGATTCCTGCCAAAACACAATAAGAAATACAGAGAACTGTGACAGGCTCTTGGCTATTCACACCGTATTTCTGTACACTGTTAATCCATGTGACTTACAGCCAAGAAACCTGCTGACTTGACCATGAAGCTGCTGTATTTCATGACTCCACCAATACGGGAGTTTCTGCTTGCCAGAATACTTCGGAGAGTCATCAAACCAAATGCTCCAGAGATTCTCGGCAGTGTCTAATTTGGAGACTTCATTTCCATTCCATCCTGTTCTGTTATTTTGCCTTCAGCATGCAGTGATATCCCAAAGGTAGTTTTTTGATTACTTACAACATAAAGGCTCCTGCTCGGCTCCATTAGCAAGGATGCATGAGACTCATAATCATTATCCTTTGAAGAAAAATTCGAGACTTCTCTGTGGATGATGATCAGAATCATTGGTCCAAAACACATACTGCTAATTGAGCAGATAGACCAGCTTTGGAGAAAACTGGATTTTTCTTGTAGCTGTAAATGCATCTGTCTGACTTTTTAAATTCTATTTCACCAGTTGTGCTTACTGTTCTTCAGATATGCCTCCTGGTTGGAAGAAATGGTGAACAGGCTAAAGTCAAGGTGTTACTAGTCCAGAAAAAGTGCCTCACTGATGGATCAGCACCCATCAACTAAAACGGGGTCTGGGCTGGCCTAACTCTGAGCAGAGGTCGAGAGGAATGGGTCCAGTAGATGGAGGTAACTAATGTAAATAACCAGTTAGATGCAGCCTTTTTTTTTTCAAATCTGGAATTTCAAAACGTTGTCCAAAGCATTGACAGTAATTGACACCACCTTGAGTGGGGTTGAGTACCTGCAGGTTGGATGGATGGAGATGTTGTGTCTTCTTGGGTTTTCCCTCCTGGAAGGAGTATAACATTCTTGACAGATATTAGGAAATCATTCATATGATCCATTGCCTACCCAGTAATTTCTGAAAGAGGTTATTTTCCTAGCATAGCATTAGATGTGGAGACAGAGTATAAATCATGATGGATACAATTTAGAGTCTCCTAAATATTATCTAACCTATACAATGTACTTTCTTTTTTTTGTTTTTTTAACAGTAAAATATGTTTATTGGATCAAAATCTTTATCTTTTAAGCAAATAGATATATTTCTGCAAAGTCATAATGAAAGGTTACAACATTAGCTTACTAATCTTCCTTTATAAAATAATAAAGGAATAATTGAGGAATGGAGAGAAAGGGAGAGATAAACTCATACACAGAGGAGGGGAGAATATAAACAAGAAAGAAATAACTAGGCAGTGGTGCACATCTTTAATCCCAGCATACTTTCTTAATGATAGCTAAAGAATTCTTACTATAGAATTTAAAAAAATGAAAAAGAATTATATAAAATTTCTACTGGAAAAAGGGTATTACATATAACAATTTATCTTTAAGTTAATTTTAAAACAATGACTGGCACATTTTGTGAAATATAGGAAGCAGTTTTGAAGAACTTACTCCTTAAAGAGATAATGAAAGACATAACATCTCTTGGAGTGTGCTAACAGAGAAGCCAACAGTGGAAACTAGTTTACTAACAAATTCAGATATCCAAGAAGTGGCTAGACCAACAAGGATGGACTATGAAGACTGGCCATGGTTTGACAAAGTTTCTCAGAAGCATCCAGTAGTTGTCTTCTAGGAAAAGAATTCTTGGGCCCTTGATGATACACCTTTATTGCTATGCATACTTCAGGAAGAACCTATGTATGTTAGGCTATACAGGTATTAATATCATTAGTATGGTAGTATGCTCTGCCTTATATGACAAGGATGGGTGTCTTAGTATGTTTTCAGGGAACAATCCCCATCTGAAAATAATACTAGTGTGTCTAGTTCCCATTGTACTTGGAAAAAGATAATCTCATTTGTACTTTTGCTCTTAGCCTGCCTAGTCCTTTTCTACTTTCTGGGAGATTGACCGTGGGTGTTTGGGGGACAAAGGATTGGGTCCCTACTCTGGTTAGCAGTCATATAGGTTGACTGTATTGAATAAAGTATCCTATAGCTAGTGGATCATCTATCTTCTTTCTGGACTTCTGAGTCTATCATTCTGTGTTATCCACTGTCACATTTTGTGCTGAACTCTGCCCACTCACTCTGGGTTTGCTGACCTTTTTCTTTCATTTTAAATCAGACCATAGGTAGTTATACCTTGACAATCTCTCAAAAATTTGGAAAATTCAGGAAAAGATAATGCATTTATGAAAAATGTTCTTCATAGTTTTAACCTGCAGCAAACTGTATTTGAAAAGAATTAGCTGTCTTCTTCTCAAACTTGCATTCCAGATCTGTCTGCTACAGTTGACTGATAGATATATTGTCCCCATGTTTAGTGCTATTTCAGGCCATGAGAGATGTTTGCCATGAATCTTAGTAGCAAATACTTGTAGGCTGGCTACCAAAGTGACTATTCTTATCCCCTGTAAAATGATTGGTTATAGGATATTTCCTATAAGGAAATGAGCTATTTCCTAAGCTGTGAAGAGTTCATGCTTTGGCCATTTATTATCTTTATTTTTTTGCCATATTCTCTCTCTCTCTCTTTCTCATCCAACAGTACAAGTCTGGAACTTTACTCCCTATATTACTCTGGAACTATTTCATGTTAAGCTGGAATAAAGGAGGTGGAATGGATCAAAGGGGTATGACCTGAGTCTACAACCCAGGTAGAAGAGGTCAAGAGAAAAGGCATATCTCTGAGAAACTTAGTTCAGGAGCACATTCAGTGTCACCGTACACCCAACATGCCATAGTACTGCATCCATGTTAAATAACTGGATGATCTGAACCATGTCTGTCAGAGGTAACATTGTCCTAACAGGTTATCATATTGAACTAGAAACTTTCTGGCATCTAATACTATATTTATATTTTGAGATTCTATCCCCAGAGTATTGTGTTTTTTAAAAATTCTTTTATGTCCAACCATAAAGCTGTTGGTTTAGCAAATGTGATTCAGAAAATACCCAATTGTGAGCTGTGAGATTTTGGGACAGGTGACTGGATCTTTATAATTCATCTCTTCATTTGAGATAAATGGGATAATTATAATTGCTTGCTTGTAGACCTGTGCAGAGTTTGTTCATACATCCAGGTAGTGCTTTAACTATAGAGAATTTTTGTATTTTTATCACTATTATTACTTCTATGAATAATTTAATCTCTACATTATTTTACACAATGAAATCAATTATAGGGGATCATTGTTTCTGAATTCCAAACAGATATATGACAGGAATCTCTCTAAAGACATAGATTATCCAAGAGGTACGGTATCCCAACATTGACACCTTCAATTAACTTATAAACCAGAGCACCTTTTATCCTTTATAAGTGGGTAAAATAATACTATACATGATATTCATAAGGACATTGTAACAAACAAATCACACAAAGAATAAGTGTATTTCATATACATATAAGTTGTTTTCTTTAGGTATTAGTTACATGGTGAATCATGTCAAAGTTTATTTCACAAAGAATAGTTTCAGGAGAAATAAGGACTTGTCTTTAATGCAAATGACTTTAAATACACCCTGCCTACACATCGTTACAGTAAAGAACAACACCTATCCCCACTGTCTCAGTGTCAAGTCTGAGCTGGTGCAGGACCATCATTTTATATCTGAGAAGGGAGATTTACCTACAGCCTGGTTTGTCTTTGTGTGCACAGTGCAAACAGCCTGAACAACAAACTATATAAAACATAAGAATTTTTATACTTTCCTAAAACAGCAGGTGAAAATGTCTACCTCGGTCAAAACTTCCAAAGGAACCCCCTGTTGTCTCTCCCAGTGCTCTCCAGGAATATGTCTTCACTTGTGCTAATTAGCCCTTCAGCCTCCCCATTGCACTCCCTGCCGGTGGTCTCACTGTCTGCTTCCATTATCCATTTGGAAATCAGGTTGCATGATGTTACTGTTTGTTAAAAGCTAGCAAAGCATTTAGCAATGACTTTTATACAGACAGAAGGAAAGACTTGATTAGTGGACTTTGCTGGAGTCTGTGGTATAATTATCTCCACAGCAGCTTTTTTCAAGGTCTCACTGCAGTTGGTTAGGAAGAGGCACCCAGACTTCCTTCCATGTCAGTGCGATCCAGCTCAGGCAAACTTTGGGAAATCTTCCTAATGACCTTTCAAGTCACTCCAACTCAAGTCTTTGCATTCTCATGAATCAAACTCCCATTTTCAGTTCCCTCCAAGCTACTCTCCTTGCTAGCGTCACTTCTGCAACACTTACTTTCTTCTTTGCTATTGGGTGGTTTGATTTGTAAAGGGGTCAAGAATCAGTTGCGACACATCATATAAGATGCTTGACAGCATTCGGCACTCTGAAGGAAAGGATTTTACAAATCCAAGTTGGTGGGAACACTGGCGGTTCCTTCAGTGTGAGAAAATGTGACACGCAGTCAGTCTTCCAATGACTCTCAATTTCTCAATGACTCTGTCTTCCCCACAAAGCCGAATGTGAACCAAAGTTTCTGTCACCTGATGTGCCTCGAACGGCCACTATACTGAAGGGAAATGGGAAGTGCCGCTTCCCTTGACTTTGAAAATGACTTGCAAGGGCAAGAATGAGTCAGTTGCCTTGATGCAATTAATCACATCCAGCCCTCTGAACTGACCCGGATCAGTCATTCAAACAGTACTCCGAAGTGACCACTGGCTCTGCAAGGATCACACTCTTGTCCCAAATACCATTCATTTTAGCTCCATGGCAGATCTCCTGTTTTATTAAGGAAAGATAGCAGGCATCCAGGTATGTTATTCTATTTCTTCCAGAAATTTATTTTTAGAGTTTGAGAAATATTTGGAAAAACTGGCTTGCAAACAGATCTTTCATATGCATTTGCTGTGTCAAGGTAGAATGTAATGGTTTCATATTGTGTTCTGAACTTGGTGGCATCATTTTGGGGAATGTTACTATTAATGATGTTTGGGAGTTGGGGTTAGGTGGGGAGGGGTGGAACAGACTGGTGCTTGCTGGCAAAACTTGTGTGTCCAACTCTGTAGGATTTTCATCTTTATTTTTGGGGATGATCTTATTTTTAATTTCCTTGGTCTTCTCAAAAATGTGATAGGTAAGACAAGAGAAGACACAAGATATTATTTATGTATATTGTCCATTATATTCTTAGTACAAAAGAAATAATACTAAAAACTATAACATTAATTGCATGTACTCTTACTTTATTTAATATAGTCAAAACAATAGGATTGAATATCATGCTAAGTAAAATTAGTAGAGTTTATATAGATTCTTTATTGCAAAAATTTACATATGGGCGTAACTTAGTAATTAGTGACTAAATATTAACAGGTCAGTTAGTGATGCTGTTTCAATCATGTTTCCCATGATCAAGAGCTAAACAATTGTAAGGAAAACAGCCACTGAGTCTTTCCCAGCTTCAATAGTGATTATTTAAATTGGATGTAGGTGGCATTCCAGTAATGGCAAAACTAGGAAATTGAGGCAGAAGATTTTCCTTGAGGCTGGAAGTTAAAGGCCAAGTTTGATAATATCTCAACAACCAAATGAAAACAAAATCAAAAAATTTACTTTGGGATCCAAAAGTTAATATTTTGCAGTGCAATGAAGGACTCAGGGGACAATCTGTTTTCTTTACAGGTCTAAAAGCTAGGGAAGTAGGAAGCATTTATAGAATAGCTATCCTCACATAGGCTGAGCCCCATAGGCAGAAGAATGCATTCTGTGTCCTAAAAAGAAGAGTTAAAAAAACTGGAAAGATACCTATCACCCGAAGAATGTATCATTTATTTATTCCCATCATTCCCCTATCTAGAGGAGAAACTCATGTTTTTTTTTTTCTTGGTACTGTTTCCTTCACTATGGCAACCTTATTCACCTCATTTCTAAGCTTTTGAGATAGTATATCCGGTACACTGCTGCTGAATAGCAATGGCCTAGGATGCTATCTAGCACAGGTAATCCAAATTAAAGTACCTAACCAGGTATTCAGTCATCAGTCACGTATTATCTTTCAAGAGCACCATTAGAGATTGGAAACAAACATATGTAGCATTGTCATGTAATGAAACAGTTTCAATTACAGGGACTGCTTTATTTTAGGGGTATCCAGTATTTCGGCTTCTTTAGGCAATTTTTTACAGAGAAAAAGATTGGCTGATCTTGACCTCTGCAGCTGACATCACTGTGCTCATCCCTTGGCACTGGAGCACACAGAACAGCATACTAAGAGGACATGCCAGGCAGGGACAATAGCAATTGACTGGAAAACATAAGCTGTACCCAGAAAGACATGTGTTGCCGTATTTGAGGAACACAGAGGAGATGGGAATTCCAAATGAGTTGCAAAGATGAGTTGACAAAGGGAGGAAGTGAGTGGGAAAGACAAGCATTGGGAATCAACCCTGCAGATTCTGAAAGCTGAAGTTTTGGGATGGTAACGTTTTGGTAGTCACAAGGGTCACCTTAGGACCACAGTGCTGAGGGCAGCGTAGGAAGCAAATGCTGTCCTCTGTAGAGAGAGTTGTTTTTCAGAAATTGTGTTCCCAGAGATCACAATTACCTTAAACTTATCTCTTTTCTTTTAGGTAAGATACATTACAAAGATAATTTCTTTTGGTCATTCCTTACTAGATTCAGTCCCTATATTTCCAGATTTGTGAATGCTATTTAAGAGAAAATTGAAACGATTATCTACAAATGACAATTATACATGCTAAAGCAAACCAAAAACCCCTTTTCTGGGGACTCAGTTAATTAATTGTACTTCTTCAGTTGAACCATGCTTTAGTCAGTGAGAAATTTCCTTTTCAATTAGGTAGCCATAAATTCATATTTATGATCCTTTTTGATGTCCATAGGAAGGTTTTATTTAATAGGCTAGATCTTAAATTTAGATTTGTTCTTCACTACACTGTAAAGCCTGAGGGGTTTGTACCTAAACAAACAAGAGGCCTCCTACTATTTGTATCTTTCTCTATTGTTTAGCATTGGCTTGTTGTACTGTTGGGTGTAACATATACCAGATGGTAAATATAAAGAGAACGACTAAGGTAGTGCACCCACTGTATTAGGGAATTTTTTCCTGTTATTTTTAGAAGCATCATGGGCATTAAAACTGCGGCTAATATGCTGTGATAATAGCTTTTAATTTGGTATGTATAAAGATGTATGGGGCAAGATAGGTTTAATCAAAGGCAAGTTTTAACACCAGACCCTGGAGCCCCTAGGGGCTACCGCATAAAGCAGATTATCCAAGTGCTTTCATTGACACAAGAGCATTAGATTCAATTATTTTGTCTAAGGAAAACTAATCATGGAGAGTGCAGTGTTCCCGGAAAGCCATTCCAGTAAAGTCGGCCGCCAGACTTCTGGCCCCTGAGTAGGCAGCCTATGACATCTATATTTCAGCCTATTCCATTACTCCATTTGGGAGCATTAAGCAGATGTGAACCTGTTGTGCATAAAGATAGGTCACTGGTCCATTTACAGGAACTAAGCATCCATGAATAAATGTTTGACACTTAAAGCAGTATCTCCTGCCATTCATATTTACATGTCATTGATTGTAAGGGTGAAGGGTAGAGTTTTGTTTTTACAGTTACACGAATAACTTTTTAATCAACTTCAAAAGTGCCAGGAAGTATGGCTTCTCAACCCATGTGTTTACCATGGCAATGTGCACAATAAAAATATTTGCAAAATACTCTTTGTTCTTAAATAGGAAAAATGCTTCATGAATAAAGTCTGACCTTTATTTACATTTTCATTTGAATACCACAAGTATCCTGAAGGATCACTGAGTAAGACGTTACTATCCTTATTTGATAAATGCAATGAATTGGAAATAAATTTACTAATCATCACTCATAGTTCAGGAACAGAATTAGAAACAAAATTTCCTAACTAGGATGGAGAGAAAATGCATGTTATAGAAGGGGTATGGTACCATGAGCTAGTGTGTGTGTGTGTGTGTGTGTGTGTGTGTGTGTGTGCGTGTGTGTGTGTGTGCGTGTGTGTGTGTGTGTGATCAATAGTCTCTTCTCTGCAGACACAGGTCACCAACGATTTACTTGCCATTTCCATTTTGAAGCTTCTTCCTGGAAAGGGAGTGGCTTTACTGTTCTCTCTAAAAGTTGGGGATTTTAGGATGACATACAATTCTCTGTATTTTGGCTTGTTGCTTTCTTCCAAGCTATATTTCCATTTTTACAATATTTTGGCTTGTTATATTTATCCTAATGAAGATACATTTTAGACAGTTGAAACCCTATAATATAACATATGTCTGGAAACTAGTCATAATAATTATAAACTTGTTTTAATGTGGGCCTGAATTTCATTTATATACCTGATCATGTAAAAGTTCTTTTTTACATTAAAGAAGCATTTTGGATATGTAAGAGATAAAGGGTTATATTTGATCTTCTTCCTATAGAATTGTAGAATTTTAAATTTGCATAGGATAGCTATAATAAAAACACAAAGTGACAATAGATAAGACATTCAGACTAAAGAAGAAAGAAATAATTGATAGAAGATTCGGAGGTGGGGTGGAATTCAACCTAGGCTTTGATGAATCAGAGACACTTTTTTTTTCTAAAGTGGAGATGTAGTCTGAAGGAAATAAGACTCCAGGGCAGTGGGATCATTTGTGTTGAGAATAAAATGAAAAAGACGACTGAGTTGGGTCACACCAAGCTTCAGTTGCCTTACAGAAGAACTGCGCAGTCTCAAGTATAAGCCCAAAGGCACTAAAGACGGAGGAAGATTTTATCCTATTTTTTCTTAGGAATATTTTACCATTGCTGGGGAAAACTGAGAGAGTCCACGTGCTTAGCTACAATGGTTAGCATTGTTTGTCAGCCTGACAGAGTCTAGAATGCCTGAAGACACTAGTCCCTGGGCACCTCTGGGCAGGATCATCTAAATCAGATGAGTTGAGACAGGAAGAATTACCCTAATGTGGGAAATATTTACCATTCCTGGGGCTGTGGCCATCAGCTGAATAAAAAGGAAAAGCCGAGTTAAGCTCAAGAATTACTCACTTTCTGTGTCCTGACTGTAGATATGATGTGAAGAGCCGTATCTTACACCTGCAGCCATGCATACCCTGCTATGATGAGCTGTGAACCTTTAAATTATAAGGTAAAATAACGTCTCCTTCCCTTAAGTGGCCACCTGTCCTGAATTCGGTCACAGCAATGATAAAAGTAACCAATACATTCTTCACAGACAGACAAATACAGTGCCTTGGTGACAGTTTGGAGAACAGGCCACATGTGTGAATGCTTGAGAGAAGAGTAAAGAATTATTATATGGTCGTGATGGTTATATAGCTACAGTACGGGCAAAAAATTCTTGGAACTGAACAAAAACATGGAAGTTTTTAGTCTCCATGAATGAGAGCAACGTGGTGATGCAAGACACAGTTACAATAGGAGGAATCGGGGACTGGGATGATGAAAATCACCGGAACACAATACGTTCTCAGTGGCATCAATTTTGAAGTGCTCATGCTTCAAAGGAATGAAACGTAGGGAGTTTTAATATTTCAGTCATCATAAAGTGTGTCCATTTGGGTCTAAAGCAATACCTTAACTGCAAGCGAGGTGATCCTTTAAGAAGACATTGGATTAGTTTTTATGAAAATTGTATTTTTTTTAGCCCTCAACAGTTTTTTTTTTAATACATGTCCATGACTTTCTTAATTTTGAGGTACATTTTTCCCTCCCCAATATAATTTCATCTAAACTTTAAAAATATTTCTGAGCTCTGAGAAATGATTTTTTCAAGAAACGTTTCACCATGCTCAAGTACACTAAATCTTCTGGTACCTTCTATGTAGTCTTTAAGCTTTTCACCCAAGAAATTTAAAGTGTTCATTAAATCGCGAATCTCCATGGGCCTACAAATGTTTGAGGAGGAGAGATATCTTATGTATAAGACAGAGCTGACATTAAATCCAGTCCTGTGATTTTATTTGGCAAATTATACCATTTCTCTGCTAGAAGGTCAATGAATGTCTGGCAGTATAATTGGGAGCTTTACAAATTCCAAGATAACTCATTTTTCTGGCTGTGAAATTTGAAGCCAGAAATAACTTTGGGTCATGCTGATCCTTTTTCGGCCAAGATTATGGAAAATCCAGATTCTGCAAATAGAGTAGACATTTTACTTGTTTTTCTCATAAAGCAATCAGAGAAGAAGAACAACAATAATAATGATGAAAATGTTTGTTTATGTGTGTCAAATGCTGTGTCACAAATGATGATCTAAGCTTGGAAAGTCATGAGATACTTATTGACTGGTGGCGACAGACACTACTTTGGAAAAGTGAATAGCGAAACTGTTGAAGATCATGACATCTGCTACTTTCATATTTTTTTTTCAAATCCACCACATTGCTTTGTATGTTACCACTATTAGCAAACTATATTCTTCCACCAAGGATCTTGTACAAGCTGTGTTGAGGTTTGAGTGCAAATGTAACTCCCTCTCATAAGCATACAATTTCATCTTGAGAGCATAAGTGTGTGGGCATAACAAAGAGCAGACACTTGGCTGCTGTTCTCAGAATGCCATGGCTGTCAATTAATCTACTTTACAAAGTTGAAGGAGAATGAGATCCACTCCAGAGATTGGCTCAGAGATTTGTTTAAAGCTTTCACTGTGTTATCGTAGGTATCTTTATTATCTATAAAAACCATATGACAGTCATATAGTGACAATCTTCATTTCCAGATAAGGAAAGTAACACTGAAAAAAAAAAAAAAAACAAATGGCCCTGAGGACACAGATATAGTTTGTAGCAGAGCTTGAATTTTAGGTGCGTTAAGTTTGCAAATTTGCCACTGGGATATGGGAAGCAGCCTTTGAAGATACAACTTTTGCAGTGATAAAATAATGATTGACTAATCCTGCGTGCCTCACAGAGCAGAGCCATCGCTGCTCCTTTTCAATGACAGTTGGAGAGTGCCAATACCAGTGAATTTTAAACCAGGATGGTTCTGAAAATAGCTAGTATGTTTCTTGGATGACACTAGTCCCCTTTGCCTCTGGAATTGTATCTTCCTGCCTATTTGCTGAAATAATGCTCGCAGAGGGCTTGATGATGAGTGGAGGACACCAGCTAAAGAGGTGATAAAGTGGAGTTGTGTGCTGACATTTAAGACCCAGAGAACTTGAGAAATGAAACAAGGATAGTTGGGTTGTTTCTGTCTCCAAACAGGAGAAGCAGAATCTTCTGGCAGAGCAGGGAGTAGGTACAGAGTTTAGCTTTGATTAAACCCTTCTGAAGATGGAAAGGTTCCTCAAAGAAACTACATTGGGACAAAATCCTACAAATAATTTAGTCAAAAGGAGCATCGGAGCGGGTTTTGCAACTGCTAGCTGAGGTCATAAATGACCTGATCTTTTGTGTTTTAGGCTCAAACTTTGACAACTGGTTGAGCCTGGATGTTCTTTCTGTTAACTGGCTGAAACAGTGGTCGAGTGGGAATACATTATGTTAGAAGATTCTTAGGGGCAAGATGGGGGAAATGATGGGTTCCATCTCTTAAGAGGCCTCAGATATTACAGAAAAGTGTGAGTTTTTATGCCAAAGAAAGAGAAAAGCCCTCCAAGGCTTCTTACTTAGAGTGACATGAACAAATTTACCTTTGGAAGTAGGAATCTGGCATCACTGAGGGGAAGATCAGCTACGTGGCAATGACATTAATTTTGTCCTGGAGTGATGAGTGCTGTAAACCCAAAGCAGGTCAAGAGGGATGAGGAGGAAGGGATTATGCTTATCTCTGCGGTGAAGTCACTGGTCCTAAGAGAAGATGAACAGCAAGTGAGCACTCAAAGATCTTTCTCTCTTCTCTGTCATTAATGGAGAAAGTGACAACTGAGGGACAGGGAGGAATAAAGAATATTGTTAAGTAAAAACAACACATAACTCATTGGTTATGACTCCTATGACTTGTTTTTGACTATTCCAAAATAGGTATCTACTCATTCATCCATTTAGTGTATACTTAATGATTGTCCATTTTAGCCCAGCTCTGTGCTAGCAACAGAACGACAAGGCAGCAAGGTCTCATGAAGTTCTCCTGACTAGCCCTGCCACAGTTTGCGAGCTCCCTTGATTCCAATGCCTGTGTCTGAGAAGTCTCATTCATGTTCTGCATGAGCCGAAAAGCCACTTCCTGTCATGGGATTTCCTGGATTCGCAGTGGCGGTTGAGGCCTCAAGGCTTGCTTTCCTTGTATGTACATGTTCCTTCATCTAAGAGCACGCCTGGCCACATGATGCTGAGTTCATGCTGGCTCTGTAGTCTGTTGTTCCCTGAGGTTATTGACCAATCACCTTTATTTGTTGCCCAGCCAAATGTGATGTGGATTCGTATCTTCCTTTGGTAAATAGTTAACAACTGAAAAAAGTTACCCAATGGAGTTGTCCCATTTGATTAAAAATTATACTCTAGCAAGTCTAACCAATTATTATAGCACTTCAAATATGCCTTAAATTAGCTACTTCTGCAGAGGAAGTTCAAGGCCATTACATTAACATTCTCTTTCTAGTTTCTGCTTCTAGAATGGAAAAGAAAGCTACATATGGCCAGCCAAGCTTATTTCTAGAAAATTGGCAGGCTCTCAAACAATATTTGAAGTTTATGTTGGTTTTTATTACACAAAACAACAATTTTCAGAACTTCCTCATTTTGCTGGTCAAATTGCTGGAAAAGATCTCCCATGGTGTGAACTTTTAAACTGAATACACAAATCATTTTCCATGTATCGTCTCTTCAGCACTTTAAGAAGCATGGAGATCTTATTTGTGTATGGAAATTAGTAATGTTTTAATTTTAGATTCTGAAGTGGCATAGGTGATTACATATGTTAATCTTAAAAGCACTTGTCATGTTTTCAGTAAGTCTTAAAGACGATCAGTGGAATTTTCTCTGCCTTAAATAAGAACCGTATCATAGGCCTGACTCTTCAGAAGTTCTGAATGAGTGAGAGAAATGTTAGAGACTTGTATAACATATGCATAGACTCTCAGTCTTCCTGAGGTACTAAGAAAAGCGAGAAAAGAAGGAGGGAAGGAAGGAAGAAGAGAAAAGAATAAACAGGTTTATTTTGCACAGGACTGAAGGCTGGGAAACCCAGCATCATGTCTCTAGTAGATTCAGTGTTCATAAAGAGCTCCCTGGATCACAGAGGGGGCCTGCATCCTGGTCCACAGAAGTCTTGGTCCACAGAGATCCTGTTTCCTGGTTCACAGAGATCCTGTTTCTTGGTCCACAGAAAGCTTATATATTACTACATGTTCACATGGCAGAAGCATTGAGGGAGAGATATTCGGGTCTCTTTAACTAGAACATTAATCCCACATAAGAGATCTCCATTCTCTGGACCCAGTTATCCACCAGTTTCAAATGCTTCAATCTGGAGGTTAGCATCAGATTATGAGTTTTGGCAGACTGAGATCGGCACAGCATTCATTTGCTAGCCCCTATACCAGATACCTTGGTAGGTAATTCATAATTGTCTTGTGCCATTTAAATGTATCATAACAACCCTGGAAAATATCTAGTCATTATATAAATATTAATAATTGAGAATTGAGAAATACATACCTCTTACCTAAATTTAGATATGTATTAAATAGACAGATGAATGCATATTCTTTATTCTTTCTAAGATACAAAATTTTTGCATGTAGTTGAAATGTTCTAGCAAGGAGAAAGAAATTTCATGCTTGATAATGTTAAATAATACACATGGAACTAATGGTAACAGTTTCCTATCTTCGTGACATTTTTTTCTGTTTTATTTTGTGTTTTTTTCCCTTGATTTATCTTATCTTTTCTGTAATAGTTTATTACGACAGTGAATGAAATGATATATAAAAACCTCATTTTAACACCTGGCTTAAGCTTTCAAGAAGCATCAACAAACAGCCAGACACAGGAAATTGCTGTCTGGAAAAGAACCTAGGAGAGTAAAGATATTAGAAGCAAAAAAAGCAGAAAACAGATATCATAGAGGATATGAACATTTGAGCCTAAGGCAAGAAAGCCACGGAGTATACCTTTGAATGAGCAAGTGGGTCTCAGGGAAGATGTTATGGGTAATGGTGAGTGAATAATTTGGAAGAAAATATGAGCACAACTTAATTTTACAGGAGTCAGGTTTCCACATCAAAGCAGACTGCGTGATTAAAAAACATATACAGGGCAAATGTACCAGGCAGTTAATTATTTTTATGCTTAGTGTTAAAACAGCAAGAATGCTTCTGGACAATGCATTAGTAGCTGTTTTGTTTTTCTGCTTCTTCTCATTCTGGCTCATGTATGATACCAGTTGCCTTTTTTGTTATCAGCCTTTCCTTAGTGACAAGTGTCTGGAAAAAGTCATCTTGGGTCAGTTAGGACTTCCTGGAACACAGACACTAGGAAACTTCAACATGATTGCTTCAACGAAAAAAAAATTAGCAGATGGCATGCCTAAAGAGTCTTAGGTTTGATCTAGCCTCCAGCAGAGCTAGATTCAGGATCCGTAGAATGCTGGAATATGGGATCCCATTAATTTCCTTCCAGATGCAAAACAAAGTTCATGACTTTCAACACAGTGATTGGGGTCCACCATGATTTGCCCAAGATGAAGCATTTGCCAAGCCCTAGTCCGGTTGTGGTGACTAGAAGATCTACTATCAACCTGGCCTGAGGGGAAAATACTAAATAAATGGCATATGTTAACTCTAGAAGCTCTCCATTTGGCTATTTTTTAGGTAAACTTTCTTGCATTGTTTCTTTTCTCTTCATTGAGCAAGGATTTACTAATATGGTGGCTACTTGTTGTGAACTTTTTGTGATCTAAAATAGCCTAGGAATTAGCTTCTGGGTATATCTTTGGCTTTGTCCGGATTCTATTGAGTGTCATGGGAAGACTATCTCACTGTGGGTCTTGCTGTTCTCTATGGGGATCCTGAATATGCATTCATTTTTCACTGTTTCCTAATTACAGACACAAGCTCAAGTTCCTACTCCCTTAGCTCCTCCACAAAAATGGGCCATACTTGGAGTTGTAAGCCAGAATGAACCCTTTTTCCCTGAAGCTGCTTCCCTCACAGTAGCCTATCAGGGCAATGGGAAAAGCAACTAAGACAGCTAGTTACTGCAGCTATGAATGAGAAGGGGTTCTCACAAAGCTGTAGGTGAGTGATTGGGAGCAGCCACCAGGCTTACCAGTCCTGTCTGGGTACACAGACTATGGAGATATGAGTTTACCCAATTATCAGTTGCCAAACATTGAGGCAGAAATGATTAACCATTTCTGTTTTTGTCTGACTTTGGTTTGAGGCATTACCCATCTGTATATGAGGTATTAGCCTCATGGCTCTACCCATGTCCAATTTTCCTAAACACAGACCAGTGCAGCTGTAGATCACACAAGGAGGAGGCCCAGTTCTTGATCAGGTTAGACTGGGCAAGGTAGTGACTCAGAAAAAAAAAAAAACTAGGGTTAGCCTTTAGTCTTGTATATACAGAGAGAAGGCAAGAGGAAGAATGAATCAAATGCAAACTCTCTAGGATCCTTACCTAAATGAAGTCAGAGAATTGGTACCTTAGCATTCATGACTCATTCACAGTGAAATACCTAATGGGAAAGAAGCCCTTTCAAACTAGGGCAGTGAACAACTTACCCACCAGGCAAACTTGTCTTTTATAGAGCTGTTGCTTCTTTCCCTTCAAATGCATTTATTTTCTTTCTGGTCAGAAGGGTGCTAGTGCTGTTACCAGAGACACACATAGAAAACAATGTCCCAGTGGCTCAGGTGTTCACAAAGGTAGAAATACATTAGATTTGGAATCAGTCTCAAAAATGGCCTTCCAAGCCTGGCTCTACAGAATCCTTGCAGAAAGCATCTTCTAAAGTAAGCAAATACCTCACTAGCCCCTCCGCTTGCTTACCGGTTTTCTAGATAGACTAAAAACAATGCATGGATGCATGGGCAAAGAGACTAGGATTCCTTTCTTTCCTTTTTCCCAGTTGTTACTAAATAAGTTTTTATTGCAACATACTGGTAATGTTTGCTTCAAAATTATTATGCACAGAAGCCATACGCTTGTCACTTTTAAAGTTGACTTCTGATCTAAGGAACTCACCTTTCTGAAGACTTTGCTTCTATCTGAAAACCAGCCTTTCTCAAACATAGCAATCATGACAGGCAGGCAGATGAACACCCTGGTGGTCCCGTGTATCAGAACATTTTTAAAGTTCCTGTTTCTCAAGTTCTTTTTTCAATCCTGATCAACAAGTGATTTGGGAAAATGAAGCAAACATTTGGGGATGTTCTGCACAGAAGTGCTCTATTTACCTAGATAGTCTTGCTACTTGCAGTTAAATATAGGACTTTGTTTCAATTTTCTTTTCATGAAGGTTTTTTTTTTTGCATTCTGTGGTACCATATGCTGCACTTTATACATGTGGATTTACCAAGCAAGCGATGACCTTATAAGATAATTCAGTAGGATAGGGCTTAAAAGAAAGTACTTTAAAGCTAAGATTATAGACTATGTACTATACATCAGATTGTTGCTGCTGGTACTTCATAGGTGCAAACAGGCATGGGTGAACAAATACTAGTATTTAATAAATTTTAAAAAGTGGTTTTGTAAAAATTCAGGACCTAAAGATATGCCGTTACTGAGTGAGACATCTTAGGATATATAATGAACACTTACACACATAATGTATATATGTTTATATATGTGCACACACACGTGTGTGTGTTTGTGTATATCTATATATCACTCAGATGTCTAGGTTTGTCCGTCAGTCAATAGCTCCTTCATTGTGTGTGTGTTAGTCACTTATCATATAATTGTAAGAAAATATTCGGTTACTTAAGGAAGTATTGGCTCATAATTCCAGAGTACAGTGCATGATGGGAAGGAAGTCATGGTCATGGTGGCCATAGCATGAGGCAGCTGCTTTTTCTTTATTGGGGAATTCCAACACAAGGAATGGTGTTGCCCACATGAGGGACTTCCCACCTCAATCAGCATAGTCAAGAAACACTCCCCTAAATACATGCCCAGAGATTTGTTTCCACGGTGATTATAAGTCCTGTGAAGCTGACAATTAAAATTAACTGGTACAGGGTAGAAGTTTAAATGCATGTGACCCATTATTTATGGAAAAATCTGCTACATTTTATAAATAAAGTCACATTTTATTCTCCATGTTTTATAGTGGTCATACTGATGAAAGACAACTTGATCCTCTTCCCTCACTTCCACTGTGTGAGAAGAAACAGACTTGTTTAAATTCAAGATTATGAAACTTGTTTTTTATTTTTATAACATGAGATGTGTCAGGCTTAGTCTATCTTGAGTGCTGGTGTCTTACTGCAAATGACTTTTTGCTTCAGCCCACGTTGCTTTCACTTGGAGAAAGAAGTCCTACAGGAGAGCCGGCTCCTCACCCACCCAACATCGTTTATCTGTTCAGTTTGAAACAGGGGAGTGACCTGTTTGCACAAGCATTTCTCCTTTCTGAGCCTCACATTTGTTTGTAGGTTTTCTCTTTGTTCCTCATTTGGCTTCCGAGTTTCACAGGTTGTACTAGCAGTGATAGACATTGGGGTTCAGTAGATCTCTCCGAGGGGCTCCAGGTTCTTGTGTCCCCTAGTTGAGAGACTGAATAATCACTCAGCTGCGTCAGAAGTAGAAAGGTTATTAGGAAAAAGTATGCCTCCAAGAAAGAGGAGGAGCAGCACAAAGAAAGTTTACTGGTTCTAATAGTAACGCTGTAACAAAGTGCCAGTGCTTTTAGGTTGCAGTATGAAGGCTTTAAGGTTCATCTGTCTAGTGTATGCTTTTCTGCCCAAATTCTGTTACTCGTAGTTCTATAGATGACTTTATATGTCATATGTATCAGTAGCATCTTAAATATCCATTCAGGGATGTGCACATTAGTATTATAATGAGTGCTGCACCTTCTACTTATGGGTAGAGTCCCGACTTTGCATAAACAAAGCCTTACAGTTAATCCCTAATATAGCAAAATTGGAATTGATCAAAGTCTTTATTTCTTTTTAATTATTTTATAACGAGCCATAGGTCACTTTCAAACACCCCAGAGTGTCTTTGTGCTTCTGTCATTGGCCTGATTTAGTGGAGGCACAGTTGTTTCCAGTCTTTTAACTTTCCAAACTGTCTTTTTCTTTCCAATACGGTAATTTTGTAAAGTTTTGTGTAAAACCTGAAGATGGTTTGGCTTCACTATGTCATATCAGATCAGAGTCCCCAAGGAAGCCTATATTGAGTTTTAATGAGGAGCCTGTCTGAGAGAGATGGAGATACAGGGGTGGAGAGGCAAGGCTTGGCCTTGGTAGCCTTCTGTTATCTACAAAAGAATAGGAAGGAGAGACAATCGGACAGAAAGAACCTGAGATGGTGCTGTAGCTATGGGAACCCAGGGACACGGATTTCCCCATATGGGGCAGAAGCAAGCTCTCACATCTTACGTGTCACTGTGGTTTGAATATTATAGCCGGATGTTTGGAAGGAGCTGCTCACCTCTAAGAATTCCTATTGAAGCCAATCTGAGCTATACACCTGCAAAGCTGCCTTTTCTTTTCCCCAAGATGCAGCCCAAGTGACCCAACAGAACTTTGCTAGTTCCCATCTGACTCCTCCTGCGGGACAATAAAAAAGGATGCAGTCAGTGTGATAAATTGTGTTCACAGTCACTGCAGCAAGCATGAAGGCTGCAGCTTACATGCAGCCAATCCCTCGTGCATAGTCGTTAATTAACCAGACCCTCGTGAATACATTTTCTGGGCTTGGTGGTCACAAGATTAGTCTCTTTCAGAAGTTGGAACGTCTTGTGACAGCAACCTCTGTGAGCCAAGGTTGCTGCATGTGACATCTCAAAGTCACATGTGAGCAAGGGAGTATCAAGAGACACCCAAAGGGCTGGAAAGATAGCTCAGGTATTAAAGGAAGAGACTCACAACCAAAACTCTAAGGAACACCAAAAACTATCGGTTACCCATGTTCCAAGTATATTTTTCTCTGCTTGGTTGGAAAAGCCATCTTCTTTATTTTCGGTGCTCAAGGTCAATGGCTTTGTCCACTACATGGATGCTTCCTGTATGATTTATTTGTGTGGCATTATGTGTATGTGGACTCACCAAGGCCTGCATCTGTGAAGACTGTAAGTCAATATCTGGGGTCCTCCTCTATCACTGCATCTCTCTCTCTCTCTCTCTCTCTCTCTCTCTCTCTCTCTCTCTCTCTCTGTGTGTGTGTGTGTGTGTGTGTGTGTGTGTGTGTGTGTGTCTTTCTTTTTCCTTTTTTTGGACACAGAGTCTCCCATTAATGCTGGAGTTGACACAGACTGGCTCATGGTTGTAAAGACTGGAAAGTCCAAAATCAAAGGGCTGCATATGGTGAGGGCTTTCTGGTTTCTTTATAACTTTGACTAACGCATCATGAGAAAAACGATCAAAGATCATAAGACGTTAAACTGCAAACCTTCAGCCCTTTTATAATCAGCATAAATCCTTTCATATGAATGAATACATTCTGATGAAATATCTATGACTGGTCTTTACTTACCAACATGGTTAAATTGGAGATTGTATTTCCAACATCTGTGTGTTTTCGAGAACACAGCCAATCAACAGCAAATTGGAAACACACCCCAAACTTCTAGGGACCAGTGGTTATTTCCCCAACACACTTCACCCACCATGGTACGTTTTCTCATCAAGAAGATCTCAACCACACACTACTGTAGCTATCACATGAGGTGCTTAATTTCCTACTTAAGAGAGAGGCATGCATACCACACAATGCAATATCACTTGCAGCATCTTCCTGTTGCAGAATGTATCTCTTGTTGTAATTAGCAGAATGTAAACCAAAGCTTACACACCACATATGAACAACAGTCTTGGCGGGGAGGGGTCTTTATGTTTTAGTCATGGCTGCTTTTTCTATGTCAGAAGAACATCATAACCCAAAGTGACTGATTGTAGAATGAAGACAGAATGTGAGCTGAAGCTACAACTAATGAACCATTTACTACTTCATGATGACCCAAATAGATCTGCCTAAGTCTGCGGCATTTTTGCCTTTCATTTATTTCTTCTGACACTTTGTAACAGCTATTCTATGAGGGATACCTCTTTTTTAGGGTTCTGGATTGACAGCATTAGAAATAAATGAATGAAGTTATAAAGGCCCAAACTCATAGATTGTATTGACAGACACTGATGTAATTCTACTGTTGTGATTCTGTTACCCTTAGGATGGGATATTTTACAATAGGCATGGAAAAAAAATGAGATATGCAGCAGATTCTGAAACTAATTAAAAGCTTCAATGCATGATCTGCAGTGTCCTTTGGACTCAACACCCTGCTAAATCTCTTGCAAGAAGCTGTGTCATTCTGCTTAATGCTTGCCCTTAACCTTGACTTGAACAAAGGCCTATGTACATGTAACTCACGCTCAGCCGTGTTCTCATTAGGTATGCACTGCCAGGTGAAACTAAACTCGCATCTTTATACCTGCTATTGTTTGAAGCACACATTGTATTTCACTTGGAAGAAGTGTTACTGTGCATAACAGGATATTTATGAGCAAAAGCAGCATTACACAAAATTGTTTCATGCCGATAAATAGGTAATCCTGACACTAAGCAGCAGGGCTAATTATCTGTCTGGGAAAAGGTGCAGGCTCTATTTAGGTCAAAGGTAAGAGATAAATTGCTGCTGCAATTATTTCTAGTAACTGTCTCATAAATGCCTGTGTGCATTAACACATGCATAGATCTCCCTAGGTGAGCATGTTCCTGGCAAAGAAGCAGCTGTCTAAATAAATCTTTAAAGCAGCTTTTGTTCAGTGATACAACGGAAATGAGGAAGAGACACGCAGATGAAAATAATTTAAGGCAAAGCTAGAGAAAATCAAATATCTCATCTTCAAAGACATGTCATCACCAAGTGAAATCTTCCCATATGCTCTCCTCTCCCCACCACTAAGCCCATTTTCCCAGAAATTCTTAATGGTTTTTTCCACAAAACACTCTCTGCAAGTGTCTCATTTGTGTCTTGATTGATGGTCCTGAAGCAGACACAAAATTAAAATGCACAGAAACATTAAACCGGTTGTTTCCTGTCTCTATATGAAAATCCACTTAGCTGACATGCTGAAACCTCCTGAGTCTAGCATGTCCATGACCCTGCTTTATCCTTGCTATCCATGTTACTAAGATGCCATATGCACTCTCTAAACATTAAATCCAAGTATTAATCAAGAAATGACAGAGGTAAGAGTTGTGTTTGAGTAGCAAATTATTGTTGTGAGTAAGTGGTAGACTCAAACTGTAAGGATCTTGTTGGGTCTTCTGGCTTTTCCCACAGTGTACATGTATGTCTCAAAAGTCAGGAGTTCAGCAGTTCAGATATTTATATCATGATTCATAACAGTAGCAAAATTACAGCTATGAAGTAGCAATGAGAATAATTTTATGGTTGGGGTCACCATATGAGGAACTGTATTAAGGGGTCACAGCATGAAGAAGGGTAAGGACCACTGCCCTAGCTGAAGATGGAAAACATTTAAGTTCTCAATATTGTTCCTATTGGAATTTGTTTTTCAAAAATTAATTTATTCATTTGTTTACATTATTTATTGGGGTTTGAAGTTGAAGTTCCATGTAAAAGAAGTGCTCTACTGTGGAGATACACTCCCCAGCCTGAAATCTTAAATTTATGATGAATATCATAATGGTATGAAAGACACAATAATAGAATTCAAATCTTACTTTAAGTTGCATCAAAAATCAAGATAAAATCAAAGTTTACTATTTCTAAATAATTCTGTATACTAGAATGGCAGATTCAACAGGCTGAGTTTCTCTTCATAAGTTCACATGTTTCAGTGAAATACAAATACTACATACATGATTTTCTTTTAGCTGTTCCTTTTAGTGGATGAGCTTGGTAGATAGAGAAAGCTCTAGGAAACTCTCTCCTCTAAAAGTCCACATACATATTCATGGTGTTTTCTTCATAAAGAGTCACCATTGTGCACACTATAAATACCCTAAGAAGTATTTCCTTTGTAGTTAACTGAACTTCAAACTACATTTTACTAAATCTTTATATTTTCCCTAGTGAAACCTAAAACATATTAAATTTGAAAAGTCTTTACATCCTCAATACTTAGGATGTAGAGCCACATCAGAATGAAGTCTTTTTATACTTCGTTAAATGCTTCTTCTCTGTGAGGTGGCGCTTGCTGCTTGTTGGTACCACATTTTTAACATCATGTGATGGGGGATGTTTCTAGAAAACAAAGGACAAACAGTTCAGTCCTCAGTTTGGAAGTTGTTTCCTCATCCCTTCTTCTACTGCCCTTGTTCTCCTGTCTTCCTCTATCCAACTGTCTTCCCGTCTCGCTTCTTAGATGTTTCTTTCCTTCTTCCTTCCTCCTTTCCTTTCTTCCTCCTGCGCTCCCTTCCTCTCATCTTGCTCTATCTTCGGGTTTCATTTCTAGTCTTTTCCCTCCTTCCACTCTGCCTTCCTTTGTTCCTCTCTCCACTGTTCTCTCTTCCTTCCTGCAGCATTATTGATCCTCCCTGTCTTTGCCTTTGTTTTTTTTTTTTATTCTCTCTTTCCAGTCCTTAATAACAGAACCTTTCCTGCTCGTGTTTATTCCATTTTTCTCAACATATTAAGCAGACAATTTAGGGATGGTTTTGATGAAAAGAATGGTGACCATTCACTCAACAGGAACTGGTCTAGGGAATATGGTCACCAATTTTTTGTCTACTGTTCATGCCATGAGACAAGGTTCAACTTCAAGTTCTTAAAAAAAAATGAGTGGTTGAAGATAAAATCTGTTATGTAGGATTTTCTCCCACAGGATAGTAAGTCCATCGTGAAGTGAAGGTGTCTGTAGATGCACGCTAAACTTTCTGCTTCTAATCAAACTGCTTTGGCTTTACTTTCAGAATTTGACTTAAAAGTATAGACTGTTTTCATGTCAATTAAGACTGGTTAAGCATCAACCCCTTGCAAAATGGTGTACTTCTTCACCAGTGAGAATGTTCACCTCTGAAAATTCTGGTAAAAAGGCTGGTGGTGTCTGTGCTTTCAAGTATTTCCTGGCTGTTTTTTTCCTCACCAGTGGTCTCTGGTTTTTCTTACAGCATAGGGGGAGAAGTAGGGCGAGGCCAGGACGCCAGCTACGCGGGCAAGCATTTCCGCATGGGGTTCATGACGATGCCTGCTCCACAGGACAGACTCCCGCATCCCTGCTCCAGCGGATTCACTGTGAGATCTCAGTCCCTGCACTCCGTCGGGGGCACCGAGGACGACAGTAGCTGTGGATCCCGGAGACAGCCACCTCCCAAGCCCAAGCGAGACCCCAGCACCAAGCTTAGCACTTCATCTGAGACAGTCAACAGCACTGCAGCCAGTAAAAGTGGGAGACCTCTGGAGAGGCCAGAAGGTAAACTCACCACACCCACTTCCCAGTCATCTCCAAGGGCTTCAGCTTCTGGGAACCTGTTTCCTTCTCCTGAGTCCCAGGAAAGAAACATTAAGGGTTGGAGGCATTATGGTGTAGTGTCAAATGACACCTGATCGTACTTAACATGCTCAACGAGAAACCCAGATAGTTCAGGTGATGCAGTTCAGTAGCGGAGGGCGCGCAGTTGCATGAGTAGGGCACCAAATTCAGTCCTCAGTTAAAAACAAAACAAAAATGGACAAGGTAATGTGTCATCACTATGGCCCCTTTAAGGCTTTCAATCATTCAAAAATTAGTTCTGCCTAGATGTAGATCTACTTTTTATATTTTCTTACTTGTATTAGTTTGCTATTTACATAGTTAAAAGACATGCTGGGTGGTTATTGGAATATTTTATGGTGGAGATTTTAATGTGGGAAATATACGAGGTAAAATTTATGATGATACCTTTTAGAAATAACCAATTTTTACATCATTTCCTTCCTTGTGTATAAGTAGCAGCTAAGTAGTTCACTCTCTGCTTTGTAAATCTTATTTCTTCCTTTATAGTAATTTTTCCCTCAGCTATGAGATACACAAATCAAACATAGCTACTGTGGATATATGAATACAAATTTGGCCTAATATCTCACAAACCCTTTAGTTCTTCTTGAATAAGGAAGCCAGTGGTTTACTTGAGCATTTCCCCAAGGCTTCTTGGTTGAAGTGCCATACAAAGTGAGGTTTGACACAGCTGTCAAACTGCCTTTGGCTGGCTGGTTTACAAAGAGTGGCAATTCATTTCTCCAGCTCTGCTTAAAAGCTCAGGAGCCAATGTGATCTTTTTTTTATTATTATTCTAATTTCTTACTTTTATTGGTTTCACTGTTTTAGTTTTTATGTTTATGTATTTTTTAATATATAGTTTTTTATTATTAATTATTTATTAAAGATTTCTGCTTCCTCCCTGCCACCGCCTCCCATTTCCCTCCCCCTCCCCCGGTCAAGTCCCCTTCCCTAGGTCAAGTCCCCCTACCTCATCAGCCCAAAGAGCAATCAGGGTTCCCTGCCCTGTGGGAAGTCCAAGGACCACCCACCTCCATCCAGGTCTAGTAAGGTGAGCATCCAAACTGCCTAGGCTCCCACAAAGCCAGTACGTGCAGTAGGATCAAAAACCCATTGCCATTGTTCTTGAGTTCTCAGTAGTCCTCATTGTCCGCTATGTTCAGCGAGTCTGGTTTTATCCCATGCTTTTTCAGACCCGGGCCAGCTGGCCTTGGTGAGTTCCCGATAGAACATCCCCATTGTCTCAGTGTGAGGGTGCACCCCTCACGGTCCTGAGTTCCTTGTTCGTGCAAGACCAGGTGAACGATCCAATGTGATCTTGAAATAGAGCTCCCCTCAAGGCTTTGTAATCGTGTCCTTGGATATTCTTGCCTTGTATGACATGGCACTGAGTCTAAGAATATTAAATAATCTTGTCTATGAAAGCTCTGACCTTGGAGCCTTGTTACCTTCCCAAGTCACCATATTACCTCCCCAAAACCATTATACTGAGCTTATGTTTTTAACACATTAATTTTGGGGAACACAACATTGCGCCCCTTGCTTCAAACCATTTGAGAGTTTATGTGTCAGCTGTGAGGAATACTTCAAGGTCTCCAATGCAGCCAATGGTGAGTCAACAGCAGACATCTGCCTAGCCCTGTGGTCTTTCTTCTACCCTGCCCATGCCTGAGTTTGTAGCTTCCCTGAATGGCAGAGTACCACATTTTAGGTCTGTTTACAATGAGAGGAAACAGTGGCATCTTTTTCTCATCTGATAATTCTTTGCCACATGAGACTTCCAGTTCTTCCCAAAGGTTCTGGCATGTCTCTTGGCCCAGGAGCTCACATGCGGTCTGAGAGATAGGATACCTGTGGGTAGCATGTCATCTTTTCCTCCACTCTGTTCAAAGCTTTCTCCTTCTCGCTGCCCAAACATAATCTCAGTGAATTGTTAAATCGTGTAGATCAATGCCTGGAAAAAGAACAAATCCTTTAATTTTAAAAAGACAGTTTCCCTCTTTAATATAATATTCTGTTTGTTCACTCCCAGAGTTTGTATCCCTTTTCTCATGATTCTGAGCAAGAAGTGTGTCCCGCACCTTGTGCACAGCACGTTTATGCTTTTAGAAGCAACAGATATTTAGTTTCTTTATTAATACAAGCTGGGGGATGGGACTTTTGCAAATTTTAAACATTGTTCCTAAGTTTCATCAAATATTTAAACACAGTGTCTTTCATTTCTCTTTATTCTGTGTGATCCTATGTCTACATTCAACTATCCTGTGTTTCTACTTTCAGAACTACATAATCGATTATACTAGGTTGCTTGCCAAAGAAAATTAAAGAGTCAAGACAGGAATCTCTGAGTGACAAGGCCTAAACATAGTCCAGAGATATTCAAAAATTAACTAAAGGTATACATGATGGGGCATGTGCACTCATAGCATTTTGGAGACTTAGATGGGGAGATCACAAGTTCAAGCCAAGCCTTGAAAATAGAAAATTCCAAGACAATTTAGGCTGCAGAGAAGGAAAGGGCTGTGCCACACATTCAACTACAAAAGGACCGCAGTACACATACATTGGAGAAGCCCTGCTAAGAGAAGGGGAAGGTGGCATACACAGAGTAAAACTAGGAGCACAGTCGTGAGCACCTGCTCTTAGAAGCAATACTTGTATGACTGTCAATCACCTTGAAATGGAACACATCCACATCCACTTGTAACGCATTGAGTGACCAGATCCTGAAAACCAACATTCTCTCTCAGGTAGCTTCACTGACTCAGCATCAAGGTTTCCTCGGGGATAGTTATCAAGCAGAGAATAGCCCATTAGTAACTGTTTTTGCTTCTTAAAACAGACATGAGAAAGTGACTCAGTGTCTCTGGTAAGGACTTAAGTTAGAAAGTTAGACATACAAGTTACTTGAGAGTGTCTGTGACTTACAGATCACTAAGCCCAAATTCAATATTTCTCTTCAGAAAGGATCTCTCAGGATGGACTGGAAAACCCTCAGCTGTGTGGGTGATGACGCTTTAAATCCAATAAATGGCAAAACAGCATTTGCTATGCAAATTTACCTTTCTCTTTGGAGCTCATAAGAAAGGAACAATTGCAAAGCCATACGCACCCAATGGTCTTCTATAAGTTACTAGAATAATAAGGGCAGGGTTGAATGAGGGCCAAGTTGAGAGATGGAAGGAAAACTCTTGAGTCCAAGAGCATGTGCACATATATCCATACTCAAATTCCACATTATTTATATACGTAGGCTGATATTTTATGAATCCTCAGTTCTTTATTATCAGGATCTCATTGGGGCTTATTGTAGAGCCCATGTTTTCTTTACCAACTCTGTGTTGTCAACATTCTAACAGAAGAAAATGTGACTTTTATACATCTTAGCCTGTATTTTCTTCTTACCTGAAATGTCAGCAAAATCACAATATTGATTCAGGGGCCTTAGAATGATTTCCATGGTAACCAGCTGCTATTTAAAGAGAGGATTATGACTTCCCCGTGAATAAAAGTAAAAGGAAGTGGACTCGAGCAAAAATAGCTCTTCAGAATTAAGAAAAGGAAAGAAATTTGAACACACACAAATCACAGAATGCAAAGAGTAAGCTTTGGTGTTTAAATGTTGTTCTATCACATTCAAATATACATTAGCCATTTGAGAAGGCTCTTCTACCATCGTAATGCCTCTAGAATTTTTCCACTGGCTACCATAAACTGGCAATTATCCAACGACAAATATTTAGATGGTTGGGGTTTTTGTTTGTTTGCTTGCTTGCTTGCTTGCTTGTTTTTGTCTCTGGGGAGTTTGTTTTTGTCACGGAATAAAAGAAAAAGAGTTCTCTAGGAAGAACAACAGGTCATATGAGCTGCTTCTTGTGAGTCATTCAACCAAAGAAGCAGCGATTCACTTTTCCCCTCTGTCATTATCCTGTCTTTAGAGAACGAACTCCTCTTTAAATACAGTAAGAGAAACACTGCCTGGAAACAGTCAAGAGTTTGCTCACAAAATCAAGGGACAAGTGCCAAACAAGATTTCTTGTTGTAAACTTTGAGATAACATCTATGGTACCAAAATATAAATGGTAACTTTCCTCCCTCATAGCTTTGTGATGACTTGATGTGTCAATGTTTGTGGTGTATATGATGAAAATAAATTGCTAAAGGAATATAAGCTTAATACAATATTAAATGTCATTAATAATTTTTCCATCCTAGATATCCAAAACAAGTATGGAAGGGAAAGACAGGATGCATTCCCTGGAGATGAGGATGGTTGTGAGTGAATTTGTGGGTGCAAGACACTAAACCTGGCTTCTCAGCAAGAGCAGCGCATGCTCTTAAACACTGAGCCATATCTCCAGCCCAGAGTTAATGTTTTCACCATAAAAAGCTATGTTAAGTCATCCAAATTCGTCATTTCAATGTAGCTATCATACAATATATGCATATTAAAAACCTGCACAGTAAAGGTGACAAAGTGGAAATCTTTTTATTCGTTCAATTTTCATTTTATGAGTATAAGTTTTTTTGCCTGCCTGTATGTGTGTATAGCATGTGCGTGCCCAGTGCCATAGAGGTCAGAAGACAGCACTGGAAAACTCGGACCTGGAGCTATTGACACTCATGAGTTGCCATGTGGATGCTGGGAAGAAACCTGGAGCTTTTGCAAGAGCAACCAGTACTCCTAACTACTGATTCATCTCTCCAATCCCAGGCCTAAAATAATTTGAATGTTAAAATAATAATAATAAAAATAATACACACACACACACATATATATATAACATATATATATATATATATATATGATATATATATATATATATATATATATATATGGATGATAATCTATTTGTAATACTACTCAGGTATTAATACACATCCCCCAGGACTATTTTTTACAAAACAATGAGAAACTATTTTTTTGAATTATTATAATCATACTAGTTTCTGATGCCCTCTTTCAGAAATGATTGGTGGAATTTAATTTATTTAATTTTTGTCAATGTCTAATATAACCTGAGCAGGCCTAGAGCTCCCTTTGTAACCACAGCTACATCTGGAATTAAAGGCATGGCCTTCTATACCCAGTGTGGAATTCTTATTTTTTTTTTTTGACCCACACATGGCAATGGGAATACTTTCTGCAATGTTTGCAAGTTATCTCTAATGATCTGGAAGGTATCACTGATTCAGAATCAATGAGTAAGAACTTCTGTGTACATCAGTGTCGTAAAAACCAAAACAAGACGCTTCATTTAGGCTGTCAGAGAAGGAAAACTCGACTCTGTCATAATGTTATTTTTTTTAACACCTTCATGTATTCAGTAAAGACTTTGAGTATGTCTACTATGCTGTATTTGGGATTTCACTAACAAAAGTAATCCTGTTACTTGTAATCAACCTTGTGTATAATTCTTCATCTTAGTCTCTTTGACTTGATTCAGATCACAGAGCAAGCAATGATTTAAGGAAGGATTCTGGATACTAGAAAACCTGCCTTGACAGCCGTAGAAGTTATTTATTTTTCTATGCAGTTAATTGTTTATCTAAGAAAGAAAGTATCTCACATTTTAATCCATGTGTTTGTTTTTCTTTAGCTGCTGGCAATTTCAAGATCCCTGTTTGTGAGCTGGCAGGCTAGCCTTTTGGTTTCTAAATGTCCCCAGGGTTCGGATTTGTAACAGGGTGAGTTAAGAAATAATATTGATTTAAAAAAAAAAAAAAGAACAGACAAATCTGTGACTTGTTAATTAGCCACAGAAAAGCAGGTATCCTGCAAACCTGTTGGCAGAAAGCATGAGGTGGATTCATTCAAGGAGCGCCAGGCTCATGTATAGCACATCTTATGTGCTCCATATCCTTGCGTCTCTGCTTTTCTCAGAATGAGCTTGTTCATACCAAGTCTTCTTGGGCTTTCCCTGTAAATGGAGACAGTGCTTGAGTTTCCCTGTCGACTAGACCCAAACAATCACACAGAAACTATATTAATTACAACACTGTTTGGCAAAAGACTCAGGTATATTACTAGCTATTTCTTATATCTTAAATTAACCCATTTCTATTATTTTATATTTTACCACGAGGCTCATGGTTTGTTACCTCACATCTTGCTCTTTGGGCAGCTGTATGGCGTCTCTCTGAATCCAACTTTTTTTCTCTTTGCTTGAATTTCCTACCTTGTTATATTCTTTCCCACCATAGGCCAAAGGAGCTTCTTTATTAAACAATAGTAATAAAACATATTCCCAGCATACAGAGGGGAATCCCACATCATTTCCCAATGAAGATTTCAGAGGAAATGAGATAGACTCAGAAAATATGGAAGAGTAAGTTTGGATTTACAGGTGTTTTTTTTTCCTCCCAACTTAATATCTTTCCATCCATTTATCTACCTACCTACCTACCTACCTACCTACCTACCTACCTACCTACCTACCTATATATCCTTCATTAGGGAGTGGGCTAGCCAAAACTAAAAATGTGTGTAAAAGCCTATAGAATTCCCAAGGATGTTTGCTCCTGTAAAGGATACAGCTGTGACTTGATAAAGTTCTCGGGATGATTGACACTGACCTTCTTACTGTCTTTTTGCTCATAATGAGAAGCCCCTGTTCTTCGCAGCATGCTTTTAAGAAGGGCACTAAGTCCCACTTAGCCTTTAGTAATAAAACAGAAAGAAACCTGTAGAGAACTCTCCATCCTGTTAGCATAAGAGGGTTCTTCGTGAAAGGTCTCCCTTCCTGGTTTTCTCTTTCCAGGTTGCCAGAATTACATGCTTCTTGGATTCCTGGAGTAAAAGCCATCTGTCAGTCAGGCACTGTTCAGATGGAGATGGGACTGTACAACTACTGTGTGTGATTGCTCTCTAAATGAACCCCAAAGCTCATGAATGAAACCGTTTGTAAGTCAAATCCTTGTGCATTGTGTGTTTCTCTCTGTTCTTGGATGCCTGGGGCTCTAACACAAAACACTAGCTGCCTTATTAATGGTCTACTCCACTATCTTCTACTGAGTATGCCACTGACAACATTTCCCAGTGCCCAGACTCATAGAAGAGTTCTTGATCTGTGCTCTTGACACAAATAGCTTCTTCTTCCATGCGTCAACAAGCTCAAATGATGAGGGTTTATTGTGATGAGGGGATGGATTTTTAAGGATTTTCTATTGCTGGGAACAAATCACCCAAATATCATGGCTTAATAAAGCCCAGTGTTATTACTTTGCATTATACATTAGACAAATCTGCTCAGGGTCCCTCAGTACTGTCATTAAGTATACCAACACGATTAGGGGTTTCATCTTAGGCTTAGGATTCCTGGGGAAGTTTATGTTACAAATTATATTGATGCAATTTTAAAACATGCAGTCACTTGCATGTTCAAGAGAACAGATAAATCCAAACCAGCTGATTCTTTTTTTTCAGGGACACCTGATCTTTTTTGTTTTTAAGTTTATGTATTGTGGTATGTGCATGTATAATGTGCTATGTGTGTGTGTGTTTCTGGTTTTCTCCTTATTTGAGGAAGAATCTCTTCTGTTTCCCAGGTTATCTGACCTATGTCCTTCTAAGATTTCCATGTCTGTCTAACAGCCTCACAAAGGAGTAGGCAGATTACAAACACATGCCACTGCACTGGGTTTTATGCAGACTCTGAGGATCTAAATTTAGGTCATCGCACCTTAATTTCATCCCCAAGACCTGACTCTTTGGAAGATCTCACCTGAAATAGTAGAGGCGCATCTAGATTTATTCAAGGCTGGTTAAATCAGTCCACTTGTTGAAAACCTTTGCTACAAGTGAAAAATCAATTTGTTGATGTGCATATCCTGTAGCTTAATCATAGGCATAAAGTACCATCACAGGCACAGTCCAGCTTCTTCTTAGAGAGGAAATCATACAAGGTGTATGCCCCTGAGGGTGGGAATCTTGAGAGGCAGCAGAGAACCCTGAGAGCTCAGTGATGCAGGGGACAGTAGATGTGTTTTGCAGGGTATATCAGATGTGTATTACGTGGGATATTAGATGTGGGTTACAGGGAATAGTAAATGTGTATTGCTTTCACACATAATGTCCAATTATTGGATACTAAAAGTCAATATTTGGAAAGTAGATTTGAAGACAATAAATAAACCACAAGTCTACAGAATGGCCATAGAAGTTAAAGGGTTGCTGAGAAAATTCCTTCCTTTTATCCACATAATACACAGCATCTCCATCTGGCAAAACAACTGGAACTCCCACTGCTGACATCGCTAATCTGTAAAATCTCTTGAGCAAGTATATTACCTGACGAAATAGTCATTTCCCACTAAAAACTAAACACACCAGATGGTTACAGACCAGGTAAGGCTGACCCAGCATCAACTTTAAATGCAGGAACTGTCTTCCCTACTGCTTTGGTCCATGGGTTACTCCATACTACTGAATTTTGGAACTGCGTCTTGTAAGCAATGCTCTGTGACGTCTGATCTATGTGTGACTGCCAATAGCATCTTGATAATTATGAAAGTTTGTGATCTTGTTATATGACTTTTCAATTGCAATGATTGCACCATTTTTCTTAATTTTTGACAATTACTTACATATGTAGAATGTGCTATGATCATGCTGATCCCCATAACCCACTATTATCTCTCTCCAAATATCAGTTCTCAATCAGGGCTAAATGAAGATCAGACCCATGCAGCATGAAGGGAATGGAGAGGGCTCTAACTCTCCTCATGGTCTCTGTATTTTTCTGTCATTAGACTTGGATAACACTTTACATCTTCTTTGCATTTACATGAAAGCAAATGAGTTGTTAATTAATATCATTTTCATAAGAAAAGTGGAGGGATGATGGTAACTACTTCCTGCCTTCCACTGAGATCCACTTCTTTACACCATCATCTCTGCAAAACCATCACTTTCCCTCTACTCCTTCCGATTTCCGTGTGGTGCCTGAGTCTTAAGAGGAACTGAAACCACTTTTGTAATAGGAGCAGCTACTCTGTAGTAGTGTGGAGTGGCGGGCTGTGTCCCGCCCGGCTCCCAGCCGCACGGAAACTGTATTCTTTTAAACACTGCTTGGCCCATTAGTTTTAGCCTCTTATTGGCTAACTGTCACATCTTGCTTTAACCCATTTTTAATAGTCTGTGTAGCCCCACGAGGTGTGGCTTACCAGGGAAGATCTTAACTTGTGTCTGTGTCGGGTGGGAGAATCATGGTGACTTACTGACTCGGCTTCTTTCTCCCAGCATTCTTTCTGTCTACTCCGCCTACCTAATTTTCTGTCCTATTAAATGGCCAAGGTAGTTTCTTAATTAACCAATGAAATCAACACAAAACAGAAGACTCTTCCCACATCAAACCACCATTGTTAGAAGCTGGCTTTTGAGTCTGCTAGTGCCCTCAATCTTGTGTCTATAGTCTACCGTAATGAGATGGAATCTTTCTAATGGTTGGGAATGCATTTCTCCTCCAACTCATTGGGACTGGGCTGACTTATTAACCAGGAGGTCTCTGCTAACTGTGATGCTATATCTCTTCCTTCTTCCTTGCTCAGATGACTGTGAAAAGACTTTCTGTGTATGCTTACTCCAAGCTCTTACCTGTTACATCACTACATCCAAATTCCTGCTCCACAATATTGCCTTCACTGTGCTTTCTCGGTGGTGATCCTCCATCTGTACCCTTTGCTATTTCCCTTTAGCATTGAAGATTGTAATTCACCATTCACCCAAACACATTTCTCCATGGTACTTCATTCATGGTCTTATACTGGCTTCTTCCTATTGCTGTTGTCTCAGACCATTTTAAAAATATTATCTCTTCTTGAGGTTAAATAGTTAAATCATTTTTCCTTTCTCTTTCCTTACTCCAAACTGTACCATATACCTTTCCTACTCTCTTTCAAATTCATGGTTTCTTTTTTCATTAATTATCATTGTGTGTGTGTGCATGTGTGTGTGTGATAGAGAAAGTGTATGTGTGTTTCTGTTACACTGAGGCTCTTTTGTCCTCTTTGTCCCCCCATTCCTCGTTCTAATTGTGTTGAATGCATAAGCCATGGATTACACTTGCCCTCCAAATGCTTGACTGAATATCCATATGCATCTCTTCAGAGGTACCATCAAGGATTCCTAGTGCCCATGAATACACTGACCCCAAGATTTTTTCCATGTTGTTCATCTTGATGCTCAAATGATAAAGCTTTATTAAATTGTTCTGTTTGCCTCAACCCTGACGTTTGTCTGGCCTCTGTCTGAGTCTCATCATCCCCATTCACTTACATCTCTACTAATCTCTGGTTGACACCATTTTCACAGGGACATTTGTAGGGCAGACTGTCTTCCCACAGTCTGACCCTCTTAAGTGAACCCTCCTTGCTTTTTCCAGGCATTCCTCGCTTGACATGCAATTCCCATGATGTTATTAGATCACGTCACTGTGCTCTTCACCCAGAGGTGAATTTAAAAGCACGGACCTTTGTAATCTGATTCTAGTGTACCTTCAAAACATAATCATGATGCTCACAGCAGATGTAAACTATGGGCTTCTCTAGATAAGCCAATTCTACTCCTACCTTACTTATGAGGAAAATTCCCCCTTCTTAGAGTTTTTTTTTTAAATAAATTACTCTGTATGGGAAATTTTTATTTCTAAAATGTCTAAACCCAACTCCTACTTTCTCTGTAATGATTTATATAGGATTTTTTCTGTGATTAAACTCGATTTTGTGTATTTTTCCATTGGATCTAATATTCAGTTTATTTAAAATATTTGATTACCTTTTATAGTCTATTGAGTGTAAACAGCCTATAGAGCCTGAGTTCCTGTTTCTTTCTCTTTGCATCTTTCATGCCCACCACAGAGTATGGCTTCACAGAGAATTCCGATGGTATTATTTTTTTATTCTTTTCTGTTTCACAAATACCTCTTCCAGGAGACTAACTGTTCTGAAGAAAAAAGCCTTTTCTCAGGCATCTTTACTACAGAAAGAAGGTCAAGCACTTAAGGTACACAGAGAACAGGCATGGTGAGGAAAGGCACAGGAGTCCTGATCTTCTGACAGCTAGTTCGCTGTGCCTCCATCAGTTTCTTGCCCCAGCTTTGTTTATGAAGTACTAACCATTCAGAATGATTTAAAAGAGGAGACTGTTTTGCTCATTCTTAAGAAGACCTTTGTATTTCTTGGGTGTTTTGAATCTCGATTAAACACAAATTCAAGATGGGCAGCAAGAAATGATTCAATTGACAGACTATAACATGTTATTTCGCCCTGTACCTGCTAATTTAACTGAATAATACAAATCAAAAAATTTTAAACTTGTACCATTACAATCTCACAAAAGAAAAGTGTGTTTCTCAATTAACATGCAACACAGAATTGATATTTCTTTCCCTTAGATGCCAATTAGATGCTAATATTAATTTTTGTAACTTATATTTCAGAGTTTTAATGAGTTATTTTAGCTCCATTACAGTATATTTTTTATTCATTTTAATATTTTTTCTTTTATTGAAAATTGATTTTTTTTCTCACATAATATATCCTGATGATTATGGTTCTCCTCCTTCTGTTCCTCCCAGCTCTTCTTTCCCTTCCCTGCCCCATCTGGATCCATTCCCTTTCTCATTCTCATTAGAAAACAAACAGGCTCGTAAGGGGTAATAATAAAATAAAACTAAATATGAGATAAAACTAAAATTAACACATCAAAATAGGACAAAACAAATATAGAAAAGGAAAACTTCAAGGAGACACAAGAAACAGTTATTGTTTCAGAGATCCACTCAATGGCACCCTCAGAAATTCCATAAAAACACTAAATGGAAGCTATAATGTGTACTTAAAAAACTGTAGGGTAAACAGAGATAAAAGTTTATCAATAAAATAAGATAAAAAGAAAAGAAAAAATAAATGAATCATTAATTCCTTATAGGACATGATTTTTAGGCAACAAGAAGCATCTTACCATTGAGTTTATTTTCTCTTGGCCACCTACCTTTCATGCAGCCTACCTTTCAGAGTAGTTTTGTTTCCATAGTGATACTTACTCCCTTAGAGAAAACTAAATTTTCATTTCAAGTGGTTATTAATATGACATAACTTCTGGACAAAGAATGGTGTTGTAAAAAGAGCGGCGGTGCTGTGTCCCCAGCACCTGGCCACCCGCACGGTTAGCTTTACCCGAAATAATTACATGGAAACTGTATTCTTTTAAACACTGCTTGGCCCAGCCTGTTCCAGCCTCTTATTGGCTAGCTCTTACATATTGACCTAACCCATTTCCAATAATCTGTGTAGCCCACGAGCTGGCTTACCAGGAATGATCCTAACCTGCGTCAGCCTGGAGTGGGAGAATCATGGCAACTCCTTGACTCAGCTTCTTTCTTCCAGCATTCTGTTCTGTTTACTCCTCCCACCTATATTTTAACCTTTGAGGCCAAGCAGTTTTCTTTATTACTTAACCAATGAAATTAACACAAAACAGAAGACTCTCCCCCCATCAGAATGGGACCACATGGCCACTTCTTTCAGCTTTGGGACCTCATCAGTTACAGACACATGAAGATCTTTTGCATGTTTCCCAGTCTCTTGAGTTCGTGTGTATGTCCATCCTGTTGTGTCCCCATCCCTCCATGTCCTACACTTTTCTGCCTCCTCTTCCAGAAGGTTCTCTGAGCCCTGAGGGGGGGAGGGGAACTTGATGGAAGCATCCCATTTAGTGCTGAACGTTCCAAGGTTTCTCATTCTCTGTGTTTTGTCTGGCTGAGGATGTCTGTGTTTGTTCTTATCTGTTTCAGGAGGAAGCTTTTCTGATGATGGCTGAGCAACAAACAGATCTATGAATAAAACAGAATGTCATTTGTATTTAATTTATTGCTGTTTTATTTTAATAGAAAAAGTTCTATCTTGTGGAATAGGATATTTACTCCTACACCCTTGTGGCATTCTTGCTCTAGCATATCTGGAAAGTAGGCTACCAATGTAGATCAGAGAGTTTGTAGCTGTATTGTTGTTGATAATATTCCATTAGTAATGGGAAAAATACTTTTGTGTGCTGAACATTCTAGCATGTAGGAGTTAAGGCTCAATGTGGGCACTAGTTTGACTTGTTCATGTTTAATGAGTTCTGTTAGGTGTTGTCTTCAGCAAAAGAGTTTGGCTATTGTTTTGTGGAGAACAACCTATAATAACATTCCTGGTATGGGAAGCTTCATTTTATGACCAGATATGCCCAACTGGGGCTCTCTCTCACCCATTATTTGGCAATTTCTTTTACATTGCTTTCATATAGGTATATATTTTTGGGAGCTTCTAATATATTTGATTTCATACTGCCCCTGAAAGGGCCATTAATTTTAAGTGTATTTATCCAAATTTCCTCCTCTATTCCCATCTTCCCTCCCATTCCCCACTGGATTCTCCTATCCCATCTCATCGCTGTCCATATATAACCAGCTATTCTATTACCCTTTTCCAGGGAAATATATCTTTCCTCCCTTGCCCTTTACACTAAGCCTAACCTCTATGGTTCTAGCTTTTTACCATTGACATAGCAGCTAAAAATCTGCATATAATCAAATACACACCATATTTTAATTTCTGAGTCCAGGGTACCTCACTTGCAATGATTTTTTTCTAGTTTTGTCCATTTACTGTTAATTTCAGGGTTTCATTCTTGTTAATGGGTGAGTATGCTGTATAAATATACCACATTTTCTTTTATCTATTCATCTGTTGAGGAAATTCTAGGTTGTTTCATTTTTTAGCCATTATGAATAGAGCAGCAATGAACACGAATGAGCGAATGTCTTTGTGGTAAGAATAAACATCCTCTGGATATATGCCCAAGAGTGCTGGATCTTGTAGATCGATTCACTTTTCTTGAGGTACTACCACAGTGAATTTGCAGAGTGGATGTACCAGTTTGGAATTCCACCATCGATGGTTGAGTGGTACCCTTACTCCACATCCTTGCCAGCATGAGAAGTCATTTATACTAAATATTTATTTTAGTGATTCTGACAGGTATAAGATGAAAGCTCAAAGTAGTTTTGATTTACATTTTCCTGACAACTAAGGATATTGAATATCTCTTTTAGTATTCCTCAACCAGCTATCTGAGTTTCCTCTTTTGACAATTCTATGATCAGATCTATACCCCATTTTAATTGGGTTATTTGATACATATTTTCTTGAGTTCTTTATGTGATTCAGAGATTAGCCCTTCTATTGGATGTGTAATTGGTACAAACCTCTTCCCATTCTGTAGACCACCATTTTTTTTTTTTTACAAATAACATCATCCTTGAAGTTCCCAATTAGTCATTTAGTTGATCTTAGTGCCTTCGCTAACAGTTCTCCTATATTATGTTTAGTGCGTCTAGTTTTGTGTTGAGGTCTTCCATTCATTTGAGTTTTTTGCGGGGTGATAATTGTGGGTCTATTTGCATTTCTTCTACATGCAGCCATCAGTATGCACAGCACCATTTATTGAAGATACTCTATTTTGTTTCCAGTGTATATTTCTGGATTCTTTACCAAAATTCAGGTGTCCATGGATGTGTGGATTTATATCTGAGTCTTCAATTTGATTCTGTATATCAATGGTGTCTGCTTTTGTGCCAATGGCATGGTTTTTGTTTTATTAATATGTTCTGCAGTACAATATGAAGATGGGGATGGTGATACCTGCAGCAGTTCTTTTCTTATTCATAATTGTTTTAGCTAGCCTGGGTTTTTTCATTTCCATACGAAACTGAAGATTGTCCTTTCAAAACCTATGAAAAATAATATTGGAATTTTGATGGAGATTGCACTGAATCTGTAGACAGCTTTTGGTAGCCTGGCGAGTTTTACTATATTAATCCTATAGATCCATGAGCACCGGAGAGCTTTCCATCTTCTGATAGCATCTAATCTTCTTCAATATCTTAAAGTTTTTGTTATGCAAGTTTTTTACTTGCTTAATTAGAGTTATCCCAAGATATTTATATTATTTGTGAAAGGTATTGTTTTCCTGAATTATTTCTCAGTCATTTGTCATTTGTAAATAAGAAAGTTACTGATTGTACATGTATTTGTGTGTGAATGTTGCATACTGATATTTGGCTGAAAGTACTTATAAGCTGTCAGAGTTAACTCATGGAGTTTTTGGAGTCTTCAACGCATAACATCATATAGCTTGCAAATAAAGACACTTTGACTTCTTCCTTTGAAATTTGTTTCCCTTTGCTTTCCAGTTGTCCTATTGTTCTAGGTAAGACCTCAAGGTCTGTATTAAATAGGTTTGGGAAAAGTAGACATTCTGTCTTGTCCTGATTTCAGTGGAAGGACTTTGAGTTTCTCTGCATTTAAGTTGATGTTGGCTATGGGCTTGCTGTAAACTGACATTATTATGCTGAAGAATGTTCCTTGTATACCTAATCTTTCCAAGAGTTTTTATCATGAATGGGTGTAAGATTTTGATAAAGGCTTCTTCTAAGTCTAATGATTATATTTTTTCTTTCTGGTTGTTTATATAGTTGATTCTATATATTATTTACATATGTTAAGCCATCCCTGCATATCTGGAATGAAACCTACTTGTTCATGGTGAATGATCTCTCTCTCTCTCTCTCTCTCTCTCTCTTTTTTTTTTTGGTGAATGATCTTTTTGATGTGTTTTTGGATTTGGTTTGCTAGTACTATTCAGATTTTTTTGTCTATATTTATGAGGGAAACTGGTTTTAAATTCCCTTTCCTTGATGTTGTGTTTTTATGTAGTTTGAGTATCAGGGTAACTGTGGCTTTATAAAAGAAATTGAGCAATGAATGCTCCCTCTTTTTCTATTTTGACGAGTACTGAGGTTAACCCTTCTTTGAAAGTCTGGTAGATGTCTACACTAAAACCATCTGACCCATGGTTTTTCTCTTTCTTTCTTTCTTTCTTTCTTTCTTTCTTTCTTTCTTTCTTTCTTTCTTTCTTTCTTTTTCTTTTTAGTTAGTAGACTGTAAAGGCTGCTTTTATTTTACTAGGGGTTATAGGCCTGTTTAAATTGCTTGTCTTTTTTTAAATTTGACCTTGGTAAGTTCTACATTTTTTTTTGTTTTATTGAGCTATACATTTTTTCTCTGCTCTCCTCCCTTTCTCCCTCTCTCCTTCTGCTCTCATTCTTAGAGTTTGTAAAACATCTTTCCAGGGCCTTCCAGTTTTTAGAGTCTCCATTTAGAATATTAAGTGTTATTCTAATAGTTTTGCCTTTAATATATCTTGATATTTTTCCCTTGAAGGTTTTAATGTTATTCCTTTGTTCTGCTCATTTAGTGTTTTGATTGCTATTTGCAGATGGAAATTTCCTTTCTGATTCAATCTGTGTGGCATTCTGCAAACTTTGTGTACCTTTCTAGTCATCTACTTCTCTAGGTTAGAGGAATTTTCTTCTGTGATTTTGTTAAAAATATTTTCTATGCCTTTAATCTGGGTTTCTTCTCCTTCCTCTAGTCCTATTGTTCTTCAATTGTGTCTTCTTACAATGTCCCAGGTTTCCAGGATGTTTTGTGCCAGGATAGTCTTAGATTTAACATAGGTATCTATTTCTTCTATCCTGTCTTAAAGGCCTGAGATTCTCTCTTGTACTCTGTTGGTAAAGTTTAAATACTGTCGTTCCTGTTTAAGTTTCTTATTTTTTTTTTATTTCCAGATTTCCTTCGGTTTGGGTTTTCTTTGTTCATTCTATTTCCACTTTCAGGTCTTGAACTCTTTTATTTCTCCCCTTCCACTCTTTGTTTGTATTTCAGTGGTTTTCTTTAAGGAATTCACTAATTTCTTCTTTAAGGACCTCTAGCATATCCATACAGGCTATTTTAAATCCTTTGTCTTGTGCTTCTGCTGTGTTGTGAATCTCAGAGCCTATTGTGGTAGAGTTGCTGGCCTCTAGTAGAGACATATTCTCCTGAATATTCTAATTCTCTTTTAACACTAAGGTCTAGGCATCTGGATTTGGGGGTGATTGTAGTTCTAAATACTGATATCTAGTCTTAACTTTTGGTTGGGTTTTGTTTCTCCTTTCTGCTGCTCTCTCTGCTTGTATGAGTGTGTTGGCTAGCTGTTGCTTGGTAGGAAATTCTGGGATTCTGCTTGATATACCCACTGGAGGTTCTGCATAAATGAAACTTGGAATAGGGATGGACTAGTGAGGTGGAGGTCCTAAAAGGTTCTACAGGAGGGAAGAAAGCAAGATGTTCTAGCAGGACCTGTAAGTTCCCTGGGAATGAGGACAGAGGTAGAGGAGTAGTCACAACAGGCAGTCTGCTGTAGAGCTGGTAACGAGACCAAGGCGTTAGGTTTGGAGAAGAGGGAGAAATGTAAGGAAATGCAGTTCTCAAACCTCCTTAGCTGGCCTACTAGCTTCTCTGGCAGGCTTGGCTGGTGGAGTCCCAGGGAATGTGTGCTGGAGTTTGGGGCTCTGATAACAGGATGAGTAGGGATCTGTGTATTAGTTTGGAGATGATGACTGGGGGAGTGGTGGGCTGGGCTGCAGCAGGTGGTCTGCCACACAGATGGTGGTGAGACAGGGAGATAGTAGTTAGGGAAGAAGTGAGGATCCACAGTCAGGCTACCTGCATTAGGGATGGGAGCATGCGTTCACTTGTTTCAGCTCTAGCACTCCATCTGGTGCAGATCCTTGCAGGCCCTGTGCATGCTGCCTCTATCTCTGTGATTTAAATTTGCTTAGAGGGCCTTGTTTCTTTGGTATCATCCATCCACTCTGGCTCTTACACTTTTTCTGCCTCTTCTTCCAAAGGGTACCTTGAACCCTGAGAATAGGAATCTGATGGATAAATTCCACTTAGGGTTGAGTGTTCCAAGGTCTCTTATTCTCTGCATATTGTCTGGCTGTGGGTCTTTATGTCTGTTCCCATCTACTGCAGGAGGAAGCTTCTCTGATTACTCTTAGAGACAGGATTAATATGTATATTTAAGTATCTTTTCTATTCTATGGGCATCCAGATTTTGAGCAGTTTTAAGTCCTACTTCAGGAGAGTAAAGCCAGTGGCTAAGGCAGAATAACTACATACAGGCACACATCTTCCCTGTAACTGACCTCAATGGAGAAAACACTTAATGTAGAATGAGTGCTTTTACTTTATGACCCCTGGACTGAGAGTTTCTAGACTATGAATTGCTTTCTATAAATTTTTGGAATGTGAGGAAGCTAATTTAATAATAGCTCCTTTTAAGTTTATTCTTTGCTATTAATACATATTAACTTTTCACATGATGAGGAACATGGAAATAGATAATCCTTCACAAATTTCTGCTTTCTGATGACTTCATCTAACTCAGCAGCTAAAAGCTAGTAGTGGGGGAGTTGCTTAGGGAAGTCAGACTTATTCTTGCATTCAAGTGTATTGATTTTAGTTTCTTTATGTGATATTATTTTTCTTAGTAAAAGTTTAGTCTCAAGTCTATAATATTTGCATTGATGTCCTTGGAAGTATTGTTATTCAATAAGCAATAAGGGTCTGATATGTATAAGGCACAACGGTAGGCAGTGAAAAAAAATCCCCTCATCTCAAAGTTATCAGAAGCTATCTAAGCACAAAGATACACTGACAATTAACAGGGTCCAGAGTTCTGGAATGGGAAGAAAGGCATATTCAAAGTACAGATGGAAGACATCCAGCCCTGACTAGGAGAATCAAAACTCAGTTCTTAAAGAAAGTGTTTAAAATATTAAAAATAAAAAGGCAAAATGCTTCAGAAATAGCTTTTAGGAAAATACTTAAGAGGAAAAAACCTAGTGTGACTGCATGGAAGGCTTGTGTTCTAGGACATCTGGCCAGCCTAATTGGGTTATAGCCCTGTTTTTACAAATCGACAAAGTTCTGTTCTCAGCATATGATCTTTACCTGAAGAGTTCAGTTACTTTTTTTATCTCTTGTGTCCTTTCACCTGCAAGAAATGTATGGAGATAGACTATATTGAAAGAAAATTGAACTCACAAACATGAGACACAGAGATGATTCCAAAAAGTAAACATATTCACAAAGTGTAAGTGTTACCAAGAGAAGTGGAAACTAGACTTGTGTGTGTGTGTGTGTGAGTGTGTGTGTGTGTGTGGTGTGTGTGTGTGTGTGGTGTGTGTGTGTGCTAGTATAAGAACATGCACATACATGTGTATTAGCATCTGTGCACCCACACTATTGAAAATGAGAGATCAAATTGAATAATTCTTTGATTTCCCTTCATTTACATTTTGAGATAATTTTTTACCACACTTGGGACTCACTGATTTTAGTAGACTAGCTAGATGGTGAGTTCCATGGTTATGCCTGTCTCCACCCTCCACCCCAGCACTAGGGATACAGTTGTTTTCAGGATCACCTGGGTTTCACATGGTTGCTAAGCACCTGAAGTGAGGTCTTCACACATGAGCAGCAGGCTTTTTACCCATGAGCCATCTTTCAGGCCGTGTGTGTGTGTGTGTGTGTGTGTGTGTGTGTGTGTGTGTGTATGTGTGTGTATTTCAATTAAATATTTCCCCAAATTGTGCCTGGCCATGGAATTCAGCCAAGATAATTTACACACAATATAAAATCTGGAAAAGAAAACATATACCATCTATACTTGCTTTCAAATCAAAGAAGCTAACAGAATACAGATTTGTTTCTTAATTGAGATGCTACCCTATTTCAGTGTTTGTAAAAATCATTGCTTTAACAACATGTGCAAACTAGCTTGACAATGAATACAATTAGATTGCATATAAAATTAATTGCAACATTACCAAAACAACAGAGTACAAAATTACTTATTTTGATGGAATAGTCAACTGAATTTGGAAGTGTCATTTGACAGGAGAGGAAAAGGTTGTGTCTTAAAGGTTTCTTGAATCAGTCTAGGACAAGCAAAAGGGAGTTAGCTTCCTTCTCAGTCACAAGGGTCATAAAAATACCGATGCTCCTAAGAACAAGTCCAAGTTACTTTTGGAACAAAGACGTCATTTATTTGAGAATCAGCTACTACGATCCATGTGATTGTCTTTCCACTAGCTATTTTATTGAGCATATTTTATGAGAGGTGAAACAGTGACTAAATAAAAAAAAAACATTAAACCTATAAATGTGTTTGGATGTTGGAAGGTGATACATGCTCCATATGTAGAAAAGAAGAATCCAGAACAAGAAAAATTGATTCACAAGTAGAGAGGGCAGAATTTGACTAAAGACATTGCATCAGATAAGGCCAAATCAGGAGATGAGAATAAGAAAGTAAGATGAAAATGGGAATTTTTCTGTAGAGAATCTACAACTGAGGATTGAGTAGCAGAATAGGATTAGCATAAAGTCGAACAAAATATAATGAAAGTGGGGAATAAAGACATAAGGAGCATCTATTATTCCATGACTGAAATAGAAGAGCCTCCAGTTCAGGGCTCAGGACCAGATCATCTTGGGAGGGCACAAATATCAATCCTAGATTGTAAAGGCATCTGCCATGGGGGAGCTATGCAGGTATAACTTGTGGGAAATCCATTCTCAGTGTTGGAGAAGACTTTGGAAATCCAGTCTCCCTGCTGGAGAAGGCTGTTACCAGAAGTTTCAAACTAGATACACTCCACTATAAGATGACTTTGGGTCAGTGGGTATCTAAGGCCTTTGTGGTATTTCAGAAATTCAAAGAACTTACAGGTAGACATGGGGAAGCTGCCTGTAAGTCCTTAGGTGCCTAGCCAATGAGATGCTGGGACTGTGAAAAAAAAATAAAGCCTCTTTTTAATAGTTATCTGTGGTGCCCTTTACTGATAAACCATAACATTGGTCCAGTCATCCCAGAAGAAAACAGGCAAAGGTCCTATATCCCTTGTCACAGAGGCCTGCCAAAATGACCCTGATCTCATATCTCTATCTTTAGAACTGAGAGAAATCAGTCTCTGCTGTTTACGATGCACCCAGCCAGCAGTTCTGTATTACAGCAGGTCAAGCTAAAGTATTGTTTCAAAGCAAAGGATTATGCTTATTTAACCATAAAAGCCCGGAGGAAGTTTCAGGCATAGGTATCTCAAGAGAAGGGGACTTCACTGATGCTAATGCTGCCACTGTCCGTCAAGCCTGACGAAACATGTTTGAAGATTGACAGAAGATCCTGGAAAACAGAAGCAGGTGTTTCTGTTGGTAAATAAGAAATACAGCCTAGAGAAATGAGAATCTCCTTTCTCTTAACTATTTGACAACTAGAGACAAGCAGGTGCATAATGTTCAAGGAGCCAACCCAGTCTCAGGGTCCAGTACAGGAAGGAAAGACAGGACCTCAGTAATAAACTTTTAAAAACAAACCTGGTCAAGTCTTTATAACCATTGTATTTTATGTCTCTTTAGTCACATCAAGAGGAACGGAAAAGAAAGGGAAGTCTTGATGACTTTATATGACATATTCCTAGCTATAACACCACTGCCTATGAAAGTCTACACGTTTGTTTATCACTTTTCATATTTATTATTAGAGCCATTGTTTTCAAAGTTCCAATGCCAAAGAGTACGTATGCCTTCCATTTCTGGGTTATGAAGATTTGAAGAAGAAAACCAATGCTTAGCCAAAATTTAGGACCCAAAAAGTACCTCCTAGAATCAAAATTTTTTAAATATTTTTGACATTGTATTAACCCATGATTATTTTATTTCTTGTTTTCATGATTAATTTGTTTTGTGTTCCATATTTTTATTTCAAAGTGACATTACAAATAATAAGCTTAATAATATATTTTAAAGTAGCTCAAGCATTTCTTTCTTGCTTTCAACTATGACATTAATATGAACTATTGGAATTATATAAAAAAAAGTCCCCAATCCAAAGAAAATTCTAAAACTGTCACCAAAAAACATTTACCTTGATAACAGCTAGTGCTCAGATCAGAAGAATTCTGATCTCCATTTGTGAGATAATCAGCTCTCTAAACCCAACATCAAAGCGGAATACAGAAACTGGAGGCATTTTTTTTTCAGTTTTCTTCTCTATCTTTCATCTTGAGCTACTTCCCATAGAAAATAGGCTAATACTTTTGGAATCCACTTAAGCATTTTTACCTTTATAGATTAATTATTATGTTTATTTGTATATCTTTTTGTGAGTGGATGTGTGCATGCCACAGCACAGACGTGCAAGTCAGAGGCAACTCACCATGCCCTCTTTATATCACCTGGGTCCTAGGAATTATACTTCAGTTATCAGGATTGGTGCTAGGTACCCTTACCTCCAAGCCACAGTGCTGGCCTTGAGATCATTTCTGCAGGATAATTTCTGGTTCTAAGTAATCATATTCAAATTGTATCCCCAAAGAACTTGTGTTTTTACCAGACATTTGGAAGGTGATATAAGCAGCCAAAATAAATATAGCATAGGGTGGGAGTAGAAAGACAGACATGTTGTTTCTCATGTTTTAAATATATATTATGCACACCTGAGTTAAATTTGCATCCTTTCCTTTTTTTGAAACTTACGTGTGGAAAAGGTAAAGTCAAATTCAAGCTAATCAATGAACCAAAGAGCCTCTCCTAGATTTGCCCTCACAGGCGTGGATTCCATGCTGTCAAACCTTTGAGTCATGGACTCAGTCACATCCTAATTGTTTAATAGTGATAACTACACTCTCCAGACTTGTGCTCTCTGCTGACTGCTCAGGATGCGTGTTAAACCGGAAAATACGGCCCGTGTGCCAGTGAGCACCGGAAAGGCGTTCCTGAGCATCCAGAACCATGCCCTTCCGAACTTCACCAAGATGCATAAAAATGCTTCTATGTTTGCCATCCTCAGTGCAGAAAACTAAGCTTGAGTAGTATTCCTCCTCTTCTTCTCTCTAGGAGTACAGGCTAAAGCATTTAAAGTCTGTGTGGCAACAGAAATCCTAGAGATAGAATTTCAAAATGAGCTTTCTTGATTGCTGGTAAGAAATATGAATGGAAGGGGTGGGTGAGGATGCTACTCCCTCCTTTTCCTGTAACTATGGGCAAAAGTCAAGTGAGTAATAGCACAAGTGTGTCTCCACCACCCTAGACACCCTTAGGCTTGTTTTTGTGTTTCTGTGCACAGCCATTACTTTAGAATGAGTCACATAATCCACTTTTTAAATCTAATGGCTTATTGTTTAAATCTCTTGTCAGATTCATTTATTTTAGTTTTGCCTGTGTATGTATGTATGTATGTATGTATATGTGAGTCTTGCTGAAATAAAATAAAGATGTCAGCATGGCTGGCTAAGTCTGGAGACAGCAGGGAGAATCCTTATCATGCCTTTGGCTTCTGCCCACCACACATAACCATTGACGTATGGCCTCCATCTTTCTAGCTTGGCAATGTTGGATGACATACCCATGTCAATTCTCTCTGGCCCCACTTCTGTTGTGCCATCTCCTAATGGGTCTATTACCAAGAAATGGATTATCTGTCTTAAATATTCTTGTTGTTAGGCTGGATTCAACTAGGTAATTAAGGCTACTTTCCTTTCTTGAACTACTGAACTCTTTTCACATCTTCCAAGTTCCATTTTTCCATGGAAATCAGTATGTTCACATAGTCTAGGTTATAGGATATGAATATCTCTTTTGTCAGTATTTTACCTACCATAGCTTCTATTAAATATGAGCACAGGTCCCACTGATGCAGAAAGCATCATCAAGGTAAAACCATTTTTCATGAGAGTAAGGATATTATTGAGAATAGCAGAAAGAACAAAAATATTGGAGTGTGACATTATCAGTCAGCTTCCAAGCATGAAATTGGTCAATGTGGGGGTGGGTGCTTCTTGAAAACTCCATCTGAATGGAACCTATGACAGTTCTTGTGGACACTTTAGGATAAACTGGAGAATTTTTTTTCATTATGGGAGGTATAAACCTGATTCAAAATTTCTCTCTCTGTTTCTGTCTCTGTCTCTGTCTCTCTCTGTCTCTCTCTCTTTCTCTCTGTGGGAAGTGTGTTTCAGTATTATGTATTTCTATGCTTTGAATCTATTCAAAATGGTTCCTGGGAGGAAACTCCGGCAATATTCTAATTTCAGCTGCCTTTGCTCCAGGGACTGATCTGGACCTTGTCTTTGATATAGTGCTTCTCAAAGCACCATCCTGACTTTCTGAAGTATGAGAGCCACGGAAGAAAGATGTGCCAAGCCCAGCTCTCATTATCACTGAGCAGGCGCTCTTAAGGAAAGTCTGGAAACATTGTACCAGTGCCAAAAAGGCAAAGACAATGTTATGTCTGGGGACTGGGAACAGCTTCCCATTGTCTGACCTCAATTAGAAAACACCAGAAGTATTTCTAAGGATTGCTTTTGAGGAGGGCTGAAGTAGCTTACTGGATGGTGAAACTAACCCTTCCTTAAACTGAAGTTCTTGCCTCTTGCCATTTGTGGTCCGCTGACCTCCTTTTTCACATATTTTCAGAAACATTTATGCATATAACAAGGCTTGCTTACTCTCTGGATTCTCTGGTTGAAACTGAGCTTGTGCTTACCAGAAATGAGGAAGATAATTGAATGAAAAATAAATGGAAGAAAATTTAGTATTGTAAAAAAAAAAACTTTAAAAATTCCATAAGCATAAGATTAAAATATTTTAACGGAAAATAAAAAGACTCCCCAGAAGTTTGTCATTAATTTTCCCATGGGGAGCCTTTTAAGATCTATTCAATCCAATAACCATCTATGTGTTATATGTATATTTATGTTTGACACATAAAATAATATTTCACTACTCCCTCTAGAACCAATATTGATGTGCAATACTCTTCCTAATTAAGAAAGTATGGCATGAATTCCAGGGCCATGCCTCACCCGCTATCTAGTGTTTTATATTAACATAATCCTACATTTTAAAAATAGAGGGTTCTCATGTTATAAAGATTACAGTATGAATATAAAGAACAACCAATACCCACTGTCTGTTATGGAAACTTGTCAGTATTCCCCAGTACCTCTCTGTCCATCCTTACACACACACACACACACACGTTTATAATTCATGGCCACTTTTCTATGTGAGCTGACATATTATAATGATAGTATTTGTATTGCAAAATACATCATTATCTAGTTATAAATGTTTCATAATTTAAGTGCACAATACTTGTGGTTTTCTAATTTATTTTTGAAAGAATGAAGTTCACTAAGATATAGGGCCTTGGACATCATTTCACACACAGCTGAGTCTCTCCTTGAGACACATGCCTGCAGGTACAATTTGTACGCAAACACAATGTACTTTGTCAGAAATTTGAAATGTGAGGCTGAATGGTACGTTAACATTTGTAGTCTCTTTCAAAAGCCCACTATCATAGTAAAGCATGGCTCTGGGAAACTGAGTAACATCCTCATCCAGATGACTGGCATATTTTTTAGAGGGGGTAATTGTTCAATTGGGAGCAAACATCACTTAGAAAGAGATTTGTCATATGCTCAGAAATTTGCAAGTATAATGACTCAGCAAAAATATAGGGATCATGTGTGTGTGCGTGTGTGTGTGTGTGCGTGTGTGTAGATAAAGAAGTGGAGGATATGGTTTTCATACACATCATTTTTGTTTGTTCCATTCTAATTTCCCTTTTTTGTGCGATTTGTAAGTTGGCCACATATTTCAAGCTAGCTTCTGTACATGAATATCTGTACGTGTCAGAGATACCGGCAACAACATATCTTTCAAAATCATTTTTATGTATTGTTCCTCATGAATTTATCAACAATGTTTTATTGAGCAATTAGTAGGTGACGGCGCTACTGCCAGCCCGGGGGAGATAGTCATGCTTAAAAGCTAGTCCTCACCACTGGGAAATTTATGTTTCAGTGGAGGGGAGCCGGTTAACATAAATAAATAAGAAGGCAATTAGAGATGGATTCTATAAAAGCCAGTGTAGCTGTGAGAAAGCAGCATGGTAAACAGGCAGAGTAGTGGCCAGTTTTTGATAAGATGATCAGGAAAACAAAATCCCTTCAATAATTATGTGACATCTAATCAGAATTTCAAAAGAAGTAAAGGAAGATACTATGTAGATGTCAGGAGTAAGAAACTACAGGCAGAGGGAGTGCTTCCTTCAAGTGTAAAGATTCTGAGGCCAGAACAGGGCTGACAGTTCAAGACTTGGAGAAGCCCAGTGTGGCTGGGACATAGTGAATTTGGAAGAGAAAACTGGACTGATAAATGGGGTTTAATTCATGCCCAGTAACATAAGACTTTGAATCACGAATTATGAGTCACTATACCCATCCATTCAACAGTTTATTAGATCACTGAAATGTCACAGTCCACAGGCTAGACTCTGGGAATAGAAGAAAGAGGAAGTCAGGCAGACTATTCCAGAGGAGACCCCAAAAAGATCAGGGAAGATTACAGTTTATTATACTAGTGCGGTTCTAGAGGAAACAGAGGACTTTAGATGGGGCTCAGGGGGTAAAAATTTATCTCCGTGAGTATAATGGAAAAATCACTCTCTTTTAAGACTAAGATTGTTTTTCTTTCAGCAGCCTGTCAATGGCATCCTGTTGTTGCAAATATGGTGTTATTTTGAAATTAATCAGCCTCTTGCATTAGTGCATTGCTCCTGGAATTCAGTACCACAGCTTCCACCATCCCCAGAAATGCACAACAGTGAACCTTTGTTGAAAACTCCATCACTTGACATAGGTCCGACTTCCTGCCTTCTGTAAAGTTCTGAACTTACTTGTATGTTAGAGGATTAGAACATTAAGAGAAGCTTGTCAGCAATCTTGGGACACAGTAGGTTAGAGGGGGTGGGGGGACTTTTCATACTCATATTGTCAGTTTTGAATTTCACTTGTTGGTGAATCACAAACAATTGTAAGTGTTCCGTTTCTCCTCTAAATGGCAAATTCAGTGTGAGAAAAAGAACAATTGCTGGTATTTGTCTCCTATGGATGTATGACCAATTATACACAAATGAGCAGAATCAAATGTTCCCAGTGGAATCTGTTCACAACAGTGCACAGAAAATTCAGACATCCAGAGGCGGCGGCTTCCTGTCAGGTCCCCATCTGTGCCCAGTGTCTCCATTATCTCTTACCATCAGGATGTCCTGTGACTGTTCCAAGCCACTTGCTGGGCTGTGTCTTTGGAATGCTCTTATTCTCGGCTCCAAATTGTGTGTTCTTTGGGGGGTGATTGTGAAAGAATTTGAAGACAAAGACTTGATTGCCAAGGAAGCCTATCTCCAAGGTAACACTAAATTCTTATTGGCTGAGAACAGTTTGTCTTCCTTCTGTGAGTCTTTCTGGTATTTGGAAAACATGATTGGGGCAAATTTGCTTGAGAACATTCAGAGTCGCCAGAATGGAAGAGGCAGCACAGATGCCAACTACCTCCCGTGTTCGTTTGTTCTGTGGAGCTTGTACCTGCAGAGCAGCCCAAGGCATCACCCATACCCTGTTCCTGCTCAGACAAATTTCCTCTCAAGCAGTACTTTTCCAACACTGCACACCTTTGTTTAGTTTGTGCCTAAGAAGCAGGCTTAGCTTCTATGCACTTTTATTGGATATTTTCTCTTATTTCGGTTGTAACAAAAACTCCTTAGCTTTTTGCACCACAGAGAATCATTGTTTGTATCAGAACCTGATGACTATATAAGATACTCAATCTACTCCTTAAACCATACTGTTGAATTGAAATTTATTTCAGGATGTTCAGAAAGAACGGGTAACATGAAAGTTTCTATCTTGCAATTTGTCGCTTTATAAAATTTCCATTCCTATTTTAAAGCATACATCAAGCAAGATGGTAGGGATCTAGAGATATGGAAGAGATGGTTTATCTAAAGAACAACAAGGCCACTACATAAGCAGTAACACAATGCATGTGTCTCTAAATATGGTGACCAAAAGAAGAAAGGAATCTCGATGAGCATTATTCTTCTATGACCTTTAGGAAGCAATCCTTGGCTAAAAATCAACATGGAATTTGAAGGCTAAGAGAGAAAGGCGGCAGAGGAGCACATGATTTCAGAAGAGCACTTGACAGGAGATCCCTGAATGGGAGGGTTTCTGGGGTCTGACTTCCTGAAATAGAAGCTTCAGTCTGATGAGGGGTTACCATGGAAGCAAGCTCTGGGATGCTTGGCTTAGGAAGGCAGTGGAAACCCTTCTTCATCCTATTATGCAAAGGTGTTCCAGTCAGATGCCATCACCATGACAGAGTACTTGAAAAGGAAGAAATATTTATCACCACCGTCATTTGCAGAGATTTAAGTCTATAATCCTGTGGCAGCAGGGTGGATCAAAGTGGCAGCATGTGGCTGAGAAGATCATTTGATTAGTGCTAGTCAAGAAACAAAAGAGCAAGGGAGAGCAGTGTCCTGATACCTCCTTCAAGGGCATGTTCTGAGTAATCTAACTTCCTTTTTTTTTTGCTTATTTATTTATTTATTTATTTACTTACTTATTTATTTATTTATTTATTTATTTATTTAGGATTTCTGCCTCCTCCCCGCAACTGCCTCCCATTTCCCTCCCCCTCCCCCGATCAAGTCACCCTCCCTCATTTGCTCGAAGAGCAATCAGGGTTCCCTGACCTGTGGGAAACCCAAGGACCGCCCACCTCTATCCAGGTGTAGTAAGGTGAGCATCCAAACTGCCTAGGCTCCCCCAAAGCCAGTACGTGCAGTAGGATCAAAAACCCACTGCGATTGTTCTTGAGTTCTCAGTATTCCTCATTGTCCTCTATGTTCAGCTAGTCCGGATTTACCCCATGCTTTTTCAGACCCAGGCCAGCTGGCCTTGGTGAGTTCCCGATAGAACATCCCCATTGTCTCAGTGTGTGGGTGCACCCCTCGCGGTCCTGAGTTCCATGCTCGTGCTCTCTCTCCTTCTGCTCCTGATTTGGACCTTGAGATTTCTGTCCCGTGCTCCTCTGTCTCTGTCTCCTTTCATCGCCTGATGAAGGTTAATCAATCCAATTATAAAATGGGGCACTGAGCTGAACAGAGAATTCTCAACAGAAGAACTTCAAATGGCCAAAAGACACTTAAGGTCATGCTCAACTTCCCTAGCGATCAGGGAAATGCAAATCAAGACAACTTTAAGATACCATCTTACACCTGTCAGAATGGCTAAAATAAAAAACACCAATGATAGCCTTTGCTGGAGAGGTTGTGGAGAAAGGGGTACACTCACCCATTCCTGGTGGGAATGCAAACTTGTGCAACCACTCTGGAAAGCAGTGTTTCGGTTTCTCAGGAAATTCGGAATCAACCCAACTTCCTTTTTTTATATCTCAGTTCCTAACAGTACTATCCCCTCAAAATGGAGCCATGGTCTATAACTAGACCTTTAACACATAGGTTTTTAGAGGTCCAAAACTGAGCCCAAGATGTTGCCAAGAGTGAAACAGAGAAGTATGTTCCTGACAGAGTCAGAGTTAACTTAATGGGACAATTAAAATCTTATAAAGGTTCTCTATATCTAAATGAAAACAAAGAAAAATGTTTCTGCATATATATGATATAGATATATTCACATATATGACTTAGAAATTATATGTTCAGATTAAGCTTATCTCTATATTTTCACCTTTGATTAAAATGTCTATACGGTGAAGTTTAAGTTTTGTGATAATAGTTAAACCTGACATAGAGTTAGAAGTCCAAGATGTGAACAAGGACTCAGGAAATCCCTGCAAAGAATACATTATTGTAGACTAAGTGTGTGATAGTTTGAATGCATTGGCCCCCATAAGCTCATAGGTGGTGGTACTATTAGGAGTCAGGCTTTGTTTGTTGGAGCAGGTGTGGCCTTGTTGGAAGAAGTGTGTCATTGTGAGGGTGGGCTTTGAGGTCTCATATATGCTCAAGCCATGGCCAATGTTTCAGTCTACTTCCTGTTGCCTGTGAATCAGAAATATAGCAGCTCCTTCTCCAGTACCATGTCTACCTATAAACCACCATGATCACTTCCCTGATGATAACTAAACTTCTAAAACTTCAAGCCTCTACTTCAATTAAATGTTTCCTTTATAAGAGTTGCTGTGGTCATGGTGTCTCTTCACAGCAATAGAAACCCCAACTAACCAAGAAGTATCCTAGTTTTTTTTTATTTATGATTTAGATTCAGTATCCATGTCATCTTCCTGGTCTTTTTATATAAGGTATCCTTTGAAAATTCATGCATATAACCATGTATCTTCATCATATCCACTGCTTACTCCCTCTTCCTTCTCTCCCCAGAAATTGCTCATCACTGTCCCTCCTAACTTCATGTTCTCTTTTTATACTTATTTAAGTTTATTTTTAACACAACGAGCTCAATTAATACTTCTGAAATGTACATGGGAAACTCAATTGGGCACACTCCTAAAGAAAAGAGACTCTCCCTCCTCCATGAACTACCAGAGGTCTTCATCTAGGGAGGGAGTCTCAGGATCCAATCCTCTTCTTTTCCACTGCATGCTGGAACTTTTACATGACTTAATCCTATATGTGATCAATGCATTTACATTCTTTTATTTCCCTCTTCCAAGTTGTTTCATTAGTCATGGTTGGGATGTGTTGATATAGATGTTCTAGTATTGCCGAGCACTCACAGTTGCTTAGTCTCAGCGCTTTGAATAGAAATGCTAATTCTCTGAATTAAATACTATCCACTGCAATTAGAAGCATCAATGAACAAGGTTATGGGAATCACCAATGTATATAAATTTAATAGCATGACCATTAAGAAAACCAACATCAATTGGTTCTTCCCTTTGACCCATGACTATCCTAGCCCTGTATTTTGCCCATGTTTACGGTTTTAGGGACAAATTCTCTACTATGAAGGAAACTTCAAATCTAGTGAGGAGACCAATCGCCTCTTCATAGTCATGTTATTATTGTACCAACAAGCACATCTTGCCTGGCAGACTGTATTGTAATATGCAGGGTTTATTGTAGGATATGATCACCATTGTTTTGTTCTCTGGTAGCTGCTTGCACCGCACCTTAAAGCACTATAAAATCTAGTCAGCAGGGAAAGCTCCCTGGTCAGTTGAACATTGATTTCTTTGTGCGCTGAAAGCAAAATGTGTGGTGTCTTTAGCAATAAGGCCTTAGGATCTTATAATTGTCAACCAAAAGCAATGGCAATAGCCAGTAGTGTTTTGAGTACCTCTGGGACTTCTATGTCCAATAACTATTAGGAAGTATTTTTGCCTAGAACTGATATTTTTATTTAATATGTGTCTCATGTGAATATTATTATTCACTAATATGGGATGTTTATCTTCAAAATTATTTTTATTTTAAATACACTATACTTTAATTAGCTTATAAAGTAATAGGGTTTCATAAGGCTTCTTCATGTATCTTTAGTTTTGATCAATCAAACCTATACTTCTCTTTTCTCCCAACCCCGTCCCCATTTCTTCTTAAACCTTTAGGTCCCACTATTATCCCCCATTTCTTTTATATTACATATGATCTGCTATACCTTCTTACTTGAATTGTGAGATCATAGATTTGAAAGCAGCTTCTTCAGGGACAGTTCGTAGTCACCAAGTTCCCTTGTCCCCACTTTTCACCATCTTTATCCCCTTCCTTAAAACCTGAATTTAAACTCATAACAAATAATAACTTGTTCAACTATCATAACTATTTGAGTAAAGACTACATTACACTGTAGGGATAAGTCCTGCCCCTTAGGGGGCGTGTTCGCCTCGGGCTAATGTCTACCTATAAATTTGGCGAGTGTGCTCCGAGCTGTCTCTTCTACTTTCCTGGTCTCCGAGGGAACGGTGGTTCTGTAAGTCTATTTCTACATTAAAACTATATATTTTTACAAACTGTCTACATTCGTTTACGCCGCTACATTACACATAATTGGGTGACACCACCCAGATTCCATAAGTAGTCCTAATCCAGTGACAACACAGATGCCCCTGGTTAAACTACATTGGTCACAAAACAGAACCAAAGTCATGAATACGGGAAAGGTACTGGCCAGGAAGGAGACTGGGAGATGTTGGGGATTGGGGAAGATAAGAGAGGAAAGAAGTTAGTAGTCAGAATATATTCTATACATATATAAAATTGTCAAAGAATTGTTCTATGTGAATTTTTGTTGCTATATCCTGTTCTATAAATCTTTACCAAGAATCTGTGCTTCAGTGTCTATGAAAATATTTAACTCTAATTTTCATTTTATTAAAAGAACATTAAGATGAAAAAAACTAAGAATCGGAACACTGACATCACTCTGATAGTAAATGGTCTCTAAAGAACATTCCAAACTGACTTCTAAAATATGGATGCTCACAGGATTGAAACCTATTGTATGAAGAAAGTGGAATATTGATCCGCCTGATCAATGAACATAAAATCTATGCTTAGCTAGGTACTCACTCATTTTACAATTTCCTGGAGCTGGTGGGTTTTTTTGATACTGGCACCATTGATTTTATAGCTCCATGTTAAACAAATGTGCAGTGTATGTAAGAGCACATGCTCTCATTATACAGTTATGCAACCAGAATGAGTTTTATAGGGAAAGTGGCGATGGTTGGAAATGGTGCTGCTTCTGTGTTTTCAGTCTTTTCTATATCCCAGACAGTATGACAGACACCTCCGATATAGAATCTTTTAACAGCATCACTTGGTCATGTGAAGAAACATTGCTAGCTCTTTTGACAGTTGAGTTCAATGAGGCTCAATGAATTTATTTTTTTGCTTTTCCTAGGTTCTAAACTGCCAAAATTGATTCTAATTAAGACTAATTGAACTCATGAAAGAGTAATGTTAACTGTGGCTAAAACCTTCCTGCTGTGTGGCTTTTCTTAGGGAGTTGCAGACAAATGTCTGTTAATCACAGATTATAGACCAAAGAAATAGTTTCGTCTTGGTCAACCGGTGAGTATCCTGGGGTAACTTATAGGAACATGAAGGTAAAAAAATTCTTACAGGACACAAACAACTTGGAAGCAGCCACCTCACAGCAAAGCCTAAGGCAGCATGCATGACAACTCACAAAAATGGCATCCTTGATGTGCTCTGCCCAACTTACAGGCTCTTGGAGACTGTCCTTTATCACAGCACTTCTTTACGGTTATTACAACGCTGGAGATGATCCTTCTGAATCTTGGAACTTTTAAGCTTCTCAGATCTTCAAAGTTGCATGAGTTTTATTTCTAAGTATTACGTCTCCATTTATCCTGTAGGAGGGAATGTTTTAATTGGAAAGAAATATCTACATAACAACTCTTAACGCTGCATTTATAAAACTAATATGAAACATCATCCTTATAGGCAAGTTATTATTTGACCATATGACAAGTTGAATTTGACAACCTGGATTTAAAAGTAGATTCTGAACTTGGGCAAGTGAGTCAATTTTTTAGAACTGAATTTTAATTCAGAAAAGAAAATAGTTTGCAGTAGTGTCTGCTGCACCAGGATGGGATGAGGATTACAAGAAATAGCCCCTGAAAGGGCATTGTATGATAGATATGAGGCACCAAATAGATGATGTCTGTAATGATAGCAATATTAATGATATTGCCATAATCTTTGAAGTTATAATTCCTTTACAGATGTTAGCAAACATCAGCACAGATTCAGTGAAGTTGAAAAATGCTTTGCAGCTTTGGAAATTCAAGCTGCTTTCCCTGTGATCTCACATACTTACGGAGATCACAAACATTTCTATCTTTATATCCCAACCAGGATGAACCTACAAAGAGTAATCCGCAGGGGACCCTATCTGTGGAACTTCAGGGACTTGGCTTTTACAGGGTTGGCCACCCCAGGGACAGGAGAAATGTTCTCATCGTTAATCGGGTTTATCTTCCATCTTTCGTTCCCTTAACATAATATCCTCCTGGGTGAAATCCAAATTAACTGAGCGTCTATTGGGTGCTCAGCACCATGCATTTCCCAAGGGCACTTTGATGTTATTCCATTTTCCCCCTCAAAACAGGAAATCAACTTATTTGGTGACTTTCTTTCACTGATGGCAGAGATGCAGCAAATGACAGCTACTGTTGATTTATAGAGATAACTAATACATAGCTTAAAGTATTTGTTCAAAGCAAAAAATATAAATAAATAAATGGATTTAATAACTCAGATGCTCCTAAATTTTCACTGTGTGCTGTTTTGCCTAACTTGAGGTTTCTGGTACTGGGTTGGCTCCTGGACATAGGTGATTAGTATTAAGAGCAAAAACTGTTTACAGCACTCATAGTTGGGAAAGCTGTAGCAATGTGTCTCAATATTTATTTAAATAATATTTCTAAATATATATCATGGTTAAGATTGTTTCCAAAAACTGCTGGAAGATTAAATTTCATTTATAAAACTGAAGATTGAAGAGAAGCAGAAAAAACACATATTTATAACAAAAGGGAATTGAAAACTTTAAATAATACATTTGTGGATTACTGTCTGGTGAACTACTATTGGTTAGTAGTTATTGACCGACTGCCTATTGGGAGCAAGTCTAAGTTAAGTTTAGAGGATTCTTAAAACTGAATTTATTTTGGGAAGCATGGAGCAGGAGAGTAACAAAAGATATATATTGATAGAGGGGGCCATCTTGGGGCTAGGGAAAAAGCTGGTGCCAAAGAAACTCCCAGGAATCTTCCAGGATGACCCCAGCTAAGACTCCTAGCAATAGTGGAGAGGGTGCCTGAACTGACCTTCCCCTGTAATCACATTGGTGACTACCCCAATTGTCATCAGAGAGCCTTCATCTTGTAACTGATGGAAGCAGATGCAGAGATCCACAGCCAAGCACTGTGTGGAGTTTGGGGGGTTCCTGCTGCAGAGGGAGGAGAGATTGTATGAGCCAGGCTTGGGAGTCAAGATCATGATGGGGGAACCCACAGAGACTAACGGGAGCTAATGGGAGCACAAAGACTCTATACCTACAGCTAGAGAGCTTGCATGGAATCCATCTAGGCCCTCTGCATGCTGGTGGCAGTTGTGTAGCTTGGTTTGTTTGCGGGGCTCCTTGCTGTCTTATCAGGACCTGTCCCTGGTATGAGCTTGGTTTTTGGAACCAATTTTCCATGCTGGGTTTCCTTACCACCCATGATGCAGGGGGAGAAGCTTGGTCTTGCCTCCGCTATGTGTCATGCTTTGTGGACTCCCATGGGAGGTCTGCCCCTTTCTGAATGGAGACAGGAGTGGATGGGGAGGTAGATGGGAGGTGGGGGAGGGAATAGAAAGAGAGGAGGTAGGGGAAACTGTCGTTGATATATAAAATAAGTGAAAAAATTAATTTAAAAAGGGAGCTAATTCTGCTCTCAGAAATCTCATAAGGCCTAAGAGAGAGAAGCTGATATTCCAGTATAGGATAGGGAAGGGAAATTTCAAAATAAAGAAGCAGTAATTCTAATAGTAAGTAGTATTAGGAGAAAAGGAAGAGGTTGTGTCCTTTCGATTGTACCTTAGAGAGGGAAAGGGTTTCATCGCAGGAAGACAGTAGAAAAGAAAATGGCTGAGAGGAGCATGGACATAGACAGCTGAGAAACTTGAGAAAGTGGCTGCCTACTTGAGCTCATGTGAGGGACACAAGAAGAATGAAAAATATCAGTGGGAAGGACAAAGATATTAATTCAGCGTAGGGGTGAGTTTGTAGTCTGGCATACTATTGGATAAGTAAAGATCAAGTTGGTTGTCTTATGTTCTGTATTATTCTTCCCACTATACAGAGATCCTAGTAAAATGTCACTGTCACACATGGGATGGTAGCTATAAAAGAATAGATAGTACACTGGTGTCCTTGTTTATAGTAACTTTGATATATTAAATTTTATACCAACAAAGAAAGTTTTCTCCAGGAAATGGTCACTTGAATTCCTGATTCCTGGCCGGGGACAAGGCTTAACAAACCCACAGACACTACAGAATCCAACTTGATCTCCCTTTTACTGTTTCTTCATGCTGCAGACTTTTCCTCAGAGTCTGATGTGATAGAAAAAGGAACATTTTCATTTTGTCAGTCTTCCTTTTCAGCAGATAAAATATTTAATTCCTTTTATTCTGCTACGTGCATAATCTGAGTATTTCTTCACAAGCACCCCCCTAAATTACACCAATCCTTTGCAAATGTTACTGTCCTTCATTGGTCTCAGCATCTCCTTGTTTATAGAATCAAATAATCTCTAAAGAAATGGTAAGCTCTAGGGTCATGAATGGCTTTTCTAAGATCAGTAGAGAATACATGAATTCATTTTTTTTTCTTTCTTTATTTTTTTTTTAGTTGTTGAAAAAAAAAATTCTGCCTCCTCCCCATTTCCCATTTCCCTCCCCCTCCTCCCACACATTGCCCCTCCCCTCACTTCCCTCCCCCTCTCCCTCTCCCCACCACTCCATTCCCCCTTCCTCTCGAGAATGAAGAGCAGTCCAGATTCCCTGCCCTGCAGGAAGTCTAAGGTCCTCCCACTTCTATCCAGGTCCAGGAGGGTGAGCATCCAAACAGGCTAGGCTCCCACAAAGCCAGTTCATGTATTAGGATCGAAACCTAGTGCCATTGTCCTTGGCTTCTCATCAGCCTTCATTGTCCGCCATGTTCAGAAAGTTTGGTTTCATCCCATGCCTATTCAGTCCCAGTCCCGCTGGCCTTGGTGAGCTCCCAATAGATCAGTTCCACTGTCACAGTGGATGGGTAATGTCAAAGGTCTCACACTCACTCAACAGTGAAAAAATATTTACCGCAGACTGCTTGTAATTATTCCAGAATACTTATCTTAATGATTAGACCAGATTAATCTACACACTCACGATCCTATAGAGAGTAGAACTTAGTGTAATGAAGGGAATATTTACACAGTCACCCCTACCTCACTTGAACTAACCACAAAAGCAAAAGAAGGAGCTCACATTGGTAGCTAGTGGGGTGCTCCTGAAGAAGTGACTATAAGCTGAGGTCTGAGTAACACAAAGGAGCCAGTCATGTTCAGATACAATAGTTTCACTTACAGTATTTTGACTTAATGATGGGGGGAAAGTCATACACAGTCAGTGGGAACCATGGTAACCAAGCTCAAAAAAAAAAAGGCTACATGAAGTCAGTATTCAGCTATGCTGGTTTCTAAATCAAAAGCATCTGCATACACTTTAGAAATGCAAATCTCAAGTTAAGGAATAAATGCCCCATAGAATTATGAAGATACCAACTTAAGTCTAAATCAGCATGTTGTGCCCATAGCAGAGATATAGTTGATATATCCAGAGCTGCTGGGAACTTCTGTTGGACCACCAGACTATGCTCTGTGAGTCTTTTGCTTTTCGTTATTTTTTTTTGGTAGTTCTTTTTTATTCTTTTTCTTTTTTTTATTGAGAAAAGGAAGAAAAAATGTTTCCCCCTCCTCCCAGCCTCCCATTTCCCTCCCCCTCCTCCCACCCTTCTCCCCCTCCCTCCACTCCTCTCCCCCTCCCTCTTTGCTTTTCATTATTTATGGAGAACTAGCTCCATTCTCATTTGCTTTTCACTTTTATGTTAATATCCTTACTCTGATTTTAATCTAGGCTTTCGGTCCAGAAAGTTTGTAACCTCTTTTAATATTGCTTCTCTAAATCAACCTGTGGTGATGTGATAATATTCAGGAAGCAATATTACTTCCTTAATTTCTATATTCTGGAAGAATGCTTTCTGCATCCTCAGAGGACAGTATGTACCTTAGTTCTTTGAAAATGGAAATAGCGTTTTTTAGAGATATCTACATGCACACATGATATTAGTTTTAAATTATTTTATTTATCAAAGGCTGTAAGGTGAGCAGACCCAAAATGTCATAGATGATAAGACAATAATGAATTATCTCTCATTATTATGAAATTTGATTTAGCTTATAAGAATGGTTCTTCTGATCTCTGTGGCATTACTTAGGGTCTTTTATTTGGTCACACTTATGTGTCACTGAATATAAGTCGGAAGTATGAAAAGTGCTTGAGGCTGAGACCCCATACGTCACTTTTGCCACGTTCTATTGGAAGTGCAAGTCCAGCCTGATTCAGGAAGAGATAGCCTATACATACCGACAAATGGGCTACATCATGGGAAGGAAGGAATTCAGAATGTCTATCATTGAAGACTGTTTGTTTCCCACAATTTTCTTTCTATATTAAAAAGGGCTACCTGATTAAATATCCTCAAGCCTTTTCTGGGATATTTGTTTTATTATAACATTGACTTGAAATGAGTTTCCTTTGTCATGGCTTCTTTGGGAGAGCTCCTCGGCTATATTTACTACACTGGCGTTTAAGAATTCAGGAACCTACCATGTATACTCTTGAACAAAAACAACAAAGGAAAATGATAAGTCAAGATAGCTAAAATTCAAAGATCCCCAGAATCTCAAAAGTAACCTGTAGCTATCTATTGTCTATACTCTGAAGGCAGACGATATTTGTTGGTTAGGGTCTATTATCTCTATGCTTTTTATTTGCCTCCTGGTTTCTAAAGTTCTTTCCCCAAGTTACCTTCTATTATCCACAAGAGGTGGTCTGGTACCTACAGTGAGGAGTTTTCTGTTGTCTTTATAAATTTTTATTCACAAAGTATTCATTTATTTCAGCTTTCAATTACTTCCAGCAAATATGGGTTGTAAACTACATTTATACTTCTAAAGACCTTTCAATGAATCAAATAAGCCTTCACTTCATTAAATGAAAAGCAAAGTAACAGATTGAGCTATGTCCCTCTCTACATGAAGATAAGATTGAGTTATTGTAGATTACTTAAAGTCTTTATATCCCTGTATTTGTGACCTAATATATTTTAGAGTTTTCAGCACTGGCTTGTATAGCCCTAATTTTGATTTTTAACCCTTCATGGTCAGATTTTTCTGGTATGGCTCTCAATTTGACTTTAGCATCAACCCACTTTTCTTTTAGAATGTTTAGCTGTCTGGAGAAGGATTCCAGACAAATTACAGTACTAGAAACAATTCCTTTCAATTCTGCATAAAGATATAGCAACTCCTTTTTCAATATCTTCAGCACTGTTGTTCTTTATCCTGTGTCACTAAAACAAGCCCATTCACACCTCTGTATCTTTTTGAATCTCTCAGTTTTATGATGTATATTTTGTATTTCTATGTGCTGGCAAACAACAATGATCCTAATTTTTCCCATCCTGCAGCAAATTTCCCAGTTTTTCACCTTCTGTAGCAATTTCCTCAATGATTATATGGCTTTCCAACACACTGTCCCTCAACCCTCTGCAGTTTCTGTGTCCCAAAGCTAGTTTAGGCTGGGCCAGCATCACTTGATATTCATATTTGGAGATGCAAGTTTTTGTACTGCCCAGTCTCACAACTGTTCAGTTCCAACAAAACACACAGAGGATTATTACATATAAATTATTGGATCTATTAGCTCAGAGTTAATAATAACTAGCTCTTACAACTTAAATTAACCCATAATTCTTTTCTATGTTTAGTCACGTGGTTTGGTACCTGACTCAGTGAAGCAATCTTACCTTGATTTCTCTGTGTCTGTCTGGTGACTTCAGACTGAGCCATTCCTCTTCCCAGAATTCTCCTATTCTGGTTGCTCTACCTATACTTCCTGCCTGTCTACTGGCCAACCAGCACTTTATTAATCCAATACAAGTGACAAATCTTTACAGGGTACAAGAGCATTGTATCACAGCACTTACCCTTTTTTTCTTTTCAAAACAGAAACTCCTTTGTTTAGATTTTTTTCCCGATCATTATCCATAACAACCTGTAACCAACACTCTAAACAAAGACAAACATCCATAATTCATTTTTTTTAGGAATGTGAGTGTAGTTTTCTAGGATACTTCCCACAGATTGGGGCACTGATAATTTTATGAGGACTCAATGAAAATTTAGGATTATGCTCAAGTAATGACTGGAGTATTCTGTGAGGTTTGATCATCTCAGCTAGCAGCCTTAAAGCTATTTTGGACACAGAACTCAGAAGAAACTGCAACAGAGGAGATCTGAAACTTTGGATCAACTGGGCCATTCATTCCCAACAGAGATTTTTCAGGGGGTCTTCCTTGATAAAACCTTATTTTTCTTAACCAAGAATGAATCCACAGCCTCTCATTTCCTGTAGAAACAAAAGCAAAACCTCTTCTCCAAAGTAACATATCTTTTGACTTAAATTTTAAGTCAAAGCATTTTCAAAATATGTAAATTGGATTAATCTAGCAACATTTATAATCAAATGTCTTTTAGCAGCTATTCTTCCTCCTCAGAAGTCAAACAATTCAAAGGCAACAAAATAATATATAGTATCCATATTCTCTGTTTGTTTTTTATCTTTGTATAGCTTTAATTTTTTACTCTATTTCTTTAATTTTTATTTTTAATTTTTGTTTTTTTGAGACAGAGTTTCTCTATGTATCTTTGGCTGTCCTGAAACTCTCTCTGTAGACAATGCTGCTCTTGAACTCACAGAGATCCACCTGCCTCTGCCTCCTAACTGCTGGGATTAAAGGCGTATGCCACTATACCCAACTTAACTATTCTATTTATTTCTTTTTTAAGGACTTTCTCTATTCTTTTTCTTTTCTCTCTCAAACCTACACATATTTTTAAATACACTGTAAACCATTTAGAGGTATTTTATCTGAATCTGTCTTTACTGTTTATCTCTATCTTTTTCTGACCACATGAGTGTTTAATTTACTAAGCTATATTATAGCTTTGGTTTTGTCAGCTGGATCCACCCTATTTCTTAACTTTTTGGGAGTTTAGCTTCATGGTGGAGGTACTGGTAGGAGTCACATTAATTGACAAAAGTCTGGGAACTTTCTACATCCGTGCTACCACTAAGAAGTCTGCCACTGGCTCCTCATAAACATCATTTAAGTGTTTGGTGGCAGAGTCTTTTAAAAGAGCTCTGAGGTTTTGGCTGCTAATACTGAGTAAAGAAGCCTCTCTTAAAAGAGCTGTGCCTTTGCTTGCCTATAACACACAGAGCCCACCTGAGACAATGCTGCTACCAAGAAGTCATACTTTACTCTAATCTTTTCTCTCTAGAATCCTTTTTTTTAAGTTTTCTCAGGTTTTATATGGAAATTCTTGCCAAATGTTTGAGTGCCATTATATAAATAAAGAATGTACTTTCATTTCGTGGCCACTGAGACCTGAATAATCTCACAAGAATTATATTAATTCCAACACTGCTTGGCCAATTGCTCAGACCTATTTCTAGTTAGCTCTTATATTTAAATTAACCCATTTCTATTCATCTGTGTATGAGCACATGGCTGTGGCTTACCGGTAAGATTCTGATGATCTTCTCCTTTGGCAGCTACATAGAATCTTCCTGACTTCACCTTCTTTCTCCCAGTATTCAGTTTATTTTTCCTGTCTATCAATATCTTGCCCTGTCATAGGCTAAACAACTTATTTATTAAGAAATGGTACTAAAACATTCACTGCACAGAGAGGGAATCCCACATCACATTTTGACTGTACAATATTGCACAATGAACCATTCTCACCAGTGTATCCAACCTTTTGACATCGTCCCCAAAAGCTTTTGTCATCGACAAAGCTCACAAAACTGCAGAACTGTGCAACTGAGTCAGAATGCTGTAAGCTTATACATTGCTATTGGACTCCATTCATGGCTACCCTCTGATATCTACAGCTCATGGACCACAGGCTGGATATGCCTGATAAAATAATATTATTGTATTATTTTAATAGTAATACAACTATGATCATATTTATTCATGGTTTTTTGGTAAAATTCACCAGGGCACAGTGGAAGCAGTTTTTCCATGGCTGAATGCTTTTTTGTCTTATATTGGATAATTCAGATGTGGAGGGAGAAGAGCAGGCCAATTTTACTGGGCTTATTTAACTGGATTTTTATTATTGGTACTGTTATTTTCTCTTTTCTCTAAGTCAACCTGGGCTTTACTCCAGCATAGTGATCTCAGAGAGGTTAGAGGTCATGTTACATGGTGGGTGGATTTCCCAGGAGAGGGGAGGAAATAGACTTTACTGACTAAGAAACAACAACCTGTGCACACAGAACTAAAGCAAACTCTTACTGGAGGCCTTTAGAATTTATTTCTGACTTAAGATTCTTTAAATATTTCTTACCACAACCTGTAAGAATTATGTGTGATATAGGGAAGGCCTATATACCTCAGAATAAGTATGATTTCAAGAAACAACCTTGACCCTCACCATGTAAAGTGAACACACATCATCGAACCTATTCTAATTTTTTAAAATGAAAACTGTAAGTTTCACTTATAGTTTATTGTCCAACCAATAGATTGAAGCATGAAGCAAAAATTAGCAATTTTTGCAAAAGTAATCATAAACACACGTTTTGAGTAAGTGTGTTGCAGGGAAAGAGAAGGGAAATGTGAGTGTAAGAAAAAACAGTCTTAAAGCTTGCATGCCTGGTGTCATGGATCACAGCTAGGTTACGATTCTGTCTTTAATGTTAAGCAAAAGTTCCCTCAGGCCTCCCTAAGCTGCCAGTCTTTCAAAGTCAGAATGCATTGCTAAGCCGGTAGGCAGCCTCGGTTTCCTTGGATTCACTCGAACATTAGTTTGAGTTCTCGGCTTGCTTTGTCACCTGTCTGGAGCTGTAACACGCATCCTGTAAGTTCAGTCTGATGTGCCCTGTATCTTTATCATGCTTTCTTTTTCCTCCTATAAGTAGACCAAAAACATTGCAGCTTCCATCCCTTAACAAACATCTTTTAAAAATGGTTGATAGTATTTTAGAGCTTGTGACTGTGAGAATAAAAATATCTCTCAAAGCTGTGGCATTGTGAGTTGTGAAAAGAGTTATTGTGAGCACAATTCCCCCCTCAAGTGGGAAATGTGTCTCTCACCTTCAAAAGCAACCTGTTCCAGAATCACACAGTGAGTGGACATTATTTCCCAGGTTGAATTATTGCTTGAATAAATCTGTACAATGAGATTTAAAGTACTTTGGTTCTGCCTGTTCTATGGATGAATACCATTTCAAACGATATATTACAGCACACCAAAGATAAAATGATGAATTATATAGCTTTCCACTATTGATTTGCTTGTCTCAAAAGGTATAGAATGCTTAATTCTACTTGGAATATTCTTTTCTAAAAACATACACGGTAAGCAAAATTCATATTTACTTACCAGTCACATAGAGTTTAACAACTCTGGATATCTCCACCAGATCTACAGAAGACTGACCCCACTGACAATCAGATATGGAAGGTGGAGGGGTTCAGAAGACTCTACCTCTACTATTGAGCTAGTGGTTATTGATAGATTCTTGGAGACAAAGAAAAATTGACTTAGGTTGTATACCCACTGCCAGGCTCTAAAAGATAGTTCAAAACTCATGGTCAAGGGAAGCCCCTGGATCAACTCAGTGGGTCATGTAAAATAATAGACACAAACGTGAGAGGTTAGTGGGGATGAGGTGGTTGAACAGAGAGAGAGTAGAGTAAGAATGGCCACTATGCATTATGTAGACCTGTGAGACTTTCTAAAATCAAACTGTAGAAACATACACACGAACACACACACACATACACATACACACACACACACACACACACACACACAGAGAGAGAGAGAGAGAGAGAGAGAGAGAGAGAGAGAGAGAGAGAGAGAGAGAGAGAATTTAAATGAATTAATGCCTGGAATGAATAGTCTCTAACTGTCCTTCAACCTCTGGAATTCGGTGACCACAGGGTACTTCCATGAGAAGGAATGCCAACCTGTTCTGTGTTACTTTTTTATCTCACAGGTTATGCACCCTGACAGACACTAAAGCATATTTTTATATTACTCTTTTACAAAATGTGTTTCTGAAGGATAAGTTGACAAAGGACATGGTGAATTTCCAAAATTAACTGTGAAAGATAGATCATCTGAAAGCCATGCATAACCTTTGTGTTCAGGTACTTCATTTCAAAAATGCCACTTTCTGCTCGTTCAATGAGACTGTCATTATACTATTTTAAGCCTTAAAATTTGTGTTCTCAAGTTGAACAGGAATTATTGCTTCTATCTTTGGGCTTATTAGAAATAATTTAAAATTCATTTAAAATGATAAAATCACCTTTTCTAAAATGGTTGGTTTCAGTTAAATGTTGAAAATTGCAGTGCAGTTCTTTTTGTTTTTTGTATGTGTGACTTTAATTAGCAACAATTCAACATCTGTATATGGAGCACAGGACTATTTTAAGGGCCTCAGAAAAAATTATACTAAGAAATAATTTTCTTTACTTTTAGATTCACCAGAAATAGATTAAACGTGAAATAAATTGGGGATAATGTTACCTATAATTTAAGACTTTTCCATATATAGAGAAACTTTAAAAATATGACAGTGGAAATATATCATCATTGATCTATCCTGTGATATGTGTGCAAATAAAAAGCTACCTCCCTAGGAAATATGTTTATCTCTGATCTTACTTCCCAAAATGAATTATGAGACTTTGGAAGGTAATGAAATAAAGATATAGGAATCCCCTTCCCCCCAGTCTCGAGGGAATGAATTCATTTATTTGTAATTTATTTAACAATTTACTCTCTACATAATCTTTATTCTCCCAATTCAAACTTTGCACAGTACTAATTCAGAGGGCCAGGGAAAGAACTACTAGAGTTAGATAAACCTGCTAGCCTTGGGCAGTCTCCACCAAACAGGGAAGGGAAGAGAAAGAGGCTTGCCTGCTGGTTTGCAAGGGTTTCCCAGGAAAGATCAGCTAGGAGAACTGCTTCATCTGGCCATGAGCCTAGGATCTAGGTGTTTTGCAACAAGTGTCAATCCAAGCAGCAAACCTCCAGTAAGTGTGTGAGAGTTAGGCAGTCTATGTGTGGTCAGAAAGTAGAGGTTGGAAAATTGTATCACAAGGAACCATGATGACCGTCCTGGTGGTAGAAGCCTGATCCTGGGTGGATATTTGTTCTGAATAGTGTTTTGTGGAACAAAAGCATGCTCTCTTGAAGAAGATGAGATGGTGTGAGGCAGGGGATGAAAAAAATTTTAAACGATACCTTGGGATGTACTGTATTACATTTTAAAATAATAAAAGTACTCATACAATCCTGATACCAGAGGATGGAATTCAAATAGGTACCTATCATTTAACGATAAAGTGTTCTTACATATTTACATAGTGATCAATAAATACATACTTTATCTTAGCTGCCTCAGGGTGACACTGCAAAATGGGGGCATGATTTAAATTACAGAAGTCCCTTTCTCCATAGTCTTTAACATCAGCAGTCTAAGATCAAGACATGGCATATTTAGCTTCTACTGAGGCATTCCTGCCTGCCTTGTAGAAGGATGACTTTCCTCTGCGTTCTGATATGACAGGTAAGGAGAAGGGAAGAGACTCTTTCAATTCTATAAAGGCCGTTTGTTCTCAAGACTTCTGCCAAGCTTACATGTCAACCACAGTTCTGTCTCCCAGTACCATGATACTTGTTGTGGTCTTTAGTAGAATATATGGGTGTCCTAGGGGATCACAGATCAATGGAATCTGCCAGGTTTGATCATCTCACTGATACCAGGAGACTCATGTATCATATTTGGTTTTCCTTGTACAAATTCTCTGTAATTAGTTCAAAATTAAACTGTCTCCATGAACTTCATATCATGAGCTTGTCCATATTTCTTAAGATTAACTATTCTAGTTTAGTTATACTATAATACATTCTTCTGAAATAGGAAATTTCTCCATTAATTTCATGAGTGTAAAAGATCTTTATTTCATTTTTGTGCCTTTTTGCAAATAAAACAGTCATTTGTTCACAATTTGAGGAAAATACAGGCATTGATCCCACTTATTCCAAAGGTTATCTTCTCATCTGTGTGGGAAAGAAGGACATTGTCTCAAGGTTTCTCTGTCCACTCAGGTACTTTGGACAATATACGAATCCTGTTTCCCCAATTATCTGCATAGAATTTAAGAGAGAAGAATGAAAACCTTAATCTGAGTGTGATTGTTCCTATGCAGGGAAGTTACCCACATCACAACACCATCCTAACTGTAGGTTCAGATCAATCAATTCCCCACAGGGCCCCTCACTCTTACACTCTCTTTTTTGAGCCCAACAGCCAAAAGAAATTTATTTCCAGCATGATTAGTTTAGGTAATGCCCTGTGGTTGAAAGTAACAAGAAGAATTTCAAAGAATATTCTGGATAGATTTTCCTACTTTAAGGTTTCCATTCTTTCAAAAATCCTTCCAGCATGAAATCAGCATTGTTCATGGGTAGCTTTGCTAGACCGCCAGTCTTCACTCAGCCTTGTTCATAGATAGCTTTACTTTATCTTAATTTGTAAGTGTTGTATGTACATAAACTGATTTTATTTTTTAATATAATAAAATTCATGCCAAGTTGGGTGATGGAAAGAAGAGCTTGTGGTTCTTTGATTCCTTCTAGAGAGGAATTAGCTAACTAGTTTACACTTAATTATGTCTATAGACTTTTAATGTTTGGAAATAAACGGTTTCACTAAGCTAGTCTTTTGGGAAATGATGCTAGTTTTTAGTAGTAAGGTTTAAAGAAAAAAATCTAGATGCCATACAAAAAAAACTGTTTGATTGCAATGAGTACAGTTATCATCATGGACAAGTGGAAGAGAGTACCTGAAATTATAAACCCAGCCAAATGAAGTGTGTAGTAGAATACTTGATTGTTTTTGTCTTAAAGACACAATAGATGCACAGAGCAGCCACATAGCCAGAACTCAGAAGAATTCCATTCTTTAGTAAATTTTAGAAAGGCTTTTGTGTCATAAGCTATGAGATTTGAAAATAGCAAAGGAGAAAATCAAAGTTTCCTTATTGGTATCTTGACACCCCTCTTAGTCTGCAAATCATAGAGTAGCCTGGCTAGCTTTGTCCAAGTTTGGAGACGGTAAACTCTGATGTCAGCTGACTCGTGTACTGGCATCTACGTAAGCCACTAGGTCTGCCACGCTGTGTCATGAGATAATCCATATAAGTATTAATCAACACAACAAGGTAACAAATCCATAACAAGAATCCAGAATCTTGCTTCATAAAACAAATTTTAGTTGCAGACATTTTTCACCCAGATCTACCTTTCAATATGGTGTCAATAAATTTGTTTTCTATCAAAATTTGTAGAACAGCGATAGGACTTCCAGCCCAGAGGGAGGTGGTTCCTTGTTCTACACATCTGTCACAAGTTCCCAGTTCCCATCAGTTATTCATTACCCTTTTATTATTTTCCTTTAAAACTCTCCAGGGAATTTAGAATCGAGAATAGACCATCACTAATAAATTTACACAAAGGTAGCATTGGGCATGCCTTAAGATATCTGCTGGAAAAAGTAGATGAATGCACCCTAAACCACAGCAGGATCTAGAGATTAACCTGTCTAGACTCATAAGACTTTCATAGCAGTGTCTCTGAAGTCTTGGATCCATCTTCATTGGAACTATTTATTTGTATCGGCACAGAGATTAAACTCAACAAACTGTGATGTTTTTATTTTTATCCCAAAAAGGTGAAAGCATTTGTTACAGCCACACCAGTAAAATATTTCAATTTCTGTTAGTTTTGTGAGCATTTATGTGAACATACATCATATTCTCCCTACCGTCGTCTATTTCAGTCTCACTTTTCCAAATTTATTTTTACGTGTTATTATCCAAGAAACTTCACCCTTAAGTTTTCCATTGATAATCCCAAGGCACAGTAGTAACTACCACCCTGGTCTAATGCCTTTATCAGAGTTGAACGAGTAGCTAGATAATAATTAGTCCGAAATTAAGAGTCGGTATAATTCTACCACCACGATATTCTATGGGACATGTTAGACCATGAGTTTGCGGTTTAATCAAAGACTCAAACTAACTAATAATGAAGTTGACTACTCTTTGCCTCAAAGAATTACAGAAGACCCAAGCACAGGTCAAATATGAAATCTTTCCAATATATTCATGTTTTACTCCTCATTCCCTTTTACTTTTCTTTCAGTGTCTGCCAAGCCAAGACCCCACAGTGACGAATATTCAAAGAAAATCCCTCCACCAAAACCAAAACGGAATCCCAACACTCAGCTTAGCACGTCATTCGATGAAACCTACATCAAAAAACATGTGCCAAGAAGGACCTCGCTTCCACGAGATTCATCTCTGTCCCAGGTCTGCAGCCCTGCAGCGGACCCAGAAGAAGAGGAGCCCGTGTACATCGAGATGGTGGGGAACATTCTGCGAGACTTCAGGAAGGAAGAAGATGACCAGAGTGAGGCTGTGTACGAGGAGATGAAATACCCCATTTTCGACGACCTCGGTCATGATTCCAAATGTGACTTCGACCATCACAGCTGTTCTTCGCAGTGTGCTACTCCCACGGTGCCTGACTTGGACTTCCTCAAGTCTTCAGGACCATGTACTCCTAAGGGTCTGCTCTGTGACATACCCCCACCCTTCCCCAACTTACTTTCTCATAGACCACCCCTGCTGGTGTTCCCACCTGCCCCAGCGCACTGCTCCCCCAATTCTGATGAGTCTCCGCTGACCCCTCTGGAGGTCACAAAGCTTCCTGTATTGGAAAACGTGTCTTACATGAAGCAGCCACCTGGAGCATGTCCATCCTCCCTGCCATCGCACACCTCCAGCCACACTAAAGACCAGGCCGGAGCCCTGGGCCCGGCGCCTGCAGCGTCTGTCCTCTCCTCGTCTCCTCCGCCTCCATCCACTCTGTACAGAACCCAATCTCCTCATGGCTATCCAAAAAGTCATTCTACCTCCCCGTCCCCTGTCAGCATGGGGAGGTCCCTGACGCCCTTGAGTCTCAAGAGGCCTCCCCCCTATGACGCTGTGCATTCCGGCAGCCTCTCAAGAAGTTCTCCCTCAGTGCCTCACTCGACTCCCAGACCCGTGTCGCAAGATGGGGCAAAGATGGTCAATGCCGCAGTGAACACCTACAGCGCTGCCCAGAGCGGTTCCAGGTCCCGGACACCAACCAGTCCTTTGGAGGAGCTCACCAGCCTTTTTACCTCAGGGCGTAGCCTGCTGAGGAAGTCATCCAGCGGCCGAAGGTCCAAAGAGCCTGCAGAGAGTAAGTTGAGCAACCTCATCTGGTACAGGCCTCAAAACCAAAATGAGGCTCCATTGGTGCATGCATGCAAAGCTCAGGGGACTTGCTTCTGAGTCTTTTTGATTCCGATATCAAAATGTAACGACATTTTTAAATTTCTGGCACTCACAAAAAAAAAAATTGCTGCGTTCTGAGTGGGCACTCACCACAAAGATTAAAAATGGCAATCTGCCCAGTTGTAATATATTCTACTCCCCAAAAGATGTGAGTTTCTTAAGGCTATAATTGAAATTATTACAGTTGCCCCAAAAGGTCTAGTGAGGAACACTATGCATTTTTTAGGTAAAGGGTTTGATTTGGAGGAACCTAAACATGTACATCCAGAATAGTTAAAGACAAAATTTATTAAGATTACAACAACTCAGTTGTTGAAGACTTTCTGCAGGAAATCCTGCAGGAAAGACAGCAAATTGGACAAAGTTTGAGGTTTCTTTCCCTTTCATATAAAGAATAGTTCTGTCTACACGCTTCATATGATCACAGGCTCCCCTCCACTGTCAAAGAGAACACTCGATTCTCTGCTACACACCATGGGAGGGGATGGAGAGAGAGCTCAGCAGCTAAAAGCACTTGCACATGGCTTGGTTCACAGCTACTTCTAATTCCCGATGGAGGGACTCTGGCGTCTTCACACATTTTGGAAAACAGGCAGCACACACACACACACACACACACACACACACACACACACACATTCCAATAGCACCACCAGCACCGCCACCATACCACAAACCACACAGACACACATACAGACACACACACACACTTATACATTCCAACACCACCATACCACATACCACACTAACACACATACAGCCACACACACACACACACACACACACATACACACACACATACTTAGACATTCCAACACCACCATACCACGTACCACACAGACACACATACAGCCACACGCAGGCGCACATACATAGACTCACACATACATATAGACATACAGACACACACAGAGATACACATACATACACCACCACCACACCACACACACACACACAATGAATCTTTAATAAAATCTAAATCTTATGTTTAAGTTATTCTTCCTATATATATTATTGTGTATATTATATGAAATATTGAAGGTATAATAATAATAATAATATATTGTTGTGTTTATTATATGAAATAATGAAGGTATAAAAAACTGTTGCCAGGGAGTTTTAAAGACCAGAAATTTCAGTTTCTGAGTGACTAGCTCTTTCGTGAGTCCTACATAGCTCACACCATAAGTCTGTTAAAAGTCCTATGCAGTTCCGGGTCAGTTGGCTACATGTCCAGATAATTAAGTCACACTAATTTTTGTTTGTTTTGATTTAATCGTGATTTAGTCATTTAAACTGATTTAATCATCATATGTCAAATGAGTCCACCATGCAATCTGGTTGTCTACTTATGTAGTTGTACTGTTTAAATGGGGAAGAAAAGAAGTCCCTGTCACTTTTTATGCTGGGGATGACCATGGCATTCTCAAGTAACCCATAATCATTGGTAGCCTTTTCCTTTCTTTACCAGGAAATAATTATAAATGTGCTAGTTGATCAAATAATACTCTCCCACATTTTTATGAGCCTAAGCAGTAGTTTTAATGCCTTCAATATTCTTGAGTTACATCTATCTATCTATCTATCTATCTATCTCTTTAAATTATTTTAAGAATTGAATTTAAAAATTAAGAGGATTCTATATTTCATGTTAGATGCATGAAACAAAACTATATATGTATATAACATCTCAACATCTCAGATCACTCAAGCACACACTCAAAATTCTTAGGAGGAGTCTATCTATAGAACAGTTGTTCCGAATTCAAACAGTTTTTGCCTGCAGGGATGTTTGACAATGTCAGTGTCTAGTAAAATCATTGGTTGGCACTCTGGAATGATACTGTGTTTACAATGCAGAAGTTGGGATTATAGAGAATAATTAAAACTACTCACTAAAAGGCAGGTCCATTGTGAGTAAAATTTTTAGAAAAAAGAGAAAAATGTGAAGGAATTACTTATTCTAAAATATACAATTCCCCCGTGACATTATCAGGCATTTCACTTTGAATTGGTGAAACTCTTGGGCTTCCTCCCTAACTATCAGCTTCCTTGGCGAACCCTTAACACCTTCAGCTGGCAGGTGGACAATTAGCTAGAAAAACTGTATATAAAGGAACAATTAACTAATGAAGTTATTTCAGGGGAAAAAGTCCATCTGCTAGTATCAATCTATGTGACGTATATCAGAGACACAACTCTCTGACATTGAAAGGGCTTTGCATTCTTCAAGATCAAAGCTTGTGCAAGGAAGAGTGACCTGGGACCTTTGCAGGCTTTTGGAACCAAGGACTGGATTCTTTTCCGTCATCTATTGGCTGTGTTACAACACTTCAGAGAAAGTCATGCTGAGTTTCATTAGACCTGACATTTTATTCTACATGAATGAGAGGGAAGAGAAATGAAGAGTAGGAATGAATAATTAAAACTTTAATTGTCCTTGGCTATAGAGAAAAATAGAAACATATTACTTTATGCTAAAAAAATAGAACTCTTAGAAATATTATATGATGCACAGAAACCAAATTGCTAATAAATACAAGTTAGCTACTAAACGTTGCTTCACTACCTTCCATGACATCTTCTTTCCTTTATCCCAGTCAGACAGGGTTGGTAGGCATCTGCTGACATCATAAACACAGAACAAGTGACATGAAGTAGTGAAAGATTCATGACTCGAGTGTCGTTAATGGTTTTTTCTTATATAATATTTCAGGATTATTTTACATCAGGGATATTTGTATCTGTTTTCCCTCCCGCTTTATGCATTTGAAAAGTAAATTCCCTGGTTAGAGGTAAGGCTGTGACTCCTGCCTTCAGTCCAACGAGCTACACTAGAAATTGGGGAGAAACAGTGTTTGCCGGGCTCACTTCCTAGTTCTCGTGCTTACAGGTTCATGCTTAGCTAGCTTTCTTATACACCCAGGAACAATTCCTAAGGACTGGTACCACTCATAGTGAACTGTTCCCTGATGAATCAATTAACGACCAAGAAAATCCCTCATGGGAGCTGGAAAGATGGCTCAGTTCTGCTTCTTTCTTTCACAGAGTACAAGAGTTCAGTTTCCATCATTCATTACAAGCATCCCTAATTCTAGTTCCAGCAGTCCTCTTTTGACCTTCATGAACACCAGGTGGACAGGTGGCACACAATATACGTGCAGGCAAAACACACTCAAAAAAAAAATCTTTAAAAAAATATTCTCTCCAGAGACCTGCTCACAAACTAACCTGATAGCGGTAGTCAAGTTTCCAGTCCTAAGCATGAACCTCAGAAATCTAGAATTCGTATATTTGACTGCAGATATCACGAACACCATTGTGCTGACCTCCTGGTCACCACTATCCAGTAGCGTCAGAGTCCATGACTACCTCTAGGGAAATTAAGACACTGATCCAAAACCCCAGCTATGGATAGGGAAGTGGCTCAGCAGGTATGAGAGCTTGTAACACAAGCATGACATTCTGAATTCAGATCCCAGCGCCCATATAACATGCTGGAAACAGGGGCTCTGTGCCTTTTATACTAATGCTCTAGCAGAAGTGACAGGAGGATCTCCAGAGCCTCCCTCCTGGTTCAGTGATGGACCCTGTCGCAGGGGAATAAAGCAGAGTGCTAAAAGAGGAACCCAGTCTCCTCCTCTGGCCTCTGTGCACACACACACACACACATATGTACCACACATATATCAAACACATGCAAACGATGACAACAAGAAAACGGTTGACGGCAATGACACTCTCACAACAGAAGACCAGGCACTGACACAGGTGACCACAGGAAGAACAACAGACCCTCAGTAAATGCTCTCAGCCCCACCGTCTTTATCCCCTAGACCCATGAGTCTGTCCATGCAGATATTTGCTTTTAAAATGAAAGAAAATATATAGTTCTTTAAGAATGAGCTGGTCTGTTTAATCAGTCTTCTTTTAAAGCTAAACTATCCTGTATTCAGGGTGGTAAGGTTAAGTGAAAAATAACTAACATTCCTTGATTTTGAACATTCATGGGACTCCTAATTAATTGGGATAGCGACTTTGTCTGTTTTCCTTGTTCAGTTTATCCTAGAACTGCAGCTCAGAATCACTGAAGAAAACATAATTTCATAAATAATTGCTCACCTTTCTGGGGGTACGCTGCAGCTGTCTTTGATTGATTGATTCAAGCAGACATGTTTATCCCCAGTGTTTATATTCACTGGCTGCTGAATCTTTAAGTGCAGTTTCCTGTCAGCAATTTAAGCAGCAATTCTGTTTGTTAAAAAGAACCCGTGCTGCTTTAGACTCTAAAATCCAGTCACATTGTCAATTCAGAAACAAACTACAGTGGTCTATTTAAAAAGAGACTCTCTCAGTCATACCTAAGTCACACCAGTGGAATATACAACTGATTTCTTTTGCTCCTCCTCAGTTAGATGAAACAGAATATTTATTATTGGTGTTTTATTTACTTTCATGGATTTTGAAATTTTAAAAAATATAAAATATAAAATAAAATAAAAAATATAAACTCCTATGTTTAAGTAAGAAGGTAAGTTCCTTCTGCCATATTATAGTGCCTGGTGTGTGGCCTCTACTTGACTAAATGATCTAGGGATTTAGAACAAGACTAGATGCCATAAGAAGTACTTTCCATCTTTGACTAACCACAAAGTGTTAGGACTTTGGATAGGCTTTTATGCCATACTTTTCCAACCTACAATAGAAAATACTAGGTGGTAAAACTCAGCTTTCTACTGCTTATGGGTTTTTTGCTTCTATGGACTTATGGATGGCCTGACAAACCCCAGACACACCTCTGAGTCTTTGTGTTAGAAGTCTTCACTTGCTCCAGGGATTCCTATAAATTCCATAAAACAGTGTCAGTTTTACCCTGGAGTCTCTACCCAGAATCTGTCAACTTATAATTTTACATAGATAGCTTTTGTGTGCTTTGCTTGTACTTCTGTAACGATCTGTAACCTAGTCTAATGTCTCATAATTTTAAAAAAAATCATTATTAAGACAAAAGGTAGGTAGGGAAAGAGCTAATCTTACAGGTATTTTAATTCTTGTAACACCTTGGTCTGCTGTGTTTCTCAGAGTCAAAGCAATATATATATATATATATATATATATATATATATATATATATATATATATATTCTCACACACATATGTGTGTGTGTTGAACTTGAGTGAACATGCATTATAACTTGAAAAGACTATTGAACTTGAACTTGAGCAGGAGAAATCATATAAGAAGTATTTGACCATGAAGTTTAAAAAATAATAGACTTCTGTGACCTAGAAAATTTCACATTGAAATCAATATAGTCATTCAACAAGAGAAGTGATGCTGAATACTGAATCCATTGCTTACACTCTTAAGTGGCATGATTTAAAGAACCATTCTATTCCAGGCATATTTAACTGGAATAAAAAAATATAAAGACTATAACCATGAAGCATTTAAATGTAAGCCATTCTGTAGATGTCAAATCACCCTCAGCTCCTGTACCAACGAAAGAGCTGTGAAAATTGATCCCTTTTGGATGCCTAGAATTAAAAAGGTGCATTTATAAAAGTAAGTAAGCCATTTAACACTTTAAAGAAGGAATTCCAATCAGCTCAACATTATGCATTATTGAGCCCAAGCAGAAAGAAGAACGCAAACCTCTTCAAGCAAGCCATTTAATCTCTCTGAAAAGAAGCCATGTGGAAACCCAGGGAACTATTAAGATGCCACTAGCTGGTTGAATGTGTGTGCATTCTCGGAGGAAACTGAGTTCATTTATAAAATATTTTGAAAGCTTTTCATATTTTTTGAAAAACATTATTTCCTCCAGAAGTTTGTAAATGAGTAACAACTTCAAATTTAATAAGGTGTATGGAAGAGTGCATGGTGATTCGTGGTTGAAGCAAGCTCATTATTGTAGCTTGCTGATGGGAGTTAGGTTAATTAAACATTCCACTCCTGGTAGAAAAGCCAATCAGCTGGAGAATCTGGGCCATCGCTATTCCCAAAGGAAAGAAATGAAAGTCCTAACGAGCACTTGAGAGGAGAGGGAGGGGTGTAGATGACATGGATTTTGAATTCATGCATACTATCTAGCTAGGTATACAATTGACCTGGTTGTGGGGGGCAATGTTTCAATTGAGACAGCTAAGCTTTACTTCTGACCATGAATAACAGAGAAAAAACTTAACCTACATTTTCTCCTGATCCAATTTTAGTTGTATTCAGTGAAATGACATTTTTCTATTTTCTATGTGCATCTTCCTGTTTATAAATGGGATTAATATTACTAAGCAGGGCAGAGAAAGAAGAGAGAATCAACAGCCTTAAAGAGCTTCAGGTAGTTAAGCATTGGATAGGAAGGGGGATTGGATAGGAAGGAATTCATATTCCATCATGGTAGCCTCTTCAAGTTCACCTTGCTCAAATAAAAATAACCCTCATTCATGGACATCCAAGTAGCATTTATTATATGTAATGGGACACATATATACTACAATGATTATAAGGGCATTTGTTGGAAAAAAAGAAGGAATTTGGGAGGAGTAAAGATGAGAGAGGATAATATAATCAATGTGCACAACATATATGTGTATGTTAATGTGAAACAATAAATAATAGTAGTTTGAAGCAATTATAGACCAGTTCAGGACAGTCATTTATTACCTAACACAGACATGGTGCTGTGAATGAATACTTCTATCATGTCTTTTTGTTCTCATGACACAACTAAGCTATCCAAATGGCTAGAAGGGTATAGTTGATAGCATCCCCCAAGAGAATGATCAGAACTGAGGTGAAGCGTTGCTTTATTCGAGTATCACATTCTGGATGTCAAATTTGCCTTTAGAGCTGCATACTAATTTTAATGTTTTGACTGATTGGTTATTAGCCATTTATTAGTGATTATCACCCAGAGAGAGCTGTCAGAAGATGAACGCTTGTCAGTGGCACAACGTCCTGAGACATTGAAAACCTAGGAAATTTAAATAAATCACCTCACACTTCTCTCTTTTTAGTTTATTGATTTACTAGTTTATGAATAATCTTCCTTTAATGTTGAAGAATTCATTTTGGTTTAGTATTGACTAGCAAAAGGTCCCATTGATGTTTCAGGAAGAAAACAATAAAAGAAAAGACTCACTACATCTAGGTAATGATCCTCACTTAAGGGCACGTTCTGTATGTGGTATCTACAACTTCCTCTCCCATTCAGGGTTTCTATCTGTAACACCTCTGGCTGTCCTGAAACTAGCTCTTGTAGTCCAAACTGGCCTCGAACTCACAGAGATCCACCTGCCTGTCTCTCAAGTGCTGGGATTAAAGGTGTGCGCCACCACCGTCTGGCTCTCCTATTCTTTTTTTTTTTTTTCATGATTCATTTTTAAGATAGTTTTTCACTATGTAACTCAGCCTAGCCTTGACCCCTGGATCCTCTTGCTTCAACCTCCATAAGTTCCGGGCTGACAGGCATGGACTTTCACCCTCGTTCTTGATGAGTACTTTTGAGTGGCTCTCAGGTTGACAGTTATTTTCTTTCCTCATACAATAAAGGAAGTTCTTTTGTGGCTTCTTTCTCATGATCTAGAACCCTGGTTGACTTCCCAGCTTCTTGGTTTCCCATGGTTTAGTACAATGTGCTCAGCTGTGGTTTTTCTTTTGGTTTATTCTACTCAGAGTCACAGGAAACATCAAGTGACCACAGCCACTCCCTTGATGACACCTTAAAAAGACTGTGAGCCCAATGGGATCAAGCAGTCTATCTGTCAATGAAATCTCTTGCCTTTTGTCCTATTCTATCTTAACCTCAAGCTAAAATCATATAAGCTTTCCTGCTTGTCTGCTTGTTCACTGACTCTAGTTTATTTTCCATCTTGATTCCCTCAAGGCTTGCATTGGTTAGTTTTTCTGAACTTGACACTAACTAGAGTCACTGAGAAAGCAAGAATGTTGAGAAATTGCCTCCATCACATTGGCCTGAAAGTATGTCTGTGGGCATTTTCTTAGCTGTTAATTGATATAAGGGGGCCCTGCTCACTATTGTTAGCATTGTCTCTAGGAAGATGGGTGTGGGCACTATTTTTTAAAGTAGCAGAGCAAGCTGAAGGAAATGAACCAATAAGTAGCCTTCTTTTGTGATCGTTGCTTGTGTTCCTGCCCTGATTTTCATCAGTGATTGACTGTGACACACAGCACTGTGAGCTGAATAAATTCTTTCCTAACTTAAAATGGTTTGGGTCAGTGCAATAGAAAGTAAGTTAATACGCTTCTCGTGACATAGCTGACCTTGTGACATCTTCCTTGTAATGGCTTTTCTGTCACCACTGTACCACAGAGCATCTTCTGTAGGGCTGGATCCTTTGTGAGCTCCTTCCCTCTTCTTTTGTTGGAGCTATCTTCCTTTATGTACTACAAGTTCTTCCGGCCAGGGCTGACGGTGTTGTCACTGTCCTGTGTACATTGTACATGTGTAAAGGCATGATCAGGGCATGTGATGTGAGTGGGTTTTGTTGTAAGAGCTGGTATGCTTACAGGCAGGAGCATCTTTAAAATGCGCATTGGCCCTGATGACTGAGTGAATGACTGGGTATCTCACCTTCTAATTACACGGCAGCTTTGGAGGACAAGAATCATATGCTGTCCTCATTCTGTGTCTATAGTCCTCATGAGTGCATTTTGCTCCATCGGTGGACAACGGTGGAGCTATTGATTTTTTTCAAACCTAAACTTTTTAATAGCCACCTAAAATATCATGATTATGAAGTACTGATAACCTGAGTTACTAGATGAACACTAGTTAAGATAGTTAAGAACCAAATGTTCCAAGGAAAACCCATTGAAGACTCAGGTTTACATATTTAAATATGAAGATATGCATTAGCCAAAAGAAGAATCAGTACAATTACAGATTGAGAGATGAAGACAGTCAATCAACAATAAGAATAAAAACAAATACTTGTTGTCTCTGCACAAATAAGTATTGATATAAGTTCTATGAAAAGAAAATAGCACAGATCTTCACCAGTGAGTTCTGGAAGCAGTCGTTACAGTTGGTGAGTTTAGCTGGGCTGCAGGTGGCTTAATTATGACCTGCTTACAGCTGAGTTTTTAGAAAACTGGAAAAAAAAGGTAAATATGGCTATTTATTTTCACAGTTTGGTTTAAAATGGATTTGTTCAACCAGATTTAAGACTTCCTTAATATACTATAAAATAGTTTGGGGACTCAAACTGTGTATGTGTCTGTATGTATGTGTGTGTCAGTGTGTGTGTGTGTGTGTGTGAAAGATCACTAGTCCAATGTCCTAGGGCAATGGATAAATTTTGTTATTTTAGGGAAGACAAACTTCCACAATGACAAACTTTTATTACGCCCAAATTTACCTTAAAAATTGTTGCAATTTATATATATATATATATATATATATATATATATATATATATACTTGGAAGCATCCTATAAAACATTTATTTTTACATACTATAGAAGTATAGAAGGGTGATCACAAGACCCCAGATATACCCAGAAAGAATGTGCAGTTCATTAGAAAAGATGGAAATGGGAAGGGGTGAAGATGCCAGAGCTCCTTGCTATTGTCTGTGTGTCTTCCTCTTCAGTGAGAGCTGGATGAAGAATCTGACATCTTAAGTGAATAATTCTGGTACCTGACTTCTAGAGCATAAAGAACTGCAGACAACTAAGCCATTCCCTGCCCCTATTGGAACAGTGCAGTTTTCAGGATTCTGAATGAAATCTAAACCTTGAACATGGAGGGAGTAGAAAGAGGTGTAGAAAGTGGAGAGGATGGAGGGAGGTGGAGAGAGTAGAGGGAGTATGGAGAGGTGGAGGGTGGAGGGGGTATAGGGAGGTGGAGATGGTGGAGGGGATATAGGGAGGTAGAGAGGGGGAGGTAGAGAGGGGGAAGGGGGTACAGGGAGGTGGAGAGAGTAGAAGGGGTATAGGGAGGATAGAGAGAGGTGGAAAGAGATGAAGAGAGAAGAAGAACTTGAAGAAACGGGGAAGGAGGTGGGGGAAATGGAGGGCTATCACATAGACAGAACTTCCTTATAAATAGCACCTCCGAGACAATCAGGCTGTCCTCATTATATAAAGGTACAAACCTCATGCTGCCAGGAGTATCACAGTCTCTAAACCCCACCCGTTTATATGTTTTTCAAATATCATGAATATTGTTATTTCCTTTGAATGTGATTATATTAAATCTCCCCTACTCCAATGTTAAGTTTGGAATTTGAAAACAAACAAACAAACAAAAAACCTCTCAGAAAAACTAGCAAACATATTTTGTTTTAAAATATGTGTGCCACCACAAAGGCATAGGGATAACACTAAACTCCAACAGAGAGTCTAACTGGCACAGACAGCTTGGATGCCGACTGGCCTTCCAGAATAATGTTTATTAGGGCATAGCTGCAGATGCAAAAGCAGTTGGGGAAACACTTGTCCATTACTTGTTCTATTAACTATCACGGCTTTCCTTGCTAAGTCTTTATCCAAATGCCAATTAAGCAGAGGCTTGCATTACACATCAATTTTTAATACCCATTCCTCACAGGGAAACGAAACCTGCATCATGCGGCTTCCCCAGTTAAAAGCAGCCCTGACCTAGTTCCCTGTGAAATCAATGATGGGTTTCAAAAGACTGTGAGGAGCTGACATTTAAGGAAGGCAGTTCACACTCTGGGTTGGTGTGAAATATGTTTCTCTGGGCTTCAGTTATCATTTCTTCTCTCCTTCCTATCTTCTTCTTCATTACCCCCTCTTCCTTTTTTATCTCTTCCTTTTCCTCTCCCTCTGTCTTCCCTTCTTTCTTGTTAGTCTAACACCAGAGATCTAGTAGATTTGGAGACAGAGAGGTGAAGCCACACCACAGATCTGGGTACCCAGGAGTCTGTTAGTTCAGCTACATATGAAGTGGTTTCTGGTTAACAAGTGTAGGTCTTCAGAGTAGGAACAAGATCAGTACCAGCTAGATGGAGAAGTCTTGGTTCTTCCTGAACTGAGGAGTATAGAGATCTGCTTCTGAACAGGGGCTCCCCCATGGGGGAGCATGAAGGCACCCCTCAAGAGTTAATGTGCGTCCACATAGAGGGTTAGTGTGAACTCTTGGCCCTAGATCCTGGAAATACAGCCTCCTGCTAAATGTTACAGTCATTAATCTCAACTGAGAGACTGAAGGGGAAAAGAGGATAAATTCAGTCACTAGGCACATTCATCATGAGAGCCCTTAAAAGGCCCAGAAATTTCTATTAAAGGTGAAAGACAAACTTCAATGTCAGAAATCAGCATTCCTACTTCCATTGGTTCATGCCAATCCTACGAACCATATAAATACATGTACAAGTGTTTATTTACTATGGAAAAGTTTGTATAACATTCTACTTAGGATTTTAGTGTTTTAAGTATGTAGTTGGATAATAGTAAACTATACCATGGTATGTAACCATCACCATTGAACATCTTATGAGTTATCTTCTTCTTCTTCTTCTTCTTCTTCTTCTTCTTCTTCTTCTTCTTCTTCTTCTTCTTCTTCTTCTTCTTCTTCCTCCTCCTCCTCCTCCTCCTCCTCCTCCTCCTCCTCTTCTTCTTCTTCTTCTTCTTCTTCTTCTTCTTCTTCTTCTTCTTCTCCGTTCTTTCTTCTTCTTCTTCCCAAACTGAAACTCCCTTCCACAGAACAATAATTCCTAATCTTGTCTTGATGGCATTCCAATTGCTGTTGTGTTTCTTGGACTACTTAGCTAACTCACATAAAAGCAAGCATACAGTAGTTTCCTTCTATGCCTGGAACACTTTGTCCAGTTCAATGCCTTTAAGACTCAACCCTGCAGAGGTTCATTGTTTTAAGGACCATGCATATAGCACTGCTCTCTATGCATTCACCAGTAGTCCTTTGGAATGCTTCCACCTCTTCATTGTGTTACCAATATTATGAGGAACATGGGTATATAATGAGCTGATTGAACCTGGGATTTCTGTTCTTGAGTATGGAAGTAGTTACTGGGTCTGTAGAAATTCTGTGTTTCACTTTTGAGGACCTCCCAGATTTTTCTAAAGTGCCTAATATTTTTTATTCTCACCAGCAATGCACAATAGTTTTGCATCCCCCACACTCCTGCTTACACTCTTTTTATTTTTTTTAAAATAGAAGTCTTAATGGCCCTGAAGTTTTATATTTCGGGTTTGACTTATATTTCCATATGATCAATAATGTTGATCATTTCTAGGCATTTGTTAGTCATCGACATATCATCCTTAGAGGAATACATATCCAAAATATTACCCATAAAATGTTGTATGGTTTGAGCCCTTGAGCTTACTATTGAGTTATGGAGGTTCTATACACAATCCAGGTATACATGCAGAAGGCAGAGCACATAGAGTATTTTTCTTTTCTACTCTCTTCTTTATTCCCTCAAAATAGCATCTTTCATTGAAACAGAACCTCTGTTTTAGCTAAATTGGTTGTCCAGCTTCCAAAGTCCCTTGTCTCTGCTTCACAGCACTGGACTTTTTTTTTCTTTTTTTTGGTTTTTGGAGACAGGGTTTCTCTGTAGCTTTGGTGCCTGTCCCGGAACTAGCTCTTGTAGACCAGGTTGGCCTCGAACTCCCAGAGATCCGCCTACCTCTGCCTCCCGAGTGCTGGGATTAAAGGCGTGCGCCACCACCGCCCGGCCACAGCACTGGACTTATAGACATCTATGGTCATGTAAATTTCTTAGAGGAGTGCTAGAGATTTGAACTCATGTCCTGTAAGTTGCACAGCTCATGTTCTTATTCCCTGAGTCATCTCCCCAGCTCCTAGTATGGTTTTAATACATTCCTAGACACAAGGCCTGTAGCTATTGCCTCCCATTCCGTAGACTGCACAATCACTCTGCTTATTGCACCCATTGATTCCTACGTTTTTCGGTTTCAATCTATTCTAATTTGTTTACTTTTACTTTTGTCGCCTGTGCTTTGTTGTTAAATTCAAAACTCATTTTCTGCTGCCATTTAGAGTTTTCTCTTATGTTTTCTTTGAATGTGACAATTTTAAAAAATGAAATGAAGATTGGAGTTATATTTTTAAGAGAGATGTCACTTTTCTGAGGGAAAACCTGGCAGACAACATTACTGTTATACAAACAGGCAGAGGAAAGGGGACAGGTAGAGTTAAGACTGAACACCTTAGAAAGGAGGCTGATTCTCTTTCTCCCAATGCATCTCTCTGGTTTTAGGGGCACATTTATCAATTTCATTTAAAATATCCTTTTGTGGAGAAACACACAAGCCAGTTCACATACATCCTATTTGAATTTACATGTACATTCCTATCTGTAGATGCTCTGACATATTTTATATTGTCTTGCAATGGTTCCAAAACACCCTGACTCTCTCCAACTGTTTTTTCTAGAAAATCAGTACATTGAAATGAGAAAAACAAAACAAAACAAATGAACAACAACAAAAAACTGTTCTATATACATTCAGTCCTGCACGCATCAGTTGTGTGGTCCTTGGAGGAGTCATTGTTTATTTTTGGTGAAATTTTTCATATGCATGTCACTGCCATCTTCCTCAACTGTGGCCATACATCTGTGATAGTAATTGTGTCCCAGTAACACCCAGTTTTTTCTTGCTTTGACAGATATTAAATGCTCCTCTTACCGGTTATGGTGGGGTGCCATTTTTCTTACCATTTAATGGTTCTTCCAGAAACATTCATGGATGTGTCTTCAGGGTCACATCTTTCAGGAATAATGGAAATGGTATTTTCTTCTCATAAATTAATATTTTTCGTGCTCAAATGTTTCTAATCCTTCTAGGTTGGAGGGTTTTGCCATCTGTCTGTTAAAATGATGTGATTCTTAATTAAATTTGATTGCACCTGTGCTTCCATTCAACTGCCCACACACTTCCCACTTCACAGTGGAAAATCTTTCTTTTCCGTCAAAAATTAAAAGAAATTAAACTATGACCTTTCTTTTTTTAAAAAAAATATACATAGGCATACAAGATCGAAAACATTAAGAAAAGTTAAGTGACATTTTTCATGGCTGTCTTATGTCAGCTAAATATTTTATCTTGTGATGATTGTCATTGTTGTAATGGTGTTGTCTTCCTTTTTTTTGATGAGAGAACATAGATGAAGCAGCCAATGAAATATCAGAAACCATCCTCACAGTCTGTGCCTTTGCATGCTCTTAGATATGTCATCTAATCTTTCCTTATATTAGAATTTGAGGGCTAATCATAACAGAAAGTAAACAAATTATAGAGATTATCTTCAATTTTGAAGTATTCATTTTTTCTTTTCCTATACCATTTTTTCAAAATATTCTTAAAAACCTAAAATATATAAGTCTCTGTGGTTATTTTTTTACTTTTTCCCTTCGCTTGTGAAAAAGAGAATAATTTCATCTAAAAATGGGTAAAACTATAAAAGAAAAGGAATTTAGCCAAGTGAACAATCCAAATTATTTTAAGCAGTGATAAAAAGTTCTATAATATTAAGCAAGGGTACTGAATCTTCATACTAGAAATAATGAAAGTGATTAAAATACACCATACTGAGGACAAAGTCTAGAAATTAAAAAAAAAAACTATCCTCCAAGCCTTCGACACCTGGTTTTGAAGACCCTCGAGTCTAAATGTCTCCTTGACAGATAAGAACATGGGTGTTCAGAAGAGGACAGTGTTGTCCAAGGCCTGAGAATTAATTAAGGACTAATTCTTACCTGGTACTCAAGTGCTTTTAACTCCAAAGACAATTCTGCAACACTGTTACTTTACCATGCTGTGGCTGGGACTCCCCACATCAAAATACCCAAAGGGGTATGAACTCTTGGCATCCTGTTCCCAGATTACAGGTATTAACCCATGCTCTGCATAGTTAATACCAGTTTTATATCTTCTAAGAGTATTTGGGCCTTTTCTACATTATATGGTAACAGTTTCTGGAACAGAAACATTGATTTTGATTTATAAATACTTACTAGCAATTTCCAATACAGAGAAACTCAGTCTGGGTGATATGTAAAATCATTCTCCATTACCAAAGTCCTTTTAGCTTTAAAAATACCCTCTGATAGAGTCCTTCCTTCTTTCCCCTAGTCATTTTCTTTTGTCTCATACTGTTCAAAGGATTCTTCTGCTTTAATCACTTAAAAGTAGACAAAAACAGAGAAGGTAGCTGCGTCAATAGAATTCTACAATTTTCCTTATCAAAAAATATCAGTCTGTTTGAATTCCTTTTAATTATATTTATTGTATTGTTTTCTTGTGACATTATTGAGTATAAATTATTCAAATGAAGATGAATATGTTTTAATTTCTTACTGAAGAGTAAACAAAATTATAACCATTAAAAAAGTCTGTTCATGACTATTTTTCCAGGGTTTTGCTTCATTTCTCCTAGACACTGGGTGTGGGATTTTTTTGGCTTCAGGGAGGAGAGACATTCTGTTTATAAAAGCGCTCATCTTCCATTGATGACAAGATAGTATTTAATTGTTTTAAAACCTCTTTAGAACAGGCTTAGCTTTGTAGTTTGGAAAACAATGGACATTATTAGTAAGAGATATGTTCATAAAACACGACTTCTGTAAAGGACTTAGGTTCCCATGAATCCTCATTCCAAATAGAAATTCTTCTTTTTGCAGAGAGTCACAAGTTCACCTGCATTAAACACAAACACTTTTAAAAGTTGAAAGACCAATAACTATTTCATAGTTCAGCCTCGGCATCAGGACTGCATAACCCTTCGCAAAGGCTGTGTTAGAACTTGGTGGCACACTCATGTCAGTGCGGGGACACCTAGAGTTCTGTGGGTATTTTTTTTTAATTTATTTATTTATTAAGGATTTCTGCCTCCTCCCCGCCACCGCCTCCCATTTCCCTCCCCCTCCCCCGATCAAGTCCCTCCCCCTCATCAGCTTGAAGAGCAATCAGGGTTCCCTGACCTGTGGGAAGTCCAAGGACCGCCCACCTCTATCCAGGTTTAGTAAGGTGAGCATCCAAATTGCCTAGGCTCCCCCAAAGCCAGTACGTGCAGTAGGATCAAAAACCCATTGCCATTGTTCTTGAGTTCTCAGTAGTCCTCATTGTCCGCTATGTTCAGCACGTCCGGTTTTATCCCATGCTTTTTCAGACCCAGTTCTGTGGGTATTTTGAGAGCAGATATAAAGCAGGCATTATCAAGAACCTCTGGCTTGGGTAACTCCACATGTCTTCATTTTGATTGACTTTTGCATCCTGTAGCTTCTTTATATTTCAGTTTAGCTATCCCTCGGTCCCACATGAACCTTATTTGCAGCAAGAAGTGTAAATATTGTGAATCCCGAACCTTTGCACTTCTACCTGGCTGTTGAAAGTCTGGCCTGTGCAGTTTGATGTGGCGGGATAGTTCCCTATTTTGACTTTCCTACTTTCTGTACATCTGAGTATTGATTCTCCTACAGCATTGTCTTTCTAGCACAAAGATAGCCAAAGATCTGGTAGTCCTCTGAGAACTATTCATGCAGGAAGTTATGGGTTCAGGCAAGATCAGGAGTAGCGTAGAAAAGAGCATGGACGTTAGTGTGACGGACAGATTCCTGGCGGGACAGACTTCTCTCTTCGTTATGAAGGTGCACTAGAAAAGGAGTCTCATAAGGCAGCACTGAGGGTGGAAGGGCAAAACTGCCTCAAATTAAGTAATAAAACCAAGGAATAGGAAAGTGGAAATAAGTGTGATAGTACTTGAGATTTGGAAAGTGGTCCAGTGTGGTATGACCCAGCACAGACACAAGTCAAGGAATGCAATCCCAGAAAGAAAAGCTGGTACACCCGAGTTAGCACAACGTTTGCGGTCAACCCCATTGGAGATAATCTAAGCCTGATTGCTCAGCGGTCAGTTTCTTGGAAACATACCAGAGTGGGCTTTGGTGTCCTCATCATTAAAATGAGGATGATGTAGTCACATTGCAGTGACCATCCCTGCTTAGGAGTGTAATCAGAACTTGACTTCTGCCTTACTTCCTATAACTAACTGTTTCTTTCTATCTTAGAAACCCTTTAAGCATAGTGGCCACGGTATCAGTTCATTGTCTTATTACTTAAAATCAGAGTGCCTGGCTTGAAAATGTTCAGACAGATGGAGCAAGGCATGTACATTTTAGAAGTGTATTTTAAAGCAGATTTATGGCAGGAAGCCTTGCCCGTTGTACTTTTCTCGAGAACTGAGATAGAGGTCCAGGCATGTGGTACTTAGAAGGATCATTAGAAACATTTTGCTTCAAGCCTGTCATTTTATTTGGGAAATCTAAAATAAGGTCAGTGTTACTTTCTTAGAGTCCTGGGGGTTACAGAATGGAGCAGAGTATCAACTGATCATCTCAAACCCACACCGGCATTGGGGAAAAACTGGCTTATCAAATTATCTTTAATATGTAACTTACGTCTAAACTATTTTCATGTTGAAATGTTCAGTTTTTCTTTTGAGTATTTTCTAAGAATCTTATATTGACCTTTGATACCACAGAAAAGCCATTTTTAACTTTTTACTGATGTGATTCTTTGTTGTTAGTCTGAATAGAAAACTATAAAAAATTGGGTGTGTGGTAACACTTTTATTCATGTGAATAATATATGTTAAACATATAGGTGATCATTCCAGTATACCCATTGTATATTTTTTATAAATTTTCTACAACCACGGAATTTAAATTATTTCTTAAATATTCACTAAAGATCATCCATTTCATAGAAGAGTTTTACTAGAACTAAAGTAATGAGGAAAACAATGTTGAAAAATTGAGCTTTCTGTTTGTTGGGGGAAGGGCATGTATGAGTGCCTGTGCATATGTGCCGTGTCATGTGTGTAGAGGAAGAGGATACCATTTGGGAGTTAGTTTCCTCCATTACTTTGGGTTTCAGAGCTCTAACCAGCCTTCAGGCTGGTTCTGCCAGTGTCATCTTGCTAGCCAAAACCTTTGAGATTTATTTGGCAACCTACCTAACATCTTTGTTCCTTAATTTTTCTGTCACTATATGTATAAAACCTCTTCTTTCATTATAAATTCAACAATCTTACATTTAGACTGCTTTTTATAGAGGGAGAAAATGTGAACTACTTAATATATTAAAAATCTGTACTTGGATAGTTCAAATGCTGCAAAAATAGCAACCTCCTAATTTATGGTTTAATACAATGCAGCAGGTCCTTAGGTCATGCATGTTTGAGACCAAGATTTTATCACAGAAGAGGAGACAATCAATTAATGGATTGAAAGACGAGCCTCTGTTAATGGGGGGTTTCCATGTGCAGGAGCTGCCAGCTTTTAAGACCTCAACAAATTCCATTATGCAGGAGAAGCGAAAACCTGAATATGCACAGCTGGAAGGAGCAGTCGCCAGTCCCCCACCTAGTGCTGACTAGAGTGTGGTTATAGCATTCTCTCTTACTGCAAGGAGTAATGGAGAGGTGGATTCAGTGGATGGCCATGGAGAGAGGCAAGTGGATTTTGTGAGTAGCCTCTATCCAGAGATCATTTCAGCTATCATGCTGTGACCACAAAGGCAATTGTAACCGGCATTCTTTGAGTAAATTGTCTCTCTGCCGAACACAATTAGACTTTCCTGATGCAAGCTTTCCTATAACAGTTCGATCCTTCCGTGCTACTTGGTGAACTTAGTCTATGGTATTTTGATACAAATAATATGGTGCTGATTGCCCTATATCTGTTACAGGCTTAAATCATCTGCTTGTACAGCTAAGAATTTTTCAGGACAAATGTGGCCCTAAGTAGAAGGATAAGTAAAATTTCCTCGGAAAGTAAACATGGTGGTTAAACGGATTTCATTGTACCCACGAGAAAAGAACAATTGGCTCCTCCATGCGTGACAGAGTTCCAGTGTGCTGAGCTCAGTGGTGCCGCCAGCACCCTGGTTCTCTATGAGAATCTTCCCAGTTTCCATTTGTGAGCTTGGGCAAGTGGCAGAAGGACGTTGAGGTGTTTTTGCTGCTTCAGCCGGTTAGAGCTGGGCTGGGAGTGGAGCTCTGCTGGTGGAGTGCTGCCATAGCACGAAGCTGCAAGTTCTTTCTTTCTCCTGCATCTCCTAAGTCCTGACATTGTGCACACCTGTAAGTCAGCATCTGCGAGGCAGAGGTGAGGCATCGCGAATACCAGGTCTGTGGCTATATGGCAAGTTGGTGAGCAGCTCTGGGATGCATTAGGCCCAATCTTTAAAAACCAATCCATCAGATTTTGGGGCCCACTAAACTCTGCTTCAGTGGTCCTCTTCTTGTATACCGACGTTTTATACTGTGTACCCTCTTAAAACAAACTTGGAGTTTCCAATTTATCTAAAATCATCAGATCCACTTAGGACCGATCTGGTATTCTTCATAAACATATATAAATACATCAAACTTACATTTAGACTGCTTTTTATAGAAGGGGAATTGTGCTCTAATATATTTAAAAAATCTGTGCTTGGATAGTTCAAATGCTGCAAATATATATGTACGTTTGAAGAGAAGGCCTCTCCGGGATGTCAAAACTGACCCCAAATGACAGGGTTCACACAAGAGTGAAGGAACAATGGGAAATAAAAATTTGCCCCTCACTCCACTGCCCCTTGATTGTGGAAACTGGAATGTGGTTGCCTGTCCCTCTAGAGATTCAGGAAATGAACTGACAGATGGTCACAAAAGGACCCCGTGCTTGTCTAGACTTGGAGGTAAACTGTCTCTGTCTGGCAGTGATCAGCTCCACACAGCACTGTTTGGAAAGACACAATAACATGCAATTAGAGTTCAGATTAGGGTCACAGAGAGAACGAGAGTTCATTTGTGTCATAACGAAGACATGACCAAGGTGAGATAGGTGAACTCATTGTGGATTCACCAGGGTGTTTATCTAAATAAACAGAAAGAAGCTGGTTCTGAATGCTTCAGAAACAAGCACACTGCTGTGATTGGCATGTGTCCCCTTCTGAACCCTCTGTCAGTAGGAATGATAGGGAGGTGAGGCACTGAGAACTTCTCCTTCGTGAATAGATTAACGCTCTGTCACAGGAATGGATTAAGTTTCATGTGAGTGTGTTTTCTACAAAAGATGAGTTTGCTTCTCTTTACTTCTCTATTCCTCTTTGTCCTTCGCTCTTCTCTCATTGTGCTCTCTCCCTCCCTCCTTTCACTCCCCCCCACCCTCTTTCTTGCTTTCTCTCTTTCCCTTCAACCTTCTGCGAAGGGAGGGTGACATATTGAAGGCTGTCGCTAGTTGTGTTCTTCCTGTCATGAACTTCCAGGATGTAGAAATATAAGAAATAAGTATCTATTTTTAATCAGTCACACAATCACCATTAGCACGGTCATCCATTGGATGAACTGGGTGTGCAGAACACAGACATTGCTTTTGTACAAATGGGAGCGGCTACACAGGGCACTGAGACACCATAACTCTATAGACGGTGTCCACACAGTGTATAAGAAGAATCTCTCACACACACACTTTTTCTTTTTCTTTTTTTCAAGACAGGGTTTCTTTGTGTAATAGCCCTAACTGTCCTAGAACTAGATTTTGTAGACCAGGTTGGCCTCAAACTCACAGAAATCTTCCTGCCTCTGCCTCCTAAGTGCTAACATTAAAGCTGTGCACTACCACCAACCGGATCTTGTGGATAGTTTATGTTATTAGATTCAAAATTGGTTTCACACAAGTGACTCTTGCACATATACTCAAGTGGCTTTTCAGCTGCAACCTCCTTGGGGTATAGACTATTTACCAAACGTGAATTCTTTTAACATTGTGTGAAGTTATGTAGAAACTGACTGTGAAATGTCAAAGGGAAAAAATAAAAGTCAATTACTTGAAAACAAAACAAAAAACCAAACCAAAAAAAAAAAAAAGCAAATGGTTCCAACTGATTTTAAACAACATCAAAATATTTGAATATGGGTAATTGTATTTGCTTCCTGAATAGATATCTTTGAACCCACAGTATTTCTTAATTGAGTAGTTTTTAATTCAATTGTCTAAATCCAGTTAGTTCTTAGTTCAGTTGTCCACTTACCACATATATCTTGACAGTTATTTTGAAGAGTTCTATCATTATTTTAATGAGAAAAATTACTTGGTTTTGAAAGCAATTATTTTTTACTTTTACATATTTTTAATTGATTTTTATTGAGCTCTACATTTTTCTCTGCTCCCCTCTTAACCTCTCCCCATTCAACCCTCCCCCAATGTTTCCATGCTCAAAATTTACTCAGGAGATCTTGTCTTTTTCTAATTCCCATGTAGATTAGATCCATGTAAGTCTCTCTTAGTGTCCTCATTGTTGTCTAAATTTTCTGGGATTGTGGTTTGTAGGCTGGTTTTCTTTGCTTTATGTTTAAAAACCACCTATGAGTGAGTACATGTGATAATTGTCTGAAAGCAATTCTTAAATATGTACACGGGGAAAAAACATTTTCTAAACAGAAGCTCCAGAATATGCCTATAATTTTCTTTTTCTTTTTTCTTTTTGGTTTTTCAAGACAGGTGTTCTCTGTAGCTTTGGAGCCTTTCCTGGAACTAGCTCTTGTAGACCAGGCTGGCTTCGAACTCACAAAGTTTCTCTTGCCTCTGCCTCCCGAGTGCTGAGATTAAAGGTGTGTGTCACCACCACACTGCTAATTTTTTTTTTACTAATATATTGTCTCTGCTTTCTAATTGAACCTGAATAGTGAAGACTCTTCACTTTTTTGTTGTTGTTGTTGTTCAAGTTTCTCAAAATACACTTGCCAAAATTCACTGAAACTAACCCTTGGAACATACAGGAAACACACAAAGAAGAAAAATACTGTTCCTTCTTGTTCCCAAAGCTGTATTGGGCTTTTAAATAGCTGAGACTTAAGGCCTAAGTAGTGTACCCTGATATTTGTGAGAGAGTAATGTGACTAAGAAGGAAGAAACCGACTTTGGTGGAGATGACTTTCCACAAATCTTCTCCCTCTGTATCTAACATATCTGAGAGAAGCAGTATTGGACGCAGCTTTGTGTTTGAACTCTCTGTCTTTTTATTGATATTCGCGCAAGTTCCAACTCCAGAGGCTCTTTTATATGTGTCGAACTATTAAAAATAAGGTGTCAGAAGGAGACAGGAAGGACAGAAGAGACAGAGGGGAGGTGGGGAGTCTTACTCCATAAGGAGATAACAGCACAGGTACCCAAGCACTTGAATTAGATTGTGGAAGAGAAATTTGGGGGAAACATACAGGCCCCTAGATTTGAGGCAGTGGCATTTAGAAGCCAAGATGCATTTTCTTTGAGACTGTGAGTAAACTGCATGGGAATGGCCTATGTTTATCATGTATGGTCCTGATTTAATTGTCTCAGGACACTCAATAGCAAGTTTTGGTTAAATGTTCTTGTCCTAATAATTATGATTAAGTATGTTATCATTAAAATATTTTGACTCGTCATTTTGAGTTCAGTGTAACTAAATTTATAGCAGGTTTCTTTGGAGGCCTGAACTCTTTCTGATATTGCAGTTGGATTGGACTAGCTTCCTGATTTATTCATTGCATAAAGTGTGATTTTAGTATTTATATAGCTGCAGGGCTTCTTGGAGCTGCAAGGGGCTAGAGCAGTGTGAAAATAAAAGACGACCAGACCAGTGAGAACAGAAAGGCTGTTTATTCAGGGCTTTCATTTGGCAGAGATTCACAGCAGGCAGAGGAATCGGAGAGCAAAACAGCTAAAATGAGAAATTAAATCTGACCCACAGGTGCTTCTCTATAATCTAACTGCATAAACAAACTGCACTCTTACTTAAAAGCATCCCCGTGTAACAAATAGCAGAGTGTTGACCAATCATTGCTGCCAATCATAGGCCCAATAACCAACTGGGCTATTTCTGTCTACCACTTCCCTTTTCTGTCTATAATTACTGCTTGCTAACACTGCCAAGTGGAGCCCTGTGAGGCCCTCAGAACCCTGACCATTGCTGCTCAATACACAGAAGGCTGTTCTTTTTCACATACAGCAAGATAATGAGAAATCAAACATGACATTTGTGTTTAACCCTGTTGAAAGCCGAGAAACAATTGAAGCTAAATTAAAAGACAAGAAAACAAAAATACAGTCTTTTCAATTATTTCTATTTATTTATCAAAAAATCTTTATATGGATTAGACTTCTAATTCGATGAATTTTATATATTATTGTTACCAAATGATCAGATATTTTTTTAAAAAAATTACCAAGCTCATGCCACTTTAGTACATTTATCATCAGTTGGTTCTCTGTTTCCATTACAATTTTTGTATTGCCTATACATAGCAGAGAGATGGTTGAAGAGTTGACAAACAGGCTAAGTAATTAGGTAAAAAAGTAATTAATCAAGATGTTTGCTTATAGAGGAACCAGTCCTAAGAAAAGAAAAACCAAAGCATGTGGCTTTCAAGAATTTGGAGTTTGGCAGGGAAATAAGTATGTGGAAAGCCAATATGCTATGTTCCAGTACAGCTGACCAGGAGGCATGACCCGGGCAGTGGTGACACTTCAGAAGTCACTGACGTCACTGAGCATCAGTTGATTTGCCCAACTAGAGCGAAGACAAGATTTAGAGTAGTCAGAGCAGAGAGCTTGAAGTCGTAGCAGGCAATGTTGTTTTGCTCAGGAGTGGAAGAGGGTGACAGAAGCTATGACCATTTTGGCACTGTTCCTTGGGTACAATGATTAAGAGAGAAAGGGAAGGCTAATAAGGCAGGATCTAATAAGGAACTCAGCTATTGTGTTGTGAACTGGACACTCTTCAAAGTATTCCTGTCAAAAGTACATTATGGTCACATGTGTATTTTAAATGGCTGTTGTGACTCTACCTTGGATATCAAAGTCAAGGAAGCCAGCTGTGACCAATAAAGAGACACAATTCAGTTCAAGAGTCTGAACTAGGGTTGTTGAGGTAGACATGATATCAAATAGAGAAGGGAAGGGAAAAGGCTCAGAAAGACAGTATACACTTTTACCTAATGGATTTGAGTTTGGGCTTTACTAGTAAGCGAGAAGAACAGACAATCTCTTAGCATGGATAAATGAATGGCCAGGAAGAGCCATTTAGTTAAGTGAGAAATGTCTATCCAGTATCTGAAATGTTAAATTTGTGCATTCATTAGATAACGAACGTGAAACTGTGGAGAAAGGTCTTATCTTTTGATGAAAAGTTTGGAAAATCATTAAAGATTAGATGAGATTTTATTGAAATCAGAAGGATAAAAATAATATAAAGAATCTGCTGTGAGTGAGGGCAGTGTATCAGCTATTACCTTAGAGATGACCAGCGTGCAAAGGATGTATTGAAAAAGAAAATTACAGATGGCGTGGGAAAGGGGTTTGATGCAGAGCAAACGCAGGAAAAGGAAGGATCTGTGAAACGGAAAGAATTAAAAACATAAAAATGATGGTAGAAGATTGGCCAGTCACTATAAATTGTGGTAAATATTTCATCTAATGAAACCCACTGTATTTGCTTAGCAAAAGCGGGACTAGAGGATAGATGGTTTGTATTCATGACACAGCACAGTAAAGGAGAGGAGAGGGAGTAGAAAGGAGGAAGAAAGGGAACACACTCCTTAGGAGAGTTCCTTAAAGATGAAACCAAAGGGAGATTCAAAAAGAAGAGTCAAGATTCATTGAGATTTTGTATATCAAAAGAGAAAATGATTTTCATTCTGGTGATGCTAACATACCCACATCTTGGAGAAGAAAATCCCCCAAGGGACCCATTTCCCTGTTATAGTTTAAAACCAAGGTCTACAGTACAACCCTGTTTTCAATAGTATCTTAGAAGCACATTAAAACAACATTCAAGTTTCTAAAAACTATTTCAGGAAGGATTTAATTCTCAAATAACAATTAATTTTGTTAATACACAGAATCCACTGAAGAGCTCAAAGTCCGAAGCCACAGCACGGAGCCATTACCAAAGTTGGACAGCAAAGAGAGAGGTCATTATGGATCAGCTTCTTCCAGAGAGCCAATGAAAGCTCAAGAATGGGATGGAACCCCAGGTCCACCCGTGGTCACCAGCAGAATGGGCAGATGCTCCGTGAGCCCTACATTGTTGGCAGGAAGCCACAGTTCAGGTAAGCAGAACACCAGCCTTCCAGATGACGCTGTGAATGCAGAGGCTGTTCATAAGTAGGTATAGTTAGGCAATCATCACCTCACATCAGTCTGCTTCCATTCAGACTCCAAACACAAACACGTAAATAAAGCATACCACAGGACAGCTACTCACAGGGATGGCAAGGGAAAAAGTGCTACTTGAACCTCTGCCATGTGGCGTTGTACAGCGAGAAAACTCTGCCTGAACTAAAGCCACATCAGTTTGTAGAATTGAGGGAATTCGTGTTTGTGGCACTTTTACTTACAAAGCTATTTTGCAGCAAGTAGTGAGATTTGATCAGAAGTAAGACTCAGGACAGAAATATACCAATAGCTACTTGAAGACACTAGAGGGAGAAGCAGTTTTGAGTTACACAGTCACTTTACACGTGACATGGCATGAAGTTCACAAACCCAAACCAAACGAGAAAACGTTAATGTACGTCTCGATTTCAAGTCTCGAGATTAAAACAGGCAATGCCATTCTGCATGGTTAACAGCCTAAATATTACGAAACATTGATTTTGTAAAGCAGCATATGTTTGCTTTGATCTGAATCATCTACATGTTGGACTCACAGAGAGCTGTCAATTAAAATAAACAGTGAATAATCAAGGAACCTCCCGCAGCTTTCAGTTTCTGTTCCGAAAGAGTGCTGGGTCTCTAAAGAAAAGACCAATTCTTTCATGTTCTTTTCGACTTGGATATTTGTCAAGGAAAGCAATTTACATGAAGTTAACCTATGTGCTCTCTGATATGGGTAAGTTGCAATAGAGGAGGCCAGTGATCTCTGGGCTTGGGGAGGAATGTTTCTTGAAAAAGACCCGGCCATAGCTTCCCAGATTTAGAACTATGTAAAGCTAGATGGTAGAGCCATCCCATGTACAGAGTGAAGAACTCATCTTACAGAACAAATTTAAAACCAAGAGAAGAAAAGTTCTACACATCTACAAAAATTCCGAATGATTCCTATATTAACGTAGGAATATTGGTAGTTATACATGCTGACTAGTCTTACAAGCCAACTGGATAGATTCTAGAATCACAGAGAAAGGATGTCACTGAGATATTGTCTAGATCAGGTTAGTTTGTGGTCATGCCTTCCAGGGATTATACTGACTACATTAATTGATATGGGAAGATTCAACCCACTACAGGTAGAACCATTCCTTGATTTGGGCCCAAGAAGTTCTTGGGTAGATCAAGTGAGATGATTAGTCAGCATGCAAGCATTAAAATTCTCTTAACTGGTTGTCACTGACTGCCTATCGTTCTTGCAAACCAGGTATTCTGAGCTAAAATAAACTTTTTCCCCTTCAAGTGACTTTTGTCAAGGCATTTACAACTAGAAGTAAATTAGGACTCTCTATGCATTCTGTAAAAAGCAAAATATATAAATAAAAATAATAGGCAACAAAACCAAAAGAAAAAAAAAGAACAAGCCAGGCGTTGGTGGCACATGACTTTGATCCCAACACTTGGGAGGTAGAAACAGGTGGATTTCTATGAATTTGAAGCCAGACTGGTTTACAGAGCAAGTTCCAAAGCTACAGAAAAACCCTGACTTAAAAAAACAAATAATAATAATAATAGACAAAATTTACCGGCTAAGATTATACATTCTTTCAAAAACAAAATATATAAATAAACATAGTAGACAATGCTTATCAGCTAGGACTAATAACTAATTTATCGAGATTATCACTATTTTCATAGACTCATCTAAAACTGTACAACTTCTAAATAAAGCATATAAATACTATATTTAGAACCCAGATATATTTAATAAAAACAAAATTGTGATCTAAGTGTCTGTGATGCAACTGCCAACACCCTAGGGCCAGAGATCATAATGGTTAATCAAGTATCTTTATATCTGTTCTTAATAGTCTATTGACAGACAAGTATATCATTGTGCTATAATGTTTATTTTAGTCAACAGTGTTAAAAGGGAAAACATGAATAGATGTGCATGTACTGAAAGAGATTTATTATGAGAGATATCTTCAAATCATCATGTATGTTTTAAAGATCCAGACCTGCACATTGCAAGCTGGTGGTTCAGGAAATCCCATGGCCCAATGCAGTTCAAACACGGTGTCAATGGTATAACACCATCTGAACTGAGAGGATTAAAAACCACAATGCCACAATGTCCAAGCATGGTAGAAGTTGTAAGTTTAGGCTCAAGAAGAGAGAAGGGATCTGTCCTTCTTTTAAGACCCTCACTGGATGACATTATGCTTACTCACGTTGGTGGGGCTCATGTTCTGTTGATTCAACTATTCACACCTTGCAGAAATTCCCTTCCAGAATTCAAAGGAACATTTTACCAATTATCTGCAGATCCCTTAGTTCAGATGATGTATAAAATAAGATGTGAAAGAGAGACAAGTGAATTCTCCTGGGAGACATTGACTTTGGGAAGAAAAACTAGATGCTTTGGTATACAAGACAGTAATTTCTAGAGGCTCACCAGGATGGGGGAAAGAGACTGGCATACATTCTGGTGAAACCTGAAAATCTACCGGACACACACACACACACACACGATGTATTTACTGTGAAGATCTGAGGTCAGTTTACTGGGAATCAACTAATGTAGATGAACATCTATCTAAAAGACCCCCTGTATTAACCGGAAACATTGAACCATAAATCACAAGTTAACCGTTGTCCACGTGGTAGATATTATTGGTGCCTTTGGTGCTGCGTCTGCAGGTGTGTAGCTACAGGTTTTCTACAACTGCTCCTGGATGCCACCCTGTCCTTAGAGCTATCAATCCTGCTCATGACTCTGCTCTGCTTTCTTCAAAGATTATTTTTTTTTCACAGCCATGGACTGAAAACTGAAGGTTGACATTTTCATTTCATTCGGTTGGTCAGAATTGAGATCAGAAGATCACCTCTGAGATCAACTCCTGTCTGAAGTGGAAAGGGCCTTCCCTGGAGGGAGCAAGACCTTTCTTTCCCTTAGTAAAGGAGGGAAATTATACCTACTAGACACAATGGGCAAATAAACTTGCATACCTATAGGCACTTAACTGCCACACCAGGGTTAGATTTTGAACATTATATAGAAAATATTTGCTAGTCTTTATTTTAAGTTACAAATAATGTAGTTTGTCTTATACTATGGAACATTCAATGATGAATTTAAGTTTGAGTGACAGGAGGGCCATTACCTAAAGAAATAGATAGTGTGTGTGAGATATGGAGCAAGGAATAATTGAGAGTTGGGTATTGAAGTCTGACTGTTAATATGAAACATTCTGGGATATCTAAGCAAGGGGCCAGCAGACAGTGTGAATTGCAGTTTTGGAACTAATGAGATTCAGCAGCACTGCAATCCTGGACTGGAGATCTTAGAAATGGTTGCGAGCATAGACTGGATGAGATATCCATGAAGAACAGAGGAGACGTGAGAGAGAGGGAAATTGAGATGAGATCCAGGGAATCTACAATTTAGAACTTTAGAAAACAATTTAGGCTGTTGTGAATGAAGATGATAGAATTGTGTGGTGAATGACTAGACTCTCACTAAAGAGTAAGCTACAGAAATGTAGTGATCTTTCACTTGTATTTTAATAAACAAACCTTGCCTGGGGACCAGAAAAACAAAGTAGCCAGCCACAGGTTCTTATCTCTCCTTCAATCTGAAAATGGAGATCCTGCCTCCAAGAATCTTTGGGATGAGACTGCACCTGAGAGCTGCCTCCTTCCATTTTATATTCCTCTCTAGTGGTGGGATTAAAGGTATGCATCACTACTGCCTGGTTTCTATGGCAAACTAGTGTGGCTACTGGGATTAAAGGTGTGTGTCATTACTGCCTGGTCTGTAAGGCTGACCAGGGAGGCTGCTTTACTCTCTGATCTATGGAGGATTATAAGATAAGAGGAGACAACTCCCAAACTCAGTCTCATTCTGAGGATTCCTGGAAGCAGGAATTACCCTTTTCAGACTGAAGAAGTAAGAGCCAGTGACTGGCTGCTTGCTCTTCTAGTCATCAGGTAAGCTTTATTTATTAAATTATAAATAAAATATCGCTACACCCAGAAATTGGCAATCACATTCCTTATGTTCGTTAGTACTATGGCATGCACTTTCTAACAAGTTCAGAGTTTAATAAAATATGTGTACAAAGCTTCTACATTCCACTCTTCAACCTCAAGCTTCTGCAGCATCTATTTTGGTTTGCAACATTCCAAGCCTCTTCTTCTGACTATAGAGCCACAAACCATCTACTGACCAGAGGGAATAGGAAACTTATTTTTGGTCCCTTATGCCCTTTCTGGGTTCTGAAACAGTTAGACATAGATAGGAGAAAAAAGGGAGGGGTGTCAAAATTTGATTTTGTAGTTTAGAAAACACAAAATGTAGCTGGTGATGGTACAAGATTTTAATCTCAGCATTTGGTGAGACATAAGCAGGTGAGGTCTCTGTTAGTTCAGTGCCAGGTTGGTCTGTGAAACAACTCTGGGCCAAGCAGGGCCACATAGAAAGAGTCTGTCTTAAGAAGAAAAACAAAATGCAAACAACAAAAACCCACAGTGTAGAATCAAACGCAGAGGCATGAATTCAGTGTCAGCTCTCATCCGAGTTTTGTGTCTGAATGTGTGATCCCAAACAGCTGCTGCTATTGCTATTACTCAAGAACTTGGTCTTTCCTTCTACTGGTTTGTTTGCTTTTGGTTGTTCTTGAGAAAGAAATGGAAAAGAGTAAATGGTGTTTCTTATGCTTTAAGCTTTACTTTTATGAACCGTAAGAGTTTCAAATGTGCCAGATATGTTCTAGAAAACACATTTGCATTAGTGAATTCATGCAGAGAAACCAAAGCCCATTCACCTGTGGCATTTTAAACAAATCAGACTACACCTGACACCCATGGACCTACAAGATGGCCTGAGTCTGTAACAGGAAACTGGCTGTGCGAGTTTGGGAGACTTGCTGTTTTGGGAGAGAAGAGAACGAGCCAATCCTACCTGCCTCTCCTTCTGCACACTTCGATATTTTCTTTGGGTTTCTGGGAAGTTGAGCCACTACTACCTTGCTAGAAATGCTGAGGTAGTCGGTCGCAACCTTCTGCCTTGAGTTGCATAGTGATACCATACCTCACAGGGGAGGAAGGATTACACGCTCCTCTCCCACATCAGTTTCCTTCCTCTGGTGTTCTGATGTGCCTGTTACAGGCACACACACACACACACACACACACACACACACACACACCTTGGCAAGTGTGCTTGCACATACACACATTAACATGAACTATTACTTTACCCAAAGTAGTTTAGCTCCTCGGAATGGCTCTTTTTAACAACCCCGCTGAGGAATGGAGGAATTGCTGAAGTAGAGGAAACATGTCAGGAGATCCCCATTCTAATTAACATTGCCACTGGTTGCCACAGTAGTTTATTAAACTACTGTTGTTTAGTCAGTCAGAAAATCCCCAAAGGGTGATTTTTGAAAGCAGTGGAGAACTGGGACTCACATACTCATGAATATAATAGGGGTTGTGGGGGTGAAGTTATACAAGTAAATACCTTATTAACAAAATATCAGACTTCAATCAGTTACAGTTTCTATAGCTTCTGGCTTCTGTCTAATGCTGTTTCTGGGGACACATCCACATATTCATACATATGCACAACAGGCTGTGTGCTATAGTCTCTGTGTTCCAGGATCTTCCTCTGTCTCGTTATGGCACAGAATTGTTGATCATACGTTAATTTTATTGAAATACATTATTTTCATGATTATCTAATGTGGAACGGACACTTAAAAGAAATCTCACACTAGCTCAGAATTGAAAAATAGATGGTTTTTTATTAGGGGTAAACTCACAAATCAGAATCCTCTGCTGAAGCAGAGATCAGAAACTGATATCTGCAACCAGAACAGAGAGAGAGGCAGGAAAAGAGGCTGGAAGCATGCTCTGCATCAGCATATATAGCATAAGAGGCCACGCCCCATTGGGCAGGTAACCACTACCTGTAAGACTTCCTATAGAACCTCCCCTTTTGTTTAAATAAGAGAGTTCTAAGTCTAATACAAAATTATATACAATAATAACAAATATATTCAATAGTTATCCTATCCTAACTAGTTTAAGTCTTGTATAGTAAAAAAAAAAATCTAAGAATGTAAAGAGATGCAGACTTCGCAAATGATGAAGGGCTAAATAGGATTCACATGCACAGAGATCTCGGTTCTTCCCGAGAGCCACTGTCATCAACAGTTGAGTGAAGGACAATGTTGCACGTAAGACAAAGATGAACCAAAGCATGAACTGACGCTTGCAATATTTTTGGCCTCTTGCTGTTGGTCTGACCTGACTTGAGCATTTTTAGAAGTAAAAACAGAAAACTTTGGGTTGGAAGCAAAAATCTCTCTCTCACATACACACACACATACGCGCATACACACACACACACACAGAGTGAGAGAGGGAGAGAGAATTATTAGAATATAACTTATGCCTAAACAAGAATAAAATATCTACAAATGAGAGGAGCAATGGTCTTTTAAAAAACACCCCGGATTCTTTGTCCTCACCTTTCAGAGTTTATAGTCCTAGGGAGTCATGAGGGATAGGTCAGTGACAGAATGTGTCAGTGATTGGCTAAGGGATGGGTCAGATGTGGGCTAAGTCAGGGATGGGATAGGTCAGTGACTGGATGGTCCGTATGGAATGTGTCAGTAGTGTGATAGGTCAGTAACAGGTTGGGTCAGAGATAGCTGGGCTCTGTGATGAGATACGTCAGTGATAGAAGGGGCCAGGGGGTGATAGTAGCTAAGATGTTCTCAGAAAAAAAAAAACAGGCAAATCAGCAATTGTAGCAGGAAAGGCTCCTTCCTTGAAACCAGACGTGATTTTGCTCACATAGGAAGCATGCCAAAAAACATATGTATCACTCTCACAGGCAAAATCATTTTATGATTTTTCTTGCAGTATGAAGCCAATTAGTCTTGAGATATGTATTTCCACATTTCTTAGAAACACAGAAATGGAAGCACACTTCTCGGGGAGAAGGAAAAGTCATTACAAGTTGAGGAATCTCAGGACTCAGATAGGCATGTGGGTGTCTTAGAGATCATGAAAAATGTCCAGAGCACAGAAGCCAAGCTGATTTTGCCAATGAACATCCAAAATTTCCAGATTCAGTTGTGATTCTGTGAAAACTCCCGAGTTTTAACCATAGCATAGTAGTCAGAAGTCTCTGAGTCAGATGGCTCTCTTCCTCCAGTTTTGTAGAATCTGAGTGTTGTCAGTTCAATGAACTTTCTGGTTGACTGCTGGATGGAGTCATGGGTCTGACCATCCAGAAGAGACAGTTCCAAAGAACCAGAAAGGCCAACCGACAGTTCACCTTCTGAGTCTACATTCTTCAGAAGTCACAGAGATTTAGGAGAGCCATCATAGGAAGAATAGGGATGAGAGAGACGTGGCACTAGAGAATGTAATAGAAGACAGCAGGTAAGGATTTATGTGACTAGTGAACACCGACAGTTAAATCTTTCACAGAATCCTGCCGAAGTACCGAGACCTTTGAATAGACAGGGAGAATGGATGGGGGAATTTTTGACTCCAGCTTTCATTAGGACTTTCCTTTACACATTATTGTTCTCCCAGCCTTCCAGACATAGAATTCTGATCTTCAATTTGCTCTTTGTTCTGGCTAACGGACTCTGCTGTGGTAAACAGAGTGAACCAGGAATTAGAGAGGCAATATTGTATATTCTCCTCTGCAGGACAGGTGGTACCATTTTTAAACTCGTTGTCAGGATGTGTGGTCTACCTCCACTAGTGAATCTGCACTCTGTACCCAAAAAGAGTTCACATTTCAGAGAAATGAAACTAGACAGATAACTAATTTTATTTAAAGAAAGATAATGTGTTATTTTTTGTAAGCCACATTTGTATGATGAATTTTGTATGAATTTTAAATACATATGTACTTACAATAGTAGTTGCTCACAGAACTTAGGATTTAAGTCCTCAATCTGTTTTGTATTGGTGATGAAACTGCAGACTTTCATCTTCCTGAAATTTATTTATAAAAGATGTATGATAACTACATAAAACAAATGATTTTGAGAATTAAAGACAATGACTGTAAAGATATCTCAGATGTTAAAGGCTTGGATCACAATCAAATAATCATGATAATGATAATTAATAATAAAATAATAATAAATTTTAAAAAATTAAATTCAAGGGTTGATAGGGTTAATTGAGGCAAATATGTAACACACTGAGTATAGCTCCTGGAACACAATAAATTTTATATAAATACTAAAAATAAAAAGTAAAAAGAAGCCGGGCAATGGTGGCGCATGCCTTTAATCCCAGCACTCGGGAGGCAGAAGCAGGCGGATCTCTGTGAGTTCGAGACCAGCCTGGTCTACAGAGCTAGTTCCAGGACAGGCTCCAAAGCCACAGAGAAACCCTGTCTCGAAAAACCAATAAATAAATAAATAAATAAATAAATAAATAAATACATACATACATACATACATACATAAATAAATACATAAATAAATAAATTTTATATAAATACTACAATTACCCATGTGGATCCTTGGACATAACAGCAGTCCTCCTTCCAAGGCAAAGAAAACCACCAGCCTAGAACAGTGGAGGAAAGTTTTCTGTAAGAAGTCCAATGAGACACGGGACTTAAACTGACCAGAATTTTGATTGGAAGAGAAAGGCAGCAAGAGAAGAGTTGCTAGGCAGGGGCAATGTGCTGTCCTCAGGGAGACAGAGTGCCACAGCAGCAACACTGCATACCAAAGTCATGGCTCAGAGCTGTCTGCAGCTGTCAATTGCATTCCAATCACCTTCTTGGAAATTGGAGAGACTGCCCAGATACTAGATAGAGTTGTTCAAGAAGCTCAGAAAAGTGAGAAGGAGGTCTAGGACAATGGAGTCATGTTCATCTGAGCAATAAGAAACTGGGATTCCACACTAGAATCATAATACCTCCAAGAGAATGACCTTTGGACATGGAATTTGCATCCATCAATTTGTAAGGAAGAGGTGCTTTTTTTCTTGAAAGTGATGATGTGTTTGTCACTGTTGGTGGTACTAGAAGGTTTGTGAAGTCTCTTGATGAATATCCTGATATTGTAACTCAAAGATTGCACTGATTCTCCCCTTTATATACAGAAAGACTCCCAAGTGCACAAGTGGAGACAAGCAGCAAACAGGTCCATATCTTAAAATCCTGGGGCTGAGGACTGTAGCAGTACTTGTGATAATAATTCCTGCTTTCCATTTTCAGTCAAGAAAATAATGTGGGGCAACAATATTAATAAAATATTTTGTTGCTGGTAATGATTTGAAGGAAACATGGACTTCTGCTCTCAACGCTAAGATAAAGGAAATTTCATTGTCTATGTCATTAAGGACTTTAAAAATGCATGGAAATATGTGACGTGAAGCCTGTGTGAAGTTACTCCTAGACCCATGCTGTCTGAGTCCCTTTCAACTTGACTTGAAAGCTCTGTGCATTTTCTCCCTAGCATTAAGACAGATTATTTTCTTTGGAGAGAACAGCACATAGAATTCAAGAGATTTTCTAAACCACATATGTACTCACTGATTACAGGACTCCAAGGTGTGTGTGTGTGTGTGTGTGTGTGTGTGTGTGTGTGTGTGTGTTTGTGTGTGTGTGTGTTTGTGTGTGTGTGTGTGTGTGTATGCTTCAGAAAAAATATAGACCATGTGCATAGCCATTTTTCATTCAACTGAGTTCGCATCAGTAGAAGAGATTCAAAGACATAATCACAGACAAGCAAGCCTTATAGTTTGTTCTTACATTATATATTATACAGAGCTGTCAAAAAGTAATCTTGCACTGTCAGTTTGGCTCAGGAGTTAAAAGAACTTGTATTTGATCTTTAGGTCCAAAAAGCTTTCAGGAGAGAATAGACTGCCAGAATTGTCTTTGACCTCCATACCTATGGCATAGCATGCACATTCCTGCAACCATGCATTACACATGCATACACACACACACACACACACACAGAGAGAGAGAGAGAGAGAGAGAGAGAGAGAGAGAGAGAGAGAGAGAGAGAGAGAGAAAGAGAGATATTCACATACTCACACAAATACTCACATGCTCATACACAAAATAAATTTTTAAAAAGTTAAGAAAAAATAATCTTACTTTATCACACTACTTCTATTCTACATGATAAAATGAAATGGATTTAAAACTATGTTGACAAGAAAATAAGCATAAGAAATTAATAAATACAATACATATATCTTCTTTGATAAATATTTTACTTGATATTTACTCATTCACTTTCTTTCAGATCATATTTTTCTTAAATAAGAAAACAATATTTGGTACTCTGTATCATGTGAGGTCTAGATGCCAGAGAGTAAGAGGCATATCCTCTTACTAAGGAAAGGCAATTCCATGGACTTCTGGAACCTTTGTTATTAAGTTTGGAGCAAAGTAATAAATAGTAGCCATATGACCACGAGGAGCTAGACTGCTTCCTAAGACTCACTTGTAGAAGTGTTGACAAAAACATCTTAGAAGCTAGTATTAACTGTTATATTGTTTTGTCACAATGTCCACACCACATGCCCTTTCTTTTCCCCCATTGCATCTTCATGCTATGCTAGGGCTATGGAAGTTGGTACCCAGTCCTGCATTCAGGCCTTTGGAATCTGCATTAGTAGCTTCTTAGTGAGAAGCAAGGTCCATTTCTCATCCCTTGAATCTGTGTTGACCTTGTGTCTTTGGTGACCAATGTAATGGGGTGGAAGTTACTGGGCAGGACTCTGGAGCCCTAGGCTCAGGGAGCATGAGGACTCCAACCCTGCCAACAGGGCATGAGTAACCCTGTGCTAAAATGCCAACAGGTGAAACCGACAGAGAGAATCAGAAGTTCTTTTCCTTTAGCCAGACAACCCAGACACATGAAAAAATAAATCAGTGCATATGCACACACACACACACACACACACAAACCGCAAACACAACACATACAAATACACACAGAGACACCCCATATACAAACCATAAACAGAGTACACACATAAATACACGCACAGACACCACATATACCACAACATACATAAACTTCAAACACAGCACACACACAAACACACAAATACATAAAAATCAAAACACACAGAAACAAAAAACAACACACACAAATACACACACATCACACAAACCACAACACACGCAAACTAAAAATACAACACAACACACACATACACACGCAAACACAGAATGAGCTGTATGAGCAACAGAATCAAAAGCAGAAGAAAAAAATCAAAGCAAAATAAAATATCCTGCCCACTACAAACACAATGAAGTAGTGAATCACAAAGTTTGAGGGGATAAACATGGATAACTGATCAAGAAATCATCATTTCTTTGAATTTACTTTTTTTCTTCAAATGAATCATTTTAATTTTGCAGTGTGACAAGATGGGAAAATAATGGCAAAGTAGAACACACTAATTAACACATTTGTAAAGAAAACGAAAAACTACGCTTCTGAATTTCTCCTTATCATCTTTCTCTTCAAAGGATGGTATTTGACCAATCTGGGAGTTTATTACATTCACATTTAATCTGCAGCAAGAAGAGCAAAGCTCTCTGGCAGACCTCCCTGTAATGTGGACTTGGCTGTGGGCTGCACACTGGCTTCCTGCCTGCCTCCACTTCTGCCCCACACAGCTGTGAGCCTTGTGTTTACAGCCCTCTAGGCTGCCATTCTGTGCAATGGGCTCCTGCACCGGAAGACACTTTCATCACAGGCTTCTCTACCCAGTTCCCACACTTGGTTATTTCCCTAGGAAGCATCTGTTTGTCCCCGCTGCTTGGTTCTTCACACTCTTGTCTCACTCTGGAATTTAGCCTTTTGAATTCTAGTAGTAAACACATGGCCGTCTTCTCATGTGGCGTCTTTGGGGAGTCATGGAAACTACATCCCCGGTGGTTCCACTGTGGAAAACTGTGACTTATGTCACCAGAATTTGTGTTAATCAGAGAAATCAGATTATTTCTTTTTTTCCTGATGCTGTTCAGACAGCATTGGGAAATAACCAGAAAGGGAGAAACGGGAGCATGTTGAATAGTTTAAGTGGTCAGAGTGTTTCTTAATAGAGTTTGAATGGAAATAAGCAGGGTATAAAACGCAAAAGCTAATTACAAAATAATATAAGATAATTAGGCTCATATCCCAAGATAAAAAGCCAAGCCACAGAAGAACTTGCGAAAGAGATTTACAAAATGAATATTGGTGTCCTTATCTGAACCCTCCTTTGTAGCCTAAGAAGGCAGTTAGAGGCAGAGACAGAGCCTAGTATTAGACAGGATTTTAGATTGACTTTGAGAGGATGGTTGTGTGTCGTTTGTATGGTGCTGTATGTGATTTATATGTATAAAATTTGCGTGGTGGCATAAGTGTGATTAAGATGTGACTTGAGAGTGATTTGTGTGTGTGGTTGTACCCGTGCATGTGTGATTTGTTGTGGTCTGTACATAAATGATTGTGTGTATGTGTGTGTGTGTATGTGTGTGTATGTACATGTGTGTGTGTGTAAGCGAGAGAGAGAGAGAGGGGGGGGGGAAGATCCTGGATAATTAAGTGCATGAGACTTTTGTGTGATTATGTGCAATTATATGGAATTTGTTATGTGGTTGTATACATGTAATTGTCTTGCGATAAGGTATATGTATGACTATATGCATGTGATTGGTGTGTGAGTGTGTAATTATGCATGTGTGGATTTATTGTGATTGTATATCACAATATTGATATGTGTGTGTGTGTGTGTGTGTGAGAGAGATCAATGGTACATATGTGACCATGTGATCGAGTGTGATGGTGTTTGGTTACATGTGTCACAGCGTGTATATATGTTTCTGTGATTCTGTGTGTAGCTATGTGTGATTCTATATGTGTGTGCCTGCCTGTGTATGTGATGTGTATATGTGTTGTGCTATGTGTAGAGGTATGGGGGCTGTGAATATGTTGATTGTGTATGCATGTGACTGTATGTATGTGACAAGGTATATAGTACAGGAATATAAGTATTTGGGGTTCCAGCTGTAATGAAAGGTTGATATTGTTTTTAGTATTTTATTGTGGTATATAGTATTTAGTATATAGTATTGTTTTTAGTATTTTATTGTGGTATATAGTGAGGAAAAAGCCATGCGAGGTTAACTGGCCAGCCTAGAACCACAGAACCAAAGCTCTTTGGGAAGTTATTCTTGGCTACAGACTATGGGCTGTTTAAGGTGTGGCTGTGTGACATTTCTTGGAGAGAAGTGAGCAAACTTCTATCTACCTCAGGTGACAGAACAAAGGAAGGAACCCATCCACTAGACAATTAAATAATTATTAATTGGGATTACCACAGGATCACATGACAGAGGTTAATGACTGGACTGTTAATGATCTCCAAATAGCTCCATCACAATAAAAAAAAAAAATTAGACCTAAACATGGTCTCCCTAAAGCTGTATAGTTGGAGTCCCCTCCTCACAAACTACCCACCTATTATACACTTGAGCACCTCCTAAGGTAGCATGAAACTCTGATAAGATCACACACAGATGCAAGGGGCATGCATGAGGAGACGTGTCTAGAATGAGAAAGTCGTGTCCTGACGCTCAGTTGTGGCTCTAAGGGTCTTCTCCAACCCTCTTTCTAGTCACCAGAGGTAGTTTCAGCTACTTTGATCAAGACTGGGGACAGCATAATATGACTATAGGGCATTTCACGAGTGTGATTCCACAGACCACGTTTGAGCTTTTGAGAGCCATTTAGGTCCTGTCACTAATGGTTCTGCAAAGGTTCAAGTCTTGGCTCAAGACACTAAACAGTGCTGGTTCCACAAGCAAAGACACAGAGCAAAGCCATGAGCTCTCCAGGTGGTAGAAAACCCATTTCCAGGAAACCTGATGGGCCTTGGAAAGCACGCTAAGGAGAGGGATTTTCAAGTTTAAATATGTACTGAAACTTTAGAGAAGAGAAGCCAACTTACACTATGCAGTCAGTATACCCTTTCCGATACCTCTCCTCTACCCTCCTGCTCCTGCCTTGATGGGGTCAGAGATTGCACATCCAGCACTGGACTCCTTTATGCTGGGAAAATTCCCTAACAGCCAAGGAGAAGCATTGTCTTGAAATGATGCTCAAATTCTTGATTAATCAAGCCATTTGAACATTTACGTTACTCGCAAGTACATACAGAAGCTGGGGGGGGGGGGGGGGGCTTCAGGTCCCTGGAACTACAGGTGGTTGTGAGCTGCCTGGTTTAGATTTTGGGGACCAAACTCAAGTCCTCTGGAAGAGCAGCAAGTGCTCTCAACTATGGAGCCATTTCCACAGCCCCAAACTGAACGTTTTTTATCAGAGTGAAAAACAGAAACAACAAACTTCGGCCTAAGAATATATAATAGAAAGACGGAGACAAATGAAACTCAATTTTCTGTGCCGCCTGGTTTTTTGTCATCTTGACACCTTCTAGAGTCGTTTTGGAAAAGGGAACATCAATTGAGAAACGCTCCCACGACTGGCTTGTGGGAAAGCCTGTGGTGTGTTTTCTTGATTGGTAATTGACGTTGCAGGGTCAACCTAACCTGTGTGGGGGCTGCCAGCTCTGGGCTGATCAAGGCCTGAGGAGCAAGCAAATAAGCTGCACTCCTCCATGGCCTGTGCAGCAGTTTCTGCCTCCAGGTTCCTGTCCTTTTGTATTTCTGTCCCGACTTCCCTCAGTTTTGGACTACAGTGGAGAACCATAAGGTGAGAGAAATCCTTTCTTTCACAAGTTGCTTTTGGTCAAAGTCTTTTATCACAACAGTAGAAACTAGAATATCTTATGGTTGTATGTAAGGTTTTATATGTTCAAATAAACGCTTCAATACACTAGTTTAAAGATAGAATCCAAGATAAATAGAAAATGTATTTAAAGGTATTACAAATGGTATTTAACCCACATTACAGAATTGAACCAAATGACTTCTGTAGAATTTTTGTTACATAATTTTATATTACGTCATATCTGCTTCACAAATGCCTACACATGCATGGGCTGATGTTATTAAATGTTTTTTCTAACAAGACAATACTAAGGCTCAAACAACAGTGTGTAATTTTCAGGATCCTTTGGTAAATTTTATTTTCAAACAAGGAATAGACTTCAAGTGTTTGAATTCCAGTGTAGGCCTTACCTAATGACTTATAATAATCAGACAGGATTCCCCTATTTCCACTTCGATGTCCAATTCATTTATTTACATATTTCATTCAGTGCCCCAGTGTTGGGTATGTAGTAGATGCTAATGGTGGTGAAGATGGGGTAATTAATGGTGGAGGTAGAAGTCCAGCTAATATTTCCTTTGGGGCCAATTATCTGGCATTCTGATGATGCAGAGACTAAGGCCTCAAGACTAATTAGGAGGAATTACATTCAAGCAAAGAGGGCCAGGAAGGGCTCTGATTTTAAGATTCTATGTCCCATGTTGGACATCATGGACAATGAGGAGAACAGAGAGGCAGCTCCGAGCCTACATTTGTTATTTGAGTCTTACCTGAAAATGACAGAAAGCCATTTACGGATTTTTAAACCCAAGGTTTATGTGATCAATGGGAGCCTCTAACTTATCATCTTCCTAAAACAAAGGCAACAGAACTATAGAGATAAACATCCTGTCCCAAATGGCATGTAAATGTTCTTTGCTCTTCATCCCGCGCAATTGCTGTTTTTGTAACTAACTGGAAGATGTGTTGTGGCTGATCATGTTACTGCGTTCCCATATTATAATGTTAGGTCTTGAAAGCCTGGGCAACCTGGTCACAAATGTGCTTTGGTTGTTTACGGAACACAAAACAGAAACGTGATAGGTACTTGGGTAGACACTGACTCCTCCCACACATCTGTGAGAAACGCAGGGCCTAAGGTGATGAGAAGAAGCTGTCTGATACCCAGGAACTTGCTCTTGCTTTCCCAAAGATTTGCTGACAGAAACAGTATCGTTGCCCTTGCCGCCTCTCCATTCACTAAAACAGGACACTGGGCTTTGTTTTTCCAATAGTTTTCTGGAATTTTTCTTAAACAATTATATTTTTAACTTAATATGGAGTAAAGATAAGGTGTTAATAAAATTTATGGGAGCAGATGAAGTCAAGAATTCGAGTGTCATTGACGTGTCTGTGAGAGCACCTGCCTCTGAAGCCACGGAGAGTTTAAGCCAGAGTCTTAACTTACCAGGTTTATAATGTAAACCAAACTTGATTCCCATTAAAAATGTACACAGAACATGATGCTGTACACTATAGAGTTACTCAGAACACTACAGGAAAGACATGCAATCTGTTAATAATTTCATTGTTATCGAAGAAACCTTGCATTTCCAGCGACTCTGTAATTACATCTCCTGAGAAGTAACTAGTCATACACAGGTCAGCTGATAGAGAGGGTAGCTTTACTTTACTTGTCTCGGTAAAAGATTAGACCTGCCTGAGCGTTGGAATGGCAATGTGCTGCCTGTGTTTTGATTATAATTCCAGCAACCCAAGTCTTTCACTGCCTGGCACATGACTCTTCCCAGGCCCTCTGGGGATTTCCTCCTATTGGCAGCATTTGGTTATCTTTGGAAAGACTCCATGGTTCCACTGTACCAGCACCACTCACAAAGAACACCCTTGAGCCTTCTTTGAAAATCCATACCAGCAGCCATTACTTTAAGGGAAGGCTTAGTCTGATAAACCTTAGGTGTTGAGACTACATTCAGGAAGTTTAATGCTTTCACTGCCATCTACTGTTCAAGAGAGGAACTACAAACTCCAAATCACTCTTGCCTCCCTTTCTCCCTCTCCCTCTCCCACCCTCCCTGTCTCTCTCCCTCCCTGCTTTGGGTTCTCAAGCTCTTTTGGTCTCTCAGGCTCTCCATATGTTTAGTTTAAAAGTTGCACAGTGTATTTTAGCACTTTTCCCCAAGAATGGGAAACTTTAGAAATGAAGAAAATTCAATTTCATAAATATAAACTCCTTTAAAATATGATTTGAAGTGATTTGTTACATAAATACTGGTTTCTACCAGAGACCAGCCATTATCATGCTATGGTTAAACAGATGAAGGAAATCCATCCATAGACAGACTGATAGTTAACGGGGAAAGAACATTTGTTTGTTTGCTCTCTGTTTTTTATTAATTTTACATATCAACCACAGTTCACCCTTCCTTCCCTTCTCCCCCTCTCCACCTTCCCCCTCAACACACTCCTCGGAAGGTTAAGTCCTTTAACATATCTTGGCACATTCAGTTGAGGCAGGACCAAGCCCCCTTCCCAACCTGCATCAAGGCTTAGAGAAACATTCCCCACTGGGAATGGGCTTCATAATACCAGCTCATGAACCAGGGATAGATCCTGGTCCCACTGACTGGGGTTCCACAACAGACCTGGCTACAAAACTGTCACCTACATACAGAGGGCCTGGTTCTGGTCTCATTCAGGCTCCCCAGCTGTCAGTCCAGAGTCCATGAACTCCCACAAGTCCGGGTCAACTGTTTCATGGTCTTGATTTAAATGAACTTTTGACATAATTGTGTACACTCCTCCTCAGTGTCCTTTTGAAGCTCAAAGAACATCTTAAGAGTTAGTCACTACCTTTTTGCATATCAATAAATTTACCCTACTTTTGCCAAGTTAAAATCCATCATTTTCTCTCAACCTGCAAAGTACAACTTTCACTTACCGTGATTTATAACCTCACGTGCCTAGAAGATATCAGTTCACCAAGACTGTCCTAAGTGCCGTTCTGCCATATGTTGAGAGAACCCATTATAAAATCAATATAAAACATCCATTAGTACCTACACTGATCTCATAAGAAAAGCTTCCAAATGCTGTGTGTTCTCAAGCTCATGGTGATAGGGCTGAGTTTCAAACTTCATTTTTGTCTAATTCTTGAGCTCACTATTGTGAGCAGATACCATCAGCTCTCTTCTTTGAACCAAGAATCTTTGTTCATTCCTTTTTTTTTTTTTTTTTGATTTTTCGAGACAGGGTTTCTCTGTGGCTTTGGAGCCTGTCCTGGAACTAGCTCTTGTAGACCAGGCTGGTCTCGAACTCACAGAGATCCACCTGCCTCTGCCTCCCGAGTGCTGGGATTAAAGGCGTGCGCCACCACCGCCCGGCCGCATTCCTTTTTTTAAATAATTTTATACAGCTTTATTGACATATAATTTACAAATACCAATGTTTGGTATATTTACAAGATTATAAATATGTGAAATAATATCACTTCCTATTAGAAATTTGTTATCAATCAAAACAGGAAAAATAAAAACCCATGTGCTTTGACTTTCCCTTCATTTATTTATTAAAGATTTCTGCCTCCTTCCCGCCACCGCCTCACATTTCCCTCCCTCTCCCCCCACCAAGTCCCCCTCCCTCATCAGCCCAAAGAGCAATCAGGGTTCCCTGTTCTGTGGGAAGTCCAAGGACCACCCACCTCCATCCAGGTCTAGTAAGGTGAGCATCCAAACTGCCTAGGCTCCCACAAAGCCAGTACGTGCAGTAGGATCAAAAACCCATTACCATTGTTCTTGAGTTCTCAGTAGTCCTCATTGTCCGCTATGTTCAGCGAGTCCGGTTTTATCCCATGCTTTTTCAGACCCAGGCCAACTGGAACAGACTGGATCTTTGTTCATTCTTAAGAAAATATTTGTCTCTTCCCAAGCCTGTGGGACGAGAACAGTGTAGCACCAGCACAGTTTGGCACCTTTGCTGTGCTGGCCTTCAGAAACAACAGGTTTGAACACCACATTTGACATTTAGATGCATCCGTCAACACAGTGAATTAAGATTCTTAATATTTTCATTAACAGTGAGTTTGGACTTTATTCTCTGATACCTAAAAGATATTAGGGTCCCTGAAACTTCTGCAACAGAGTAAGCAAGAATACCATTAAAGAAATCAGGTTGAATGAAGCTCCTGCAAATGGATTTTGGTCAGCCAATGTGGACCTTTGTTGATGTCTGTAAGTCATTAAGGAAGCAGCATTGAGACTTGGGCGATTGAAATATAACATGCCATTTCCCTTTATATGTCTCTAATAGAGCATGAAATTTATAACGGTTTGCTCTTTCATGTTTGTCCATTAACCCACTCTAATAAAAACCCTCTCTAATAAAAAAGAAAATGTCATTAGAATTACAGCTAATTTTAATTTTAATATTTCAGAAAATTTTAACATCAGCATGTTAAGTGATATGAAAAATTTAAACCTATTACCCTCTTCTGTTTTGATATTCTGTAGCAGAATATGCTGTTGGAGGTTGTTGGTTGGTTTCCCCGCCACCCTGACTCGAAATAATCACACAGAAACTGTATTATTTAAAACATTGCTTGGCCAATAGCTTAAGCATATGTCTAGCTAATTCTTATATTTTAAACTAACGCATCTCCATTAATCTGTGCATCACCATGAGGTCGTGGCCAATGGCACAGTTTCGGCATTTGTCTCCCCCTGTGGCAGCTACATAGTGTCTCACTGACTCCATCTTCTTTCTCCCAGAATTCAGTTTAGTTTTCCTGTCTAGTTCTATTCTACTAAGCCACTGGCCAAAACAGCTTTATTCATTAACCAATAAAAGTAACATATAAACATAAGAACTTCCCATACCAAGAATATACTCTATTTTCTAAGAATTTTTTTCCCTAAAATCGAGGAGATGAAACGAAAGTGGCTTTTCATTTACTTATATTTTAAATTTCATAACAGAAAAATGAAATTTTTAATTACCTGGCAATATATATTCAATTCTGACTCAACTCATCATATGTGTTTGAGTTTTTTGTCTCAACTGGCAGATTTGCCTTAGACACTATTTTAAAGATGATTAAAGATTGTATTTGTTCAATAGATAACGTATCTTGTTTGGTACATATTTATTTAGAATTTAAGATAAACTGTCTTTTAAGTGAAAGCATGTTTGGCATCCATTAAAAGAGGTGTAAATGCCTAGGGTGTTATCCTTAAAGTGGCTGACATAAGAAAAATTGTTCATGCTACATTCTATTGTGCCTCCCTGTAAGAAGCTACATCACCTTGAGCCTCACCATGCAGGGAAGAGAGAGATTTATATTCACTTTGTAAAATATAAGGGATCTCGGGCCTACTAATCATAAAAAAAAGTGGAATGAATGTTTCCACCAAGATATGTATGTGATTCTCTTTTTCTTACATATAACAGCCCTTATAATTCTCTACAGATCACAAGTCTCCCACTGTGTGGCCATATCAGTATTCTTAGGAATTTAGGTTTTTATCAGGTCTCTCAGACTCCTGACAATTACCATACAGGGCTAGGGAGATGGTTCAGCAGTTAAGAGCACTGCATACGCTTTCAAAGATCCTGAGTTCAATTCTCAGCAACCACATCATGGCTCACAACCTTCTGTAATGAGATCTGGTGCCCTCTTGAGGATTAGCCTTGGTTAGTTGTCCTCATCCACTTAGACCATAAAACCTAATATGGACAAGTTCAACAGAACGGCCATGTACGGGCTGCCCATGCCTGTTTCAGCATTGCCAGGGCATAAATTCCATTTTTTATTTCATTTCAGTAGAGTGACTGTATTACTCACCCCTTCCCAGAACACTGCAACAAGCAGGTTCAGGACACCGGCAGTCATTCAAGACTGCACAGGTCTCTCTTGTACCATTGGAGGAAAATTCCTTTGAAAACTAGGAAGAGATATATCTTCTTTTATGATAGATTTTTACATTTTGATGATTTTTTTCCAGTTGTTAATAGTCACAAAAATGATGATAGCAATTTCAGGTTTGTCCCCCCTTTAGGTCCATAGCCATAACACTCAGGCCTATCACCTGCTCAGCGATCTACAAAAATATCTCTTAATGTGAAGAAAATGCGTACTTAGAAAGTAACTCAGCATCAGGACCTAAGTTTGACCCCCAAAACCCATCCAAAATAAAAGCTGGTGTCGTGGTCTTCACCAATAATCCCAGAACTTGGAGGTAGAGAGAGGATAACCTCTAAGGCTTCCTGGACACCCAGCATGACCTAATGAATGACCTTCAGAGCAGTTAGCAACAATAAATAAATAAATAAATAAATAAATAAATAAATAAATAATAAATAAATAAAGAGTGGAAAGTACCTGAGGTACAAGTGAGGTTATCTTTTGGCTTCCACATTCATACACATATGTGCACATTCACTACATACTCCTGTATACTCATGTGCACATGGATGGATGGATGGATGGATGGATGGATGGATGGATGGATGGATGTGCAGACAGATAGATGAACACACATGCACACATGCACACACAATCCTACTTTGTTAACAATAATAAAAATGTAACAATCAAGCAAAGTGTTTCAAGGGGTGAAGTTGTTATATTTACAAACCAAAGATGTCATTATGCTTGCAAAGTTTTTCTAGACTAGATTGTTCAGTTCTTTCAGCAATTTTGTGTATGATGCTAGGTTTGTTACACACATTTAAAAATCTCAAACGGAGAATGGTGAAATCAGAGACTCATGGGTTTAGGACCAGTCTACTAGCCAATTACATGTCAATAGGATTAGTTGAAACTCAATAATTAAAAAAAATTATTAAAATTTATTAATAAGTGTGTGCACATGCATTCATGTGTGAAAATCAGATTTAGTTCATAGCTTCAGGTCATCTTAATATTTTTGCCTTGACAGGTTACAAAACTTTTAAATGTCTTTGGAATATGTCACAGGTTCCCACTATTATTAAGCTGCCAATTTATCTCAAATGACTTACATAATTATATCTTATACAGAAATACAAGTCTGTAGTAAACACAATTTGATGCACTGGGGGCCAAGATAGCAGAGCTGGCTAGGGAACCAGGACACATCTCTGTTAGGACATGCTCCGTGAAAGGAACATCAAAGCAGAAGGAAGATGGGTGCCCACATTTGACTGTTTTCCTTCTTTGATGCTAGATGAAAGTGAGATCTTTTATTATCTATTTATTCATTTTGGATAAAATGTACTTATCTCTTAAGATGGAGCAGGTAGTCATTGGTCTTCTTGAAAACAAGGACCACCACTCCACAACAGAACAGCTGCCTCCTCTTAGAGCTTCTCCTATGTCAGGGATCAGGGATACAGTCAAGAGCAGAAATCCATTTCCCCTTATAAGAAGAAGATGAGAAATGACTGTTGGATTTTTGTTTGTTTGTTTGAAACATAAAAATTAAAAAGAACTAACAAGTTCTTTAATTCACTGAGAACTTAACTGAAGGGGGAAAATGGGTTACTATTGACCTGGAAACTTCTTGTGGTTATGACCTGTAACCTCCTTCCTTTTCTTCCTCTTGTGAAGTCCCTGCTCTTTTCTTTGTATACTTTTGAAATACCTATATCACTCTTGTTCTTCTCCTCCTCATACCTGCTCTTCACTGACATTTCACAAACAACATCTGCTTCTCTTGTAGAGCATCATTGGTAGACTTTTCAAAGGAAAAGCTCGTTTTTCTTGGTAACGAAAAGACTAGTTGTCCTCTACTCACTATTAACCTCTTGACCAAATGAACGTTCTTGAAGCAGGACAGCATTATGTTATGTTTCTTCTCAGGCATGGTTTATTGTTTTTTGGAGCTTCCAAAGCCCAAATGAGCCCCCAAAACCTAAAACTCAATTTGGAAAGAAAACTTGGGTATATATTGCTTAAGCCTGAGAGAATCTTTTGGTTTTGGCTATTAGAATTTTGAACAATTTTATTTTGATATCATAAGCCTAGAAAATCTCTATGAGGGTAAGTTACAACTGAAATTATCTAGGTTTTTCAGGGTGTATGATTCACTTTTCCTAGAAATCTCAGAAATATAAGCATTTGTGGCATCTGTCTTCTCTCATAAACACCACAACAAACTCCAAGTGCACTGGAGTTGTAGGCCATCAATTGGAGTCAAAATGAGGGATAAAACTCACACCATTAACAAAGCATGAGTGTTGCTTCATATGTGTGTATATGTTGGTGTGTGTAAGAGAGGAATAGTGTGTGTGTGTGTGTGTGTGTGTGTGTGCGTGTGTGTGTGTGCCTGTATACTTGCAGACATAATGATTTATGGGAATAATCTCAGTCTAAATCTGCAGGTAGAGTCATAACCCACATGATGTAAACTTGTATCAAACATTTGCCTGTTGGATGACCCGACTCCAGAGTTGGCCCATAGGCTGTCTTGCAAGCAGTATAAATTGCTATGAGCAATGGGTAGCAGATGGTTTACATGTATAAGTGGGCTAAACACCCCTAGCATAATCTGGATTGACTTCCAGGGGCAAAGCAAGGCTTCCCTGTTCACAATGAATTCTGGCATTTGTTTGGATGGTACTGATATGTGCTCTGCAAATTAGAGAGATCAATGGTTATATTGAGAAGATAGTAATTAAGTCAAGGCTGGATCTTAGGAATGGAAATTAATCCTAGGTTACATTAGACAGTATAAAAGTACAGACAGTTGCATTTTATCAGATAATATCATCAATATAATCTTGAAAGGAACCTTGAAGTAAACAAATAATATGCAAGATCTTATCATAAGAAAAATATATTGAAATTTCTCATCAGATATCCTAAGCCAGTAATGGAAAATAGAGATTCACTGATTTCTTGTAGAGACCTTATTGACCAGGAATCTGATGGAGGCTTTATCTGTGATTTCATGTGATAAAAACAGATATTACCATAGTAGTTCCACAAGGATTTCTGCTTCCTGGCAAATTAGGTTAGAATGTAAGTGACAGTGACATTTTATCTGTGTTCTCATATAATATATACTCACTCAAATGCCCTCAATTCAAATCACACACATATAGCTAAAGTTTTCTGATAAGAGTACTAGAGGGTCATAGCCCCTTGAGTGAGAATTATCACATTAATGTGGGATAGATGTAGACCTCGGATCCAGATCTTACAACATAGTCTGTGTTATTGGTTTTAGAAGATGTGCTGACCTTACATTGATGAGTCTGAGTATCTTCTGTGATAGAAAAATATATAATAATTTTAAATATCTACTTTATGGTCCATTCCAACTAGAAATGCTCAAAAGTTGTAAGCACTGAATACATACTAAGTAAATTTGGAAGATGGGAATGGAAGCAAGATCAAAGGATTTGCAAACAGTGAGACTTGATTTGATGGAAAGTTTATGCATGGGAAGAATGTGAGGGGAAGTAGAGGCAGTTCATGCTGCATCCATGACAGAGAAAGAATTGTCTATGTTCTAGAAAGCAGGGAATAAAGGACTATAGTGTAGATATTACTAAATGGTATCAGATTGCAGAGGATTTCTGAAGTAATTTTTATTTTTGTGACATTAATATGGGATTATTGCAAATATTTAAATAGGGAGGTAAGCTAACAACAATCTAGGAAATTCGGTCTGGCATGAATTCCAAGGTTGTTTTGAGCATATATACTATGGGAGCCAGTAAGAAGATCTCAGAGGTAATAATAAGACAAACAAGAGATTTTGAAAAGTAAAAATTGAAGTTCTAACCAGACTATTCATGTACATAAAGTGGAGTGGGAACAAGGAGCTGAAAATGTCCACAATTTTTCCAGGAGAATGGAAACAGTAATCTTGCTACGCATTGGGAAACCAGGGCTGGAGGGGAACAGGAGGTGAGTGTAAGACTTGAGGGAACTGGGATTTTCTTTCAGAAGCATGAGAATGACCTGCTGTGCAGAGGCACTGAGCCCCAGGACCAAACAAGAGCATGTGGAGAGAACAGACCTTCAGATCTTGTATATGACTGAAGGCGAAAACACCAGAAGGCAAGAAATGCTGCCCTGTGCAGAATAGAAGGACAAAGAGAGAGCAATCAGGACAGGATGGAGAAAGAGGAGGGTGTGTAGGCAGTAGACGGAAAGAAGAGAGAGTAATGTAGTCAGTTTTACTAAACATAGAAGGGAAATAGAGGTAGGGTTCACTGCACACCTATATGCAAGCATGAGTGTATGCAGTACATGTATGGGCATCTGTGAGTTCAAGGATAATAAAAGCCCGTGTCCACCAGGGACACACATTACAGGTGTGATGGTTATTCCTAATTTTCAACATAATGAGATCTGGATTCACCTGGAGACAATCTCTGGGCATATCGGTGGGTAATTCTCTTCCCTGGGATAATTGAGTTGGGAAGATTCATTTGCCGTGGGTAGGACTTGTGCCTGGGATGGCGTACTGGGCTGTCCATGAAGGAGAAAGTGAGTTGAATGCAGGTATTCATCACACTCTACTTCTTGACTCTGAACACCATGTGGTGAACTGCCTTAAGCCTTCTAGACAGTGGCTTCTCCTCCATCTCCGTTTAACTGAGAGCAGAGTAAATTCTATTCCCTCGTAAATTGCTCTCATCTGAGTATTCTATCACAGCAACAGAAACTAAGGTACCAGCATTTTCTATAAACTTTACAAGTAATTGCTGTCCTATATTGTTTTTCTTCCTTGTTAGCTCTACTCTACAGGATCTATATCCTAAGAAATAGCATATTTCACTTATTACTATTTGCGTGGGATGTATAGTAATATAGTAAATGAAAGAAGTGCATCCTAGAAAAATGGAATTTCTGCCTCGCTTCTATAGCTCCCGAGTCCTTCACACACTAGACTGTGCCATCTATTAATACAGCATCCCCAGGTCTTCTCTTTCCCAGGTTCCCAGGAGAAGGCATAAATCCAATGAATGGCAGTGTGCTGTGTCTCCTTTCTAATTCCTTTCCAAACTACCACCAAATGAGTATAGATGCAGCATTTGCCTCCTGTGAAAAAGAATGAAATTCCGGCCGGGCGGTGGTGGCGCACGCCTTTAATCCCAGAACTCGGGAGGCAGAGGCAGGCGGATCTCTGTGAGTTCGAGACCAGCCTGGTCTACAGAGCTAGTTCCAGGACAGGCTCCAAAGCCACAGAGAAACCCTGTCTCAAAAAACCAAAAAAAAAAAAATGAAATTCCTCGGAGTATGGATACTCGATGTCTACACCACACATCCTTCGCACCATTTGGGGGCTGTGCATATAGTAGGCATTCGGGAGACTCATCACAGCTGCTGTCACGAATCAAATGCCTGATTGCTGTGTAGGGTCTGCATTTCTCGAAAGAGAATAGAAACCCTTTCAGGGCAAGAGAAAGATTGTGGTCACTGTGCTCAGTCTGGTTCATTTTACATGGTAGTTATACAATGATTACCCAAATGATTGCAAATGATTCAGACAATAATTATAAAACTCAAAATGAATGGAGGGCCTATAAGATTTCCTAGTGAGAGAGAAAATTGCTGGCAAACGTAGAAACTGATAACTGATTCCTATAAGGTGTCTTCTCTGTCTTCCACTCATGTACATGCCATGTCATGTGTATGTTCCAAACATGTATGCGTGCACACGAGTGCACGTGTGAGCACACACACTAAAATCTATCAGTCAGCCTGTAGAAAGAAAATGGAGAGAAGTTGAAAACAATGTTATATTAAAAGCGTGTTAAACATAGTCATAGAAATAAGAAAGAATGGAAAGGAGGGAGGAAGAGGTGGAGGGGAAAAGAAAAGGGGATCAGAGGAGGGAGGAAGAATCGAAAGAAGGGAGGGAGGAAGAGAGAGAAATAAAAAAGGAGAGGGTAGGTAAGACATTTTGGGGTCATGGATTCCTAGGAACCAAAACTAAAGATGAACTAAAAAAGAGTCACCTGTTTTACCCCTGAATGGGGTGGTTTCCTTCCATGGAAACTAATTGTAGTTAATTGTGCAGGGAAACAAGGCCCGTGCTTGAAGGGATTCTGTCTCTCCTCCGCAGGAACTCGGCTTTGGATAAAGCGCCTTTGAGAACAAGTAGTTATGAAAATCTTTATCCCTGGCATAATTATTAAACAATATCAGGAACATTTTGTTTATGCCCACATGCAGCAAACCAAGAGTGGAGGAAGAGCTCCAACCCACCACCTCAAATGTTTCTCAGCTAATGTTTTGTCTCCTCCTTGTTCACAGAACCTAAAGTAAGCTGCAAGCTAGGCCGGTCGGCATCTACATCAGGAGTTCCTCCTCCTTCAGTGACTCCTCTCAGACAAGCCAGTGACCTACAACAGAGCCAGGTACCATCATCGTTAGCCAATCGTGATTGACTTCCTGTGATGCAACATACCAAATGCCTCCCACCTGTCTGTCCTGTGTTGCTGTAGACAACGTTTGAGTTTGCTTTGATTTCTCTCTGTGTGGATGGGGAGGGGAGGGGCCCGGCATCTGTGTTTTCATCTCCCAAGAGAATGTCTTTCTTCTTTGTGATTGGTGAAACTTTCTTTGCTGTTTGTTACCAAATCGTTTTTGTCTCTGATTTCCATCATTCTGAATTATAAATGTAGTTAATGTGCACTCTATGTATGGGCATAGTGGCTACTTTAAAAAAAAAATTCGTTCTCTTTTCCATGTTCTGTGTACTTTTATACTGTCTTTGAAAATTTATCAATATTTGATAAATTTATCTACTTTTTGTGTAAATTTATTTTAAATGTTTTGTCCACAATATTTGCACAGATGTTGTCAATGAATCTGTACATATATTTTAGCTCTTATCCTACTATACTGTGATATTTGTGGTAATTTACTCAGATTTTTATTTAGCTTCAAGCATGACTGTAAGACCATGTCAATATCGATGTTCTTATAAATATTCATATATCTATTGACTCCTTTGGATTGAATGTGGCAGCTAGTCTTTCTTCATTCTTAGGCCCTAGAAACAAATTAGCTAACTGAATAACTTAGATATTTACCAACAGCTGTAGATTAATAGGACAACTTTTTAAAGAAATGGCATTTCTTTAACCAACGATATCAGAAACTTTCTCAGAAAAGGGAATGTAAGTGTCTATGCATGGCAAATGAGATCTTCATTATCACTTGGAGAAAAGAGATAAGAAATAAAGGCATAAGCTAAAATACCATTTATTCCTTTACAGAATAATATGTCGTTTTGATGTTCCTTTGGGTGAATGGCCGTGAATGTGAGTTCGGAACAAGGACAATCACTACACATAAATATCATTTTGTAACTCAGTCAATAGGAAACCAATCCCTTAACTTAATTGGTGAGGTTTAGTTATTTTTGCCATGAGGTATTGTGGGTATTAAGCAGGACAGTGCCATTTTGGAGTAGATGTTCTGCTTCCCAGCTCTTGTATTTGCATTCGTGGTACTCTGACGAAACGGGACATTATAAACCTAATGATGAGACCCTCTAGGACGCTACCCAGCGCTGATCAGCACATTGCACATTCATCAAATATGTTAAATGTCAGGATCTTTTAAAGTCATACCTAAGCATAATCATTGCTTTTTATAATGAGAAACATTATGCTTCTTAGTATTTTTGTCTGACTAAAGTATGCACAGTGCTTACTTTATGAATACATGAATATCTCCAAACACTTATCTCTCTCAGGTGCATCTCAAGTATCATTTGGGGTTCCTTGTGTCTTAATTTAAACCACTAAAGGCCTTTGTAAGTGGAGTAAGTAAATGGAGCCATCTTAACTACTTTAAGGTTTACAGGATATGTGGGGCATGGTCACTTGCCTCTGAGTCACAGTGTGAGGGAAGGACCTCTTCTCTACTGTCTCTCCAACTTTATAAAACTATTGATGACTGTGATATGCAGATCAGTCCCTTCCAACACACAGCCAGGAAACTCTGTAGCCCAATTGTCTGGTGATGTGTGGCTTATGGTTATTTGTCTGGTTGTGAGCTTATGCTTAAATAATATGGAAACAGAAGAATGAGCCAAAGAGAATAAGTTTCTCAGCAGCCAAAGCTGACTTCCTACCAAACACAGAGCTCCTTCACAGCAGAGATTCCTATGGGCCATGCAGGAGACTTGGCCTACAGTATCTGTCATTCATGTTAGTGTACCTTGAGGTCAGTCCAGTATGTATTTCTAAATATAAAAAAACCTAAATAGGGGACATGGAAAACAGTCACAAACATTACACAAAGTCACCTAGTGTTGGGGAAAAGTTTATCTGTACTAACTTCAAATTGAAAAAGAAATTTTATTAGCAAAGATCATCTTGCAAAAATAATGCTTATTTCCATGAAATTTATTGAATGTGGGAATGTCTAGCACTGGGAAATATGGAATAAATTAATGTTAGTCATAGGACTACTGGTGAATAAACCAAGCTGTAACCGTGCATTATGAGGATGGTGTATTAGCATAATGCAAGTAGGAAAATCCCTATTATCTTATATGTGATCTCAACAGTTCTGTCTGATGATTTAGAAAAAAAAATGTGAGGCTTTGGTTTTCTGTAGAGCTCTCTATAGTATTTAATTAATGTCAGAATTAAATAAAGGAAATATTGCCTTTAAATGGCATTGGATCTTGAAATGTTGGAATTATTTAATTTCTACATCCTTGCAAGGAATTCAGATGACGGGGATTCTGATTACATTTTATGAACCACTGTGTCATTGAATGCTTACAATTTAGATATTGCATGGTCACTAAATTTGAATGCTTTAAGTAAAAGATAGTTAGAGGCTACTTTTTGAGTCCAGCACTCATAAGCAGCATCTTAGGAAATCCATTACTGAACTGAATAAAACAAACAAACTCATGCTGGTCCCAACAGTCTGCTGTCTATCACTTCTGGGTATGAAACACTGTACCATGATTTAGAACTTTATCTAAGAAGACTTAAACCCATCAGGTGGCAATTAAATCCGAGGATGCTGGGAGTGTCTGCTAGCTGGCACTATAGTACTCCAGAACTGAATGTGTCCTCTATACATTTACGGTCAGAAGTCAAATCTGTCAATACAAGTTACCAGGAAAAAATACAAAGGAACTGGAGTATTCTTTACTGTGTGAAAGGCCCAAAAGGTACAGGAGGATCTGGGGTGGAGTTTGCACAGTCACAACCCTGTGCTATTCACTGTCATCTCTGCTTCTGGCACACAGGACTCTCACAGGCATGCGCAAAGCATCCCTGTACTGTGTACTATCAGATGGGTGCCCTTACTATCCTACACAGCAACTGAGCGCTAGTGTGAGGTGGTGAACACAACCCCTCCAGAGGCTTTTGTTTGTATGTTTGGTTTTGTTTGCTTATGGGATCCTAGAGCCTATGCTAGATCTGAAACACTCAAGTGTGTCACACTTTTTTCTGAGCCTGTTTTCTTATCTAAAAAGTACTGGAAGTACTGGAAGTATTAGTTGAGAATCAAAGTGATTTCATATATGTGTGTGTATGTATGTATATGTATAAATATATGCAGTTATATGTGTATATACACATACATATGCACAAACACACATATATGCCTAGGTAGATAATAACTGCTAGAAAATTATTAGTTCTTTGTCTTCTTCCCTTATATCATTTTACCCTCCCACTAATTCAGTTTTCCTACTTGCTGGAAAATTCTAAAAGGAGCCCTACTAACCAGTGGTATTACAAACATGATGGATGCAGAGTGATTGCTTGCTTTATCCCAGTATTACCAGCCTTATATAGAACTGGGAGAGATTATACACTCCAAATTTGCTAGACAATAGTACTTTTTCTTGTCTTGTACTTAAGTGTGCTTTGGATACAAAGTATGTGTAAATTAACCACGAGTGTAATTTCAGTTCACCTGCCATCTAATATTATTTATTGTCCTATTTGAATTAAATGGTAACCGAACGCAGTGGAAATACTACAACTATATAGGTAGGGGAAATGGTGCAGAAATATGGGACATATTTTTGCTAAGGTCAGAATTTGCCTTGAAATTTATCACTTTGTGATTTGAAATACCTTGTTCTGTTCAAAAACATCATGCATTGTAGAAGACACATTTAACAACTGAAATGAATGGGACTTCAACACACCTGCCTGCAAGGCTTGGAGCAAGTTAACAAATTAAGTGGATACATGGCTCCCCCTAGCAACTAAAGTGTATATTACAACCTGCACTTCAAAGCAGGTTTATATTAGGAATTTACTGCCTAATTTTCAAATACACCTTTTGGGCAGGGGAAAAATAATGTCCCTCGAGTGCTATGTATCTTTATGAATAAATAAAGCTGATTTCATCAGGATTTATGACATCTCCCATTCATTCTAATCATCTGAGTCTCAACAAAATAGATATCCTTCTCCCACAGATGGAAATTAAAGTGCAGTTTAAAAAAAAAAAAACTTAACAAATGGATGACTATTTTTTCTGATTTTTTTCTGACACTAATAGCTTTGAAACGAGTAGCCTAAGAGGTTTTCAAAAAAAATAAATAAATAAAAAAGCTCTTTCTATCTTGTGGGTAAGTTTGCCTCTGACTTAGGGGACCAGTGTAGCATGAGGAAATGTTTGTACATTGATGCTAGCTCACAGTTGTACTATGCTTTATTTCACTGTTTTCAACCTTCCTAATGCTGTGACCCCTTAATACAGATCCTCATGGTACGGTGACCCCCAAACATAAAATTATTTCATTGCTGCTTAATAACTGTAATTTTGTCACTGTTATGGATCGTAAGGTAAATATCTGACGTGAGACCCCCAAAAGGGGTCATGACCCACAGGTTGAGAACCACTGATTTTGCTTTATTTGAATAAAAATATACTGTCATACACTGAATGTCTTTCTGAAGAAACACAGAGACCTCTAGTGATCCCCCTTTATTCTGTGCTACAAATGAATATGGACCGTCAGGTTGAAGCAGAAATCCAAATGAAGCAATATTTGTGTTCTTCCTGCAATGGCCACCGTTCTCAGAATTCTATATTAACATATCCTGTTGACTGGGTTTCTGTCCTGCCTGGTTCCTGTAGTCGTTAAGTCCCAAAGAAACCACACAGAGATCTACATTAGTTATAAACTGATTGGCCCATTACCTCAGGTTTCTTATTAACTCTTATAACTTATATTAGCCCATTATTCTTGTCTATGTTAGCCACGTGGCTCGGTACCTTATTTAGTGAGGCAGTCACATCTTGCTTCTTCTGTGGCTGGGTCAGGACTGTGGACCAAGCTTTCTTCTTCCCAGAATTCTCCTGTTGTTGTCAGCCTGCCTCTATTTCCTGCCTAGTTGTTCCACCTATATTTCCTGTCTGGCTAATGGCCAATCAGCATTTATTTAAAATATAATTGAAAGGATACAGACCATTGTCCCACAACAATGCCCATATCATAAAAGCAGACATAGTATTTCTATTAGTAGGGTAGCTAAAGCTAGAGGGTCTCTGTTAGCTCAACTTCTGAGACTAGTCTATGCTGCCAAGGTGCAAGTCCAGGCAATTCTATTCAATTTAGCCCGGCCTCCCACACAGCTGCCTTCTTTACACTTCCTTTCTCAGTTGTTCTTCATACTCTTCTTTGCTCATCTCCTTTTTCTTGGTCTTGCCCTTAGAATTCATCACTTTTAAGTAAAGATTGCTTAGGAGAGAATGAATTCACCAAGACTTTAACCAAGTAGGGTCCTGCCTATGACTTAGAATCCTCAACCGTGAAATGAGGTTGTCAGTGTAACTCTATCTTTGGGTCCTTATTCTTGTGTTACCCTTGAAAGAATTCAGAAAAGAAACGAGAGCAAGTTGTAAAAGACAGACCTTGTTGCAGAAGAAAGGGATGGAAGTGTATGATGTGAATGATGGCCACAGTGACCATTGCTTTCATTTATATTTTAGGCGGGTCTATTAGTTACTCTTCTATTGTAATGATAAATACCATAACCAAGGCAACTTATAGAAGGAAGAACTTATTTGGGCTTATGGTTCTAGAGGGATAGGAGTCTAATTTGGCAAGGAAGCCTGGAAACCAGTAGCTAGTCAGATGAGCTTGCCGAGTGCTTACCTATTGTCCTATAAGCAAGAAAAGAGAATGGACTAGGAAGGACATGCGGTTGACTCCTCGATCCCTGTTCCCAATGTTGCACTTCTGTCAGTAGGGCCATGCCTACTAAGCCTCCCCAAACAGTGCCACCAGCTGGGGACCAAACATTCAAATACCTGAGACTCCGGGTGCCATTTTATTCTAACCACTACAGCTGACTTTAGACAGTCTCTAAAGTCTATAGAGCCTGCAGCATTTTTAGGAGGGCATTTTGCTACCCACGTAGCCAGCTGGTAGACCTTTTTAAACTGACTCTTGTGAAGGGGGATCATGATGGACTTGAAATCAGAAAGCCGTTGGCGAGAGAGCAATTGTGTAAGGTTCTAGGTAGTTACCTGTTAACAAACATTCTAGAAGTTCAAATGCCACACCTCCTTTCCAGGGTCAGAGCTATGATTCAAATCCCATTCTGTAGGTTTAGTCCTTAGTTTTACAAGCTGCTGATCATACGGATGGCATCCACCCCTGTGATCTCCAAGCCTGTTGATGCATGAATTTTCTTGACAGCTACAAGAGAGCCAGGTATTACTTACTGTTTGCCACATTCTCTTGTGGAGGGCAGATCCGTGTTAGGGGGAACTTCTGACCGTGTTGAAAGGATAACTAAGGGCTCAACCAAGTGGGTGTGAGCTTTCAGAGTGTGTGCAGGTTCACACACACATGCATATGTATCTATAAGTATGCATAAATGTACATATGCTGATATGGGTGTGCATAAGTGAACATGCATATGTACATGACTGTGCATGCCTCTGAAGAGTACACCTTGAGCACACCCAATACACTGCACATTCTGAAAACAACGCGCACCCTCTCTTACATCTGGACCTGAGAGTATCAGCTGCAGGAGAGTGAGTACAGATTTAGCCAACAACACACAACAGACATTAATGTATTCACTAAGGGTTGCCTGATTTGTGGATTTCTACAGCAATCCCACAAACAGACACTTTAAAGGGGGAAAAATAGCCATACTGTCAGTTCAAAGCATTTGTTTTTGTGAAGCAAAGGCTGCATTCGAGCTGGTTAATAATCCCTGGTTGTCAGCTATTTTGACAGGGATGGTATTTGGTATTTGAAACGTTGCATTTAATGGCTCTGTTCCTAGAAAAAAACGAGAAAGTCATCTGAAGGACCACAGGGTGTCAAGAGTAATCTTACCTGACACCATCAGCTTTGCATATGAAAGGGAATGCGGCTTTCCAGAGAAGCCCAGGGAGCCAAAGTTACTTATCTTTCAAGTGAACTCTGGGTAGATCCCCAATCTGTGTCATTTACCAAGAGAAGCCTAAATAATGAAACAGGGGACCCTTGGGGAATCCAGACATTCACACTCCATCTTGGCGTTGCCAAATCTGTAGAATCCCCAAGTGTTTGGATTTGTGAATTCTTACACAATAAGATAATGGATTTGAAAACACGTCTTAGCCTTGCATGTTAGAAAGCAGCAATGTTCTTTTGCTGTCATTCATTTGTTCATCATGCGGCTCCCTTGATCATCTTTCTTTTGAGCACAGAAATGAAGAGAATTATCTCTTTTTAGTACAGGCATCAAGAGAATAAGACACTCACTGGACAGGAGGTCAGGAGAGGAACGAACCACACCACTATTGTACTTCGGATTTCTTTCTCTTGAATCCATATGTATTTTGGAGGACAGCTGTGCAGTCTTATAGAAGGATTAGTATGTCTAGTCCTTTTCTTCCACTCCAATCTTGATTCCAGATCTGTTTTTCACTCCTATAAAAGAGTGATTATATGTGATGTATGTTCTCCCCTGTGGGACATTCTGTAGAGTTGCCCGTCAGCTACAGTGCAGAAGATGTACTACACAAAGGATTTCAAGAACTCAATGAGTTGGTCTTGGTCTTGTTCAGCTAAATTTCCCACCACTTATTCATATCCTTCCACTCCTCCTTGTGCCCACTGCACACACTCTACCCGGCAATCTTTTTCAGCTTTTCACACTTCTGGTTGTTTAGAAAGGTTGCACAGCCCTTGCTTCTGGGAACCTTCTCCTAGTGTTGACATGAGAAACCATTCAGCCTCCGGTCAGAGTCAACTGCAATCTGCCATCCTGGAAGCCGTTCCTGCTATCTTAAGTGTGTCTTCCTTCTTTTCTTTATGATCATAAATGACCTTGTAGAAAATATTGGCTGTAAGATGCCACTTTAGATCATAGACCTGTCCATTGAAGAGGCTTGTCACTCTCATAGACCAAATCCTGAAGCCTGAAGAAGAAAGCAGGCCACACTCATCTCTCTCTCTCGCTGTCTGTCTGTCTGTCTGTCTTCATATCTCCTTCCCTCCTTCCTCTCTTTCTTCCTCCTCCCTTTCTCTGTGGACTGCAGTTAAGAAGCCATGATGTACTGTGGAACTTTTTAATTGTTGGCTCCTCCATGCTTTCTGTCAAGTAGGGTATGTTGAATTAAATCAGGTTGCCTCCCCCAAAGGATATGAGTCAGATGTTTTATTTTATTTGAGAGGATTTCTCGGAAGGGTTCTCCTCTGTTCTTTCACCCACCTATATCCATCATCCTGCCCTTGATGGCTGTGGCTCTTTGTCCTACTTGTCCCTGTTAATGAAGCCCCCTTTCCAGGTTTATAAGAGAACTCTCCCCTTTCCCTCTTAGGTCCCATTTCTGTTGTCTCTGATAAAATATACCCTTCATTTTTAATGTTTTCCATCTCAAGGCCTGACCATAGGTCTTATAGTCTTGGAACAGTTCCTTTATTTCTGACAGGTAACTGTGTCAGTAGTGACAAAGACCACTACTACTCCTGACATGTGTGACCTGAGCTCTTGTATGCAAACAAAGAACACAGGAAATTTTTGCTGAATTTCTTTACTCTCAGAATATTAAATTTACAAACATGTGTCAGATATTTCATTGGTGGGGACACCCACACAGAGGGGGGAGAGGCACGAGGGGAAGAGAGATCATATTACTATAGTAGCATTTTCATTTTTCCATAAAGTCATTTTTGAACTCCAGAAATGCAGTAGCCATAAGTATTTGCATTAGACTGCAGGTTCCTTTATTCCTAAGGAATATGTGTTTTCAAGTTATAGCATTCTAGTTGTCTTAGCATTCACTGAAGAAATGATTCATGATAAAGGTATAACAGATAAGTCTGCAACATGCTGTGATAATGATTGATAGAAGCACCGAGACCCCAGACAGCGGCTCTCATCATTCTCACATATCCCTCCATCAGCTAATAAATGGAGGAGTTTATTTGGTTGCTGACGGTGACCAAGAAAAGCCAGGGAGATAATAGAAACGCAATGCCCAACTGAGAGAGGTAACACAATGTTGCAATTCACAGAGGAAAAAAAAAATCTCCATCAAACTCATTCCTGAACATGAAGTTTATTTTTAATCAGCTTTGTCAACAAAAGGAGATAGCATGTTACCGGTGCCATTAGAGAGAGACATTCTATATTTAATGATACAAATATGTATTTGGGGCAGTTCATTAACTCTGATGGAGGGTGAATGAAAATGTACGGAAAACTGTACAGACCCAGAACGGAGTGGGGACTTTCCCTTGAATAATTCAGTGCAAGGTATTATCTTTTAAAACAGATAAGTTTACTGAAGCTGCGATATTTCTTTCTTCCGTCCTCTCCCTCACTCTGACCCAGTCTACCCCCCCTCCGCCTTTAATTTTACTCTGTCCCAGCCTTCTAGGACTGGCTCCAAGGCACATGAACCCTGGCTTCTTGGGTGGGTCTGCACTAGTTACATGCTTGTAGTACTTTTAAGATTACCTCTGCAGTCAAATTTAAAGTCAAGAATCCAAAAAGAGTAAAACTTCAGAGAGGCAGACAATTTTGGGGGTTGATACTCCACTGACTTGATTACAGTCAGGTTCCGTTCTTGCTCTTAGTGACTCACAGAGTGGCCATGCCAACCAACACCCAGAAAAGGGCAGCCTTTGACCCCTACCCCACTCCTCTCTGAGCAAGTATGAACTGCCCAGGTTCCAGCGTGAGTGACAGGTTTCAACACCCCTATCAGAAATGGGATTGTTGAGTGAGACTCACTTTTACTTCTCCTCTCAACTGTGCTCTGGCAGGCCAGGTGGGTGGCTGCAAGCCCCTGGAGGATGTTGCAACCCACATAGCAAAGTCTTGTATGACACAGACAGGAAACCTGCCGCTGGGAACTCTTCAAAAGTGCAGGGGAGAGAAAAGGAATTTGGGGCCATTTTATTTATTTTTGATTCTCATTCTAAACTCCTGTGCGCTAAGAGCATTCATTTTCATGCAAAATTATCTACTGCTTGGGTCCCCTATCTCTTATTTAGCCTAGCTTCCTACATGCCACTGACTAAGCCTTGAAAACTAACACATGTAGATGCAATGACATTTTGCAGTAATCATCAGTAGCATGCTGGACTTTACAAATGGCTTCCATGTATTCTGTCAGCAGATTTTCATTGTTCAGCTGCTGCCACCATATGGTCTTACAGGTACTTTAGCTTGCAAAACAGTTGATTCAGCTCCTTATTTTCAGAGGGATTTCAGCCGAATAAAGAGCCCAGTGGTGATGTGCACATGTGTGTGCACTCACAGTTCGGTATAATTAAGAAGAGCATACACAGAAGACAGAGCGATTAATTGCCACTGTTGGAGATGTCACTGAAAGTGATCAAGTGCAGCATTAGAGAAGGAGGAAGTGGCATTTGATGGACACTTTAACAAGGTCATTACAGCAGACATCGGGTTTGCAAAGAAGTGAAGATCTATAAGCTATGTGATCGGTCAGTGCAGCTAGAAGTAAGCCACTATCATCAGGGGGGTTACAGGCATTGAAGAGGGAAAGACCAGGGGTAATTCATGAAGGGATGAAGAACAAACATCTAAGCTCTGACAACCTAGAAATCATTTGAATAGTCCTTTCTCCATCTAGGTAATGAAGCAACAGGTCTGCTTAAATTTTTCAGTGACTTGCCAAGAGCTGCTTCCTTAGAACCCAAATGCTCATTCCACTGCGCATAATCCTTAAGGATCAGATGATCAGAAGATTATAAAAGAGAGCCTTAAGCTAAACAATTAACATGAGTAAAGGAGAAAACTGTTAGTTCAACAGAGCCCCAAATGGGTGGACATCCTAAGATCATTCATTTGCTTGCTTCACTTTTTATTGTTGTTGTTAACATTGGTAATCTAGGGAAATATGAATGCTAGTAGACACACACATTCTTTTCATTATAATTCATCTCTGGACATTTTAATGTGTCAAGAATATCATTTTCAACCCCTCCACTAACCTAAAAAAAATCAACTAACAGATAAGGATTCAATTCTAAGGTCTGATTGAAGCATATTTGAATCTCAGAAGTCCTTCAAGTATCCAGATTTGAATCCTGGTGTGTGAACTAGTTTTTGTTCCATAGATTCCCTTGCTCTTTTTGCAAAAACAAGCATTCTTTTTTTTCCCCAAAGAACTTTCAAAAGCATGTCTTGCCTGCAAGTGTGTATATGCATCCTGTGTGCACAGTGCTCACTGGGGTCAAAAGCGGGCACTGAACACTTGGAACTGGAGTAGAGATGACTGAAGGAGAATATTGTGAATGCTGGGAACAGGATCCCGGGACCTCTACAAGTCACTTTTCAAAGACCAGGGCCTGCTTCACCCCCCTCCCTTTGGATTTGATTTGCCAGAAAATTCCTTTGCAGTTAGATTTGAATTCACCTTAGTTAGCAGGAAGACCCTGTGGGTGGTTTCCCCAACAATGCCAGGGCTCAGGTTTGCAATGTCAATTACCTCTCTCGTTTTTTTTTTTTTAGACTTTTTCTCTAAATTCTCTCAGCACCAAGGGACAAACATAAAGGTTCTTAAGAACCTGTCCACAAGATCAAATTCATTGACTAAATATATTTATCTCTTGAATTTTATATAGAAAAAGAAGGTAACCTATTTTCTCATGTGTTATCTATATAAATTTGCTAATGAGTGTATTTTCTTATGGCAACCGTGACAGTCCTCCAAATCGAATAAATGTTCTAACAGATGAAGCAATTGAGTTGCAGCAGGTCAAACAAAATCTTGTGTTCACAAATCATGTTAACAGAAGGTTGGGGACTGAACCTCCTCTCTTCTCACTCTTGGTGCAATGTTCTAGGCTGTGTATATGCTTATACAGTCCTTTCCCCCCAGAGTGCTGGAGAAAATGCCTTTTGCAAATTTCCTATGCTGTTCATCACCACTAGAGGGGGAGAGAGTACTGTCCAAGTGAAGATGACTGCCTTTGCTTAAACTAGAGAGCATCTGACAGTCACAGGTTGATTGCAAAACACACGGACAGAAACACAAATAACAACAACTAGAACAACAACGAAGGAAAGAAAAAGCCCCTGTTTCCCATTCGTGTTCCGCGATATTTGCGTGTTAATTGCAGTTCCACATATATCCTGCAATAATGAGCTATAAATACTATGCGACAAGATTAAGGAAGGTGACAGGAAAAACGAGAGGACTAATGTAAAGAATTGCATCTGGCTGGAATGAGTGGGATGAAGGTCCCTTCTAGCCAGTTTCCCCATGGCACTTACAAGGTCTTTTCCCACGGGCTTCAAGAACAGATGGGAGAACCCAGAGGGCGAAAGTTACTGAAACGTGTTGATTGGGTTTAGGGTGACGTGCAGCAAGTAAAACATTTAAAAGAAGACAGGGTAGGGCCTGGCGGTGGTGGCGCACGCCTTTAATCCCAGCACTCGGGAGGCAGAGGCAGGCGGATCTCTGTTAGTTGGAGACCAGCCTGGTCTACAAGAACTAGTTCCAGGACAGGCTGCAAAACCACAGAGAAACCCTGTCTCGAAAAACCAAAAAAAAAAAAAAAAAAAAAAAAAAAAAAAAAAAAAAAAAAGACAGGGTAAATACAGAGCGTTAGACTAATAATGAAGAAAGAGTGATCATAGTGGGAGGGAACCCAAGTGTAGGAGAAGAATTGTGTTTGATTTTATTTTTCTGGTCCTTGTCTCTATACCCAATTTCACATGAGTGAGGATGTATTGGCCTGGAAGCAGCATCTTCACAGAGGAGAGGAGAGTAAAATGCCCACCCCGGTAGTCAGATCTAGTCCTTTCTCTTGGAATATTGCAGCAGTCAAGCTCATCCTGAGGGATGTGAAACTCACCTGAGCTGGTGATGCAGAGATGGATTAATTAATGCAAGAAGACTTCAGTCCAGCTGTTTTAGCTCCGAGGCCCCAAAAACAATGTCTGGAGTGGCAAGAAGATGGATGAGTTGGGTGGTCCATGGTCCAGTAGTCCCCTCTTAGAGGTCACCCAAACTACTTTTAAGGGTTTGGGGGATAGATCTCTTGGCACCTGCTTCAAGGATGACGGGAAGAGCAGAGTAGCAGAGTTCCTCAGAAGCTGGTCCATCCAAGGGACCATGATAAAATTTAACAGTTGGCAAAGATCTGTAGCGTAAGTCAGGAGGTAATAACTGTACAACTTTGTGGAGACACTTCAAGAGACAAAATTATATGTAAACTTTTATGTAAAGATTAGCATGAGTTAAATGCAGTTGTACAACTGACTGAAGCATGTACCAGAGGTCTTTAGAAGGATAAGGTAACTTTATTACCTGTGTGTCTTCATTATACTCCTACATAAAAAACAAGAACCTGGAAGCTTTTCTCCATCCAATCAGGGGCTGCCATGCAAGTATATTGTAAATTTGCCTCACCTTCCTCAAGCATCCAATCTTTCACAGCTCATTTTTTATATACTTGATTTTAAAATCATCTTACATTAAATAATCTTTAACATTACTTTAAACTTGCTTTTAATTACTTACTTTAGGCTTAATTTCGACAACATATGCAGAAACTTACTACATAACGGGAGATAAAAATTATTCTCTCCCTCCAAGCTTGTCTCTGTAAGAGAATTACATTTGTACTAAGCATGACTGACCATAAACTTGTATATTTTAATTACCCTTAACAGTTTAAAATAAGTTGGTATCTTATATAAAATTAAGATTTTACAATTTTATCCTTATCAAGTTTGAGCCTTAAAAATAATAATTCTTGAATTAAAGGTCCTTTAGTATCAAAGTAAACTTTGAACCCTTAATACAATCCATAGAGAGACGGAGTACCTCATTTTCCAGATCCTTTTACAATATTTTTATAAAATACCACAGTTTTTATGTAACTCAGTTTTTTTCCAAACAGCAAAATCTTAATGAAAATAGTAAAGAGAACCTTAAGAATTTACAAACCTTAACTACCACACATCTGTTACAGAGAACTTGTGTATGTGTCTGTCTGTGAAAAAAAAAATGTCATTTTTCATTCTAAAGATAAGTACAAAAGTCCATGCTCATCCGAAATGTCTTGCAGACCTTTCACTGCCTCCTTCATATAAAACACAGCATCTTGGATGCCTACTGCTGCATTCTTAGCATGAAAGAAGGGAATGCAATGATGAGTAGAGGGATTGCATGTGATCACCATAACCAGGACGGCAGTAAAGTCACATAGTATGCTTCCACGCTGATGTCACCTGCAAAGATGGCCAAAAGCCACATGACTGTTAAGTAATCAACCAAGATGAAAACAAAACAAAACAAAAAACTATGGGGTCAGCTCATCAGGTACATACCCTTTTCATGAACAAGAGTGCAATTCCTGTTATATACATGGTATATTATAGTAGATTAAGGTTATCTCTATAGTCCTTTTAAATCATACTCCATGAACTTGCAAATCCTAAAATACAGAAAAGCTTCAGAAAAGCTTGAAAGAGAGTAAACAACCCCCCCCCAAAAAATAGAGTGAGGGGAATTCAGAGAGTTAAACACCTTTCCATTTGTAACTTCTGCAGAAAGTAATTTACTTTTTAATTGTTCTCAAGTGAAAAAATGTATTTTCCTGTGTTGTTCTGTGTTTCTGTCTTTCTCGCAGCTACAGAGTCAGATGATTAGCCTGCCCCAGGACAGAGACTTTGGAGGAAACATTTAAATAAACAGGCTTGGGTCTAGGGCAGGCAGGCCAAATTGTACCTCTAGTGCCAGCCTGCCCTGTAGCTTACAACAGCACGAAACACTGTTTCTATATTATTCACACCCAAAAGACATCTGAATCTCTGTAAGACTGAAAGCAGTGATCTACATAACCATAACCAATTTTTGTTTGTCTGCAATGAGCACAGATGACCTTATATGTTTTTACCCACAGAGGAAAGTAAGATGCTGCCCCTTATACGAACAGAAATGACTTCCATAGTCCACAAGGCAAGCTGGGAAACACAGCCTTTCAGCAGAAAACCACCAGGTTCAGTAAATAAAAGTGCTTGTACAAGCTTGAGGAGTCCACAGGTGTGAATCCCCAGAACCCACTTTAGCCAGACGTGTAGTAGTATCTCTAACCCCAGAACGCCTAGGAAGCAGGAGAATGGAGATTCCCTCAAACTTCTTGAGCCACGTAGCCTGGAGAAAGCAGTGAAGAAACTATGCCTCCTTTCTAATGAGCTCCATTCTGTTAGCTTGTTAGATCAGAGATGTTTGAAACTCTCAGGTTCTTATGGTCATAGACTAGAGCCTTTCTCAAACAAGATGGAAGGTCCAAATTGATACCCGAGTTTTCCCTTTAATCCCTAAACATGGGCCAAAGTATGAGTGATCCCACATTCACATACATGAATATGTACATATAAATATATACACACATATGCAAATGCCATACATGCCATGCCTTAAAATATTTGAAAAACATAAATTAATTGAAAATAGGGATGAAGACATAGCTCATCAGTAAGAACAGATAGTGTTGATGCATTCGACCCAAGAACAGTTCTCGGTACTCACTTCAAGGGGAATCAACTACCTGCAAAAACAGCTTCATGGAGATCTGAAGCCTCTGACTTCTGGAGGCCCCTACACTCACGTGAACATGCACTCACATAGACACAAATCCACACATACACAATTAAAAGTAACAAGAATAAATTTTGAAAGCAAAAACAAAAGAAATTAGAAATAAAGGAAGTCTAAAATGAAATACAATAAGCCACTTTTGTATTAATAATTAAAGATGTGGAATACTTAATAATGTTAGAGTTTAAAGTGACAGAAGTAAAAGACTGAACAGTCTTACTTCACTTCCTTCTACAAGGTGTATGGCTAGCAATGAGGAAAGGACCAAATGCATAGATAAAATTGTTCAAAACCTCTGGCTTCTTGAGACACGCTTGGAGGAAATGGGTTTGTATAGAGCTCACGGCAGCATCATGGAACTGCCTTGGTGAGACAATGACGTGATCTTCAGAGGAAGTCACTGGCTTTACACATTTTGATCGTAGATTGAGTATGCGGCCTTGCTGGTCCTAATTGTGAAGTTTAATGAATACATCACAATCAGCCCCTCGACCCCAGCCACAGTTGCTGTCATTCTGCCTCTCTGGCTTTGACCTTGTCCAAGAGCATCAAGGAACATTGGGATGGATACTGTTTTCCTCCTCAAACAAACACGAAGGTTTGACTAGAAGAAGCATATCTATGTCACTGTAAGTGGCATTTTTCATTAGATTTGAAAGCAAACCCTGAAATGTTTCTGAAAGAGGGGTCATGGAACCATCGCCAGAGGAAAACAGTGATAGATTTTTGGAGCGGCGTGATGGCTTCTGTGGGCTTCTTTCTGCCAAGCAACTGAAAAGGGGGATAGTGGATCTTCAGGGCTTTGCAACATGAGTCTGTATGAGATTCTTATTGCTAAATACCCCTATTTACAAGCAGGCTGTGTAATGTGTATGCACAGTGTGAAGGTTGCAAGAAAGTGTATATTTTATAAAAGTAGATAGGTGATTTTTCTAAGGCAATAAGAGGGATTCAGGGAAGACCAAAGGGTACACGTGCCCACGTGCCATGAAAGTGTTACAAGGGGTCTGCCAGGCTTTGAAGACTCCAAGGGGAGCATGGAGGCTGGGAGAAGAAACTGGAGAGGGAGAGAGATTCAACAGAAACAAATTTTGTTTGAAAAAAACGGCATACTGAGTGGGAATGCTTCACATGATAATAAATGTTGTAAAATGGCTACATCATTTACAAACTCTTATTTAGCCACAAGAGGGCGGTATTGCCTCAGGATTTTCTCCTTCACATACCACCAGCTCAGCTTTTCTCCCCCAAAATTCTGCAGTGGGTTTTGCAGCACTTTCTCAGGAAGAAGCAGCAAGCAGTAATTCATACGGTAATCGTGTATCACGTGTTTCAGAATGACAGAAATTTGGCTAAAGAGAAACACTCCTGAAATTTCTTGGTAAAACCCCCAAGCCCCGTTGATGTTAGAAAAACGAATAGTGCCCTTGGGTCATTATGAGTCAGTGACAAATGCCATTTTTTTCCCAAGTAGTGATAGGAGGTGTTGGCTTCACCACGGCCTTTTGTGAATCAAACCCATGGTCAAGTACTCTCAGTTATAGGATTCTAGGACTAAACGAGTGAGTATTAGACCTTCAGGAGTGTCAGAAAGCTAAGGTTTCTTTGGGAATTAAAAAACTAGATTGGCTCTTCCTTGACTCTTTGGTGGAAAGATGAAAAGGCTAAAGGAATCTTTCACCTTTTCTGCAGTCACTAACAATGGTTCTGTCTCCCTTTTGTGTGGGGTCCAAGGTCAAGCAGGTTTCTGTCCCTAGTCCAATTGGGCTGCATGGTGAAGCTCTGGTGAATTTTCCACATGGTGAGGGGTGTGCACAGAGCCCATTCATAGCAGAAAAGCTGGGTGATGCTAGAAAGCTTAGGGTCTAATTCTCCGGAGTTGGGAATAAGCTGTCTGCTGAGAGCTGCTGGGTAGGGCCAAGGAAGGATAACGCTAAGCCTTCCTTTCTCCTAGGGGGGCTTGATGAGAAGACTGTAGCTAATTCCCACAGTCTGGTGCCATAAATCCATATTAACTTGTGCTCTTTGAATTCAAGGGCTGAACATGTGGGTTTAAAGTGTGTACCCAGACGTCATGTTAAGAAGGGCTGTATTCTGTGTCATTCAACGAAATGACTCGTAAAGCTAACTTAAAGATAGCAGGAGTTTCTTTGCATCTGTCTCAAGTGTTTGTTTCCCTTTATCTGAAGCATCTTTGAGCTGTGGGAAGGGATGTTGCTCAGTGAGTGACTGCCAGGAAGTATCTGTGACTGTCTTTGCTCCCTTGAGACTGTGATTGAGCTCCTTGCAAACGGAACTGGTGTGTTATGGGGTGACACCGATTAGCTGGGAAACTTGAGACCTGTAATGTGCCCTCTATCTCCAAAGACCACAGGTTCTCAAAGCCTTTCCCTTTGGTTAGCTGAGACCAGGAAGACCCTCAGGATTGGCTGTTAGTCAATTAAAACCTGGGACATAAGGTTGACGGTCTGCACTAAATCTAATCTACTTGTAGTTTCTCCTGGGAGCAGTGTGTTGCTAGAGGAGTCGAGGTTATATTTGGTCAGCAAAGAGCATGGGAATTTGTTGATACTCACCAAGCAAGCGAAGGTCATTGAAATTCAGAGAATTAAAAAAAACTGTGTAATTCGGAAAGGGTATAATTTAGTTCCTCATACATGTAAGGCAAATGCTCTATCATGGAGGCACAGCCCAAACCCAGAATAGCTATCACTTGGAAGTCATATTTCTAATAACACACTGATTGTAGAAATCAACAGTATTTTAGCAAAGTGAGGGACACAACCCCAGCTTCATGTGCTGCCATACAAGCAATGAAGTGATTCTTAATTTTGAAAGCTGAATGATAACCCAGGACTACCATGATGAAACTTGAAAAAGACATGCCTCCTCCCACAGTCCCAGCATGGTAGTCAGTGGATCTTCATAACTCATTGTTTCCTAACACCAACAGTGCGTCCATTGCTGCCTAAAATTTAGAGCAAGTTAGTGACCCTGTCTTTGGAGGTTGAGCTCTTTTCTGTTATTTTCTACAGTTTCCTTGGAAAGAGGCGCCCTCTCCTTACACACGTACATAGCATTTTGTTAAAGAGTAGAAAAAGTAAACATAAGTTTCTTTCTTTACTGAACTTGTTCTCTTTGGGAGCTGCATTGTAAGGTGTGAGAGGGGAGCTGGAGAAGCCAGCTGGGAGATGCTAATTTGTGGAAGATGCTCTCATCAGGTTCCGAGGTTAGATATAAACGCGCAGATGTGCAGTCTCGAGTCTTTATCCCGCCTCAATTGTCCCATTGATGAGTTTCAGCGACAAATTATTGAACCTCTGTGACTCAGGTGCCTTGTCTGAAAAATGGTAGTAATTAAGACGGCTGTAATTATAGTCCTAACGAGTGTAGGATAAAGGTAACTTATGATAAAGTGGGTTGACATTATCATTGGTTTTCATATCATTGCTTAATCCTCAAAGGACAACGAATACATTATTTTATGCTGATTCCAGAGTAGAAAAAGATATCGAATATATTGTAGAAGAAATTTGGCAAGTGCTGATCAGGGAATATAGCTCAGCAAGCATGGACACGATTCCAAGTTCTTTCAGAGGCATGTTCTCACTGTTTAGGAATGCTGTAAGAACCGAATTACTCTATGTCAAGGGAAAACGTAGAAATGGAAATATTAATAGCACTAGCAAATTCAAAATCATGACCTAGAAATACTAATGCTGACAAGTAATATGTTTCATATCAATTATTTTATAGAGGAAATGTCTTAAGCTTTTTATTTATTTATGAGTACGTATGTGCTTGTATGTGGGCATCCATGTGCCAAGGTGGAGGTCAGAGGACAATTCCGCGTGTCAGTCCTCAACTCCTAACATTTTGGCAAAGTCCTGGGTTTTGTTTTCGTTGTTGTTTGTCTTTGTTTTTATTTCTTTTGGTTTGTTTTCTTGTCTGTTTTGCTTGCTTGCTTGCTTGCTTGCTTAGTCTACACTAGGCCATGTTGCCCAAGAGTGTTTTGGGATTCTCCAGTTTCTGTCACGCCCCCCTCCACATTCCACAGGACTCTTCAGATTCAAATGTGTACTCCCATGCTGCCATGACCAACTTCATGTGCACTTTGGGATTTGAGGGATTCGGCCTCAGGTCATCATGTAGCATGGCCAACGCTTTACCCAACATTGCCTGCCTTAACTTTTTTTTTTTTAAATATACTGTTCAAGAAATATTTGAAAAATCACGTGACCTTCATATAATTCTACATAGGGGCTGGAGAGATGATTTAGCGGTTTAAGAGCACTGGCTGCTCTTCCAGAGGATCACGGCTCTGTTTCCAATTGTCACACAGGAGCTCACTAACACCTGTAACTCCAGTCCTAACAGATCTACGGCCTTCTGCTGGCTTCCATAGGCACAGCATTCACATGGTACTCAGACATACATGCAGCCAAAATACCCATATACATGAAAATTTTTAAAAAATAGACTCATCAAAACTATTTTAAAGAATATTTAAATATTTCTAAACACACTAATATATTTTATAGTTTCTAATGTCTTAAATTTGTTTTACAAAATCATTTTATTAGTGATTTTTATTGTTATTGATCTCTATCCATTTGTACACCTTGACACATCTGTGTGCCACCCCCATCACACATATCATGCACAAGTATTTTAAGGCATTACCTTCATAATATAATTGATATGAAACACATGACTTATTAGCATTAAGTTTTTCTAAGACCATGATTTTGAAGTACATTGTTTTAGTAATAATATTTTTATGTGTTTGTATGTGGAGTGATGGCAGCTTCTAGAATCAGTCAGCTTTGGCTTAACCCATTTTAAAATTTTTTCTCAGCTCTGGAAATGCAGTTTCTTCACCTATAATAGGGAGATGTTCTTAACTAGGTCTAAGTAGGTAAACAGTAAGTGTCACTGCTAATATTATTGGTAAAGCCAATTATAATTGAATGGAGTCAGTTTATAAATATGCTTCCATGAATATTTTAGACTAAATGCAGTAATCTGGAAAGCATTTGGTATAGCATTTAGCACATTGTGAGACTTATTCCTTCTCTTGGAATTTCCAGTGTGAGTTTCTCCATGGATGGTGGATTCATCTGATCAGCCATTTGCTTGCTTTGATGCTTTTAAGTCCGAATGTCAATTGGCCATTGAAACTCTATTCCTATCAAGTTTGAAAAAGAGATTTCTGGGCGGAGGCAAAGGTGTGCCATGCAAAATTATAAATGTGTCTGAAGTTCTCCGCCCTGCAAGCCCTGCCTTGTAAAAACATTCCAAGTCAGTGTGAAAGCATGTGGGAAGTCAGGGGGTTATTTAGTGCAGCAGGCTGTGATTTATCCGCAGTCAATTGTCTTCTCCAGCTGCTGAGGTGGTGCCTCGCTGCACTCTGTTGCTGACAAGAGTCTGTGGAAGTTTCAGGATGCCAGCTCTCAGCCACTGGGTTCCATGATTGGCGTTGTTCTAGACATGTTCATGGCCAATCTTAAGAAGTTAATTTTTTTAATCAAAGGAATTTTATGGCAATACAGTTTGAGGTGATAGATGTAGTTATGGAACTTTAAGATAGAACTGACATCATTTTAATGAGGCTGTGTGTGACAGGAATGACTAGTCAATAATTGCTGTAGACGTAAATATGAGTATCAGGGTGATCGCAGGGGTGTAAAAAAGGGGGGGACACTCTGAGGGACTTTTTTGTGAAGGAACAGCAGGAAAGCTCTGTGTGCCCTGGAGTTAGGTGGACAATCGCTCTGGGCAGGGGATATTTTGCCCCAAGCCTCACTTCCTTAAACCCTGACAACCTCTGACATAGTAAGAGAGATAGAAAACACACTTCATGATCAGGTACTGACTCCGAGTAATGCCAAGTTGAGATTAAATATTTTTTCTTGACCAATTTATAAAATAATGTATATTTATATTGTTAGCAGAAATTGGTCCTGAGGCAGATAATCTACAAAACAATATGAGTATTAAATACAGACTTTTAAATTCATTTCCTGGATGATTCAAAGACAGCCATGAGAAATTTTGTTCTTTTTTTCTTTTAGCAAGGTATACATTCTCACCACACTGTAATAAATACGTGAATACTTTTGGAGCTATCATTACTCTGGTAAATGTTAGGATATCCATGAAGAAATCAAGAGAACTGAGGAGAAGCTTGTTAAAGTGTAGAGTGCTAGGAGCAGTCGGGCTGACTCAGCTCCTCTGAGCTACAACGGATTACAAAACACCCACTTCCTCTCCACGCCTTTGTCATGAGTTTCACTTTTCCCTACTTGCATTTTCTTTTGGAGTGTTGTGTAGGTCTGAATCCGGAAGGAAGAGGTTTGTCATTACACTGCTTACGAAAGCAGGGTCCTCAGAGCTATATTGGTCACTTTCTTGGAGTTTTGCAAATTGAGCTAAGCAGTTGTCAAAAAGAATCCCTCCTCTTTGTAAAAGAAAGCCGGCACTTTAGGAAGAAGACCTAGAAGTCTCAGCTGAAAGAAACTTTCCTTTGACTGACACATAATTGCTGTGGGTTCCAAGAAGTTTGAGAGAACTCAGATGTGTGTGTGTTTAGGGTGTGTGTGCATGTGAGCGTGAGTGTGTGTCTTTGTGCATCTGTAGTACGCAAAGGCCAGCATCTGATAAAGAGTATCCTGCCATGCCACGCTTTATCTTGAGACATAGTCTCCTCATCAAACCAGGAAGTAGACTGGGAGTTAGCAGTTCCCAGTCCTCAGCAATTCTCCCATCTCTACCCACACAAGTGCTAGAGTTACAGAAATACTCTCAGGCATGCCTGCACTTTTGTTTGGCTGTTGGAGTTTGAACTTCGGTCCTTACATTTGAAAACTCTCTTACATCCTAGGCCACCTCCAAAGCCCGGAGCTCAGATTGTGTGTAAGGGAGAATCTTTGACTTAGTGTAGGCAATGGGATTATGAAGGCAGAAGTTCCCATATTGTCTCCCTAGTAACCTGATTGTGTAATAGTGATATTATTGATCACAGGGTCCTTGGCAGTGCTAGACAGACACCTAGTTTCATGAATAAAACTTGCATGGTTATAGTTTTCCATGTTCTGTTCTTCCTACCATGGCTACAGGCATTAAGACTGTGTTGACACCTCTTTTTGAAACATTCAACTGAAAGGTACTGAGATAAGAAACAGGAAATGCCAAGGTGACTTCTGATTTGGGGAATCAAGATACGGCAGAGTCACAGGGACACCCCTGAAACAATGCCCAACCAAAGCTTACTGTGATGAATTCCATCTTTGATTTCACATCAGGCCATGGTTCTAGAAGAAGACAAGAGCAAAGTTTTGGTTTTTATTTCTAGAGGAGATTGGAATCATGGTTCATAGGGAATCCTTTGAGAGATGGTTCCTGAAAGTGCCTGGAACGCCAGGTACATTTTCACCATAAAAACTTCCATCATTTTCAGGCCCAAACGTCCCTGCTTGTTACAACTACAGAAGCTCTATGTGAGCATTAACTTTGTTTAAGGTGGCCTGGACCCTTCGTGCCAGAAGCAGTAATTGCCATTTAATAAAACATTCCTTTCAGTCATTTGCACTTGAACAAACCACATCAAATCATTCTCAGGAGAGTAGGCTAACAGGAAATAAGAGCCTTCAATTCTGTAAATCAGGTTGAAAGCCTTTCAATTAGGACCAGGGTAAGAGCCCCTGTTTCCTGTCTCTCCCCATCTTACAGACAGCATCAGTCTCAGACAGGGTGGTGTGTGTGTGTGTGTGTGTGTGTGTGTGTGTGTGTGTGTGTGTCTCATTTTAGATGCTCTGACTATGGCCTCTGGGATACTGAGTAAGGAACACAGGAGTAGCTGAGAAGGGAAGAGATGAAGAGGAAGGAAAGGACATTGGCTCCTCTTTAACACAGCTTATGGATTATGAACCGCAATAAGCTGTTTGAAACAACATCTGCCACCGAGGCAATGGGCAGTTGCCACACTCTCATATCGATAAATTCAAAAACAGATATTTTTCTACTATACAAAAAGTTTTGTCACCAAGGAAATGAAAAACCATATCTGGCACCTGGCCCAAGCCCTGAGCTTGCAACACCACTGAGTGGGAAAATCTAGCTCTTCAGGAAGACAGAAAGCATGAGTCCTGAAGACTGTTTTGCTGCTCCTCCAAACACCTTCTTCTCCTCTCTTGAATCTCTATCAAATAATTACTGTTTTTCTGGGTAGGTTCAATATTTTTCAGTATTACATAGTTTATATAAACCAGAAGCCTAATGTGTTCCACAACATAGACTTTCCGCCTCTTTTATCCTGAGGCTCGGATATGTGGATCAAATCACACAGAACCAGTCTAACGGAGAATCTGGCTCCAGAGCGGATCACCGTGAATACGACTGCTTGCCTTTCTTTACATAGCCTATATACGTCTCCCTGTGGTGGACAGCACATCTCAGTGGAGAAAAGCTTACTGTGTCTCCACAGCTCAATTCCAAGTTGTAAGAATAAGCATATCTTACACAGCCCACTTGCTATTCTCAGTGTGCTCCTTCAGGACTAATAAACAGCAGGTCTGCAAAACACCTCCCTCTACATAAAGGACCTGCTTAGCAAGGTTGACTTCTCCCTGCAACTACTGGGCTCCAGCCCACTTCCGTTATCAAAAGCTAGTATGTTATAACGAAATTAAACTTGCAATTCAATTAATGCTAATGTAGGTGATTAAGAGAATACACTTAGTGAAAACATCAATACATTTCCTGTAATTGAACTTTATCTTGTAACACCGCGCTGTCCTTCAGGGAATGTCTTTTTAAAGTTTTCCTCTGATAAATGTCTCACTCGCTGAAAAACATATGAATTAATTCTGGAAATTTCTCAGGGTTTTCCTTATTATAAACAATTAGCTTAATCAATTAATAGCTGGAATTATTTCTGTAGTCATTGAAAGGTTCAATTTTCGAAAATCCTGTTGTGTCTTCTTTACTGGAAAAGTGTATTTTACTTTAAATATAGTCATTTTCCTTTCCAAAGACAAAAATTTAAAATCCATATAATCAAAAAAAAACTGTAAAGCATTTTAAAGTAATAGCATCTGTGGATAAGTACAGCCCGTGGCGCATCATCTATGCCTGGACTAGATGGTTTTCAGAACTTCCTGCAGACTTTAGAGCAGCAAATTGTTAACTAACTTCACATATGAAAATGACATAGCACATTGACTCTCCTGGAATATCATCATTTTATGATAACAGCACAGTGCTCTGCTCTTTACAGTGTAGCTCACTACCTGAATCTGTATCTGTGTTCCGTGCTCCGGTGTAAAGCGCCAAGTGTAGCCCACCCTCGTGGTTGGGTGGATTTGTTCCTTGTACATTTGATCATTTCCTTTCACCAGATAACATGCATTAAAGCTTATACTATCATTTACACTTCTCGGTTTGCACTTCAATTTTTTTTCCATAAGTGATAAAAGTCTATATGCAATAGAACACCAGAGCCATAACAAGCATTTAGCTTTGTTTTTATTTAATAAATAAATTTAATTCATGTGTTTGGGAATTTTGACTTTATGCCTATCCATGCCCCTTGTGGGTCCCTGGTGCCTGCAGAAGCCAACAGAGGCCTGCAGTACCCTGGGGCAGGCATTATAGACCATTCTGAGCAACCATGTGCATTCTGGGAATCAAACCCAGGTACACTGAAAAAGTAGCCAGTGATCTTAGCCATTGAGCCCTCTATCTAGGCACAGAAAATATATTATTTTTTTTAAAGTTATATTTACACTAGTTTTTAAACTAGCAACCAAGCATGCATATTGTACATATTAGCAGTACAGGTATTGTGTGTTGTATCAACATACAAATGCATGCTTTACTACTTAGGTCAACAGAAATAGATCTATCTCCCAAATTATCTACCATTTCCAAATGGCCAAACATCCTTTATTCTTGCAACCATTTCAGACATACTGTGCACAGACACATCCTTAGTCGCCCTACTGTGCAGTGTTAAAGAGTCAAGTCAACTCCTACCTAACCATAACTTAGTACCCATCATCAACTTTTCTCATCACTTCTTCTCAAAGCTCTCTTCAGCCTCAATTTTCCATTGGTAACATATTTGTAAAATGATGACTGAACACAATTAATGTTTTCTACATAGTGACATAAAATGAGTCTCTGGATTTTATCCTTATGAAGCTATTTTGTTGGGCGTTGTCTCTTAATCCATTTCCAAATAGCTAACATGTTTATGAAATTTGGTCAAGACACTGTCATCCCCCAATAATTGTGATTTTTTTCTTGGAGAAGCATAAACATGCATGGGGAATTCCCTTTTATTTTTACTACTGTGAAATTGAGAAAGGAATTGTGATGTGGCTAAGAAAATAAGGAAAGAAATTACTTTCAGCAGGGTTTTCATAAGTATGGTGCCCAATACAGGCAGTGTTTTCAATGCCAACACATCAGCTGTTGGAGGTGGTGCACCGAAGAGCAAAATTCAATAACCTTTGGATACTAAAGTCCATCAACAAACACAATAGGTTTTACAGGACATTCTGATGGAGAGCAGCAAGGGTGGTGAGCTGCAGGAAGAGAGAATGGTCTGAGGAAGGGAAGTTTCTCTGCTAGGATCTGCTACCTCTTCACTGCCAGTGTGGAATCTGCTTCACAGGCTGACAGATGATCTTTAGGAGCTTCTTAACTGGATTTCCTCATCTAGATAATAGTAATCACAGGGACATTGTGAGTATAGAATGAAGAAGGCAAGGTACTGACACAGTAGTATTTGTCCCCATTGGGAAGCCTTGATACTGCAATTTTGTTTAGGACCTTGATCGTGAAAGAATGGATGGAAATATGACAATAATAAGAAACAACACATTTCACCTTCCCCCAGGGTACCTTTAATTATAAAATCTTGTTATTTTTCAGGCTTATGCTTAGCTGATTCCTTTAATTTAGTACACCTCTCCATGCCATTGACTGTAAGGCACAAATACCATCATTTTATTAAAAATGTTTTCAGTGGCTGTATGAAAACAGGTTGGTGTCTACTGTTTCAGAAACTTGGTGTTATATACAAGTCTCTACTAAATGTAGAACTCTATTTGAAAGCTATGATGGCATTTCCTTAACATTGCATCTGTGTCCCGAGTATTTGATAACTATTCCATGCTAGTTAGTGAGGCCATTTAAGTAAAGATAATTTATATCAATTTTATTTCTCATTTATTTGTTGTAAGGAGTGGCGGACTGCATCCCGCCACCCAGCTAGCTTATACCCAAAATAACCACATGGAAATTGTATTAATTAAATCACTGCCTGGTCCATTAGCTCTAGCCTCTTATTAGATGACTCTCACATCTTGATCAACCCATTTCTGTTAAATCTGTGTATCACGTAGTGTTTGTGGCTTACTGGCAAGATTCTAACCTACGTTTATCTCAGGCAGGAAATTCATGGCGGCTGCCTGACTCTGCTCTTCTTCCCAGAATTCTGTTCTGTCTACTCCACCTATCTAAGTTTCTCCCTATCAACTAGGCTAAGGCAGTTTCTTTAATAACCAATGAAAGCAACACAAATACAGAAGGACCTTCTACACCATTTATTTAATGTTGAATTGCTCCAAAATGTTTATTGCAGTGTAATTCTGTTTCAGTTTTCTAGGTTATGCATTTGGGAAAATTTAAAATGTATAATAAGAGAATTACTATTTTACAGTGTTGCTGTTTGCTATTTCACAAAAATATATTTATTTTAAGAAAGTACTTAATTTTACTTTCAGAAAGTACTTAATTTTACTTTCCAAAAACAAAACAAAACACAAAACAACAAAAAACTAGTGTGGTAAAAAGGTGAAATGATTCCTTAGTGAAAGGAAATAATTCTATGTTCCCTACAACCCTGCCAAAAATAATGTAAATGGAACTGACTAATTGTTATTACGTTCTGTATATGCCAAGTACATACATGTTATATGCTGTATTCTTGCATGATTTGGGGAATTACATACTAATTTATAATGCACACAGAAAGTTCAGAGATACATTGCTTCTCAATTTCACAAATAGAAATGTCCTAAGCAAGTAATTTAAATTTTCTTGTTTTACCATATATCATGTGCTCTTGGAGGGGAGGGAGTATAGTTAAAACTAGCGTTAGAAAAGACAATCTTTCCCTTTAAACAAAAGCCTGTAAATTTTAGATGTAAAGAAAACCTGTGAAGCATACTCATTGTCTCCCACATGGTTTGCAACTTGTAGCATTGTAATTTATTTAACTCAACTAATGCATCAGCATTGAGAGATTATAATCAGGGAAAGGCTGCCCTTTGTTCTGTTTTTTTTTAGCATTTTTCTTTCTTTTCTGCTTCCTATTTCTTTCTAAAAAAATGCACAGTAATTATGGTTAGTCAGGGAGTCTCTTCAGCCTTGTGTAGACAGCAGGTGTTTCTAGGGGGACTTTCTTTCTTTTGTATGACCTTGACAGGGTGTCAGGAGTACTGCTGTGGTATTTTGTAAACTGTCTCTCACATGAAGTTTAACTGATGCTTTTCTCAATTGCTTTGAGGGCTTGGAGGAGAGAGATGGAAGGCACGGGTGCCCAGGTTTATCGATGCAATGGTACATGCTAGCAATGGCATTCACAGATATTGAACACCCACAGACCATTGAATTTGCCAGATGCCTCGCCTGTTTTGGCTTCTATAGGAAAAGTATAACAAAATTCCACAAACGCAGTCATTTATACACAAAGTAAAGTATTTCTCACAGCTCTGAGGGTTGGAAGGATCAACACCAGGGTGCATCCATGGAACTTACTAGAAGTTCTCTCTGCTAGCTTGTGTCTGCTCATTTCTCATTGTGTCTAAAGGAGAAAGCTGTCTTGAGCCTCTTTGGTAAGTCCCACTCAGGAACTAACTTCTCCTACTTAAGTCCGTCAAGTTAAAGGTTAGGATTTCTTTTTCTTTTTTGGTTTTTCGAGACAGGGTTTCTCTGTGGCTTTGGAGACTGTCCTGGAACTAGCTCTGTAGACCTGGCTGGTCTCGAACTCACAGAGATCTGCCTGCCTCTGCCTCCAGAGTGCCGGTATTAAAGGCGTGCGCCACCACCGCCCCGCCAGGATTCCTTTTTTTTTTAAATTAATTTATTTATTAAAGATTTCTGTCTCCTCCCCGCCACCGCCTCCCATTTTCCTCCTTCTCCTCCAATCAAGTCCTCCTCCCTCATCAGCCCAAAGAGCAATCAGGGTTCCCTGCCCTGTGGGAAGTCCAAGGACCACTCACCTCCATCCAGGTCTAGTAAGGTGAGCATCCAAACTGCCTAGTCTCCCACAAAGCCAGTACGTGTAGTAGGATCAAAAACCCATTGCCATTGTTCTTGAGTTCTCAGTAGTCCTCATTGTCCGCTATGTTCATAAACAAAGGACATTGAGCCTATAATTAGTGACCCTAGAGAAGCTAAATATGGAGAACCCAAAGAAAAACATATAGGCGTCCTCCTGAATATTAACCTTCATCAGGTGATGAAAGGAGACAGAGACAGAGACCCACATTGGAGCACCGGACAGAAATCTCAAGGTCCAAATCAGGAGCAGAAGGGAAGGTTAGGATTTCAACAGAAGAATTTGGGTAGGGAACTAAGGTCGAGTACGGAGAACCAGATTTCTCCATGAGATGTGACCTCCAGCATCTCTCTCCATTGCACCATGACGCTGTTTCTGTGTGGCTCACACACAGAGGTGATCATTTCCATTTATCTCCATGATGGGAGAATTCACTGATTTCATTCCATGAATTTAATATACAAAGAATATCATTTCTATTGAGTCATGTTAATAAAAATATTGTTGCACCAAAGCTGTATATTTATAATTGAACAATTATAATTGAGCATAATTATAAAACAGCTGCTTTATAATTAGTTCTCTTAGTATGTAATTATCATCATATAATATATATATACTATTTTGTCTGTGTATATAACAAATATATTTGGATTGTATATAATAAACAAGGTCACTTAACTAAACTAGAAGAATGTTTTGGTGGGCTTATCTTAAATTAATTTTAACACTCTATCTCCAAAGCTGTTTCATCCATAGGGAGAAATGGAATGGTATTTTGATGCTGTCTTTTAACAGGATATAGATATTTTATGATTAAAGAAAACAAAATAAAAATTGGTTAATAGCTTTTAGATAGTATTTTTACATAGTTCATGAAAGTGATAAGTATCCAACTTGTGTCTCTAATACAACACAATTTTCCAACATCATTATCTCAGTGTAAAAAATAATGTTTAAAACCACTTGGGGGGAAAGATCTTAATATTTAAATGTCCATAGCAGTAGCACTGGGTTTTAATGTGAGAATTTAAACATGAGACTAAGCATGTCCTATTTAAATTATAAATATGAAAGAGATTTATCTTCCCACATAAACCATACTCTATAATACAGTCATTCATTTCGTCAGGTGATTGATAGCAAATTCCACATAAGAATATCCTATATATTAGGCTAAATATATGTGTAAATGTGTTTTACAAAGCAATCTTTAAAATGGCAAGTTTCCAGTCTTATAGAGTTGTATGATCTCCAACCACCTAGCTCTTTTTCATTGGACAGGAAATATTTTCCCTTGAGACTTCATGTACTGGACCATGGTAATAACTGTGTTTATTTTAAACAGCATTCTTTCAAGAAAGAAGTGGATTAAGTCATTAACCACTACAATGATGACTCAGCTATAAAATTAAAATTAGATAAGGATTTGTTTGAAATATTATCCAAAAGCCATAATGCTATATTTGGTGACTTCATTTGGTTTATTTTAATCTTTCCATCAGAGGGGATATTTGCTTAAACAATTAAATGTAGTCTTCCTTGTTTGGATTAGGGATGGGCTTATCTCATTGCTAACTTTCTGTGGCAAAGTCGGTTCAAAAAAATATCAATAGACACAATACTTACATATATTAGTGTGCATCTGTCTAGCAATATATGTATCATTGTATGTTCAACCTACATACTGATCTTTCTTTCTTAACTAACTTGATGAACTGTCTTCTCTAAGTTTTTTTTAAAAAAAACAATTAAGATTATTATCAGCATGTTTGTAGAGGGCAGTGATCTCATATGTTTGTTGGCATACCAAGAACTACAGTAAAAATAACTCAACAGAAGGATATTTGGGCATCCACCAACGCATAGCATGTACATCCAGAGTCACTTCAGCAGGTGGAATTATTCAACAAACATGTGGTACTCTATTCTGTTTAGAAACAAACCCAAGCATTCAAAACATATTTCAAAAATGAAAATGGTTCTTAGCGACTTTAAAATATATCACTGAAAAATAGTTTTTATATTTTAATGTAGATATATTGGGAACAAAACACAATAGAACCAATCTAAAAATTGGTAAATAGTTGGAAAATTGTTTACAAAATAAAGTTACTTTGTTTCTGTGTTGTGGTCTTTAAAAAAACATTTATTTATTTATTTATATTTATTTATTGTGTGTGAGACACTGTGGGGGAGATGGAGGAGGGGGAGCACAAACCAAAGATTATGGAGATCAGAGGACTGCTGATGGGAACTGGTTCTCTCCTACTGGGTGTGGTCCAGGGAATTAACGCAGGTCATCAGGCTTGAAAATAAACACCTTTCCTTGGCCTGCCGTGAAATTGACCCTACTGGGGTACTTGGGAAGTATTTATTTCCAAACTGTTACTAAATCTTGTCATGACATTTGCCAATTTAAGTGGGATGCTTATTTATAGCAACTGTGCTTTCATTTTTGCTTTGTTTGCCTTTAAACTTTTTCAAAAGTGGGTGTAGAAATAGCTGACAGTTTTCTTATCAGGTATAGCCCAGTGCAAAAGATACACTTTCATTCCATCTTTTTCTTCTGTATTCACTGTTTCTTTTTCGCTAGGTGGCATGCATGCAGTGGTTTCATGGAGACCATACAATGCTTGAGATGATTGAGAAAAAGCGTTGCTTGTGCAAAGAAATAAAGGCTAGACAGAAAACGGAAAAGGGCCTTTGCAAACAGGATAGCATGCCCATCCTGCCCAGCTGGAAGAAGAATGCGGGAACAAAGAAGTACAGCCCTCCACCCTATTCTAAACAGCAAACGGTATTCTGGGATACTGCCATATGAGTGTGTACGGGCATGAGCTCCACATTGCTTACTTAATACAAGGGAGGTTGACTTGGTCGTGTGAAATTAATTGTCACTTATATTCTCTGTTGATGTGGAATACCACAGGAATCTGCGGGTACTGTGGCAAGTCCAAGATAAAAATGTGTTTGTCCTTGCAATTAAGGCACACTCTCTTATGGTGGATTGTTTTGAATCCAGAAAATATTAAACTGTAAATATTTTGCTAGTTTATGGGTGACACCTGAAATATTCCTTATACATATTTAAGTTGGAGAAATAACAGAAAAGTTTACTAGATGATATAATTTGGTATTAACTGGTTTGTTATCTCTTTTATACGTAGCCCCTGGATGCCTTTTCTTATTAATTTTTTTGCATTTAGAATGTCTTTGTCCTCCTGCCCACATTTGGCTTCTGTGGAAGAGCTCACAGGTATATGTCCTATTTAAGCACATCATATGTGATCTGGTGCTAGCAATACAGAAGTTGAATATTACGTTTGTAAAGCTTGTCTGCTGCTTTCTATGTTTGTAGGGGATTGACGGGAAATGAACAAAAGTATGATATTAGTCTGCACATCCATGTTACCCTGGTGTGGACAATCTTTGCTACAGTGACTTCCTAAGGATTTGTTTCATATCCTGGTGTTTGCACTTAGTCAGACTACAGTGGAAGGCTGTAACATATATTGGGACATTCCTGCAGCAAACTTTCTTTCAGAAATTACTTTTAGGGGTGTGTGTCCTTGCAACATTGATCTGATTGGAGGAGACCAGGGTTCACTGTGACAATTGAAGGAACAAAAATAAACAAAACCTTAAGAGCTCAGCTGTTTTCAAGGAAATAGGAGCAGAGGCACGATAGACATGATACTTTTAAGTAACATTTCATGGGCATGATTCTCCCACAAGAAGTTGAAAATGAACATTCAGTATAGCAGTTTCCAAGTTTTAGTATACTCCACGCCAACCTTCCTCAAAATTTAAGTCTATTCATGGAAAAGTATTTCTTGCCAATCATTTTAAGCTAGTTATTACATTTCGGGGTCATAATCTTCTGTTCATAACTATCGCACCCATTCTTACTGATTATGACACCACGACCAAAGAGTTATGACCACTTTTTTATTTTATTTTGTTTTATGGAAGTAAAGAAAATGCAGGGGAGAAAGAATAGGGTGGACTCAACTTTATGCGGTAGTAAACTTTTAGTTAAGAAGTTTAATTTAAGAAAAATAGCATATATCTTTAAAAGTAACTTGTTAGTTGAAAATAAATATTGCCACAAATAAATAAAAAGGAAACTATCACATATATTTTGTATATTTAAATTAATATTTATGCTTCCTAAAATTGACAGTATGTGGTTCTTCATTAACAATCAATTTAGTATTATATTTCTGAGAGGAAAAAGTGTGTTTGAAGTTATTATCATAGCAGTTTTTCTTGTAAGGGTATTGACAGCAATAGCTCCATGCTGCTCAATAAAACCAAATATAACAGAAGTTAAGGAATTTTTGTAATCTATATTGATAAAAAAAAGTTCTAGTAATTCTTTATCAGTAAAAGTTCCTTGAAGAGAGTTTGAAATGTTATAACATAATTTTTTAATGTTTTATAATTAATGTATATTTTGAGGTCCAATTATAATCCTGAAAGAATAAGGAAAATGGTAAGAGGGAGCATGTGTTGTGTGAGTGTGTGTGTATGTGTGTATGTGAACAATCAGTGGGAAAACTGTATATATAAAATGCTTACTGAAATTGTAAGTTATGCTTGTATAAGTAAGAGGTGACAAAGGCAAAGTCACAAATATAGGATACCACAGAGAGATCTTAAATAGCTTAAATGGATGCTGTTGCTGTATTTTACCAGCTACGTAGACCTATAATTCAAGCCCAGCAATCAATACAGCACAGACATACGAGTGATGAAAATGTTTTAAGATAAAATCATAATTGAAATCAAGTGTGTTTTTGGCCCAAATTGTTATCTTGATTTAAGTTATTATGACCTCATATATTCAAGCCAATCAATCAAACACAAGGCACCATTTGTCAGAATCTCTGTGATCTTATCTTTTGGCTATTACAGTAAAGATGAGCCCTCTCTTGGCATTTAAGTGTAGGAAATATAATTCCAAGTGTGTTTTCACTGGCTGATCTTATACCTATCACTCTGAATTAGGTAGAAGGTAATTTTCAATGTTGGTCACTTGTCTGGAAGGAAACAGAGGTACTAAAATGGTTTAGTTGGACTCAACCTTTCATGGGTCTTCTGTTCATGCCAGGGCCACATGTCGCGTACTCCTTTCTCAAATCTGTTATTTTTGGAGGAGTTCGCTGTTTTAAACATTTGAACTTAGCCAATCATTTCCATTTATTTCTCAAAATCTCTTTCTACATGAGAAAGCGTTGGAATATCTGGAAAGATGGCTTCACTTGGATTTGACTACAGATCTGTCATCTGTGCCTATATAATAAATAATTGTCCACTGTGGCAATTAGCTATTCTACAGTCAACTTCATCTTTGTATAGGCTTTCTCTTCGTTGTGAGAAAAGAATCATTAGTAGCTAGAGAAAAGCATGCTGACTCTCTGGTGGCAATAAATCAGACACTTCACCTGGTCAGAAGATAATCTGCAGCCAGCACATGATGTCATGATAAAGCCCATATTTCTAGCAATGCCAAAGAACAAATCATACGAAGGCATGTTATCAGGCAAAGGGAACTCATACTCATGACAAATTGTCTTTTCACAGCAAATGTTGTAGAAACAGAATTTTATTGGCTGTCAGCAAGACAGCTTTATGTGCAAAATACTTCTTAGTAGAGAAGACATGAATTTCCTTAGAAATGATGGAAGGAAAGGGTAAAATACTGTGTTTTCCCCATCACAGAAGCCAGCACTATGTGAGAAATCACACTTTATAGAGACACTGCCAATATCTTCCTCTGCATGCTATTGAAGCAAGCTTGGGGTAAAAAGTGATTGAATTTTCAGCTACATAATAATTGAGAAAGAAAAACAAACACCAAGAGGTAAAGTGTGTTATTTTATAATGCATACACCTTTTGAATACAAAATAATTGTTTGGACATAAGATCGCTTTTCAAAATACTGACAGTTTCGAACCATTGACATGCAACAGGATTTTGTTCAAATGGTTCTAGAAAGCAGACCTATGTTACATATGTGTAGTCTTGTCTACACCCAGAATTAGGTTGGCTTCCTTTGAACAAGTTAAACAGAAAGTCAACACACTGGAACAGCCCCAGCTAGTTACTATTTCAATAAAGTCATCAGAAGAATGCTCCTATAGTTTATATCACTTACATGCTAAACTCAGTCAAGTTCCCATTGGAGATGTTATAAATTAATCATGTTTCCAGTTGAAATTAAGCCAAATATCCCTACAATTTATGGAGTATGTAATTTGTGGGAGTTGTAAGTCTTATTTGGAAAGGAATGTAGAAAGGATAGACCATGAGCTCCTCATGAATTATATCCCAAATTTAAAAGGAAATAAAGGAGAATTGACACATTCAATATATAGGGACACGTACAACACCTTCCTGGTTCGGAATAATAACTAGCTAATTGCATAATTTGAAAAATTCGTTAGTAATGCATCATTTCTTTAAAAGTTCACTGTATCATTTTATTAGACAGTTTCAGAGGCACTTGGAATTGAACATTGAAATAAATGTGGTTTTTGAAATTAGGGAACTCAATTATGCAATCATTAGTATTTTCAAAATAAAAAGCCAACTGGAGTATACATGATTTTACGTGTTTGGCAGCTTTTAAGTGGTTTTATGCAGCATTCTTGTTATTTTCTGGTCAAGTGTACAGTCAAAATAAAAGATTAAAATATACTAAATTTATGTCTAAGTATAGCATATGTGTATGTGTAAGTTTCTACTTGTACATTACAATATGTACTGCTAGCTGTGTAAATCAGTAAAAGATAACACTGTTTTATCATGTTACATGTAGACATTGTGGCTTGGGGTTTGGATGGTTTAAAGCCCTCTCATATTTGGGTCAATTCTATCGGAATAATAATCTGGAAAAATGTCTGGTAACATTTCCTTTTATTATTATGAAGCTTCAGACTTAAGGAAGAACATTTTAAAAACTATCACTGAATTTATCTCCAATAAAAGTATGAATATTCCTTCAAAGTTTTGCTCCCAAATATAACTGGGTTTGCCCACCCTACATGCATTTATATTTAAACATGTACACACTCAGAGACAGAATGCATACTGTATATAATATATATGACAATGTTTAGTATGCACTTCTTTTGTTTGGACTTCTTAACATTTATAGTGTAGCAATTTGTGTAAAGTGCACTGTGATTATAAGAAGAATCAAAGCACAGTACAGTCACACTTTTGTTATCTTGCACTAAAAGCGTGTTTACGTATTTAGCAATTGTATGTTTACTTTCTTGACTTTTCAAACATTTGAAACAAATCGCTATGAAAAATGATATAAACCAATCTGTTTTTTAGTGGATAATTACACTACATTTTTAAAAGACAGGGTTTTTAAAGAAAATCATTTAACATCCATTCCAACATTAAGAAGTTTACCATATCTAAAAATCTGAATGTCATATTGCATTTTTCATAACTCATTAGCAATGTCAGGTATGTGCCTGGATATTTGTGGAAATAAGCATTAGATAACAGATTTCTCTATTCATGTATTCCTAGGCATTTCTATATACATAATAATATAAACACTGATGTTTTAATGTCTCTTAATTTTGTACTTGATTTTTTTAGTAATATGTAATTATATATGTTCTTTGATACTACTGAAGTAACCAGATGTTGTTTGAAAACAAATTGATTTCTCTTTAGTGCATTGACAATATTTTATGATACTTTGTGCTTATTTATTTGTGCTCCCGTGTAATTACAATAAAAGCAATAGTTTAAATTAGATGGCTGTTGTTTCTCATAATTATCCACCAAGAAGCAAGATTAAAAAGGGCAATTGGGTTGTCTATAAGTTTAAAGCATTCTATACATATATTAGACTTTCATGGTGTCATTTAATAATTTACAGAATAAATGTTAATTATCAAAAGACTTAGAGAAAAGCATACCTTTTAACTTCTAGATTTGTTGGTGAGGCTGTATGAATTGTTGGACACTGAAACTGGTAAGTATTAAAGGCCTTAACTCTCTAATCATGTGACCCCTTATGCTGCTCTTACTTATGACTTAGGTTTTGTCTCATGATGATACATTACTTTGACATTTCATTTTATTCCAAACTTGACCTAAAACTAGTCAGATCTAACACTAGAGTATTAAAGAATAGAATCCAGAACCCTAAGCTCATGCTCTCAGATAAGATATTTATTGGGATGGTATTAAGTCATATTTTATTTTTTAGATCATTCTAGTAATAACCTAAATGAAATAATGAGTCCCTGTTTACTGTTGGCAGGATGCCAATAAAAACTACTTCTGAATATCTGAAACATGACTTTGGGGCTCATTGATCATATACAAATACGTAGTATTTTTTAATGCCTTCTTCATAAGCCACTTATCTAATAGCCAAAATTAATGTGAATTTAATTGATTATATTTTCAAAGTTACTCAGTAACAATTTCCACTGTTCATTTTTTTTTAAAAAAAGATTTATTCATTTTATCCATATGGACATTTGGTTTGCATGTATGTATGTGAAATATTTGTTTGCCTGATGCCCTTGGGTTAGAAGAGAACACTGGATCCTGTGGAACTGGAGTTGCTGATGGCTGTGAGAGGGGTCGTTTGCAAGAACAACAAGCACTCTTCAAGGCGGAGGCTTTCTTCACTTGCCCACCATCATTTCTTAAGAGGAACTAACTTATCGCTACTGTTTAGCTCAGCTCCTCCAGGTATTACAAAGCTCATTGCCTCTTGGTTTAACAAGAAATTACTAGTGACACCTTCATCTCATCACCAAAGCTCCAATCTACGTCCAGCTCAGTTGGTGATAAAAAATGAATTTATATTCCATATTTTAAATTAAAGATTGCTTTTATCATCCTAAGTTCTGTTAAATCTCTATTCTCTACTTTGTAAATTTAGACCTCAGAACAACTAAGTTAAGAGTAACAGGTGAGTTCCTATTAAACAAAATGCATTCTCTTATGGTTATTTGTAGTCAAGGCATATTTACTAATATGCAGGTATATTCACATACATGGGCATGTGACAGAACAGGTTAGAATAGGAGAATCTGAGAAAACTCTGTAGCCTCAAATTATATTGTATAGAGATATTATTCTCATACTGCTAGACAGAAAATCAAGACCCCTCTCTTATTTAGGAGTTCTATTACTATGGGGTATCTATATTTTATTACCAAGAGCAACTTAGGGAGAGAAGATTCTACCTCTCAGGTCACAACCCATTACTGAGGGAAGTCAATACAGCAACTCAGGGCAGAAACATAGAGGGATAAACTGAAGAAGAGAATATGGAGGATTGTTACTTACTAGTAACAGTTTTCCTCATGGCTTGCTCTATCTGCTTTCTTTATTTTTCTTTCTTTTTTGAAAATTATAATTTATTTTTTTTAAAAAACTATGTTTTCTCATTTTACATTCCCCAATCCATATCCACTCCCCCCCCTTCCACCTGTCCCCTCCACGTTCCTCCTCCCACTCCCCATCCACTCCTCAGAGAGGGTAAGGTTTCCCACGGGGAGTCAACAAAGTCTAGCACATTGCTTTGAAGCAGGACCAAGGCCCTCCCTCCTATATCTAGGCTAAGCAAGGGTTCAGAGGGAATGGGTACCAAAAAGTCAGAAGAAGCAGTAGGGATAAATGCTGGTCTCAGTGCCAGTGGCCCCACAATCTGTCCCAGTCCTACAAATGTCATCCACATTCAGAGGGCCTAGTTTGGTCTTATGCTGGTTCCCTTGTTGTCAGGCTGGAGTTGGAAGACTTCCATTAGTCCAGGTAAGTTGTGTTAGTGGGTTTTTCTTTCACTGTTTTGACCTCTTTGTTAGTATTCTCACTTCTCCTCTCTTCAGCTGGACTTTAGGAGCTCACCCCAATGCTTTGCTGTGGATCTCTGCATCTGTTTCCATCAGTGGCTGGATGTAGGTTCTATGATGACATTTAAGATAGTCATCAATCTGATTACAAGGCAAGGCCTGTTCAGGTACCCTCTCCACAACTGCTCATTCCTACATAGCTCAAGACTACCTGTCCAGAGGTGGCACCACGTACAATAGACTGAGATACACCAGATCAATCACTAATTGAGAAAATGTAGAGCTCAATAAAAACCAATGAATTAAAAAAAGAAAGAAAATATCAAAAGACAAGTTAACTACTTCTTACTCCAAGGAAGAAGCAGGGTACACACACAACCAAATCAAAGCAAATTCAAAATCCAACAGAGTAATTTCAGTGCCATAGTTCTGAGATCCACTTATAATCCTCAATTGCAAGGCATTTAGACCATTCCACTTTACATTTTGGCTGTCCTTTGTGGTTATATCATGGTTCTGTCATATCCCAAATGTTGGTGTCTTGCTGTAACTGACCTGAACCTTTCTCAGGCCTCATGGATTCTCACAGTGCCAAGCCTCAACCGCTCTGCATAACCACTGCATGCCCAGGTAGCCAGGAGCACCTGGCTGACTCTTAAATATTACCAAGCTCAGCTGCCATCACAAGGTATAGCCTTCACCCTTTGGATCACAGCTTATGTGAGCTGACCCTAGGGAAACACTTCAATGCTACTGCTCTCTCTTTAATCAGTTAATTCTTTAGCCCCAGAAGACCAGAACCACAGATTCTTTGTTAAAAATATTTAATGGCACCAATAGAATCAATAAGGGACTTTAAAAATGCCTCTGAAACTTCAGAAGCCAGGCTTTCATTGTGTGCACTTCTATCAGCATTATCTTCTAAGTTCCTATAATAATAAAAAGACAAGTTCTCCTGAATAAGTTGGGAGTGTGGGGATCATGGGAGAGGGTAGAAGGGGAAAGAGACAAAGGGAGGTGAGTAGACAAAAATATATAGCTCAATAAAAACCATAAAATATTAAAAGATCATTCAACTCTGTACACTCATTGGAATTTCTAGATCTAAGTTGCAAAGTCTTTCCATAATATACCCCTCAAAATGGCCAGGCCTGTCCTACTAATACTCTAATTATGGTAACAATTTCTTAGTTAAGGTTTCTATTTCTTTCATAAAGGCCATGACCAAAAGTTTACAGATCTCAGGTCACACTTAAACCCTGATGGATGTCAGAGTAAGAACTCAGAGTAGAAACCTGAATGCAAGAACCAAAGCCAAAGTCTCAGAGTAAAGCTACTTTCTGGCTTACTCCTCCTGGATTGTTCAGCCTGTTTTCTTATACAACTCATGACCCAGGGATGGAACAACCTACAGTGGTTGGGCCCTCTCATATCAATCAACAATTAAGAAAATGTCCCTAAACAGTTGTCTACAGGTTAATCTTATGGGGCCATTTTTCTGAGTTGTGTTTCCCTCTTAGCTGATAATTGTGAGGGGTGTCAAGTTGATTAAAACACTAACCAAGACAACACTCAAGCTCAAGAAGGCAGGTGCTGAGAATAAGATACCACAGAATTCTCAATCCTCACATCGTATCTCCTCTCTAAAGATCTCAGGGCTGATTGATGAAGAGAAAGTGGCCAGGTCGCAAGAGTAAGAGTAGGTAGGGGTATCTATAAATAACAGTAGTGATTTCAAGACCCAGGTGGGTAGTTGTACATATGAACCCTCAATAGTTGGCAAGGCTATTTGACAACATCCACGCATGTAGTTGACAACATCCAAGCATGGAGAGGGGAGGTGGGCACAAAACCCCACTCCTAGCTGAGGAATGTGAGCTGCTGGGGGGGCCAGATTTTCTTAAGAGTGGACAGCCACACATTTAAGAACATATGGGTAGGACTAATTAGACTTAGGGGTGGCATAAAAGAGACACAAAGTTTGGTGGTTAGGGAAATGCGGCTGGATCTGGGGACAACTGGGGGTGAATATGATCAAAATGCACTTCACAAAATTCTCAAAGAATTTGTAAACCTGATGGGGGAAAGGTTTTAAAGGAAGTATCCTGAGGTAAGTCCATATGCCACTTCAAAATAATTGCCACGGGTGATTCTAATGTGTTTCAGAATATAAGAGCAGAGAGTCTCAGACTCCATTGCACATGCTCATTTCCTTGAGGTCTTCTTAGTGGGGATGTTGGAATTATAAACACTGAGATTTAACACCGTTCTCCAAATTTTAGAACACACCGATGCTTTCATCCAGAGACTACCCATTTGAGCAGTCACAACTGGGCATCTGGCTTCCTTGTCTATGTTTAGGAAGATCTTGGAAATGGTATTCCAGAGAGTCAGTAACCAGATGGAAGCTTGAACACAGACAATGGAGCAGGATCCTAGGGACTGTTATAGATGCAAACCTTGAACTCTGTCCCCAGTGATCTGGAGGTTGAGGAACACTAACCTCTTTTGGGAAGGTATCATGATGTTTTGCACGTGCAGCAAAGTTTGAGAAAGGCTTTCACGGTCTGATAATGCTTTTACTTGGGAAAACATGTTTCATTTACCCTGGCAGATTTGCCTTTCTAGGCCCCACACTCAGAGATTCTGAATTTATCATGGGCTTGGGGTCAGGAGCAGAAGAAATTTTTTCTTCCTTCTCTCTTTGTTTCTTCACCATCAGTCTCCCAAAGAACTATAATATAAAGGTGGTACCGAGAAAGCCAATCACAGAATTACTCTATACCATATATCGTAAATTACAAGGTTTCATCTAGAAATAACACTACAGCTACAAAACCAAGCATAAGAGCTCACCCGTTCATATTTCATGTCATCCATATCACATATGGAACTTCATAGAAAAGAGTACTATCGGAAGAAATATTATTATGAAATTAATTCCTTATTGTTCATCCATTTGCCATTTGAAAACCTGTGTTTCACGAGGACATGTTTACATTTTCAAGTGCCATAAATAGTACTCAGCAATTAGTATCTCACAATAATAACCACTGATACTAGTGTTAGGGTTTGGTCAGGCTTCCCACAATTGGAGCTGACGTGCATTTCACAATAGCTCCCATCACCTCCCAGTATCACACTTGAATATCTTCCCTGATGTTATAAGCCTTAAATGGTTACTTCTTAGGGGTTCGTCTTCCATACGCTATGGTAGGTTCCAGAAATGGCATATAGGATTGTTTGTTTGAACTCTTACATCATCAAAACTCCTAAGTCAATTTCTACACACAAATATATACTACCAACTGCCTATTGACCTAAAGGATTCCCTAAAGGTTTGACTAAAATTCTCCGATCTACTAAACTAATTAGTGTGCTTATAAAATTTACATTCTAGCTGATTTAATATTCCTCAAAGTTGAGATGGCTAGCCCTCCTTTCATTATAAAAAATAAATTCTGAGTCAGACCTTTATGATACTTTGTCATTTATAATCCAATATTAGTGTATGTATATCATGGAAATTGTTTTTCTATACCCTTTCTTATATATTTATAGAATCCTTACATTATTATCAAAATTATTAGAGTAGTTTGATTAATGCATAAATTCAACAAAGATATATTAGAAATCTGTAAGAGCTTGTTAGCAAGAACAAAAACCAAAAAACATAAGATTATACCAACTAGGAATGAGTTTTAGTGCACAAAATGCATTCCCTTAATGACTAATTGTACTTATATTTCATGGAAGGAGTCAGTGATGGGCGTAGGAGCCTTAGCAAGAAATAGACACCCTCCTCCTCCTCTTAGAGTTTACATAATAGGTATGACTCATGTTGGTGTAGAAATTTGTGTTACCAAGTTAATCTATGTGATTCAAATCTTAAGAGTCATAATAAAGTGTGATAAACAAAACACAGATGTGGCAGAGTTAGATAGGGTTCAAATAGCTGTAATAATTTATGGCCTCTTCCACAAGAGGTTTTCTTTGCCAACTGTCCTCATTCCATAGGAACTTGACACTTCTGGGTCAGAGACCATAGGAAGGGTTTTACCACTCATTTGTCCTTGGTAAACACATATGCTTCCTCTTATAAGAGAAAGACTCTGAAGATTATCGTGCAGACCACTGGAAACAATTTGGAAATCCTTAGACATGACTAGCTATAAAATTCTAAATGGTCTTCTTGCCTGGGGAAGCTATGGATTTTTTTTTTCCCCGAGACTTTCCTTCAATTGTTTGTTCCTCTAAATTACCCTTAAATTCTCATAGCCTGTAATACTCTTTCCATTACACAAGTTTGGAAGTGCCCACTTTCTTCATAGAAACCAGTTAACCCAGTATCATTTTCTGGTGACAGGGATTGGAGGTGAAGAGTAGTCCACATTGACCTGGATTTCACAGCACTCCTCCTACCCTAACGTTACTAAAGTACTAGGATTATAGAGATGGGCTATTATGCCAAGCTTAATTCTATTTCCCATATATAAAAGTGCCCCCCCAACAGACGATTTCAGCAGTATTCTCTAACGATCTCGGAACTTGAGTGGTTGCACTGGGTGGAAGAGGGTTCCTATTTTCAAACACTGAATTAGGCAGTATACAAACCAAAGCTAGCACCAATGGCCCATGATAGGTACAAGGTTGGCCTTCAACACGGGACTGTGTGAGGAGGGGCGAGGAATCTCGGTGAAGGGGAGAGGAATCCCAGTAAAGGCAAGCATGCAGGAAAATTATGAAATCAAATGATCAGATTTGGATTATGCATTTTAAGGCAGTTGCCATTCACCTGAGAGACTGCACACTGAACTCTTCAGAACAACCTTTCCTCATTTTTAATTAAATGGGCAGCATCTTTCTAATTAATACTAGGTTTTCACAAAATTAAGAATTGCAGAATTTGGTTAAAGACTTTGCCATGATGAGCATAAATGATGAAAGCCAGCTCTAAGAAAAAGTAAATACATTTTAAAAATACAAAATTTAGCCTTGATATTCTCTAATAATTCCTCATGGCAGTTGCTTTTCCTGCTTTAAAAATACATTGTTACTTAAATGGAAGCAGGTAAAGTGAGGTATGAAAAATAAACTTTCAACTATTCAAAGACCTGGGGGAATTTTCGGGTTCCTATGGGGACTGTAAATGCCCTGGAACATAAAGTACTGAGGAACTATAGCTGGCTGCATATTGTAACAATGATGTAGTGGATGGAGACCTGGCCTAATTGTGTAAGTGTTATGAAAAACATATACTGTTGTCTCTAAAATTCAAAAGTACAGATGGACTTTAAGAATGCATGGATCTAGACTGGAGAGATGGCTCAGGCATTAAGAGCACTGGCTGTTCTTTCAAAATACCCTAATTCAATTCCCAGCATCCACAGGGATGTTCTTCCAAAAATCCCTCGTTCAATTCCCAACATCCACAGGACAGCTCACAACAGCTTCTAACTCCAGTTCCAGGGGATCCAATACCTCTTATGGTCTCTGTGATCACCAGGCATGAACACAGGACAAACTCCCATCCAGATAAAATAATAAAATAGTTTATTTTTTTAAAGGTGCTTGTATTCACTGAATAGGAGATTCTTGGCCCTCACTATTGATCAACATATCTGAAGAGAAAATCCACAACAACTAAATCTGCCACGAAATTAAAATGGAGCAAATTAAACAAAGTGGGAAAGTAAAAAGAAACAAACAGATTTGTGATGGATTTCAGTTAAATAAATCAACCATCAGAATTTGGCATGATACACACTCAGTGATGCTCAATTTCATACTGCATGCATGTGAAACTGTCTAAGATGCTGGAGAGAGTCCTCCATCTCATTGAAAGCTCTCTCTCCCTGTCTCTGTCTCTGTCTCCCTGTCTCTGTCTCTCTCTCTCTGTCTCTGTGTCTCTCTCTCTCTCTCTGTCTCTCTGTCTCTCTCTCTCTCTCTGTGTGTGTGTGCGTGCGTGCGTGCGTGTATGTGTGTGAAATAGCCTGTCTTACCTTCAGTCAGTTTGGACTGATGTCTTTGGCTCTGATTTGCTTTCTAAGCTACTTCACTGTGGTGAGATTGGAGCGGCTGTGAGATCTGAGAAGCAGTCCATAGACTGATGGGGTATTTTCATGTCATTCATACAATTCAAGATTTTTGTGTATGGTTTTTCTTAAAAAATCTTTCCTCAAATTCATATCAGCTTCAGTCCTTACAAAGGTAATTGCTAATGGTTCTCATGAATATTCAATAAGTACATAAGGGGTGCAAACAGGCAGATTCCCTACAGCTGGGAACCTATGAAATCAAATCAAGTTTCCATTTCCAAAACGCCATGGTTCCCATCCCCAAAGCAATAGGAACAACGTTGTTTGACAAGAAGTAAGTGGGTGCCAGACTGAAACTCAGTAGGGAAGATGGCCTTATACCTCAAAGCTAGACAATCACAGCCCACCTCCTTAGCACACAGACTCATAAAATCAGTCCACATGTACACAGGTGTTCTTGTCTTCAAGACTTTGCTAGGCTCCCACCACCTAGTGACATGAGTGTTAGGAAGGAGTCTCTTCCTAACTAAACTACTAACTTCTAAATAAACTACTATCTGTATACGTATCATGACATTAATGTTACACGTGAAACGAATTCCCTTCTGTAATGTTTCTCTCTACATTAGGGACATTCAGTAAGGCCGTAGCCTCTCCCAGTACTTTGCTTTAGGGAAAGAAGAGTAACATGTAGCTTCCAGTTTGGTACAAAATCTTTGCTCAGGTCCCCTTCATGGTTTCAATGAACAAGCCTCTGGATCACAGCTTCTCGGTGCGCTCAGAAAACACTTCCCAGAAGATTTTATCTCAGCGATGCTGGTCTCTTCTTCAGTACTGCTAATTTCTTTGCTCCAGCTGGCCAGCGTCAAACACCCCAGGGAAACAAAATTTGCTTTAGTATCTTTTTAATCATGGCTGATTCTTCAGCCTCAGCTAACCAGAACCACGGAATCTTAATTCAAAATAAAAAAAATGGCCCTGATAGAGTTTTTAAACTTCCTCCTGAAACTTCACTATCTATATTTATAATGGACCAGGAAATATTAGTCCTTTCATCCCAAAACATATTTTGCTGGAGAAGTTGGATTCTTATTTCTTCTCTATGACCTTTCAGTCCTTAAGCCAGAAGAAGTATTTTAGAAGAAAATGCTAATTCTATTCCTTTTGGAAACATACAACATCTTTCATAAAGATGGGTAATGTTGACTGCAAAACAGTGCTCAAGATAAGAATCTGGAGAGAATGACTGAGGTAAATGTAATAGCCTGTGGGAATCAGGATTGTGACCCTAAGAGAAAAGAGAACGTAGATAGGCTTCTGTAAAGCAGAACATCTCTCAAAAGAATGGATTTTATCTACCGAGAAGCAATGCCCAGTATCTTGGTGGGAAGAGTCTCAATAAACAAACATAAAAATTTAGGGAATTTGGAATGTGCCTAACCCTACACTGAGCAAAATATCACCAGGTTAAAAACTATATCCACTCCCAGCTTTCAGGGTGGAAAGCGGGGAAACATCATTCTTTGAAGAAATAAGCCTGTGTGTTTAATCTTAATTGGCCACTAATTGTGAAAATGCCTTACAGTTGGAGCTCATGGAGGCATTTTTGATTTTCTAGCTTGTAGATGTTGGGTCAGATAACTTCTTTTTTTTTTCCATAATCATGTGTGTGTGTGTGTGTGTGTGTGTGCGTGTGTGTCTGTCTGTCTTTGTGTGTGTGTGTGTAAACATATATTTATATTTACACACATGGACTTACGAGCTTCTATTGTCTCTTCTCCTCTGGAGAGTTCTATTGACTCATGTTCATATCTAGGCTTTCAATAGACATGCTGATAGGGATATAAAGCCTTCGTGAGTGGGTTCCTTCCTCAGCCTCTCCTAACTTCAGGTCCTGGTTAAGACTTCTCGTGTGTCACATAGTCCAATACAACAGGCTCCTTAGGCTCCTTCTAGAACTTCTTATCCCAGGCTACCTGACCTGTATTTATCCTCTTTATTTCGTAGCACTTACATGGTTGCTTATAACTGTTGGTGACTCCAGTTCCCATGGATCCAGCATCCTCTTCTGACCTCCCCAGGTGCCAGGCATGCATGTAGTATACATACATTGAGATGAAACAAAGCAAAGCAAAACACTCATACACATAAAATAAATAAACCCAAATATAGTTTGCTTAATTCCTGAAAGATAACATTTTTATAGCCTTGATAAATCTAACAAAAGATAATCGATAAATTCAATCTATTGAGATGATAATTATTTTGTGAGTTTTTGGAGGTTTGATTGCATTACAGTTTGACCCAGATTGGTTCCTAAATATGTATTTGTGAAAGGAGTTAATATAGGAGAACAAGTAGATGAATTAAATAATGTATGTTCATTCCGAGTCCGAAATGTTTATTGATTACACTAAATTAAATAAAACTGCCAGTTGTACTTTGTTTTCCCAATTCAGAACTAACAGTAATAATAATAATAATAATAATAATAATAATAATAATCCCTTTACATTTAAATGTCTAGGCATTCTGAAAATAGGAGATATTTAAATGCAAAATTGAAGTAAAAATTGTACACTCATTGATTTATCTATTGTGCTTTAATATGTAAAAGCTCTTTGTTCTGTTACTCTGTTAAAGACATTCACCCTGAAGCGTGAGTATTCTTTGGTTTTCATTTGTTCTTATCATGACGATGATATACATAATCCTCACTCTCCAGCAGGTGTAAAGGGCCTTAGTTTCCTCATATCTGAGTATGGGGGTTATGCAGGTAGATCTCTCTTAAGTAGAGTGGGCTGGGTTCTGGGCAGACTAAAGCAGACAGGATTAATATGGGATGGTGAATCCCACAACTGCAGGAGGTCATCAGGAGAAGCTCTGTTGGAAGTCTTGACTTCATACAATGCAGATAAGCAAAACAATAAATTGTTTGAATTAAAATCCCAGGATCAGCCTGGAGAGTTGGACTAACATTTGGTTGGTTCAATTGAATATGCGTCTAGGTTTTCTTTATTTGTTCTTGCCCTTTTAATAATATAATCATTTGAGTGGAAATTCACTCAAGATTAGAGTGGTACATATGTTTATTTCAGCTTTAGATGGAGGATATTAAAATTGTATGAAATGGCTTGGATTGATGATAAATAGCTTGGACCGTAGGCAAGCAACTGAGTTCATCTCACTTCAATTACAGGGTTTATCTCTACAATTTACTTATAAGAAGACAGTATAAAATTTAACTGCCCTAAGTCAAAAGACTTTGACCATCTTTGTATTTATTTGCTATAATGTCTTTTAGATTTTAATCCCATGGGCTCATTGTATAATTTTGTAATGAGACAAATGAAGATACTGCTGAAGAGAAAGTGACTAAATTAGTTATAAACAATATATGCAATGAATGAATAAACAGATTCACAAAATCTTAAGAAATTTAACGTGTATTTCTTGTTTCTAAAGGGAGAAACACCTAAAATTAAGAAGAAATTATTTACTCCAGATTTCTTTGAACTTAGGTATCTTCTTTCACCTCTTTCTCCCTCCCTCCCTCCCTCCCTCCCTCCCTCCCTCCCTCCCTTCCTCCCTCCCTCCCTCTCTCTCCCCCTCTCTTTCTTTCTTTCTTTCTTTCTTTCTTTCTTTCTTTCTTTCTAGGACAGATTTAGACTGAAACTACACAGTTGCTTCATCTAGGTCTCCACCCTGAATTCTGAACATCTCAAAGCTTCTCAAATTTTGTCATGTCAATGAATTTCTTGTGGCAAATCTTTCTCTGGGATTTGCTGAATACAGCATGTGTGTTGGTAAGTGTTAGTTGTCAACTAAGCAGAACCCAGAATCACCTTTGAGATGGTATTCTGGGCATGTCTTTGCAGGGATTTTTCTTGGTTCCTAATTGATGTCAGAAGACCAATTTACTATGGGCAAAACAATTTAGTGGGCTATGCATCCTGGACTACATGAGTGGAGGAGGGGAGCTGAAAGAATCATTCGTTGTTCCTTGTTTCACTTATGGACGTGGTGAGTCCAGCTCCATCACTTTCCTGCTCATGTGACTCCCAACAGTAAGGTACTGTAACACAAAAGGTGATCCACAATAAATCCTCTCTCCTTGAAGTTGCTTCTGTCACTGTATTTTATCATCTTGCCATGAAAAGAAATTAAGACATAAGATAAATTAGAACCTCTTCTCTTTGACTTACTAATGTCTTCCTATATTCTATGTGCTTTTAGTCGGGAAGTAAAGGTATAGATCGCTAAGTTACTATGTTATGAACCAATGTACTAATATTTTTATTTCTTCTTCAAACTTATGTCATTTTCTTACTATCCCTTACTTCTAACAACAATTTTAGCTGTAAACTTACAAATACAGAGAATGATAACAATTTGATCAAAATGTCATAAAAATTAGTTTTATTATGCATACATATAAATATAAAATAATGACTACATTTATTATTTTTTAACCACTGCTTTGTGTGCACTTTGGAGATTTGAAAGGTCAGGTTTCTATCTTCTTTATAAGATTTTATAAAATGTTTAACAGATTATATTGACTTGATTTGAATATTGTTTGCTCATATGTAAAAAGCTAAGTGCTATCCAAGGAGAAAGAAAAACTGGAAGAAAGGAAGAGAGAGAGAGAGAGAGAGAGAGAGAGAGAGAGAGAGAGAGAGAGAAAGGAAAGCAAGACAGGAAGAATTTATACACAGTTAAAATATTAAGAATCATATTATTCTGGGACCATAATAAAAAGAAATGCAAAAAATCTATAAATAGACTTCATTTTTTAAGCTACATAGAATAAAGACTTTATGCATATATGCATGCAACAACGTTTATTTAAAAAGATACATGAATTTGAAGCAGAGCAGGCAGTTGGGTTTATGAGAGTATTTACATGGAGTAAGGAAAGAAAAGGAGGACATAATGTAATTATATTGCAATCCAGAAAAGTAAAATAAATCATTAAAAAGTATACCACAAGGATAATTATGATAGAGAATAAAAACAGCAACAGCAAAACCCCACACATATTTCTGGAAACTAACCATAACCAAAGCTGGTAATTTGGGCAAACATGATTATTTGAATTAGTAACAAAGCTAGCCCTAATGCAAAAAATGTTGTTTGATATTCAAATTGTTTTAGAATTTCTCTCAATTTTTAATATTATATGTGTAGTATGTGCATGTGGTGGGGGTACTCATACTACTTTTTAAAACATTATCTATAATGCAGTTTAATCAGATCATACCATTTTTGCCTAAAATTCACTCATGTAACCTTTGACACACAATATATTTGAAAAATAACTTCTTGTTTGTGACCATGAAATTTCAGTGATGTAATCCTATCTGCCATTTATTTCTTCTCAGCTGAATTTGGAATTGTTATTTCCTTTTTTTTTTTTTGGTTGTTTCTGGCCAAGCATTGTTTGCCCATATTCAGATATGAATGTTGCAGCACCTTCACAACCTTTTGTGAGAATCCCATCTCTCGGTCCTTCTCTTCTGCCTCAAGAGTTGCCCTGTACCTCCCTGCATTTCTCTCCACATGCTCATTCATCAGTCAGCGTCCTTTTCATGCTCTCCATGTGAGCAAAGCCATTGCCAGGTTTGTTCACAATTACCATCTCAGAAACTCAAAAAAAAAACATAGAAATTAGGAGTTCTTTAAAGATGACACTTGAGAATCATAGCATAATTAATAATCACATTCATTCTTGTTTATTGTCATAACACCATCACATATTTTATTTACAAATATCCATTTGACTTCCAGTATATCAAATTGACCATCTATTAACTTTGATGGTAATGGAAGAAGTATGAATACAGTTCATTGTATACAAGTATGATATAGTAAAAGTAAAACTAAATGGTAAAAAAATATGAGCATGGATTAGGCTCGCGTCATAGATTCAAAATATCACACAGGAAATCTCTATCTCACAATAAAGCAGTTGAGTGCTAATCATAGGATTAGATTAAGCCACATTACTATAAAAAAATGTTCAACAAAGAATGCCACCGTGAATACAATGCAATGTGTTCTTACTCAATTTAAAATACATAAATACATAAATAGATGCTCAGTAATTAAAGGTAAGCTCACAATAAAAATTAATGAACAATAATCTTTGGTATCAATACTAGGTTGTATAAAACTTGAAAATTCTTCCACAAGGATTGTGTACTGAATTCTATTTTGATTCATTGATTGTCAGAACAAAAGCCCTGACTATAGATACTTGAGAACAAATATCCCTGAAGTCTCTCAATGCACCTTTCACAATTTCATTTACAACTGATTTTTTAATATCAAAAGATATGTCACACTCTAGAAACCAGATAAGGCAGGTGTGGCAAAGATTCTGTTTAGGGTTGTATTTGGCAGATATCCAAGTAGAACAAAAGTATCTCAGGAGGATTTGACGTAGGTCATAATGGGTCTGCAGTAACTGGGAAATCACTGGGTGTGCCTCCTTGCCAAGGCTAGCATTAGAACATCTGCAGCATGGTAGGATTTTAGAATACTGGAAAGTATGTTCTCTTCTATTAGACTCTTCTATTCACATTTTTTTAAGTAAAGGAAAATCTCATTTATTCAATTGGGAAAGACATAAAAGTACATATACATGTAGCATTTCATTTTTTAGCAAATGTGTATTGAATTATTGATTAGATGCTGAAAGGGATAACTCATACCACATATCTTTGAAGTTATAGCATATTGAAATGCATGTTTACACCTGAAGATTAAGTCACACAAATTCTTGTTGTATGAGGTTTCTGTCCCACCTGGTCCTGCAGTTGGTCAGTCCCAAAGAAACACACGAAGGCCTACATTAATTATAAACTGATTGGCCTATTAGCTCAGGCTTATTAACTAATTTTTACATTTTAAATTAGCGCATTATTCTTGTCAGTGTTAGCCAAGTGGCATGGTACCTTTTATCAGCGAGGCATTCTCATCTTGCTTCCTTTGTGTCTGGCTGTCTCTGTGATGACTACAGACTGAGTCTTTCCTCTTCCCAGAATTCTTCTGTTCTCATCGCCCACCCTGCCTCTACTTCCTGGCTGGTGGCCTAGTCTATACTTCCTGACTGGTTACTGACCAATCAGCGTTTTATTAAAACAATGAAGTTTTATACAGTAAAATATGTTTACTGTCATAAAACCATAACATATTTTATTTACAAATTTCCACTTGACTTCCAGTATATGAAATTGACCATTTATTAACGTTGATGGTAATGAAAGAAGTATGAACACAGTTCATCATATAGAAGTATGATATAGTAAAAATAAACATAATTGGTAAAAAAAAATAGGAGTATGGATTAAGCTCTTGTCACAGATTCAAGATATCACCCAGGACAATCTCCATTTCACAATTAAACAGTTGAGTGTTAATTGTAGGATTACATTAAGCCACATTACTCTAAAGACCAATGTGCAACAAAGGATGCCACAATAAATAAAATGCAATGCATTCCTACTCAATTTAAAATACTATAAGTGACAGGATACAAGACCATTGTCCCACAGCAAATTCTGAGATCAAATAAGAAATAATGCGAGCTAAATATCCTTGTTGAAAGTAAACTAACATGGAAAAACTGTAGCAATTGGCATACGGGACAGAGTGGTAAAACATAAGACTCTTTTTTTTTTTTTTTTTTAGAAATTTTTTTTTAAGACTCTTTCAAAGAAATGTAAAAGCAAATCACAGATGATGGCATGGAGTTTGAAAACTCGTGTAGTAGAGTTCTCTAGTGGAATAGAATATGTATTATTATATGAATATACAATAATATACACATATATCTTTATTTATATGTGATAAAATTACACTGACTGGCTTGACAGGCTCTGGGTATTCCAACAACCGCCGTCTCTGAACAGAGAACACAATACTTCTGAGGTCAGGAAGATGGATATCCCGGCATCTCCAAGCTGGTGACCTGGACATTCCTTTGAGAACCACTAGCACTGAATCCTCATTGAAAAGCTAGAGAAGCCAGAGTCTGTTGCCAATGAATGATGGCTGCAGCCGTTGCCATGCTAACTCATAAACAGAAAGAAACTTGCACACATACATGTGCTTCCTTCCTTGCTACTGCACTTCTCCATCTTTCTACTCTGCTCCTTCCCCCGAATTCTCGCTGTCGTCATGATAATCAGCAATGAGTATCAATCATGCCACCGCTTGTTGCTTTAGCTTCTGTAGCCCACTACTTCTAAATTCAGTCTCATTCACTTTTCAAGACATAAGCAGAACACAGCCAGTTTCTCTACCAGAAGGTAACATGAAGGGCCTGCACTCTGGTTCTGAATGCAATCCTTACCCCCAAGTGAATTTTAATGAGTGTGGTTCTTACTGGGCTTATTTCTATCACCATTCTTCACTTCAACTTCCCTATCAGAATCGCCCATAAACCACAACAGGCTTCTAGGGCTTAAAGTCCTGAACTCTTTCACATTCCTTTTTGGACCAATTTCAAGGGCCATTGAACCAATGACAAGGTCAAGTTTATGACAATCACACCCCACTTCTTAGTACCAGTTTCTCCTATTAGTAGCTATTGCTATTGCTGTGACAAAATACTTGACAGCATTAACTTAAAATGAGAACATATTTATTTGGTTCATGGTTTCAGTCCCATAGATTAATTCATCATGGTGGGATAAGTATGGCAGAATAGCTTCATTGCTAAAACATGTCTCCTGTATGTGAGACCAATCAAACAGAGTGAGTCGTATCTTAGCCAGGGATGGTATAACATAAGGTGCCTGCTGCCTGCCACAAGTGAACTACTTTATTCTGTTAAGCCCCTGTATTCATCAGGGTTCTCTAAACATACATAAGTGATTGATGATAGAATATTCACATACATATTTACATCTGTATATGTATATATAATATATACACATATATGTATCACATATATATATATATCCATTCTGTTGAGATGTGTGTGTGTGTGTGTGTGTGTGTGTGTGTGTGTGTTGAATGTATATCCAACCCCAAATACCAATATATATATAGGATGTCTTAGAGTGCCTTACAGGTTATGGTTCAACTATTCCAACAATGGCTCTTTCCCAATGGAAGGTAGAAGAATCCAGTAATTGTTCAGTCCTTAGGGCTGAATGTGTGAGCTAGTCTTTAGTATATGCCAAAATCTCAAAGAAGTAGGTTCACAACAGTGCAGGAAATTAAATTGCCTGTCAGAGTGAGGACAAACAGACAAACAGCAAGAACTTCCTTTTTCCGTGTTTTTTTTTATGTGTTGCTAGCAGAAGATGTGGCCCAGATTAAAGGCAGATCTTCCCACCTTGAACGATTCAGACTTAGGATGGATCTTCCTACTTCAAATAATTCAATTAAGGAAAATTTCTTACAGCCCTCTGCAGCTACAGGAAACACAAAACAATTCCATCTACAAGTCAGGTACTGCTATAATTATACTAGGAAAAAAACAGAGTTAGTTAGATGTAACAGAACCAAAACTACCAAGCCATGTACAACTCAGTGTTTAATCAGATAGTAGCATTGAATTTCTACTTTTGTATTTTAATAGGTATTTGGCAGCCTATGGAAAATGGACTGAAGGAGCAATCCTGAAACTGGAGAAAGCCTGATACAATAATTTATAAGGTGGCCAGAATCTCCCTTTGAGAAAAGGATGAACTGTCAAAATATTCAGGATATTAGCATACCTTTACAGACCACGGCTAATTACTTATTCTTCTCATTAAGCAAATTCTGTATATGTAACAATGGCAGCATCTTTGTTGGCTTGCAGGGATGTACATCATTGGTATTTTGAGGAAATATTGTTATAAAGAACTTCAGAAAGTCCATATTGATGGCTACAGGGCATCCAGCTACAGTTGGCACTGGGATGAAGTTTTGAAATTTGGAGAAAATAAGTTCTTCTCAAATGCGTATGGTTGATACACAATGTTCTTGTGAAATTGCATTGCAAGTTGAATGATGGAATTGGGGGAAGGAGAAACAGAAAGACACTCCCTGTTCAATTTTTTTTTTAATTTTTGAGATTATAATTTAATGACTACATTCTCCCTTCCCTTTCCTCCCTTCCAAAGCTCCCACATGCCACCCCCCACTTAACTTCAAATAATGTCCTTTTTCTTCACTTATTGTTATTACATTCATACAAGTCTATACATACACAATTACTTAAATATAACCTATTCAGTTCATATAATGTTACGTGTAGGTATGATTTCAGGGCTGACTATCAGTGGAGAAACAACTGGTGTGCTCTTCCCTGGGAAGGACCACCTCTCCACTCCCATCTTTCCTCCGGTACCTATAGTTCTTTGTGCAGGTCGGTTTGACATGCTCATTAGTGGCATCTTTGTTTGGTCAGTCTCACTGGTGAGACTTTACAGGTATCTTTCTGATATTTCTAGGATATTAGGCTAGACTTTGTTGCTGGACAGTCTATATATACAAGCTCATTCCTCCAGCAAGACAATTATTGATGATGGATGTAGGTGTTACTTACTGTACAGAATGTGGGTTGGCATAACGTTTTCTGATTTAAGTTCATTCAAACAGTGCTGTGGTATGGCCGTGAGAACATCAAGGTCCATCTATCACATATGTAACAAACATAGAAGTATAAATTAGGCACACATAAATATGGATATGTACTTGTGTGGATATGTATGCCTTGTGTAATTGCATAACTATCTTGGCTGATCTATAAAAAATTTTAAGAAAAAGCTTACTTGTGTATATAATTTAGATTCCTCTTAACTTCTCATAAGTGAACCAATCCCTAGCACTTCAAAAGTTACAGAACAGATGTAGAATAATCTTAATCTTCTGATGAAAAGATAAAATAACCATTAGATTCAAACTTGGCTGTGACAGCACCTGGGAAGGTGTAGGGACTCCCACATACCTTGGCGTAAAGATGCTTTTGTGGCAGATATACTTTATTATTTTGAACATGGAAAGTTTTTCCAGTCAGGTCCTGCATCGTCTCTAAGGAAATTATATTTAAGATGTAATAAAACCTAAGTAGTGCCACAAATCTCAGCCAAATGGGTGTCAAGATCTGACTTATCATTGGCTTAGTCTAGAGTGATCAAACTCCTTTAATTTTTTTCATTTGAGTTAGTCATGATCAGTGCTGGGGCTGCCAGTAATACCTCAAGTACTTGAATATATTAAAGCAGAACAAGAAACCCCTGGGATGTGCTGGTTATAATATAAAGTCATTGGTGCAATTCCAGAAAAAGTCTGTAATTATGAAAGGGAAGGGCTTCATATTGCTCAATAAAATCATGTTAAAGTTAAAATTTAGAGAATGATTAATAAGTTTTCTTCAAGTTCAGACAATGCACCTCACCCAAACACGTCAACCTACTCTATTTTACTTCTCCCAACGCAGTTCTCATGTCTTGCTCTAAATATGTGACTGTAGATAAAACAGATGTTGCCAGTGGACTGAAGAAAATGTTTCTGCACTGTGTCGATTCTTCACCTCAACCTATATGTTGTTCTTCCCCTTTACATCTAGTATCACGTGCAACCCTAGCTGTTTTCCTTGCAGGGAGCTGTTGTCCCACAGAGGGACAGCATGTTTGTATCTTAATAAGAAGAAAAATGGACAACTATCTAATTGGGATTTTAGATGCTGGCTTTGATGGGAGAGGTTTAAGTAGTAATGAGACCTTTACATAGTCAATCAACCTGAGATCTTTGGGTTCCTCTACTTGGTGGAAGATAAAGAAAGACAGCTAGGAATGGTTGCTTCAGCTAGAAGGAAAAGATTGTGGTTATTTTAGTAGCAATGAAAATAAAGGGTACATTTCATTTCATTTCAATACAACTTATATGTGTATTAGGAAGACAAAGGTATGAATGCCAATGGTACATATTTGTCTATCTGTATCCTTCTTTTACCTATGTAGCATCTATATATTTTGTAAAATGAGGCCCAGAAGTGTGGCATTGAGCTAAAATTGCCTGTATATATTATGTGGTCACAGGAAGGACATTGAGAGCTGTTACGTCACTGGTGAAAGGGAATAATAACCTAGGAGGGAAAGAAAGAAAGAAAGAAAGAAAGAAAGAAAGAAAGAAAGAAAGAAAGAAAGAAGAAAGAAAGAGAGGGGAGGGAGGGAGGGAGGGAGGGAGGGAGGGAGGGAGGGAGGAAGGAAGGAAGGAAGGAAGGAAGGAAGGAAGGAAGGAAGGAACTGAGACCACTCAGGTTATCAGAGACTGAGGAAGGAAATAGCTCATAGAGCTTCTCATGGATGAATTTGTACAGTACATTTGTTAAACTAGAGTACGAAGTATTTATTGTTAATCTATTTCTACATTGTAAAGATGCTTAAAAATTTGTTCATTGTCAAACTTTTTTCCAAGTCCTTCATTATAATAATAACATGAAGATGATACTAGATAGAACCCTACTGCCATGAGTTCCCATGGAGTTGGGAAGAAAAGCTGGGTAGAGGGTGGGCATCACCACACCCAGGAAGAGTTAGCCATGTAACAAACCTGGTCGACTGAGTCCTATGGATCTCAGGAGAGTGTGACTTTTCTCCAGACTGTTTCACGTTATCTTGAGTTAGCATATTTTTTTTGTAGTGGGGAAGGGATACTGGAATCCAGTGAGTAGCATTCAGGGATGTTCCTAGACATCCTACAGCATGCAGGTCAGTTCCCATCACAAAGGATGCTCTCTATCCAAGGTTGGTGATGCTGAAATTAACAAACTGAATGTACCAGGCTTTGTTGACTCCCCATGGGAGGCCTTCCTCTTTCTGGGTGCGGATGGGGTGGGGTTGAGGGAAGTGAAAGAGAGGGGGAACTGTGGTTGGTATGTAAGATGAATAAAAAATAAAATAAATCATTTAAAAATAATTATTTAGCAGTTAACACAGCTCTTTAAAAAGCATCCCTTCTTCACAGTGTAAAAATTTAGCATTTTGTCGCCCCCCCATTTTATGCTTCTCCATTGCTTCCCCTCTCATTGTAGACACCCACATACAGTTCAGATGGCAAAGGGAAAAGACATACTGATGTATGCTTAAGACTTCAGTGTAGAGAAAAGGGGTATATTTTATGTTTCAGACCGAAAAATTTTATTAGCACTGAGAAACAATTATTTTGTTTATCAATCTTTTGGCTCTGTCTTAGATTCATGACAGGAATATGACCTCTTTAAATACTAAATGATTTCTTGATCCCAATTCTTTTTTTGTCTTTGCATTTCCTACATGGACCTTGAAGAAGGATTTACAGTCAGCAGTAATCTGTCAGGAGCTGGATGGGCTTTCCTCTGCAACCCTCCCTCTGATGTTTGCCACATTTCTATCATCTTATTTCTCCATCTATACTTGCAACAACATTATTTTGTTCTTTGGAGATTTTAAAAGTTGAGGTTGATACTAAAATTATAAAGCCTGTGTTATGTTCTTGGCCCTTCTAAGGGGTCTGTAAAAGAGCAAACAGTTCTCACGTGTGCATCTGGTCATCTTCAATTACACATACACACAGCCTAATACCTGTCCCTTAACATGCAATGTTCCAACTCAGCAGAAATCCCTCCAAGTGACTCACAGAGCAGGAAAGAACATGAGTCATTCAAGTATAGGCATAAACTTTAATCAAAGAAACTGATAAGATTGCTGTCAAAAAAATTTTTTTAAAGCTTACAGCTGGGCCACCCTCGTAGATTTCATCAACAAATGTGATCAGATATTGCTCGTACTTGCAGAATAGTTTCTGTACTCAAAAACACCAGCTTCTATCATGTTAGTGATTTAAAGAGGGCCTGTTAAGAAGGAAAACACTATTTCAAAGCAAAGAACTGGTGTCTCATTTTCTGATAATATTTACCTGTGTTTACTAGAAATAGGAAAATGATAAATTCAAGCTATTTGGGAATCTAAGTTAAGATTTGTTAAGTCTCTCTCTCTCTTTCCACACGCACACATGCACACACACACACACACACACACACAGAGGCACACACATGTACAAGATTCCTTTAATCCCTTAATTCTTCCCTGAATAAGGTATGTTTCTTTTACCTCCCCATAATCCAGTGGTTCCCAACTTGCTTAATGCTTCTATTTTTTTTAATACAGTTCCTCATGTTGTGGTGACTTTCAAGTATTAAGTTATTTCATTGTAACTTTATAAGTGTGATTTTGCTACAGTTTTGAATCATTAGGTATATATCTGGTATGCAGGAATTTGATAGGCGATCACCGTGAGGTTCAAGAACCACAGGTGAGGAAACACTGCCTTAAGTCATTGTGTGGTACAGAGGGGTTCTTTTAGGGTATGACTGAAGAGTTAAATGTGAGGGAGCAAGGAAATGGGGTGTCCCTCTAAACATCATTCTGAAGCATCCCTTTCTTTCTGATAAAATAGGTGCAAGCATCTTGGGAAAATGAATCATGCTGCCACCGGCACGACAAATATGGACATATCTCTGTTTAAACAAGAATATTAAAAACTAAAGGAAATAGATAAAGAGTGAAGGCAGAGACAGTCTGTTAGGGGTTAACCTTGTTGGCATAACTGGCCATATATCTCACGAAACAACAGATTTGGTAGCACATGCTGGTTAACCTGATGGGCACAGCAGCACACTGGGTTCTGAATTAGCATCCTCTGGGGGCATCCTCTGAATTATTGAGGTTTGCATGTGGTCCAGGACTCGTAATACCCAAGCGGGTGAATGGAAGAAATGAGTATAATACCCTAATTTTCTCTCTGAACATAAACCTTTTCAAAGATGAAGAAAGCAAGATCCTCCCAGCAGATCTTGTACTTTCTCCATAAGTCCAAAAACAGCACTCTGACATGGTAGAGTATGATAGATTCAAGATATAACAGGAAATAAAATATGAAGGCCAAATTTGTGTGTTTTGAACAACATATAAAGTATGTCAAAGGGGCTTTTGAAGGGCTTAAACCATCACATGACCTACTGTCTTGGTATCTCTTAGGGAATTAAAGATTCTTGATTCAACATCTAAGGTCTTCAGTGTCATTTGCTGCCTCCACGGGAAAGACACCCCCTCCTTGGGTAACAGACATCTGCTTCCTGTTTGAGAGTAAAAAGATGTATGGCTAGCTAGTCCTTGCACCTCAGCTGAGGTGGGGAAGTTCTATGAGATTGATCTGCACACTTTTCCTTCCTTTGTTTCCATGGGCACAGGGTCCTAGTGAAGCCCTTTCGTGTTGCGGTTTTCTCCCAACTGAAGCATACTTTCCAGGAGGGAGAAGGGAGGCTCCTGAGACTGAGAAATAAACTTCACATGTGTGAGAAAGCTGAAACAAAAGTCTGGGCGGTCCTCTTCCCAGTGCTATAGAAGCAAAGAATAACTGCTGAGGGGGAGAGTGACCAGATGAACTATGGGGAGGAGATCTCTGGGTACTGTTGAACTGGCTGCAGGTGGTGCAGACAGCTCCAGGGATGCAGCTATCGTAAAATGGAGCAGAACTGGGGATTTTGATAATGTCCAAAATATTTTTTGAGACTTCCTTCACATGTACTCAAGTTAGTGATCTCAATAAAAAATCATTGGTTCACCAAGTTGGACTTGGATGTATTTGATGCATTGCAAATGACATACGTAATACATCTTGAGGCATTCACAGGGAATATATACATACATACATATATATATATATATATATCCAAACAATATACTGTGTGTACATAATATGTATATAATATTATGTACACATAATACATATTATGTACACACAATATACTGTTTGGATTCCTCTACTTCAAAGTTGTTCACATTCTTTTTATATTTATGAAAATATTCTTATATTGTGGTTTTTTAAACTTCTTCAGAAAGTTCTCATCTTCAGTCATGTTTATATGATGACTGATTGTTTATTAACACCATCATTTGTATTTATCATTTCATTCATCTCTTTTATATACAAAGCAATACATAAAAGCAACAAAATAATCATATAAGATTACATAAGTGATTAAACTATAATGCAATGATCAAAACTTCATTGATAGTGCGCCAGAGATTTGCAGTTCATAATATATGAGGAGGTTACTTTATTTTTTATAAGCATGAGTTCAGATTTGTGTCTGATAATGTGCTATTCTCAATTTTAGGGGCAGAGTAGATAAGAAGTAGTTTGGAATGAACTCATGTGGGGGACTTTCCAGAAAAATTAGAAATGTGTGCATTGATCTGCTCACAAGTTCTTTCAAACGGAACTCTACTGAAAGTTAAGGCTGTCATTAGAGATAAAGTCACTTATCTAAGGTTAAGAAACGAAGTTACTGAGATCAGAAGACATGGGAAGGTGATCATGTTTGGCTAGCGTATGACCCCCACTTCGTACTGCAACATCAACCATTCTTCTATCAAAATTCCTATTTGCTAACCATTTGTGTCTGCCTTTGTTTAAGAAGTTCCTTAAAGGTAAGATCTCTGTCTTCTTTATTTTTGTGCCTGTAGAACCTAGCGAAGAATGTCACTTTTGGTGTTCTCTGAAAGTGTGAAGAAACTCAGTAGATAAATGTGGCAATTATATTGTAGATATTGAACACTGTTGACATCTGAAAACTCAGTTTACCCTACAGGAAAATTTTCTAGGATCAAATTACCAGCATTTTTAGTAATTAATACCAGAAAGACTTCATATCTGTGTAATCCAGAGTAAGGGATGAGTTGCACCCTTCCTGCCCAGCATACTTGACAGCTCAGCATAATGTTATCATCCATCTAATCTTTATTCCATATGCTGGGAGAGCTACGCATACTTTATTAGGGAGGAAAAGGGTGGAACAACTCCAAGATTTAGTTAGATTCCTAAACTGTTTTCAATTAGGAAATGACTTCTGTGTTTCTCCCGCTCAGGTGCTTTTGATTAGCAAGAATCACAACTATTCAGTCACAAGGCTGTGCAATCGCATGGTCAGAGCCTACAAAGGCTAAGCCAGGGCTTGGCTAGTTTTTATTTCTATACATTCCGTGACACACACAGATGCTTCTTGAACCTTCTTAGCCTATCCTTGCACACTGCTTCCAGACCCCACAAGGCAAGTGAAAAAACAGCCAGAGTGGTTTTGAGTTTTGCACTTGGGCCGTGGCCCCTGGGATAGGAACATTCTGCTGAACAGCTGTGTGACCTAACAGAGCCTTGGCCTTGCTGTCCTTACAGTCACACTTAGAGGTAGGTGTGGATATTTTCTCCAATGGACAGGCACATGTGGATCATGTCTACATCTTTAGATGAAAAAGCTTAATGTGGTACGTGTATAAAATAATGTGTATGTTGTGTGTGTGTGTGTGTTTGTGGGTGTGTGTGCATCTTTGTGTTTGCACACACACGCTTATATGTGTGGTCTCTATTTGATCCTGATACTGTCTACTACACTTATACTCTAGGGATTGGTGAGAGGCTTTGCGAAAAACAGAGAGATTCCTCTTGTTTTCTTTCCCTAATTTTTGTCCTCTTCTACACAGATATTTTCTGTTAGCTGTCAAGTTTAATTCTCTGTTACAGATCCAAGGCATCTTTGATTTTTTTTTTCATATAAAAACTTGGGATGTTGTCCAGACCTCCCATCTCCTGGCCGCCCATCTTCTTAACAGTATTGCTTTTAGTTTACTCCAATGCGTAAACCCGTTGTTATGTAGAGTTTTTGCTTTCTCTGATGTTCTTGCTTACATTTCTATATCCTACCTGCTTTTTCCACTGTAGACTTCCACCCTATTTTATTATCTCCTCCACAGCATTATTCCCAGATACCACTTTGCACAGAACTCTGTGGCTTGCATAATATATATATCTAGATAATCTCACAGGCCGAAACTACGTCCCCTTTATTCTGCCCCACACATACGCTGTGAATGACAAATAGTTGATGTGTTGACTTCAGTAACTGACCATGAAAACTGACCTCATGACCACTCTCCACCAGTACATATCCCCATCCCTATCCTTCTACTGAGTCACTTTCTTAATGAAAGTTCTTGATGATTAAGCTTTCATGACTCGAGCATGATGAGAGTCATTATTTAGAAGCAATTTGTGAATGTTCTAGATAATCTGTGCCTCAATCATTTCTAACTTACAAACTGACCTAAGATGTGTGTTTGCTTCAGCAAACTCTCACGGGGCATAGCAGATTCTCATAGTTTCGGTTCATTTTCTAATGCAAGGCAGTTGATAAAATGTGTCATGTTCTTTCGGCTTTATTCACTCTCCTAAATAGTATTCCAATAATTACAGCAATAAACCTTAATAGGTGATGTTCCTTAATAGTCCCCATTTCAATTGTTTTACAATTCCCGGGTAATATAATCTTGATTACAACATTCATAGGCAATTTGAAAATAAACAGATCCGGTAGAGGTAAAATCCTAGAAATTTTTAAACAAATATTTTGATTTTGTTTACACATGTGCCACCAGCTGTTTCAAGGAATACACTGGGGAAGGAGGGAAATTACAGAAGAAGAAGCCCATATTGTAAACACCTGGATTTAAACGCTCTACAAAAAGCCAGGAAGTAAACACAACAGTATTAAATTCAATCAAGTGGAAGGAATCTGCTCCCTAGTGAATTTAAGACAGTTTAATTTCACATAAAAGAGACTCCAAACAGGTGGCAGGCCAGGAGAGTGGGAAGATGAGAAGGACAGGCTCGGAAATGTTGGCATGACTGTGCCCCACCAGAATGAACGGCAGCAAATTGCCTGAAAGTCTGGAACAAGCCAGCTATACCAACTTTCTCTTCTGACTGCCGTCTATAAAGAAGTTCGTTTGCCTACACCTTTTTGGTTTTCATTAACAGGAATCAAAATGATGGAGAGCGCTGTGCTAAGGGTCAAAAATAACCCAAGTCCTTTCTTAAAGTATCTACCACTCAGTGAGGGCTCAGTTATCTTTGGCTATTTATACAATATTCTTTCTGTGTCTATAAGAATGTGGTGTGTGTGTGTGTGTGTGTGTGTGTTTGAATATATGTAGTACATGTGCAAGTGTGTGCAAATGGAAGTTACTGGTCAATGCAAGATGTCTTTCTTGGGGCTGGAGAGATGTCTCAGTGGTTAAGAGCATTGCCTGCTCTTCCAAAGGTTCTGAGTTCAATTCCCAACAACCACATGGTGGCTCACAACCATCTGTAATGAGGTCTGGTGCCCTCTTCTGGCCTGCAGACATACACACAGACAGAATATTGTATACATAATAAATAAATAATATTTTTTTTTAAAAAGATGTTTTTCTTGATCACTCTCCACCTTACATACTGAAAAAGCATCCCTCATTTGACTCTGGTAATCACAGATTCACACGGTTTAGCTAGGTAACTTATTGTGGAAATCACCTTCCTCTGGCTTCTGAGTACTTGGATCATACCTGGCAAGCATTGACATGGGTATTGATCATCATACTTGCATAATCGGCACTTTACTGCTTAGCTATTTCCCCAGCTAATTATTTTTGGTTTTGATATGGGATTACTCCAAGGCTATATCCTAGACTGTCCTTCAACCTGCCTCCAACTGAACCTACCTCCACCTCATGGACTGACAGTGTTTGCTACCATGTAAGGTTTGTTTAGGGCTGTGGATGAAACCCAGGACTTTGTGTATACAAGGTAAGCATTCTGACAACTGTATTATACATGCTTTAGCCCTAAGTGTGTAATATCCAATATCCATTCTACAAGAGTTTCTTGGTAGGTCTAGAAGACTCAGAAGAGAAAGTAATGAATTCTTATAAGATTTGGCAAAGCCTTCATAGAAGAAAAAAAAAGGAAGATGTGATTGAGTCTTGGAATATTCATGTTGTCTTAGTTACTATTCTATTGCTGTTAAGAGATACCATGACCAAGGCATCTTACAGAAGAAAACATTTAGCTGGGAGCTTGCTTCAGAGGGTTAGTCCGTCATTATCATCATGTCACGGACTGGGGCAGCATGCAGACAGGCATGGCTGGAGAAGTAGCTGAGAGCTTTGCATCCTGATTCACAGATATCAGGCTTAGTGTGGGCTTTTGAAACTTCAAATGCTGCTCACAACAACATATCTCCAACAACCACACCTTCTCATCCCTCCTAACAAAATTTGAGGCTATGGGGGGCATTCTTATTCAAACCACCACATATACATTTTTATTCAGAGCAGGAACCACAGTAGAGGAAAAGACAGCAGCCCATGACTCCGGCTGTGTCTGGGCAAACAGGTAGGGCTAACTTTTATGTGGCTGTATTTATTTGTTCCAGCAACTTCTGCACCACACCTACAAAAGTACACTAAATCAGCATTTTCTCCTCTCCTCATTTGTGTACTATTTTGTCCTATGGGCCTCCCAAATTCACCTTGAAACATAAATTGTTAAAAAAAAATGAGGCTTTTACATTAGAGCATTTAATCAGTAAGTGAAGGCTTTGCCAGAGCCAGATGCAGGTTACTTTACAGATCTCAGGCTTGTGCATCAGTCTCACACTTACAATTCCCAACACCAAGTAGCATGATAATATGACCAAAAAATAAAGCAATCAAAATACCTACACCCATCCCTAATTTAATAATTAAAATTGAGGCTCAGAGAATTGGACATTGATGAAGTAGAAAGCAGCCTGCAGTAAGATAAAGCTACTGAAACAGATATAACCCATGTCATGCAAAAAGACTAGACATCATTGCCCCGTTAAAGGTGCAGAGGCATCATTGAATAGTTTCAGTTGGGTGAGACTGAGACGCTAGAAAATTCAATCTGGTGTTAATGTGATGGATGAATTTGATACCAGAGAAGCAGAAGGAGGAAATCAAATCGAATCATTACTTGATGGCTGGTGTTTTATCTCTTTCTCTGGCAATAGATATGGTTGGTAACAAGTCCCACCTATTCTGTGCTCTAGTTCTGTGAGACAAAACCCATCTTGAACACTATAATAAAAATTCTTTGGGAGTCGGAGGGGTTAGAGGCGACTTCTAAATGATAGATGCTTCCTGCTCTCTGAAACGCTCTTGGTTGCTGGAGTATTCGTATTTAACTATTAACTACTCTTAATTAAACCAAATTGTTTTATCAAAAAGTTGTGGGTTTTATCTGAGACTGTCGTGAATTACACGGGATAAACTGTGTGTATCCAAGATCCTGAATGAACTTAAATAACACAATGTGATCTTCCCAGAAAGTTTGCATGAACAAACTTACAGTGGGTGATAATGGTATTACATGTCTATCAATGTGTTACTTCGGTTAGGGTAATTTCAATATACTTTAATTTAAACAGAAGAGGTGATATTATATCAACAATATATAATTAAGGGGAAGCTATACTAATTTATACATTTGCAAAATCAGGAAGTATCCAAGCTTCTAAAATTAACAGCATAGAGTTGTGGTTTGTAACATCACCTGGGGAGGACCTAAAGCATTTACTTGCCAGAGTTCCCCAAATAAATTAGAATGTCTGGGGCTACAACTTGAATGTCCGAATTAGCCCAAAATTTCTTGGCTTGCATCTTAAACTAAATCATCTTGGTTTCAGTAGCTCATCAGTTTCCTGAACATTATGTAAATGGAATCAGACATGGGACGTTTTCGCCTGGTTTATTTTACACAGCACGGTATCTTCATATCCTTGGGAGCCACCCTCCTATATCAGCAACGCTTTCCTTTACTCTCCCACGTACAGTGAGCAGTACTCCACAACAGCTATATCACAGGAAATGACAGCAAATGCCAGTCTACCGGTTTCCTTAACATGATTTTCTTGGATATCTGTCAGTTGTCTGAGGCCCAACACAGCATGAGAATGTTGGGGTCATCTTGCCACTCAGAGTCCTCCTGAGCTGGCTGGGAGACTGAGGACTTCATAGACGTTTATGCAAGGGACCTGCTGCTTAAGAGCAAAGGGTTTCTTCTGGCTTAAATAAATTAAAACACCAGTAGAAGAACTGCCTCTGAGTCACTAAAATGTCAACTTTTATTGTTTGAGAGAAATGAAGTGTATGAGAGTACACGGTGAAGAAATGAAAGAAGGTCTCAGCTGTGAGCGGTTTTTACTGATAATTTTAGAAGGGGCGCTCCTCTCCACTGTGGAAACACCACCAAGAGCCTGCCTCTTTAAAACTGATGCTATGGGGGGTTCCCAGGTGTTTAGGGAGATGTCCCCAGCTGGTTCCTTGGGCAGCTGAGGAGAGGGAGCCTGATATGGCTCGATCCTATAGCCATACTGATGAATACCTTGCATACAACCATAGAACCTTCATCTGGCGATGGATGGAGATAGGGACAGAGACCCACATTGGAGCACCAGACTTGGCTCCCAAGGTCCAAATGAGGAACAGAAGAAGCGAGAACATGAGCAAGGAAGTCAGGACCGCGAGGGGTGCACCCACCCACTAAGACAGTGGGGCTGATCTATTGGGAGCTCACGGCCAGCTGGACTGAGACTGAAAAAGCATGGGATAAAACTGGACTCTCTGATCATGGCGGACAATGAGGGCTGATGAGAAGCCAAGGACAATGGCACTGCGTTTTGATTCTAGTGCATGTACTGGATTTGTGGGAGCCTAGCCAGTTTGGATGCTCACCTTCCTAGACCTGGATGGAGCGGGGAGGACCTTGGACTTCCCACAGGTCAGGGAACCCTGACTGCTCTTGGGACTGGAAAGGGAGGGGGAGAAGTGTAGGGGAGGAGGAGGAAAATGGAAATCAGGGAGGAGCAGAAATTTTTAATAAAAAAATTAATAAATAAAATAAAAAAAACTGATGCTATGTGTGTTTATTTCAATCTTGGAAGTCAGGAAATGAAATTGTTCCCTGAAATTTCAAGAGTCTCCTTTTTCTTCCCTGGTGAAAAAGAATCCAACAAAACCTATGGCTTTTAGGTTGTTATGACTCAAGATTGCTTTTTACTCTGTGGAGATGAATGAACACTGCTTATCAGTCTTGAATAGTTGTAAGGGGTTATGAGACTTACTCTTGAGATCCTTGGGGGTCATACCACTCACTCTAGTGCAGTGCTCTTTCTCTGGGTAACAAAAGGATAAAGGAGTGCTAATTTCCCCAAGGATTTTTGTTCTGTTTTCCCAACATGCAACACACACACACACACACACACACACACACACACACACACACGCACACACACTTATTGAAGCAACCTCTAGTGTCTGAGGACCTGCCAAATCTTGCAGAGATAGCAATGCAGTAATTGAAAAAAGAATTACAACTATGTCATCTAATAGAGAGACAGGAAAAAACAAAAATGAATTACCACAGGGGTTAAAGATAGCCGTAGTCAAGTGAAAAAAAATTGAAAGATTGATAACTTATTTTCTTAAAAAGTTCTTCACATTATTTCATGAGAAAGTCTGATTAAAAGTTTTAATTCTTGTATTTCAAGTTGAATAAAGTTCCTCCCAAAATTCAAATTCTTCTACGAACCCCAGAATGTGACTTTATTTGGAAACGAGTTCACCGTAGATATAATTAGTTAAGATGAGGTCATACTCAATGAGGGTGGCCCTTTAATCCACCATGACTGACATATTCTTTAAAACAAGAGAAGGAAAGAAGTCACATAAGCAGATAAGTGAAGAATGAGGTAGAGGCTAATGTCATGTTTCTACAAGCCAGAGATTTATCAGCGCTTATGAAAGGAATGACAAAGACCATCCTCCTGATGTGTAGGAAGGAGAATGGTTGTGCTAAGTACTTTATTATGTACCTCTAGTTCCCAGAACTGTCAGAGAATTTGTTTTACCTTTGTAGTCACCCAGTTTTTGTACTTTGTTATGACATCCCTCGGGAGCTAATCCACATTCCCTAAATTGGTGAACAAAGTGAGGGTTAAAAGCTGGGCATTCTCCATCATAGTCTAAGGAGATATGGGAAAGACATCAAAATCAAAAATAGAAACATCTTTCTTCTGGGTGATCATATAGGTGATTTCCTAATAGTTTCAGTTTTGTTAGAGGTATAACATTGTAGAAAGTGCAAGGAGGAACTGGTCATTATTCCTATGAAAAGGATGGAAGAGACAGACTTGAGAGGCAAAGAGGCTCTCGAATTTCATCTGCAATGTTTTATGCATTTTTTCAGAATAAAATAAGAGTTGATAGTAGAACCCATGCACGTTGAAAGAACCAAGCACAGAGTAGATTACTGATCATTACAGATTTAAATGTGTAAGGGGGCAGGAGACAGGGAAAGTAGGAGGCAGGTGCAAGTTAACCAAAGCTAAGGATGTATGAAAAAGCCTAATGAAAACTCCAATTTCAACAACATGTGCATGCAAACACACAAAAATAATGATAAAGTAAAAAAGGTAATTAACTGGAGAATGGAGAATGAAAGGGAGGACACATGGGAAGGGCTAGAGGGAGGAAAGAAGGTGGTGTAATTCTATTTAAGTTAAAAATATACTTAAGGAAAAGACAATATCTGAGAAGAAAAGAAATGAAATGACCAAAGAGTTTGAATAGATGCATATCCCACACAGGTGAACAATAACATGTTGCTCTCATAACATGAGGTACAAAATAAAATGTAGGTTACCTTGTTACAAGTTACTGGTCAGGTTATCTCCAAAGGTACCCAGACAGAAGCTATTACCATTGTTCTTGGCAGCTATCACAGATAGGTGTTAAGGCTCCATTGCTGAAGACAACACACACCTTGAATTCAGGACATAAAGAAGTCAATCTTGAACTGATTCGGAAATTCTTGTCCTGCTGACAAGTTTTCACGGTTGTTAGAGGGTGCTATACTAACAGCTAGGCGAGAAAGTCATCCATGAATTTGCCCTGCCATGGACATTCTTACAATCCTAACCTTTCAGGCAAGATCAATTCACTGGTACTATAGTGTGATGACTTAGTAATAGGGTTAACCTTCAACTTTCTGATTGTATTTGAGGCCTGCTCAATGGGAGTTAGTTCACATGTTTAATTGGTCCTGTGACCCTGGTCAAAAGTCCATGGCTTGGAATGTCATGGGTCCTAGTGAAGCCCCCACTGTCGTCTTACTAATGATCATATTGTCAAACTTCCCTCTAAATATTTATATTTACATGCATTTACAGTTTCTCTTTTCTGCTACCAACCTCAGTCAGAGAAACTTCTCTTTTCAGTGGATGGTGGGCACTGAGGAAATTCAAAACTAGAGCAAATTTCAGTATAGGTGAGAGTGAGGGCTCAGCTTTAGATGGGACTTCTACATTAACTTCCACCCTCCAAAAAAGGGAACATTTTTTTTAAAGTGTAAAGAGAAAGAAGGTAACGGCAGGAAAAGAAGAGAAGTGCTAGCAATGCTGTCTTCTGAACGAGCCATAGCTGCTGCCCATAGGAGGTCACAGCACTTGTGTTTCCCTGCATAAGACCTAAACAATGTCAAGCCAGTTAAAACTCCAGCAGAGAAGACAGAGAGTTACTCAAGGCCACACACTTAGCTGATGGTGTAATGACAGTTGATGGCGGCTGGAGGAAACAGAGCCACTTTTCTCTAAAGGTTTAGTGGGTTGATTATGTTCCAGTGGGTGACCCCGTATCTAAACACGTATGATAGGAGGCATTAATTGGACCCAGTAGGTTCAAAAAAGAAAAAAAAAAGAAAGGAAGGACCTGATGTTGGGACAGAGTTGTGCTGTATGTATTCAAAAAAGTGTGTGAAAGATAGATATTATAAAATATATCAATGAAAATTTCAAGGAACAAACGTTTAAAAATAATCCATGTTCCTTAGAACCACGACATTTTCTGCTAGTGTGTTTCTATATTCAGGGATGAGTCGCAGAAGAACAATATTGGCAGGATTCCAAAGGCTTTTCTTTATTAAGTAAAAGAGTATATTTTATAACACAAGAGGGAAAGCCTCATAGCTATTCATTACACAGGAATGTCAGCTATGAGAGTTTCAGTTTAATGTCCTGGAGCTTCTTGCTCATAGTATGCTGAGCATAATTTATTCAAAGACATAAACAATGTTGGTACCAGTCCCTTAATATAAAATAAAAATTATCCAGTAATTATAAAATTAAGTGAATAATTAGTTACGGCCACAGGGAAAAATTGAGAGAATTTAATGTATATACATCTGGAATAAGAATAAATAAATGTATATATACATATATATTCTACATATAAACCTGCTGTCAAGTGTTTTTGCCACATTGTGAGTTCCATTTTCATGTTAAGTCATCATTGTATTTACTGTCCTTTTAGTATCTATTAAGATAATCATATAGCTTTATTTCACAGCATTAAGTTGCCAAAATGAGTTTATTAGCTTTTACAGTTCTCAGATAAACATGATTTAATTACAATTTTATGAACAGAGAATGCAATTCAGAGTAATGGGGCATTATATTGAATGTTTTATTTATTTTAATAATGAATTTTTTATTTTATTCAGAAAAAAACTATCTCTTTTCATTTTACATACCAATCCCAGTTCCCACTCCTTCCCTCCCCCCCTCCCCCCACCTTCTCCTCAGAGAGGGTAAGGCACATTGCTTTGGGGAAGGTCCAAGGCCATCCCTATGATATCTAGACTGAGCAAGGTAACCATCCAAAGAGAATAGGTTTCATAAAAGCCAGTACATGCAGTAGGGATAAATGCCAGTGGCCCCACAATCTGCCCCAGCCATACAACTGTCACCCGCATTCAGAGGGCCTGCTTTGGTCCTCTGCTGGTTTCTTCCCTGTTAGAAAGGAATTGGTGAGCTCTCATTAACTCAGGTCAGCTGTTTCAGTGGGTATCCCCATCATGGTCTTGACCTCTTTGTTCATATTACCACTCCTACATCTCTTTAAACTGGACTTTGGGATCTCAGCCCAGTGCTCCACTGTGACTCTCTGCCTCTGCTTCCATCAGTTGCTGCGTGAAGGTTCTATGGTGGCATTTAAGGTAGTTATCAATCTGACTATAGGGCAAGGCCATTCAGGCACCTTCTCCACTATTGCTTTGGGTCTTAGCTGGGTTCATCCTTGTAGATTCCTGGGAATTTCTCAAGTGCCAGGTTTCTTACTAGCCCCCAAACGGCTCCTTCAATCAGGATATCTCTTTCCTTGCATTTCATCTCTGTCCTTCTCCCATCTTGACTACCCCATTCCCTCAAATGTGCTCCCCCCACCCTTCTCCCCTCCTCCTCCCCTTCTGCATTATTTTCTCCCTCCACCCCCATGCTCCCAATTTTCTCAGGGGTCCATATATGTTTCTCTTAGGGTTCTCCTTGTTACTTAGCTTCTCTGGGGTAGTGGACTATGGGCTCATTATCCTTTGCTTTACAACTAGTGTCCACTTATGAGTGAGTACATACCAATTCATCTTTTTGGTTCTGGGTTACCTCACTTAGGACATGACATTTCAAGATGTCATTGTTTTATACGGATGAGTAGTACTCCATTGTGTTAATGGACCACATTTTCTTTCTTTTTCTTTTTTAAGATTTATATATTAATGATGCATACAGTGTTCTTTTCACATGTATCCCTGCAGGCCAGAAGAGTGCACCAGATCTCATTACAGATGGTTGTGAGTCACCATGTGGTTGCTGGGAATTGAACTCAGAACCTCTGAAAGAGCATACAGTGCACTTAACCTCTGAGCCATCTCTACAGCCCTGCACCACATTTTCTTTATCCATTCTTCAGCTGAGGGGCATATAAGTTGCTTCCAGGTTCTGGCAATTATGGATAATGCTGCTATGAACACAGTTGAACAAATGTCCTTGTAGTATGATTGAGCATCCTTTGTGTACGAGTCCAAGAGTGGTATTGCTGGCTCTTGAGGTAGGTTGGTTCCTAATTTTCTGAGAAAAGGCTATACTAATTTCCAGAGTGGTTGTAAAACTTTCCATTACCACCACCCATGGAGGAATGTTCCTCTTACTCTGTATGCTTTACAGAATAAGCTGTTATTGGTGGTTTTTTTTTAATATTAAGCATCCTGACAGGTGCAATATGGTATCTCAGAGTCATTTTGATTTCTATTTCCCTGATGGCTGAGGATGTTGAACACTTCCTTAAGTATCTTTCAGCCATTTAAGATTCTTCTGTTGAGAATTATCTGTTTATATCTGTACTCTATTTTTTAGTTGGATTATTTGGAATTTGATGTCTAATTTCTTGAGTTCTTTGGATATTTTGGAGATCACTCCTCTGTCTGATGTGGGGTTTGTGAAGATCTCTTCCCATTCAGTAGGCTGCCCTTGTGTGTTATTGACTGTGTCCTTCGTTTTACAAGAGGTTCTCATTTACTTATTGTTGCTCTCAGTGTCCATGCTACTAATGTTATATTTAGGGAGTGGTCTACTGTGCCCATGCCTTGAAGGCTACTTCCCACTTTCTCCTCTATCGGGTTCAGTGTGGTCAGATTTATATTGAGGTCTTTGATCCATTTGGACTTGAGTTTTGTGCATGGTGATAGATCTGGATCTATTTGCATTCTTCTTGACATTCAGTTATGCCAGCATCATTTGATGAAGATGCTTTCTTTTATTCCATAGTTTTTTAGCTTTTTGTCAAAAATCATGTGTTCTTAGGTGTGTTGATTAATATCTGGGTCTTTGATTTGATTCCATTGGTAAACCTTTCTGTTTTTACGCTGTTTTCATCACTATAACTCTATAATAGAGCTTAATGTCAGGGGTGGTGATTCCTCCGGAAGTTCCTTTATTGTACAGTTTTGTTTTGGTTATCCTGAGTGTTTTGTTTCTCAATATGAAGTTAAGTATTTTTCTTTCAAGGTCTATGAAGAATTGTGTCGGGATTTTGATGGGGATTGCATTGAATCTATAGATTGCTTTTGGTAGGATTGCAATTTTTATTATGTTTATCCTACCTGAGAGCATGGGAGAGCTTTCCATTTTCTGATATCTTCTGCAATTTCTTTGTTCAAAGTTTTAAAGTTCTTGTCTAATAGGTCTTTAACTTCTTTGGTTAGTGTTATTCTAAGATGTTTTATGTTATTTGTGGCTATTGTGAGGAATGATATTTCTCTGATTTCTTTCTCGGCTTCTTTATCGTTTGTATATAGGAAGACTTGGGATTTTTTTTAGTTAATCTTGTATTCTGCTATATTACTGAAAGTGTTTATGAGTTGTAGAAGTTCCTTGTTAGAATTTTTGGGGTCTCTTATGTAAACTATCATATCATTGGCAAATAATGAAAGTTTCACTTCTTCCTTTCCAGTTTATGTCCCCTTGATCTCCTTTTGTTAGCTATTGCTCTAGCTAGAACTTCAAGAACTTTGTTGAATAGATATGGAGAAAGTGGACAGTTTTGTCTTGTTCCTGATTTTAGTAAAATCGCTTTGAGTTTCTCTACATTTAATTGGATGTTGGCTGTCGGTTTGCTGTATATTGCTTTTTTATGTATAGATACTTTTCTTGTATCTATGATCTTTCCAAGATTTTTATAATAGAGAGTGTTGGACTTTTTTGAATGTCTTTTCTACATCTAATGAGACAAATATGTGGGATTTTTTCTTTCAATTTATATGGTGGATTACTTAATGAATTATAATATGTTGAACCATTCCTGCATCTCTGAGATGAAACCTACTTGATCATGGTGGTTGATCTTTTTGATGTGTTCCTGAACTCTCCCCAATGGACAGGCCAACCAAATAGAAACTTAACAGATAAATAAGAGACCTAGCAGACGTCATGACTCAAATGGACTTAACAAACATCTATAGAACATTTCACCCAAACACAAAAGAATATACCTTCTCAGCACCTCATGGAACCTTCTCTAAAACTGACCACATACTTGGTAACAAAGCAAAAAAAAAATGGATTTTTTTTTTTTTTGGTTTTTCGAGACAGGGTTTCTCTGTAGTTTTGGTACCCTTCCCGGAACTAGCTCTTGTAGACCAGGCTGGCCTAGAACTCCCAGAGATTCCCCTGCCTCTGCCTCCCGAGTGCTGGGATTAAAGGCGTGTGCCACCACTGCCCGGCTAAAAAATGAATTTTTTTCAATAGATATTTCAACAGAATTTTGTATCAACATATTCAAAAAATTGGAGTAACTTCCTGTATCTTATCAGATCACCATGGTTTAAAGTTAGAATTGAACAGCAACATTAATTGCAGAAAGCCTAGAAACTCATGAAAACTGAACAGTTTTCAATTAAATCACCTCTGAGTCAAGGAGGAAATAAAGAAAGAAATTAAAGACTTCCCAGAATTTAACAAAAATGAGGGCACAACATACTCAAACCTATGAGACACTATGAATGCAGTGCTAAGAGGAAAGTTCATTGCTCTAAGTCCAACATAAAGAAGTTGGACTAGCTCTGGAACAAAAAGACGTAGACTCACCCAGGAGTAGATGAAAGTAAATAAATTCAGGGCTGAAATAAATAAAATAGAAACAAAGAAAACAATACAAAGAATCAATGAAACAAAGAGCTGGGTTTTTTTTTTTTTTTGAGAAAATCAACAAGATAGACAAACCCTTATCCAAACTAATCAAAAGGCAGAGATAGAACATCCAAATTAAGAAAATCAGAAATGAAAAGGGGGACATAACAACAGACTCTGAGGAAATCCAGAGAATCAGTAGGTCATATTACAAAAACCTGTACTCCACAAAATTGGAAAATGTAAAAGAAATGGACAGTTTTCTGCATAGGTATCATATACCAAATTTAAATGAAGACTAGATGGACAATGTAAATAGACCTATAAACTGCAGGGAAGTAGAAGTAGTCATCAAAAGTCTTCCAACCAAAAAAAGCCCAGGGTCAGATGGTTTCAGTGTAGAATTCTACCAGAACTTTAAAGAATAGCTAATAACTATATTCCTCAAATTGTTCCACATAATAGAAACAGAAGGAACATTGCCAAACTCTTTTTATGAGACTAGAATGACTAGAGTTACCCTGATACTAAAACCACACAAAGAATAAACCAAGAAAAAGAATTACAGACTAATCTCCCTCATAAACATTGATGCAAAAATAATCAATAAAATACTAGCAAACCAAATATAAGAACACATCAAAAATATCATCCACCATGATCAAGTCAGCTTCATCCCAGAGATGCAGGGATGGTTCAACATATGCTAATCTATCAGTGTAATGCACCTTATAAATATATTGGATGTTTTGAATGATATGTCAAATATAACAATAGTATGAATTATTCTTTTACTAGTGTTGATCAGGTTTACTATTGGAATATATTACCACATATATTGAAATAAATGGAATGTTCCTCTTTATTTTCTTAAAATGATCGCAAGGGTCACAATTTACACATTCTTTCCTGGAATTTCCAATAAATTTCACTTATAAAATCCTACGAAATAATTACATGGAAACTGTATACATTTAAACACTGCCTGGCCCATTATATCTAGCCTCTTCTTGGCTAACTCTCACACCTTAATTAACCCATTTCTAATAATCTGTGTATCACCAAGTGACTCTGGCTTACCGGGATGAGTCTAACCTACATCTGTCTCAGAGAGGAGAGCCATGGTGTCTGCCTGACTCTGCTTTTTTTCTCCCAGCATTCTGTTTGGTCTGCTCCACCTATCTAAGCTGCTGTCCTATCAAAATGCCAAAGCAGTTTCTTTATTTGACCAATGAAAGTAACACATAGACAGAAGGCCCTCCTATTCCAGTCTGGGAAAAATATTTCTTTTCCCCTTAGTATTATTTATCTTTATGGATCATGATCTTCTTGAGATTTTTTTTTTTACTTTCAACAATCTTTTGAGGTACAGTTTATGAACCAAAAGTTCAATGTGCAGTTCAAAAATTTTCAGTAAAATTACAGAATTATAAACTGTAAATTTTTCCTCCAGCATCACTGTTGATTTGTAGACTATTCCCTTCACATTAGAGAATGAGTTTTTTCCCATCACCAGATCTATTTCTTATCTGACATAATTTTAACATTTTTTTCTGTACATGTTGTATTAATAGAATCACAAGAATTGTGGGCTTGTGGCTTCTTTCTCACATATCACAAAGTTACCTGCTCATTGATGAGACAATATGCATTATTATTACATTTACTTTTTGATTTTTTTACTCATGGGTTTATTTTCCAAGTTGTATTTCTTCAGCATAACATCTTGCTTATTTTAAAATTCATTAATGGAGTATTTTGCTGAATTATAAATTTATCTTCCAACAATTTACACATGTTTTCATGGATTCGTAGTGTAGGATTTGTTGTTTAGAATAGCAACAAAAAATTAATACATTTTTAATGTTTTCTAAATAACCACTTCTTTGTTTTGCCAGCTTCACTAATTCATTTTCCTGTTTTTATTCTTCATTTCTTTTCCTTTTCATGTGTTCTGGCTTCTGTTGCTGTGAAAAACACCTTTGCCAAATGCAACTAGGAGAGGAGTGTATTTAGGCTTGCAGATTGCAGTTCTTCATCAGGGGAAGCCAGAGTGTTGCTCAAGGCAGAAACTTGGAGGCAGGAACTGAAGCCTAGACCGTACAGCCATCTGACTGCCTCTATTCACCTGACTTACTTACCTATTGCTCATTAGTCATTTTTACCTGCCTAGGGATAGCACTGCTCACAGTGGGCTGGGCCCTTCTTCATAAATTGGTATTCAAGAAAAAGTCCCAGGGCCATGTCCACAGCAAATCTGATGGAGGTAATTTTTCAATTGACATTTCCTCTTTTCAGGTGGGCCTTGAATTGTGCAAGTTGACAAAAACTGACTAGCACATTATGGGATTCATTTTCTCTTATTTTCGTAATTTCTTTCATGAAGTCATTAATTGGTTGTTAATCTTCTTTAAAGTTTCATTTGAAGCTACCATGGTTATGTAAAACTACTTCAATTCATCCCACAAATTTTAACATGTACCATTATTATGACTGACTTATTAATATTAAATATTTATAAGATATAAACTTCATGAATCTTTTTTCTTCTGAATATCACTATCCAATAAGTATGATACAATTTCTTTTCCATTTATCACCTGATAGTTATTTACACTTTTGGTATATGGGCAGTTCCTACTAAACCTTTAACCACAAGTGTATCAGTGTAACAACAGTTGTTCCCCCAACAAAGTATATTCAAGTTGTTTACATCACGCATCTTTTGTAAGTTGTGATGTGAGCATTTTCGTACTTGTCTATTGTAGTAACTTTTTCTATGGCTGAGGCTATGTATCTGATAGAAGCAACTTGCAGGATGAAGATTTGTCTTGGCTCAGGGTTTAAGAGCAGGGCATGACAGTTCAGGTTCTTTCCATATTAGTAGGAAATTATAATGAAATATACCAAATCTCAACTATTCAGAAAGAGAGAAAACTTGGGTGGGAATCAGAAGCATTTATCAGCTTAATGACATCACCTCTGGGACTCCCTTTCTCCAGGCAAGTCTCACCTTGTACAGGTTCCACGGCCTCTAGGCCAATGCCACCAGGTCAGAAAAAGGAGTGCAAGGATGTGAGCCTATGGAAGAACAACTGATACTTTAGCTATAACAAGTCTCTATGTGATTTAGATAGATGGATTATAGATAAATAGAAATAGATAATAGATAAATGATTGATGGATGGATAGAGAGAGAGATAGAGAGATACATAGATACATGAATAGTTAGTGATCAACTTTCTGGAAAGTAAAACGTTAAATTTATAAATAATCCAGGAAAGAATGGTTGAAACCTTTGTAAATTACCAAATTTATCTGTAAATCAATCACCCTAAATAGGAATTGTCTCTATTAATCTTGTTAGTCTGACACAAGGAAGATTAAGAAAATGGGGGAAACAGCATTGCTGCTGAGCTTTAATGAATACCTCTCTCACTATAAATTTCTTCTCAAGTATCAAAAGCTGGTTTTATTTTCTCCGTGTAATGGACTAAAAATGTTTTTTTTTTTGTTCTGGCATGTCAAAATTATAACATTACAAAAAAGTGAAAAAAATTACAATATTTTGGCCTTGATGTAAGACTTCATACTAAACCTCCAGATCTTTATGATTATTATCTGCTTTTTGTGCCTCTTTGAAATGATTATTAGACCAATACTTATGTGATATATTTACAGTGATTATGGCTACATTTAATAATCTTAATTTTAACCTAGCTTAGTAATTATAAAATTTTGTTTATATATTTTGCATGTTTACTTGTGGACTAATAAGTACATTCTCTTGGACTCCCTGTGTAGATAATTATGTAGATATCACATTTGGATATTGGTCACTGTTTATTTAATTCTGCCACTTTTAAGATTACTGTTTCTCCTTCTGAGGAATTATCCAGTTTAACTGCAGGGTACTAAACGAATGGGTACTAACCCCAACAAAACTAAATATTACTAATATTTTTGTTTCTATATAGTCTTAATTTAAATTGATTTCTGAATTGAAAAATATTGAATTGTCATTAATTACTTACCATGTATCTATCTAAAAAGCTATGAACATTTTAACTTGTTTATTCATTTACTAACATAGTGGTGTCTGGAATGTTAGGAATCTCCATATGTAGTAAATGTTTATCACTTTTCTAAATATTATCCCTGTATTTATATATAACTATTCCTAGTAACTTAATTTACCCCAGTACCTTAATCTTTTTTAATGATACTGATATATGGATAAAAGCAAAGACCTCTAAGGAACAGGATGATGTAGAATAATTTCCAGCCAAGTTATTTAAGCTAAGAATTTTTCTCTTTTGCATCCTTTATATTAATCTAATGACTAAATAGCAATCAGTAATTTAATTAAATCCACATAAATTGTTTTCTTCTCTTCACCTTTTTTGTTCAATAATTTTTAAATTGACCACTCCATTTTTTCATACTCCTGGGGTATTATTTATGTAATCGGAATGGGACTTCTTCCCTGAAGTGTTCTTGTTTATTTAAACAAGCCTTTAACATTAGGGCTTCCTGAGATCTGAAATTGTTTATTCTACTTAAATAAACATTTATTCTTCTTGAATAAACATAGAAAAATAAACACTGATCCCATTTGAATAAACACTCTATTGTATTCTATTTGCTACCTCAGAGAAATGTGAAGGCTATTTCAAAGTAAATTTTTGTTGAATACACACACATACCTAGTAGACATATGCTATGTATAAGTGCATATAAGCACATATGTATCTCTGCATACATACAATTTTATATTTGTAGCATTCTATCTGCCATATAGAATGATATATGTATTGCCAACCTAGTTCTAGGAGCAGAACGAGATTTACCAATAGTTTCCTTCTGTGGATAAATTAAAAGAATAGACTAAAATTAAAAGAATAGACTACAATGAATGAGAAATTCCCTGAGCTCACGGGGATGTTGCAACAAGTTTGATCATAGTGCTTGGGATTCTTAGCAGTTTAATGACTATGGACACTAATCCGAACCTCTTACTCCTCAGTGTTCTGGGTAGTTAAAAGATACACCCATCAAAAAATATTATTAAATATTTTATTATTGTCATTTTGTTTTAAAACATAAAGTTATCTCCTTGCTCTATTTTATGATTCATTTTCTTTTGTATTATTTGAATTTGTGTTGAAGATAATTTTACATGTCCTTAATTTTGGTTTTTTGATTTAAAGTATTTTAAAAATTATATCTCACTTACAATTATTATTAAGGTAATTTACTCTTTCTTTCTTCTTGGTGATGGAATGTATTGACTGTATCACTTCATCTAGATGGAAGTATTTCTCTTTCTTAGTATGACAAATGGTTTTTCATTGAGATATAGATATTTTCTTATTATGAATGAGATTTTAGTTAAGGTGTGGATATTTTCTCATTGTGCTCAAAACCAACATATGTATGCATCTATGGTTTATAACAATCCTCAGCGGTATGTGGCACACATATCTATACCATTTCTTGCAGAAGCCAAGGCCAGAACTTTTGCTTTTAACTATGAATATGTATTCCATATTATTTTAATAAATACTTGAGAAAATTATATAATAACAATGGTGAGAGTAAAAAAAATTGTATTGTCATGAAATATTTTGTCACACAATGCAAATGGTGAATGAACTGATACATCACCCATATCATACGTGCAGTGTCAAATACAGAGGCAAGTGTTCAATTGCTGTAATTTCAGATACTCTATGTGGGAATGTTGTGAGATAGCATCAGGTAGACTATTCATAAAATTAAAGAATCATTCAGCTACCATGTAAAATGACTCTTCATGCCAACTATGCTCTTCTGGAGTGAATGCCAATATGTAGATACGACTACTCCCTACACACAAATCAGATTGCTTTTTGAGATTTTTAAAAGCACGTAAAATCAGTTCTTTCATGATTTATTTCCTTGAACTGTGACAATTTAATACTTGGGTTCTCAGCCTAATTCTGCAATGAATTTATCTTTATTCTCACAGGCCTTGGAAGGAAGTATAACATGAAAACTTCAAAGTTGGATTAAGAAGCCTTTGGGGTGGAGACGGCACAGTCGTTATAATAAAGCTTCAATCTTGCCTAACCTATACTTCTTTTAAAAATAAACTCTAAGCATTATGCTTTGGCTATAATTATAAAAGATCTTCCAAGACAAAAAAAGAACAGATCTATTTTGAGGAACTCAGTAGTGCCAGTAAGACCCACATGATTGAAGGTTGGTCAGTCCATGAAAGCTAAAAAGAGAAGTCCACCCCAACCATGACATTCTTTCAGTACAGCCAAGTAGCATGAGGAGTCAGCCTATGTCAAAAACATTCCATCTGAAATAAGGAACACAAATTTTTTGAAATGGTTTTATTTAAACCCTCATTTTTTTTTTTTTAGAACTGGTGTGTGAAGAGATGACTGTGGTTAACAGCACTAGTTACTTTTGTAGAGGACCCAAGTTTGATTCCCAGCACCCACATGGTGACTTACAATTCTCTCTAATTCCAGTTTCAGGGGCCTGAGGCCCTATTTTAGCCACTGAAGACAAATGATATATATATAGTATACATACATATGTGCGGAGAAAATACACATACACATTAATAAAATAAAAAATCTTTAAATAAGTAAAAAAAAAGGCCTAGTGCCTAAGTTGCGAACACAGGACTAATATCTAGTTCCAAAAATGAGCCTTACTGGAAGATTCAGAATTACTCAAAATGGGCATTTGCTGGGGCAGCATTTAAAGAACCTTTGTTTACAAGAAAAAAATAATGGCCTTGGTGCCGTGTAATTGATACTGGGGTGTCAATACAGAAAGAAGTTGTGTACTTTTCCATTCCCTTAGCCAACTCCCTAAACCTATCCAAATAGATTTGTTTTCTCTGCTGCCTTAATTAAATACAAACAAATTTGAAAACTTCCTACATGGTGAAATGTACCATAATTATGAGTGAGAATATTTTTGCCATTCTGAAACTTTATATGGATATTGGGTCATGTACATGACTGTAGCTCATGTACACAATAGAGTTGACATGAGTGAGGCCCTGGGGCTGATCCTCAGTATCACATACAGACCCATGAACATGTGAACACAGATGTACATATACACTCAGTTGCACAGATGAATACATACAGACACATACCCATTCAGCCAATGCACACACATTCAAATACAAGCATATGTACATACATACAATATTTCCAATTCTTAACATTATATTCTTTGACTAAATAAATATTATGTAGTACATTTGTGTCATTTAAAATGTGGAATTTATTCAAAGTGCACTTCATTTTATTTCAAACATGTTGTAGTCTAATACAACATATTTTTAAGAATAGACACATGTAAACAGCGTATAGCATTTATGTAAAGAGAAGACAATGTTACTGATGCCTAGCCTCCAAAGATTCTCACTTACATCCTTGTCTGTCTCTTCCGGCCACATAATCCCGTACAGAGAGCTCTTTACTTTGCAGTAGGTTGCTGGCATGTTACATGCTGTTTTTCTCTTCACCTTGAATGTTTATTGTAGCCTTTCCGGTCAGAGATTTTGCTGACTCTCTAACATCATGATATCAAGATGAGTATAGCCAGGCTCCTGATATAGTATATGAAGTTGTGAACATGTAACAAAAATATCAGTCTGTTTTTACTCAAAACTGTAGAACAGTGTGCTGCAAGCACACATGAATAGAATAGTTTCAAATCTATCAATAAGAAACATAGCTTCATAGAAGAGGCATCGTTGATGCAGAGCACTTGGAAGGAAAGACACTCTTCAAAATAAGGAGAATTCTTGTAAATATTAATAACACCTGTTAAATCTTCATTCAGAGCAAAATGCTAGTAAAATTTTGATGGCCCCTAGACTCAACAATGAAGTTATTTCGAATGATACACAGTCCTTTCCAGTTTCTCTCAAGAGTATCTTATTCCTGGAAAGCTGTGACCAAGATTAATCCCAGGCAAAGTCAGTGCAAATATTGTGAGAGTATTAGGTTCTACAGATGTATGGGAGACAGAAAATGATTTAGAACAAAGGGTTAGCACAAGACTCTGAGAGGTCCCTTCTTGAAGCATTTATAGTGTGACCTAGCTATGAAGGAGCATCCCGTATGTGGTGGCAAGTGTCAGGAAAGCAAACCTGTTCATGAAAGACAGCGACATGATCCCCTAATGACGGGTGGGGATGACCCTGCTTGAAATCTAAGTATGTGAATCTTCAACTCTGCTTGGGATGTTGTAAGCCCATGTGGTTCAACAACACTTGGTACATGAATGAAAAGAAATCCTTTGGGTATTTACCGGGTTTAGAACCATGGATTAGGGCATGAAAAAAGTATGTTCAATCTTTATTCAGATATATGTGTGAGTCTCTCACCTGCTGAAGTACAAGACAGAACATGCTAATTTCTAACACTGACTAAGGTAACACTCTCCACTAACTAGAATCTGTCAACTGAGGCAGACAGAGGTCAACTCAGAATTTGGCATTTGCTTCTGTCTTTATTTCTACTACTAATTCTCCGAACCTCAGTGTCTTCGTATTGAAATTGAATTTGATAACCACTGAATTCAATATTTTACAGTTTTTATATGATTTCATTGTTTTGTAAATGTGTGCTTGTATGCCTTTACCCTCTGTACAGAGTCCATGGAGGTCAGAAAAGGGTGTCAGATCCCATGATGCTGTGATTACAAGCAATTATGAACAGCCTGATGTGGGTGTGAATGATAGGAACCACATTCTGGATCCTCTGAAAAATCAACAAGGAGTCTTAACTGCTGAGTCATCTCCCCAGCCCCAATGATGAGTAGGGACTCTTTTTTTAGATGTATTTACTGCTAGGAGGGGAAAAGCTGGGGTCCAGATCCTAAAGCTCAGAGAAGGTCAACTGCCAAGAAACTAAGTCACTAAGGAGACTGAGGACAAAGCATGAGACGCTGGATATCCCTTAACTAAGTCTGTTTCATTTTCAGGCAAAAAAAAAAGGTTAAAATTGTAACACTTGACCAGATAATAAAATAGTATGACAAGCCTTGGCCATAGTGCTAGATACTGTAATATTGTCTTATGCCTCTCTAGGAAGGAGAGAAAAAGACTGCTACAGTGAATAACAGTTTTTGACTGGAGACTTCCTTTTGATTTTTTTTTTAAGACAGGGTTTCTCTGTGCAGCCATTGCTGTCCTGAAACTTACTCCGTAGACCAGGCTGGCCTTGAACTCAGAGATCCACCTACCCCTTTCTCTCACATGCTGGAATTAAAGGTATGTGCCACCACATCTGACTGAATAGAGACTTTCAAACTAGAACAATTTGTATCGTTGATCTTGTAATTTAGTTTTAAAATGTATTCTATGACCATTAATCGGATTTGTCAGCTTAACTGGCCCAAGAGACCAGGTTGCTGGTAAAATACCATTTCTACATGTCTGGGTTTTGAGGATGTTAACCTTCCCTTACCAAGGTGGATGGGCACTATCCAAACTTTTAGGGATGCAAATATATTAAAAGCATGAGGAATTTTTTTTTGGGGGGGTGGGTGCATCCATCTTCCCTTACTCTGGAATTCTGGAAGTTTTAGATTTCAAAATTCACCCTGACTTCCCAGTTCACACACCTGCTTCCCCAGTGTTTGAGTTTGGATTATTGGTCATACAGTGGCCTCTTCTTGATCTGAGACCTTTATGCTCAGAGTGAGAGAGTGAGGATTAACAAATAGTTTATGGGTCTCAGGATTATAGAGTGTAAACAATGGATTTCTCAGTTATTGTAATCATATAAATCAAAATAGCTATTTTCTGTATTTCTGTGTAGATAACAGTTGTATTTCTCTGGTAATCTTTGACTACTACAAGACAGTTTCTCATCTCCCGGCCACCTAAGGGACAGCAACCTACTGCATCTATCAGTGTCAACATGAATAATTGTCAGACACAGACTACCAGCAACATAAACTTCACTTTCTCAATCCATCTCCAGAACTCTAAGAAATGCATTTTCATTGGTAAACTCACCTTGCTTATGGTATTTTTTTGTTATAACTCTGTAAATAAATTCAGGTCTTAGGTAACACCTAGTGAATGCATGCATTTTCATCTGAGACTTCTTTATATTTTAACATAGTTTTTATTGATATTTCGGGAATTTCATATAAAGTACCCTAATACTACTCATTTCTCAGTTACTTCATAAGCAAAAACAAATAAAAACCTTTTAGCTCCTCTGTCTTTGCCACCTTCTTCATTTGTCTTGGTTGAATTAGTAGCTGCTGTGTATCATGCAGTAGACCCTTTTGTTTAAGCAGCTTCACCTGCAATCGTTCATTGGGTAATGTGCTGTTGGTCAGGTTTAAGGTCGCTGGCTTCTGGTACATAGTCAGTACTGAATCTTCACCAACACTCCTCTCAGATATCTTGCTGTTGCCTCTAGTCATGGAGATCCTGCAGCTATGGTTCTATAAGACCAATCACTTTACATGCTCGAGCAGGTCATAGATGGGATACATGTTAGAGAGTGCCAGCTTTCCCAAGTGGGGTCATCAAGGGTAAGTGATGGAAAGGGTCAGCTCTCAGGCGAGGAGGAGCAACTATGCTGGGGCCAGTGAGAGACTGGCTCATTCGGTAAGACCCTCTTACTTCAATACATGGTTTAACATATGGTTCACATGGGCTCCTATGATAACATAGGCAATGGACATCAACACAAATCCCTTGTGTGGTAGTACCTTGGACCCAAATGTGGCTATCATCACCTATACCCAGATATCACCATGGCCCTGGGTGGCAGCACAGGCCACTCAGATTTGCATGGCCCTGGTAGCAGCAAAACCCTCGGGCACCAATATGGTCTCAGGTATTGACCCAGACTTCAGGAATATGCACTACCTTTGGTGGTAACCAGAGTTAAAGTCATTAACACAGAACCTGGCTGCAGTAGGGCCACAGACATAGCCCTCAGAAGTAGCAATGAGCAGCAGTTCAGGCCACTCAGGTCAGCATGACCCCAGCAGGGGCATGTCCCTTATCCTTCAACATGACCGCAAGCCAGGCATCCTTGTAGCCTTTGGTGGCAACATGGACCATGGACATTAACAAAGGCTCCAGTTCAGTAGGACCATGGACCTGGACATGGTCTTTGGCAGCATCCTGTGTCTGAATGTCATCAAGTCCCTGGGTAGCAGCACAGGCCACTTAGATCAGCATTGCCCTGGTTGCAAGGTGGCTCCAGGCTGGGGGTCAAACCCTGGTATCCACATGACCTTCGATTGAAACTGGCACCATGGATATCAACACTGACCCCGGCTTCAGTAGGGCCTTGGACCAAGACATGGCTCTTGACTACAGCTCAAGCTTGGATATCTCCATGAGCCTTGGGCACCAACTGGTCACATATGGCAGCCCAGATCCTAGGCATCCTTACAACCTTTGGTGGTAACAGAAGTCATGAACATCAATACAGGCCATGGCTACTGTAGGGCTATGAACCCAGATATAGCTCTTGGCAGCAGCCTAGGACTGGACATCACCATGGTCCCTGGTGGCAAGCAGGCCTCCCACAGTATCCTGTTCCTTACTACAGCATCTCTCCACAGGACATGAACCATTCTGTCTCTCTGTCCCTGCCTCACCTTTCTCACCAATGCCCCATCATCATCTCACCAATAATGGTGCCCAACCTTTCTCCCTCTCTGTGTGTGCTCACCTGAGACTTTCTTACAATCTTTCGAAAACTACAAAGTGGTGTGTGAGCATGGTTGTGTTATTGGTATTTGTGCTAACTTTTACTTCAGAATCTCTACTCTGATATTTCCCCAAACCTCTATATGTGTGTGTGAATAAGAGAGGGGTGGCACTTGAGCTATATGAAACTTCAAAGGCAACCCCCACAGTGATACACTTTCTCCAAGAAGCCCCTAACTACTCCAACAAAGCAACACCTCCTAATAGTCCCACTCCCTATGAACTTATGGGACAAGTACATTCAAACAACCACAGTTCCTCAACTTAATGAGAAATGAACAGAACCACCCTGTGCTGCACACTACGGGTCTCTTTGTCTTAAGTGAAGATAATCAATTGGTGATATTTCATTTTGTTGTAGTCAAGATTTTTGATTTCTCAGAACCTCAAGAACGTACCTTTCCTTGACTATTTTTATTTGAAAGTAAACAGCTTTTCAGAGTAATTTGATTTTTTATTGTTTCTCTTGGATTTACGGATTTGATCAAGAACATATTTGGATACTGAGTCAAGTGTGCTTTTAGTAAACCCCAGCATTAAACACTTGTAGACAATGAACTCAGACACTTATCAGTGTTATGCTTCCTGCTCAGTAATCATTATCTTTGGTCTAAAGTAACATTTGTTTCTCCAGGTTTGCTTTGTGACTGAAAATCAGGTTTCATTAACATTCTGTTTTTACTGAGTAGTTTCATAGTGAAGTTAGATTTTTTTTAAAAAAAAGAACGCACTCTCATTTTCTCTAACACACTCTCAAGATACAAGAAAATGCTCAGGTCCTCATAGTACAGGGCCAAGTTCCTTTGCATGCGGTGATTCTTCCTCATAATAAATAATTTATTTTATTGGATTCTTGTTGCACATTATCTGTTAGTTAGAACCTTTTTATTTGTTTTATTTTTTGATTATAATGCAAAGTAGTAGGTTTCCTTACATCATTTTCATACACAATAATGTTTGACTTAATCCTTTCCCCCTACATTTTCCCCATTCTTTGACCTCTCATTTTTCTCATAAATTTTCCAGGAAAATTGATGAACCTGAAAATTATTATAATAAGTAAAGTAATCCAGAGTTAGAAAGAGAAAATATTCTGTGTTTCCTTTCATATGAGAAAATAGTTTTAATTTATTATTTGTGTTTATGTGTGTACATATGCATATATCATATATATGTGTGTGTATACAAATATGCATCTGTATGTATGTACATGAGTGTGAGTTTGAATACATGTTATGACTACAAAAAGAACCACAAGGGGAGTAAGAGGTTTTGTAAGAGGAAAGAGGAGAATGGTAATGGAATATATGTGACATAAAAATGCTTAGGAAACTCCTGATCATAAAAGCATCTTTGTTATTTGAAATGCCATGTTAAGGAAGGAAATTAAATTTAGTAAACAAAGGCTTTTTAAAGATCTTGTTTGTTGGTTGATTGTGTGTGTGTGTGTGTTGACATAGGTTTCTGTCCTGCCCAGTTCCACAGTTGTTCAGTCCCAAAGAAATACATAGAGGCCTACATTAATTATAAACTGGTTGGCCTATTAGCTCAGGCATCTTATTAACTAACTCTTATATATTATGCTAACTCATAATTCCTGTCTGTGTTAACCACATGGCTTGGTACATTTATCAGTGAGAGATGCTCATCTTGCTTTCTCTGAATATCGGTGACAACTGCAGACTGAGCCTCTCCTCTTTCCAGAATTCTCCTATTCTGGTCGCCCCAATTATTTTTCCTGCCTGGCTACTGCCCAATCAGTGTTTTATGAAACAAATACAAGTGACTTATATTTACAGATTAAAAGACCATTGTCCCACAGTACTAGTAAAAAATATTGTTTGTTTGGTGATTTGGTGTGTGTGTGTGTGTGTGTGTGTGTGTGTGTGTGTGTGTGTGTGTGTGTGGTGTTTTAAAGTGATTGTGTCTGTCTATGCATTTATAGACGGAATACAGAAGAGAATGGTAGGTGAACTCCACTGCTATTCACACTATTCCTTTAAGTTTGTGTCTGTCACTAAATCTAGAACTCACTGTGTTTTGGTCAAACTGGTGGCCAGCAAGCCACAGTGGTAATTTTTCTGTCTGTTTGTCTTCATCCTCAGTTTGGGGTCATAAAAGTATACACCCATGCCTGGATAAAGATCCAAATGCAACCCTCCCCTGAAGAAGAGATTCAGTCATTCAGGCATAGAGTCAGCACTGTGTTATGAAATTGTTTTTAGATGTGTTTAAATCAAATTGAGGAAATGGGTGTGGGAAGAGAGCCGCTTTTGGTTCCCAGCCAATTGGCTAGGTTAGACCCGAAATAATCACACAGAAACTGTATTAATTTAACCCATTTCTATTGATCTGTTTATCACCACATGGTTGTGGCTTACTGGCTAAAGTTCCCAGCATGTCTCCTGTGGCATTGGGGTTAAAAGTGTGTACTACCACACCCAACTACTCTTTTTTTTCTTTTTTAAAAGACTTTAACCTTTAACCTGCATGTATTTTTAATATATAGTAAGCCATTTAGAGGTTTTCTTCATCTTTGATCTATCTTTACTGTATCTCTCTTTTTCTTTGACTACACAAGTCTTTAATATACCAAGCAACATGGGTAGGATTAAAGCTGTGGCTTTGATGGCTGGATCCAGCCCATTCCTTAGCTTTATGCAATTCCAGCTTCCTGGCAGAAGTACCGGCCGGAGCCATGTTTATTGCCATAACTCTATGGCATTTCAAGGTCCTTGCCAGCAAACAAGTTAGTGTTGTTTAACACTCAAAAGCTCCTTAGTCAGGACTGCCTGCTTGAAAGAGTCAGAGTTTGCCCTGGCAGGACAGCCCAGAAAGCTGGCATTTTAAAATGGTGCAGCTTTTTTCCTGCTACGGCTAAAAGCCGAAAAGCATGCAGTTGGTTTTTCATCAACACTATTTAAGTGTTCATGGGAGGACCTCATAAAAGAGCTGCAAGGTTTTACAGCTAAAGCTGAGTCAGGAAGCCTCTCTTAGATGAGAGTGCTTGCTTGCCTCTAGCAAGCAGAGCAGACCTGAGAAACTGCTGCTACCAAGAAAACATGCTTTACTCTATTCTTTCCCAAGCTTTCTTAGGCTTACTGTGGATGTAGTTATCCACGTGTGTGCAATTAACATGAGGGGCCTGCTCTTTGGGGTTTCTGTCCCACCTGGTACCCCATAGCTGACAAACCCCTGAAGAAAATCACACAGAGATCTCCATAAGATTATAAACTGATTGGTCTGTTAGCTCAGGCTTCTTATTACCTCTTGCAATGTATAGTAACCCATTATTCTTATCTGTTAGCCATATGGCTCAGTACCTTTCTCAGCTGGGTAGATTACATCTTGTTTCTTCTGTGGTCTGGGCAGGACTGGAGGAATGGGCTTCCTCCTTCCTAGAATTCTCCTGTTCTCATCACCCCACCTCTACTTCCTGTCTGGTTCATCCGCCTATACTTCCTGCCTGACCAATCAGTGTTTATTTAAAATATGATTGACAGAATACAGACAATTCTCCCATACCAATAAACTAATGTATACTTCTGAGAAAAATATTAAAATATTAAAAGATATTTTAAAGAGCAGTCACTGACTCTTCAGGTTGTATGTAAACAAGGTACAGCAGCTCTTAATCTTTCAAAGGCACCAATAGCCATACCATTAAAATGGTTTACTAACAAATCTTTCTTCATAGAACAATGTCCTTTGACATCAGAAACATTACAGACTCTATGACAATTAGTACAGGATCAGATAAATTCTCAAATATTGAAGAATCTGTTAGTCCTTAGAATTCTCCTATATTTGTCATTAAAAAGAAATCTGGGAAATGGGGAGTGTTAACAGATTTAGGAACCATAAATAAGGTGATTCAGACAATGGGCTCTCTACAATTTAGGCTTGCCTTGCCTTCCCTATTACTTAAAGGATGATCTATTTAAATGATTGATTTGAAAGACTGCTTTTTTACTATACCTTCACAAGAACAGGATAAAAATTTGTTTCCACAGTGCCTACTTATAATAATTCCCAGCCTGTTAAAAGGTATGAACAGAAAATACTTCAACAAGGTTCTAGGTTACCTAAGCACTGTGTTTATCGTCTGGTCTTTCTAGCCATGGTTGTGTTATACTATGTCTGTCTGTTGCTCTGAAATGTTATGCAACATGATAATCCTGGTAGTGGCCAATGTTAGGCCTTCTATCTATCATTTCTATGTATGAGTTCACTTAGGTTACATAGTGGCCTATATAAGTAACCTTGCCATTTAGCTGAGAAGACAATGCTTTATGTATTCCTGTCAGTTTCAGACATTCAAGTACTGCTGAGTGGCCTTTGAATACCTTGTGGGAGCCAAAGACATGAACAGGCATTTGACAATACAAAACATGAGGCAGTAATGTGCCATTTCTTCAGCGACTCCTTCTAGGGTATTGAGAGGGGGATTTTTTTAAACAGGAGACAGTTTTTTTTTAATTTTAAGAATTCACTTTATAATTATAGAAACAGAATTAATATACAAGGAATACTAGCAAATGACTGTAGAGGACAAGAAAAATCCAACTCAGTTAAATTCATTGCTAAAAGCCCTATTAGGACAGTGATAATGAAATGGTTTCTACAGATTGTATCAAGTAGTGGAGAAGAAACAGAGTATCAGAAGAAACTCAGTCATTTCAGCAATAAATACATATAATTCTTGGGTTAAAGACTTTGCTTGGTCTCTGAGAGTTTCTAAATTGCATCACTGTCTCTTAAAAATGTCTCAGTTTAGCTAATACACTGAGTAGTCTATTCTACAATCTCAATCAATGAACTTCACATTAACATATGTATTATGTCTCCAACTTTTGAAATGCCTACTCTTTCTTGGGCTTTTGTTTTAGGCATTTTAAAAAGTTATTTCTTATTATTGTACTCTTTCTGGATGAAAATGGAACACACAGCACACACTATTTGTCTTTAGCCCACAAGACTCCATTGCACACATTTTACACAAGTCAGGTTACTATGAAGGGTGATGGAATGAAGTAAGCTGGTTTCTGTGGTTATGACTTCACTCTGATATTGCCCATGTGATTATATGATAACAGGCAGCTGCCTTTCTACTACTTAGGTTACAAAGTCCATTTATGAGTTTGTAGAAAGCTTTTGTTAATTGTATTTTATTTTATTTTTTTAATTTATTTATTTATTAAGGATTTCTGCCTCCTCCCCGCCACCGCCTCCCATTTCCCTCCCCCTCCCCTGATCAAGTCCCCCCCCCTCGTCAGCCTAAAGAGCAATCAGGGTTCCCTGTTCTGTGGGAAGTCCAAGGACCACCCACCTCCAACCAGGTCTAGTAAGGTGAGCATCCAAACTGCCTAGGCTCCCCCAAAGCCAGTACGTGCAGTAGGATCAAAAAACCCATTGCCATTGTTCTTGAGTTCTCAGTAGTCCTCATTGTCCGCTATGTTCAGCAAGTCCAGTTTTATCCCAGGCTTTTTCAGACCCAGGCCAGCTGGCCTTGGTGAGTTCCCGGTAGAACATCCCCATTGTCTCAGTGTGTGGGTGTACCCCTCCCGGTCCTGAGTTCCTTGTTCGTGCTCCCTCTCCTTCTGCTCCTGATTTGGACCTTGAGATTTCTGTCCAGTGCTCCAATGTGGGTCTCTGTCTCTGTCTCCTTTCATCGCCTGATGAAGGTTAATAATCAGGAGGATGCCTATATGTTTGTCTTTGGATTCACCTTCTTATTTTGCTTCTCTAGGATCGTGAATTATAAGCTCAATGTCCTTTATTTATGGCTAGAAACCAAATATGAGTGAGTACATCCCATGTTAAATGTATTTTAAAATGGTCTTTAAAGGTGCTTCTTTCTTTTTTTTCTTTTAAACACTGCCTCACCCATTAGTTACAGTTTCTTATTGGCTAGCTCTTACATATCGATCTAACCCATTTCTAATAATCTGTGTAGCTCCACGAGCTGGCTTACCAGGAAAGATCTTAACTTTTTAAAGCTGTCTTCTGTGTTGCACAGCCAACCTGTTAAACTTACGGCTGTGAAGTGGTAGAGGTGAAAGGGAGGTAACAGTTAAAGGGGTCACGCCTTATGTAGTGAGTTCAATTCTTCTGTATTCACATCATTTGAAAACTTCTGGGAAAAATCAATAATTTAATTTCCATTTCAGATTCAAGAAGAGAATAAATGGGTAATGATATCAAAGAAAATAGTCCACTTGGAATTCATGTTGCTCAAATTTCAAATATAATGTTCTATATTCCAAGGTTTATGACCTACAAAAGGCTAAAGTAACAGATATATCTGTGTTTTTAAAGTTTCTTCAAAATCTTTAGAAGTGCTGAATTTCTCATACTATTTTTCTTATATAGAATCTTCTGCTAACTTCAAAAATAACTGTATTTCCTAATGCAAGATTCCTGTACATATTAAATATGTATGAGTAAAACCATGTTTTTTTTTCTGAACTGCCTAAACAAAACTATTTGCTGAATTTCATTTTGTTTGACTCCTTTGCTCTTTCCCAGGTCCTTGCACATCTGGTGACCCTGAACTCTCCACGTGGTACCTGGCACTTGTATCGGCATCATGTGCATTCTCAGCTGCAGTCGGGAGAAACAGCCCCACTTTGACCCTTTGGGTTGTAGTCACGGCCAAATTGTACTGTGAAAGTAAAGAAAATAGAAGATTCTGGGCAACTATAGTTGGGAAATGTCAAACTGTTTGGGTTATATGATCTACCACTTGGTGGTTGGTTGATCTTTTTAGTCTTTGTAACAGATTAACTTCCCAAACCATAAGAACGACCACTGCCTGGACTCTGCAACTGGTCTTCTGTGTACTTTTGAGAGGAAATCAGAGAATAAACCTCAAATCTAATATCAATAAATGAACTGTCCAAAATAGTACAAATTTACCACACGTACAGATTTAAATTAATAAAGCTAAAAGTTAATTTCCTTACACTAGCTGCATTCTAATTATTTAATAGTCATATGTTTTTTTTCTGAAATTAAAATCAATCAACTTAAGTACAATTAAAAATTAATTTCCTCAATCACTAGTTCCATCTTAAATTTTCATATGTCTAGTAACTTTCCCCTTTCCTCTCTCCAGCTTCTCCCAGCTACCTTCCCTGAGCCACTCCTATTTTACTCGCACTCTCAAATAGATGGCCTCCTTTTCTTTATTTTATATATGTGTATGTGTGTGCACAAATGTAAATACATAAATAACCTTCTTGGGCCCTTTTTGTAATTGCTGTGTAAGTGACTTCAGGGCTGACAACTCTGGATTCGAGAACCAATAAGGGACCACCCTTCTCCCAGCAGCCATTAGTTGCTGCTGGATAATACTGTTGTATACTTTAAAGATTTGTCACTCTCACTGGTTCAGTAAAACACTGATTAGCCAGACAGGAAGTACAGGTGGGATGATCTATACTAGGAGAACACTTGGAAGAGGAAAAGCAGAGATGGAGTCACTAGCAAGATGCAGGGGAAGCAAGTTGACAATACCTTACCAAGGAAAGGTACCAAGCTATGTGGCTAAACGTAGATAAGAATTATGGGTTATTTTAATTTGAAAGAGATAGTAATAAGCCTGAGCAGTAGGCCAAAGAGTTTGTGTTTATCATGGACTCTAGGGCTGTGGTACCTGGTGGTAGAGAAACTTTCATCTACAACTAGTTGCACAAAATCTTTGTCTAGGGGTGAGACAAAAGACTAGTCTTGTTTATAAAAGTACAAATTGAATTCATAAAATGGCCTAATGCTGTGCATGAACAATTCAACTTCTTTATATAATCTCTTTGAGGGTGTTCAAACTCTGAGGAAACACTTCCCAGAAGATTTTTTTTATTGAGAAAAGGAAAAAAAAAAGTATCCTCCTCCTCCCAGCCTCCCATTTCCCTCCCCCTCCTCCCACCTTTATCCCCCTCCCCTAAATTCCTCTCCCCCTCCCTCTCCAGTCCAAAGAGCAGTCAGGGTTCCTTGCCCTGTGGAAAGTCCAAGGTCCGTCCCCCTCCGTCCATGTCTAGGAAGGTGAACATCCAAACTGGCTAGACTCCCGCAAAGCCAGAACATGAAGTAGGGTCAAAACCCCGTGCCATTGTCCTTGGCTTCTCATCAGTCCTCATTGTTCGCCATGTTCAGAGAGTCTGGTTTTATCCCATGCTTTTTCAGTCATAGTCCAGCTGGCCTTGGTGAGCTCCCAATAGATCAGCTCCACTGTCTCAGTGGGTGGGTGCACCCCTCGCGGTCCTGACTTCCTTGCTCATGTTCTCCCTCCTTCTGCTCCTCATTGGGACCTTGGGAGCTCAGTCCGGTGCTCCAGTGTGGGTCTCTGTCTCTATCTCCATCCATCACCAGATGAAGGTTCTATGGTGATATGCAAGATATTCGTCAGTATTGCTATAGGATAGGGTCATTTCAGTTTCCCTATCCTCAGCTGCCCAAGGGACTAACTGGGGACATCACCATGGGCTCCCGGGAGCCACTCTAGGGTCAAGTCTCTTGCCAACCCCAAGGTGGATCCCTTAACTAAGAATTGTGCTTCCGTGCTCCCCTGTCCAACCTTCCTTTATCCCAATCCTCCTGTTTCCAGAAGATTTTTCCTCAAAGATGTTGGTCTCGTCTTATTCACTGCTAATGTCTCAGCTACAGATAGGCAGATTTGAGCATCCCAGCAAAGAAAAGGTTTCACTTTATAGTTCTTGTATCATGTTAATCATAGCCAATTTTTCATCCCTGATGACCAGAACAATGGATTCTTAACTTAAACATTACAATGGTCCTAATAGAGGCTTTACATAACTCTCAAATTTTCCTCTAGAATATCACAAGTTAGCCCTTCATTATCTGCATTTTGCTCCAGTTCTCTATCTTCTAAACACACACAAAATGACCTACCACTGTTTGAACACATAATAACTATTCTAGTGCAAAGTTCCAAAGTCCTTTCACAATCCTCCCCCAAACAAGGTCATACCCGTGCTTCACTATCCTGGCACTAATTTCTGTCCTGGTTCGGGTTATCAGTGTGGGATTGAAACATGATAACCAAGACAACTTGATGAGGAAAGGGGTTATTCGGCTTGCACTTCAACATAACTACTTGCCATTGAAGAAGTCAGGATGGGAACTCAAACACAGTAGGAACCTGTAGGCAGGAACTGATGCAGAGGAGTAATGCTCACTGGCTTGCTTCCTATGGCTTGCTCAGCCTGCTTTCTTAGAGCACACAGGCTAGTACCCACCCACAGTTGGGCATGCCTACATCAATCACTAGTAAGAAAATGCCCTACAGGCTTTCCTGCATCCTTACCTAATAAAGGCAATTTTTTTTTTCAATTGAGATTCCCTCCTCTCTAGCGGTTCTGACTATGTCAGGTTGACTTAAAACTAGCCAGCCCACAGTCCTTTTCCCCTAGAATTCACAGATCCAGGCCTACCTCCAATGTGATATTATTTGGAGATCAGCCATTTAGTGGGTGGTTAAGACTGGCTCATGCTCTGGTGAGAAATAATCCAAAGAGATTCCTTTGTGTTTCCATTATGTGAAGCTCCACAAGACCACTTCTATAAGCGAAGAAGACTCTTTTGAGTTCTAGAACAAAGTTAAATTTGTATTGTTCATAAGGCATACACTTTATGCTGCTCTGGTATAGCATCCCCCCAACGACCCATACCTTACATACATACCCAAACCTTATAAAAAATAAGACCAAAAATGTATATACATTATATTTGTCTAATAAATGTGTGTGTATTTTCTGATTTATATGCAACATTTTTCAATTTATCTTTTTCTTAGTGGAATTTTCCTTTACTACTCAAATTTGTTTATTTTTATTGTATTCTTTTTTCTTCTTATTAGTTCTTTGGAAATTTGTGCAATAAATTTTGATATTTATCTGTTTACCACACGTCCTTCAAAATCCATCTCCTCTTTGCTCCCTACCAAACTTGGTGTCATTTTTTTTAATCTTTCAGGTACATCTTGTGCCACTCATGTTATCTCAGATATGCAACCTTCTACTAGAGCATGATTGTCCTACCTGGGGTGACACCCTTAATAAATTATCCGAGTCTTTCTCTCCTTTTCCCTTGCCCAGCAGCTGTCATTAATAGTAGGGGTGGGACTTTATGATCATCTCTCCTTTTTTTGTTATTATTTTGTCTGGCTTTTACTTCTGTAGGTCTTATCCATACTGTCAGAACCACTGTGAATCCTATGTGCAACTGCTATGCTGTACCCTTAAAACACTGCTCCTTTGTAGTCGTAAGGTATGCCTAGCTCCAAGAACCTTTCTGCCTCTGTTTCCAAGTTGATCCTTGGGCCTTGGGAGAAATGGGGACAATATAAATGTCTCATTTAGAACTGAACGTATTGTTGCTTTGCATTCTCTGCATCTCGACAAGGTATGGGTCTTTGTGTTAGTAGCAGTGCCATATACTGCAAAAAAAAAAAAAAAAAGAAGTCTTGCTGATGAAGGTTCAGAGAGGCATTAATCTACAGCTTAAGTATAAGTTATCATGAATTAATTTAGTAATTTGCTCACTGAGCAGAGTGTTAGTAGTAGATTCTCCATTAGGGCCTGTGACCAGTATATCCACAGCCCCTGACCCTGATATGATGCCAGGTGTGACCTTTCACCTATAAAAGGTGCCTTCTATCCAATCAGAAAGTGATTGATTCACTCAGTGCCATTGTTGCCACTATTAAGCCAGTGGGCCTGTCTCGTCTGCTGGTAATTATTGTAGCTCACAGTGCTGCTCAAAATTTAATTACCCTGACATAGAGGAATTTTGTTAAAACAATATTAAGACACATATAACAATCTGTACCATATATTTCTACTCTAATGTTTATTTCTAAAGGCGTAGTTACTTAATAATAGGAACACATGTAACAAAGATGAGTCTTATTTACTAAAGCCAACCGAAATTCAAAATCAAGTGGCTAATTTAAATTTAAGTTATGTTTTGTTTTTTATTCGGTAAAACCATTTTACCCTAAGTATCATGTGGATGTGACATACCGAAAGCTTTTCCTACAGTTGAAGCAGAACAATAAACTTCATCCAATTATATACATGGTATTAAAGTTAATAATCCTTTTTTTTTTTTTGGAGACAGGGTCTCTCTAAATAGCCATGATTGTTCTAGAACTCAGTATGTAGGCCAGCTTGACCTCAAGCTTATACAGATCTGCCTGCCTCTGCCCCGAGTGCTGAGATTATGGACATGTATCATCACACCCAGCTTAATAATTTATTTTATATATTTATTTATTAAAAATTTCCACCTCCTCCCATCCTCCCATTTCCCACCCACTCCCCCCAACTCCCCTTCTCCTCCCTCTCCAGTCCTAAGAGAAGTCAGGGTGCCCTGCCCTGTGGGAAGTCCAAGGCCCTTTCCCACTTTATCTGAGTCTAGGAAGGTGTGCATCCAAATAGACTAGGCTCCCAAAAAGCCAGTACATGCAGTAGAATCAAAACCCGGTGTCATTATCATTGGCTTCTCAGTCTTTCCTCATTGTCAGCCACATTCAGAGAGTCCAGTTTGATCACATGCTTGTTCAGTCCCAGTCCAGCTGGCCTTGGTGAGTTCCCATTAGATCAGCCCCACTGACTCCTCGCAGTCCTGACTTCCTTGCTCATGTTCTCCCTCCTTCTGCTCTTCATCTGGGCCTTGGGAGCTCAGTCCAGTTCTCCAATGTGGGTCTCTGTCTCTATCTGCATCCATCGCCAGATGAAGGCTCTATGGTGATATGCATCAGTGTGGCTATAATTTATTTTAACAAGTACCCACTAAGCTTCTGCTATGGGATTAGCAGCATGCATAGTTCGCTCTAAAGACAATACTGAGAGATCTAGGCTATGTCTCTGCTTGTCTAGATCTAGTGCTTACATTCTTCTGATGAAAATAACCACAAGCCTATAAACATTCAGCTTTCGAAAACATCCTGTGTCAAAGATAAGAAAGAAAATAACTGATACAAGATTAACTAAGTATAGTGGAGAGTGTGGAGAGCAAATTTTTCCATGGAGGAAATCAAGAGTAAGACATTCCAAGTTATAACTCTCCATGTGCTGGTAGGATGCATATATGCTTATATGTTTGCAAATGAAATTACATTAATCCTAGGAGAAGGCAGAAGGAAAAATAGATTAAACTTAAAGACAAACTCTGTGTACGTGTATGTTGGGGTGTGTGTGTGCTTATGAGTGTGCAGATTATTTGGTCATATCTGCAAATTATCAGATTCCTTTCTTGCTCTATCCCTTTCTTCTCTATTGCCTTGATTTAGAGTCTCTCACTGACCTGGAAGTTCACCAGCCTCAATTAGGCAACCAACCCTGAGAGTCTGATTATTCCTGCCTTGCAATACTGGGGTTCAAATGTGTTTACCCTGGCTCTTTAATACGAATTTTGGGGATTTGAACTTAGGTACCTACACTTACAAAAGCAAGTGCTCTTCTCCACTGAGCCACCTCACCATTCACCCTAATGTTGTTGTTGTTGCTGTTGTCTTGTTTTTATTTCATTTATTTACTATCTCTTATGGCTCCTTTCTCAAAACACAATGCTGAGCAAGACAACTGTCTTACTTGCCCCTGAGAACAGACTAGATTTTCTGCCCTGCAGGAATGAAGAATGTGGTTTAGTGATAAGTGCCTCCTTTGAAACAAAGCAGTCCTATTTTTAAAGCCAAACAACACAAAAATGACAAAAGTAAGAAAGGAAGTCTTAAAATTACATGATACCCAAAGGCCTTCCTCCTGGGTTAGTAGTTCCAGGTTCGTCACCCGGGGCCAACACGCTCCATGACTGCCAGTGTCGTATTTATAGAAGGAGAAGTAAGAAGTCTCCTCTTTAATTACATAGTTGCAAAAGTTATGAATGGTGAATGAAAAAGGAGATAAGGTACCAAACTGATTTCATTTTTGACCGTTCCCCACCTGCTCCTTAGAGGCCACAATTGGTTTCCCACTAATTGTATCCTCCAGAGTTGGCAAGCGCGTCTGTGAGGGCGACTTTCTCTATTGTGGTCTAGGTCAGGTTCACTCAAGGGGAGAAAGGAAAGATCTGGTTCAGTGACTCAAAGAGGACAAAAAAAAAAAAAGTCATTGAAGTCACTGAGGCAGTTGCCTGTGATCTTGAAGTTTGTTTTGTAAACAAGTTCTCTTTAATCATCGTGGCCAAGCCATTCTGTCACTTCAAAGCTTTTCCACGGGAGTTCTGACTCCCTCTTTTGGGGCATAGGCAAGGACTAAGCTTGGCAAACTGTACCCCGTCGTTAGTACTCAGCATGCTGGCTGGCCGCTAGGATGTCCGGGAAGTTATAGCCGGTTCCTTGGACTGTTGTTAAGGCATCATGCTGGAAGGCTTAGACTCATTAACTCAGTCATTTCAAGCTGCACCTTAAAAACTCTACTAGAAATAGGACCCTACGTTATTAAGAGAGATACAAGATTATAATACAAAATAAAAATCATATGGCATTTCTCTCCACAAAAACTTGTATTTTTTTAAAACAAGTGTGAAAGCAAAAGAAATCAGAAATTGAAAGTGAGAACTCAATATGATATCAAAATAAAATGTTTCTGTACTCATGGGATATTATACCATATAATTCTATGCCTAGTGTGTAAGGTTGGTCTTGTGATATAAAATCACAGTTAGAAAATAGCCACAAGTCCTCCGGGCGCCCGGGCGGGCCGCACTTCCTTTGTTTCTGTGGCCTGCCTGCACCAAGGAGGGTAGGCGCTTTGTTTGCGAGCTGCCCAACCAGCACGGAGGTCTGATCTCTCGGCCCCAGGAGAACCAGCGTTGGGGTGAGTTTCTGGCCGCGGCGCCAGCCAAGGTCAGGGATCTCGGGGGTCCCTTGGCCTCCTGTCTTTCTTGGGCTCTCTGCAGGACCTCTATTCCCTGGGTACTGCCTCTTTCTTCCTGGCCCACCCAGCTTCCGTCCAGAGCCCTCCCCACTTGCCCCCCCCCACCCTCTTTTGGCGCGTGGCATTGGGAGCTGGATCCCAGTCCTCCGGGCGCCCGGGCGGGCCGCACTTCCTTTGTTTCTGTGGCCTGCCTGCACCAAGGAGGGTAGGCGCTTTGTTTGCGAGCTGCCCAACCAGCACGGAGGTCTGATCTCTCGGCCCCAGGAGAACCAGCGTTGGGGTGAGTTTCTGGCCGCGGCGCCAGCCAGGGACAGGGATCTCGGGGGTCCCTTGGCCTCCTGTCTTTCTTGGGCTCTCTGCAGGACCTCTATTCCCTGGGTACTGCCTCTTTCTTTTTGGCCCACCCAGCTTCCGTCCAGAGCCCTCCCCACTTGCCCCCCCCCTGCCCTCTTTTGGCGCGTGGCATTGGGAGCTGGATCCCAGTCCTCCGGGCGCCCGGGCGGGCCGCACTTCCTTTGTTTCTGCGGCCTGCCTGCACCAAGGAGGGTAGGCGCTTTGTTTGCTAGCTGCCCAACCAGCACGGAGGCCTGATCTCTCGGCCCCAGGAGAACCAGCGTTGGGGTGAGTTTCTGGCCGCGGCGCCAGCCAGGGACAGGGATCTCGGGGGTCCCTTGGCCTCCTGTCTTTCTTGGGCTCTCTGCAGGACCTCTATTCCCTGGGTACTGCCTCTCTCTTCCTGGCCCACCCAGCTTCCGTCCAGAGCCCTCCCCACTTGCCCCCCCCCACCCTCTTTTGGCGCGTGGCATTGGGAGCTGGATCCCAGTCCTCCGGGCGCCCGGGCGGGCCGCACTTCCTTTGTTTCTGTGGCCTGCCTGCACCAAGGAGGGTAGGCGCTTTGTTTGCGAGCTGCCCAACCAGCACGGAGGTCTGATCTCTCGGCCCCAGGAGAACCAGCGTTGGGGTGAGTTTCTGGCCGCGGCGCCAGCCAAGGTCAGGGATCTCGGGGGTCCCTTGGCCTCCTGTCTTTCTTGGGCTCTCTGCAGGACCTCTATTCCCTGGGTACTGCCTCTTTCTTCCTGGCCCACCCAGCTTCCGTCCAGAGCCCTCCCCACTTGCCCCCCCCCACCCTCTTTTGGCGCGTGGCATTGGGAGCTGGATCCCAGTCCTCCGGGCGCCCGGGCGGGCCGCACTTCCTTTGTTTCTGTGGCCTGCCTGCACCAAGGAGGGTAGGCGCTTTGTTTGCGAGCTGCCCAACCAGCACGGAGGTCTGATCTCTCGGCCCCAGGAGAACCAGCGTTGGGGTGAGTTTCTGGCCGCGGCGCCAGCCAGGGACAGGGATCTCGGGGGTCCCTTGGCCTCCTGTCTTTCTTGGGCTCTCTGCAGGACCTCTATTCCCTGGGTACTGCCTCTTTCTTTTTGGCCCACCCAGCTTCCGTCCAGAGCCCTCCCCACTTGCCCCCCCCCTGCCCTCTTTTGGCGCGTGGCATTGGGAGCTGGATCCCAGTCCTCCGGGCGCCCGGGCGGGCCGCACTTCCTTTGTTTCTGCGGCCTGCCTGCACCAAGGAGGGTAGGCGCTTTGTTTGCTAGCTGCCCAACCAGCACGGAGGCCTGATCTCTCGGCCCCAGGAGAACCAGCGTTGGGGTGAGTTTCTGGCCGCGGCGCCAGCCAGGGACAGGGATCTCGGGGGTCCCTTGGCCTCCTGTCTTTCTTGGGCTCTCTGCAGGACCTCTATTCCCTGGGTACTGCCTCTTTCTTCCTGGCCCACCCAGCTTCCGTCCAGAGCCCTCCCCACTTGCCCCCCCCCCCTCTTTTGGCGCGTGGCATTGGGAGCTGGATCCCAGTCCTCCGGGCGCCCGGGCGGGCCGCACTTCCTTTGTTTCTGCGGCCTGACTGCACCAAGGAGGGTAGGCGCTTTGTTTGCGAGCTGCCCAACCAGCACGGAGGCCTGATCTCTCGGCCCCAGGAGAACCAGCATTGGGGAGAATCAGCATTGGGACGAGCCAGGGTTGGGCACGGAGACCTGATCCCTTGGTGCCAGGAGAGCCAACATTGGGGAGGCCGCGTTGGGTAGGCAAGGAGACCTGATCTGGTAAAAGAAGATCCATAAGGGAGTATTTGGAAGAAGAGATGGGCAGACGACAAGGCAAGAATTCGCCCAACAAACTGAAAAGCAACATGAAGCCACCAGAAACCAGCGACCTCACAACGGAAGGACATGAACACCTTAATCAAGAAGGAGAAAAGATCGACTTCATGAAAGTTATTGACGCCTTTAAACAGCATGTAAAAAACGCCCTTATAGAAATGGATGAGAAATATGACAGAAAGTTTGAAGAATTGAATAAATCAGTGAATGATACCCTAGAAAACCAAGGAAAAACAATCAAACAGATAATGGAAACAGTTCAAGACTTGAAAACTGAAATAGAGGCAAAGAAGAAAACACAAACAGAGGGCCGGCTGGACATGGAAAATCTAGGTAAACGAATAGAGACTACAGAAACAAGCATAACCAGCAGAATACAAGAGATAGAAGAAAGACTCTCAGATTCTGAAGATACCATAGAGAAAATAAACACTATGATCAAAGAAAACAGCAAGTCCAACAAACTCTCATCACAAAACATTCAGGAAATATGGGACACAATAAAAAGACCAAACCTAAGAATAATAGGAGTAGAAGAAGGAGAAGAAGTGCAGCTCAATGGTCCAGAAAATATATTTAATAAAATTATAGAAGAAAACTTTCCCAACCTAAAGAAAGATATACCTATGAAGGTGCAAGAAGCATACAGAACACCAAATAGGCTGGATCAAAAAAAAACATCCCCTCGACATATAATTATCAAAACACAAAGCATTCAGAATAAGGAAAAAATATTAAGAGCGGCAAAGGAAAAAGGCCAAATTACTTACAAAGGTAAACCTATCAGACTTACACCTGACTTTTCCATGGAAACCATGAAAGCCAGAAGGTCCTGGATAGATGTACTGCAGAAACTGAGAGACCATGGATGCAAGCCCAGATTACTATACCCAGCCAAGCTTTCGTTCACTATAAATGGAGAAAATAAAATCTTCCAGGATAAAAACAAATTCAAACAATATGCAGCCACAAATCCAGCCTTACAGAAAGTAATAGAAGGAAAATCACTAACCAAGGAGTCCAATAATGACCACAATAACTCAAGCATCTAGAGACCCTTCATCAACACAAACCAAAGAAGGGATACACACAAACTCTACGACTAAAAAAAATGACCGGAGTTAACAACCACTGGTCATTAATATCACTTAATGTCAATGGTCTCAACTCACCTATAAAAAGGCACAGGCTAAGAGATTGGATAAGAAAACAGGATCCAACATTCTGCTGTTTACAAGAAACACACCTCAACCACAAAGACAGGCACCTACTCAGAGTAAAGGGTTGGGAAAAGGCCTATCAAGCAAATGGACCTAAGAAACAAGCAGGTGTGGCCATACTAATCTCTAACAAAGTTGACTTCAAACTTAAATCAATCAGAAGAGATGGAGAGGGGCATTTTATATTCATAACAGGAACAGTTCATCAGGATGAAGTCTCAATCCTGAACATCTATGCCCCTAATATAAAAGCACCCACGTACATAAAAGAAACATTGCTAAAATTCAAGGCAGCCATCAAACCGCACACACTAATAGTAGGAGACTTCAACACTCCTCTCTCACCAATGGACAGGTCAATCAGACAGAAACCTAGCAGAGAAATAAGACAATTAATGGAGGTAATGAAACAAATGGACTTAACAGACATCTATAGAACATTCCACCCAAATAGGAAAGAATACACCTTCTTCTCTGCAGCTCATGGAACCTTCTCGAAAATCGACCACATAGTCGGTAACAAAGCAAACATCCACAGTTACAAAAAAGTATTACTAACCACCTGTGTCTTATCAGATCACCATGGATTAAAGTTAGAATTCAACAACAAGGCTACCCCCGGAAAGCCCACAAAGTCATGGAAACTGAACAGCCAACTACTGAACCATACCTGGATTAAGGAAGAAATAAAGAAAGAAATTAAAGTCTTCCTGGAATTCAATGAAAATAAAGAAACAACATACTCAAATTTATGGGACACTATGAAGGCAGTCCTAAGAGGAAAGTTCATAGCACTTAGTGCCCACTTAAAGAAAACAGAGAAAGCTCACATTGGAGACTTAACAGCCCACCTGAAAGCTCTAGAAAAAAAAGAAGCAGACTCACCTAGGAGGAGTAGGAGACTGGAAATAATCAAACTGAGGGCTGAAATCAATAAAATAGAAACACAGAGAACAATCCAAAGAGTCAATGAAACAAAAAGCTGGTTCCTGGAGAAAATCAATAAGATTGACAAACCCCTATCCAAACTAATCAAACGTCAGAGAGAGAATTTGCAAATTAATAAGATCAGAAATGAAAAGGGGGACATAACCACAGACACAGAGGAAATTCAGAGAATCATTAGATCTTACTACAAAAGCCTATATGCCACAAAACTGGAAAATGTAAAGGAAATGGATACTTTCTTAGATAAATATCATTTACCAAAGTTAAATCAGGACCAGGTGAACAATCTAAATAGACCTGTTAGTCGCGAAGAATTAGAAGAGGTTATCAAAAACCTCCCTACCAAAAAAAGCCCAGGACCAGATGGTTTCAACGCGGAATTCTACCAGAACTTCCAAGAAGACCTAATACCTATACTCCTTAATGTATTTCACAATATAGAAACAGAAGGGTCATTACCAAATTCCTTTTATGAAGCTACAGTTACTCTGATACCAAAACCACACAAAGACTCAACCAGGAAAGAGAATTACAGGCCGATCTCACTCATGAATATCGATGCAAAAATCCTCAACAAAATACTGGCAAACCGAATCCAAGAACACATCCGAAAAATTATCCACTATGATCAAGTAGGCTTCATTCCTGAGATGCAGGGCTGGTTCAACATACGAAAATCTATCAATGTAATACAGCATATAAATAAACTGAAAGAAAAAAACCATATGATCATTTCATTAGATGCTGAAAAAGCATTCGACAAAATTCAACATCCATTTATGTTAAAAGTCTTGGAGAGATTAGGGATACAAGGGTCATACCTAAATATAATAAAAGCTATATACAGCAAGCCGACAGCTAACATCAAATTAAACGGAGAGAAACTCAAAGCCATCCCGCTTAACTCAGGAACACGACAAGGCTGTCCACTTTCACCATACCTCTTCAATATAGTGCTGGAAGTTCTAGCAATAGCAATAAGACAACATAATGGGATCAAGGGGATTCGAATTGGAAAGGAAGAAGTTAAACTTTCGTTATTCGCAGATGATATGATAGTGTACATAAGCGACCCCCAAAACTCCACCAAAGAACTTTTACAGCTGATAAACAGCTTTAGTAATGTGGCAGGATACAAGATCAACTCCAAAAAATCAGTCGCCCTCTTATACACAAAGGATATGGAAGCAGAGAGGGAAATCAGAGAAGCTTCTCCATTCACGATAGCCACAAACAGCATAAAATATCTTGGGGTAAACCTAACCAAGGAAGTGAAAGATCTATTTGACAAGAACTTTAAGGCATTGAAGAAAGAAATTGATGAGGATACCAAAAAATGGATGGACATCCCTTGCTCTTGGATTGGGAGGATCAACATAGTAAAAATGGCAATTCTACCTAAGGCAATTTATAGATTCAATGCAATCCCCATCAAGATCCCATCAAAATTCTTTACAGATCTGGAGAGGACAATAATCAACTTTATATGGAAAAACAAAAAACCCAGGATAGCCAAAACAATCCTATACAATAAAGGATCTTCTGGAGGCATTACCATCCCTGACTTCAAACTCTATTACAGAGCTACAGTAATGAAAACAGGGTGGTACTGGCATAAAAACAGAGAAGTCGACCAATGGAATCGTATAGAAGACCCGGATTTTACCCCACAAACCTATGAACACCTCATTTTCGATAAAGGAGCTAAAAGTATACAATGGAAGAAAGAAAGCATCTTCAACAAATGGTGCTGGCACAACTGGATGTCAACCTGTAGAAGAATGAAAATAGACCCATATCTATCACCGTGCACAAAACTCAAGTCCAAATGGATTAAAGACCTCATTATCAGCACGAAAACACTGAACCTGATAGAAGAGAAAGTGGGAAATACCCTACAACAGATGGGCACAGGTGATCGCTTCTTAGGTATAACCCCAGAAGCACAGGCATTAAGGGCAACATTGAATAAATGGGACCTACTAAAACTGAGAAGCTTTTGTAAAGCAAAGGACACTGTCACTAAGACACAAAGGGAACCTACTGACTGGGAGAAGATCTTCACCAACCCCGCAACAGACAAAGGTCTGATCTCCAAAATATATAGAGAACTCAAGAAACTAGACTTTAAAATGCTAATTAACCCAATTAAAAAATGGGGCACTGAACTGAACAGAGAATTCTCAACAGAAGAACTTCAAATGGCCAAAAGATATTTAAGGTCGTGCTCAATTTCCTTAGCAATCAGGGAAATGCAAATCAAAACAACTTTGAGATACCATCTTACACCTGTCAGAATGGCTAAAGTCAACAACAACAAGGATAGCCTTTGCTGGAGAGGCTGTGGAGGAAGGGGTACCCTCATCCATTGCTGGTGGGAATGCAATCTTGTGCAACCACTGTGGAAGTCAGTGTTTCGGTTTCTCAGGAAATTTGGGATCAACCTACCCCTGGACCCAGCAATACCACTCTTGGGAATTTACCCAAGAGATGCTCTATCACATGTCAAAAGCATTTGTTCAACTATGTTCATAGCAGCATTGTTTGTAATAGCCAGAACCTGGAAACAACCTAGATGCCCTTCAATGGAAGAATGGATGAAGAAAGTATGGAATATATACACACTAGAGTACTACGCTGCGGTAAAAAACAATGACTTCTCGAATTTTGCATGCAAATGGATGGAAATAGAAAACACTATCCTGAGTGAGGTATCCCAGACCCAAAAAGAAGAACATGGGATGTACTCACTCATAATTGGTTTCTAGCCATAAATAGGGGTCACAGAATCTACAATTGGCGAACCTAAAGAAGCTAAGTAAGAAGGTGAACACAAGGAAAAACATATCGTTATCCTCTTGGATAAGGGAAGTAGACAAAATTGCCGGGGAGAAAAGTGGGATCTTGGGGGTGGGGTGGGAAGGGGGTAAGGGGAGATGGGGTGAGAAAAGGTAGAAGGGAAGGAGGGGGGACTTGGGGAAATAGGAGGATCGGGATAAAGGAAGGTTGGATAGGGGAGCACGGAACCACAATCCTTAGTTAAGGGACCCACTTTAGGGTGGGCAGGAGAATTGACCCTAGAGGGGCTCCCAGGTGCCCAAGCTGAGGTCCCCAGTTAGTTCCTTGGGCAGCTGAGGATAGGGAACCTGAAATGACCCCATCCTAGCGCAATACTGACGAATATCTTGCATATCATCTTAGAACTTTCATCTGGCGAGGGATGGAGATAGAGACAGAGACCCACACTGGAGCACTGGACTGAGCTCCCAAGGTCCCAATGAGGAGCAGAAGGAGGGAGAACATCAGCAAAGAAGTCGGGACCACGAGGGGTGCACCCACCCACTGAGACAGTGGAGCTGATCTACTGGGAGCTCACCAAGGCCAGCTGGACTATTACCAAAAAAAGCATGGGATAAAACTGAACTCTCTGATCATGTCGAACAATGAGGGCTGATGAGACGCCAAGGACAATGGCACGCAGTTTTGATCCGACGCAATCTGCTGGCTTGGTGGGAGCCTAGCCAGTTTGGATGTTCACCTTCCTAGATATGGACGGAGGGGGGAGGACCTAGGACTTACCACAGGGCAGGGAACCCTGACTGCTCTTTGGACTGGAGAGAGAGGGGGAGAGGAGTGGGGGGAAGGGGAGAGGGGTGGGAGGAGGGGGAGAAGAGTGGGAGGAGAGGGAGAAGAGTGGGAGGAGGGGGAGGGAAAGGGGAGGCTGGGAGGAGGTGGAAATTTGTTTTTTTTCTTTATTCTTCTTTTATCAATAAAAAATGTTAAAAAAAAAAAAAAAAAAGAAAATAGCCACAATGTGAGAAAATTGAGTGTACCCAGTGCGATACTTAGATCTTGATATATTAATGATTTCACTATTAGTTTATTATAATCTGTTGTAGACTACTATTTTAAGGTGTGTTACTTGTTCTTGCTGTGGAACATTTAATGATGTAAAGATGTGTTGCTTTTGTTTGCAGTGCATTAGTTTAGCTCTGTGAAGCTGTGATTATTTGCCTGTCTAGTGTACTTGATTGTCTAATAAAGAGCTCAATGGCCAATAGTAAGGCAGGAGAATGCGTACGTGGGACTGGCAGACAGAGTATATAAATAGAAGGAGAAATCTGGGAAGAAAGGAAGAACTAGAAAAGAAGGAGAGGAAGACATCAGGAACCAGTCAGCCAGTCAGCTAGCCAGCCCTGGAGTAAGAGTGAATTTAATATTAACAGAAATAAAAAAAGGAAAAAGCCCAGAGGCATAAGGTAGATGAGATAATTCAAGTTAAGGAAAACTGGCTAGAAACAAGCCAAGATAAGGCCAGGCATTCATAAGTTAAAAAAAAAAGTGATTAATTGGGGAGTTGGGTGGAGGGTCCCCAAAAGAGTTAAAGAGCCAAGAGTAAAAACCAAGAACAACTATAATCCCATATTCTTGAATGACATACTGAGCCAAATATAGTTAAAGTGAGGTAGACTGTGTTCCACTACCGGTAGGTCACAGAACATATTTAATTGGGTCATTGGATGCTACTCTCTTAATATGTATATGAAAATGCTTTGCATAGAAGAATGTTAAATATACATGCTCATTGTGAGAGGTTAATGTTATACAATATTCTTTATTTATTTTTTATATTAAACTGTATATTTAGCATTGCTATAAAGACTTCCAGTATGTGCTCCCATTGGCAAAACAAATTAACAAGAAGGCAAAGGTCTATATAAGCAAAACTATCCAATAACTGCTTAGAATTCTCCTCATGAACATGGATGAGGAAGTATGGCTATCACATGCAAACTACTGAGGGCCCCTTTAGGTGACCAAACTAACATCAGTGACAGCAAAAATAAAAGCAAATAAAAAAACAAATAAAGCAAACAAAAACCAAAGCCACATTTCTTTTCCAGTGCTCTACTTCATTTGTTGCCATGACGGATACCCTGAACACACACATACACACACAAAGGAGGCAAAAATTTGCTTAGTTTCAAAACCCAGCCTCTGGTTCATCATTCCAAGGTGGTCACAGAGGCAGGTCACTGGATCTGGTGCGTCCACAGTCAAGGGCAAAAAGAAAAGGATACTGCCCTCTTTTTTCTGCCCCCTTCTAGCTATCTTCACTCTTACGCTGTGCAAGACTCTGCCCATAATTCGGTATTGTCTGTATTCTGGTGTGTGTGTGGGAGACTGCCTTTCCACATAAATTAGCAATGAAGGTGCCCCCCCCCATTCTGTAAGGTCAACCTAATCTAGATAATTCCTTACACTGAGACCCTCTTCTCAGGTGATTCTTGAGTGTGGAAAATTGACATTTTAAACTAGTCAGAATATCCAGTGTAGTTAGTGTTCTCTCCTTGGGTGTTTCATGGAGCTCACGCCAGTCAAAACTATATTTCCCAAGCAAAAACAAAACCAACTTAGAACTGCCAGAAATAAAGGCCTTGGTGAAGATAGTTTAGATGTACTTGAGATGGGACATGAAATTCAAAGGCTCTGGGGACAGAGGTTGGGTGAGGGAAAGATTTTGTGGTTGCTGTGACAAATTACTCTTTACAGGTTGCATTTGAACAATAGAAGGCTGATCTTTTATAGTTCTGGTCCAAGGTCGAAACTGAATGTACTGGCAGGGCTAGTCACCTTCCTATAAGAAAAGTCTATTGTCTTCTGATCTCAGTTTCTGGTGGTTGCTGGTACCCCTTCAGTCATGAATATATCTTTAACCTGCCACTGAGGTGCTCCAAGTCTGCCTGTTTCTTCAGTCACAAATATCTCTGTCTTCTTCTCTTATGATTCTTAAAATTCTATTAAGGACAAGTCAGATAATCAAATATATATTCATTTCAACATCACTGACTGACTATTCCTCCACAGATTATTTGACTTTCTAAAGTAAGGCACTATTCATTCACAGACTCAAGGGATTAGGATGTAGACCCATCTTTCAGAGGGCTGCAATTCAACCTACTGTACCAGGTAATGTACTGTCAATATGTACATATATGTAAGAACTGGAACAAGGGCTACCTATCAGGGGCCATATCCCAGAAAAGGAATGATTTTCCTTCTCCCAGAAGCTATCAACTTCCAATAGCTCTTCAGCTATAAGTGGGGCTTTCTGAGCCCCTCCTCTACCCCTGTTGGAATTTTGACTGGCCTGCTTTTTGTGGAGGTGGTATCCTTTCAACTCTAGGCATTGTGAAATAATGTGTGTTGGAGGCCTTGCTTTCCTGATGGTTGGTTGTTCTTGTCTGGTCTAATTGTGAACGCCTACCTAATCTTTATTGATTAAGTTTCATCACGTTATGTTGAGTTTTAAGGTCAAGTAATTTCATAACTATGAGTGCCTTCTGATGATCCTGATAGGTCAAAATTAGTAAGTCTGTATATGTGAACATGGTTCTAAATAAGGATGTTTCAGGAGGCGTTTTGAAATATTCTTGCTATAGAGCTTACTCTGGCTCTGAATTTGGTGTGTCGATCAGGATAACCTCTAGCTTGCAGGCCTTCTGCCTCCACCTCTCAAAATCATATGACACCAAACTAAGCTCAAAGCATTTAATTTTAAAACAACTTCCTGGCATCTAAGATAGATATGAGGTTTTAGTGTTCTTATTTGTCTAATTTAATACTGGCAGGCAAATTCTCCAGCAACCACAAATTCCTACTTATGCATGTTTACCAGTTTCAGATTCTCTCATTTTGAGGGTTTCTGAGTAAATAAAAAATAGCAGGACAAAGTAAACACAGAGAGAGCAAGACCAAATTACAGATATGGGGCCTGGACCTGTCTCAGTTGGTAAAGCATTTGCTTAGCATGCACAAAGTCCTAATCGTAGTCCTCAGCACTGAGTAACACACTGGGTATGATGTCCCATGCTTGCAGTCTTTGCACCTGGGAGGTAGAGGAGGCAGGAAGAAACTTAAGGTCATCCTTGGCTAAAAAGGAAAGTGCCATCAAATCTGCGCTACTTAAGACTCTGCCCAAAAACAACAACAACGAAAAGCAAAAACTGAGCAAATAGAAAAAAAGAGTCAAAACACTGATTTTTATTTCACTTAATGTTTTTGGAAGATCTGATTTTAAACTAGAATTGCATTATGAACAAGGTTTGTTTGATTATATATGTGTAATAAATTCTTGTTTTAGTTTAGCAAATTGATTATGAAGAATGCCTTTCAGCTAGCCATTTGAAAGACATGAACAGCTCTCATCTAAAATAACATTATAATTGTTAGATAAGACCATACATATCAGACATAGAAGCTTGTAATTATTGAATATACAATGGTTAGATTACAGTACTTCCCTTTTTATTCTTATAAGACTACTGTGAATTAGATACTGTTATTATCACATTCTACAAATAAAGCAAGTGAATCTCAGAAAAACTAAATTATCTCCCCAAGGTCTCACAGTTGAGAAGCAGTGAGTTGGGATTCTAACTGAAAATCTAGTATGAGGCCATCCATTGTTAACTTTAATTACATGTGTAGCATCACCATGCTTGAATTTTCTCCTGTCATCTCTACAAGGTCCACCTGTGTTCTTTGAGTTGTCATTCAAGGAGCTGAGAGCTTTCAATATTAAGTCAGGGATTCTCAACCGTCCTAATGCTGCTTGCTGCCTTTTAATACAGTTTCTCCATGTTTTGGTGATCCCCAACCATAAAATCACTTTTGTTGCTACTCAATGACTGCAATTTTGCTCCTGTCATAAACTGTAAGTATTTGATATACAGGATATCTGATATGCGACTCCTGTGAAAAGACTGGTCTACCCCAAAAGGTGTCTCGACCCACAGGTTGAGAACTGCTGCTCTAAGTGACTCCCAGCACACTAAGAATCTCTTCTTACATCTTCTAGTCAACAGTTTCTTATCCATCTCTCTTACATCTCGTGTGTGTGTGTGTGTGTGTGCGTGTGTGAGTGTGTATGTGTGTGTATGTGTGTGTGTGTGTGTGTGTTTGGTGTATGCACATGTGTGTGTGTGTGTGTGTGGTGTATGCACTTGTGTGTGTGTGAGTACCCTTGCCGGTTTGTATGTGCAAGGGTGAGAGGTGCTCAGCAAGAGTCCTGCTCTATCCCTCTCTGCCTTGTTCCCCGGGACAGGATATAACACTGTACCTTGATCTAGGCTGGGAGATAGAAAACCCCACTAATCCTTCTGTCCTTAATCAACACAAAGTGTTGCGGGGCTTCTGGCATGGCCATGACGGGCTAGTTTATAAGGTTCTGGGAAATTCACCTTCACGTCTCCATGTGCATATAGCAAGTGCTCTTACCCACATCTCTCAGGTCCCCCTCATGTTTTCTTTTCATATGATTTTATTTCTTGTAGTTATCATGTTCTTTTCTCAGAAACACATTCTTTTTTTTTCTGTTCAATACAGTTGGTGCATTCACACTAATACGCAAACATGTTCCCATGCGCTGTGGAGCCAAGGTGTGGAAAGGGTAACGTATTATTAGGACAGGAGGGGTGGGATACCAGGAGGCTCATAGTTTCTTTCATAAAGAGGGTCATTTGTACTTGTGTCAGTTCTTGGACGCTTCTTTCTAGTGAGCTGAAAACACACATACTGTGAGTTATAGAGGTGGATTGTCATAAAGGTCACTATTACTAAGAGAGTAGGAATAGGAATTGGCCTTACCACAAAAGTATTGTCTCTGTCTTAAGTCCTCTGTGCCAATAACATGATGAACACAAACAGCTTTGGAATAATGTAAATGAAGATGCTGAATGTACTTACAATGCTGTAAAGGAGTACCTGCAATTTCTCTTTACGTTCTTAGTACCAATTTGTCTTAATACACTTTATCTCTGATAATTTGTTTCTATAACATAGTCTTCTTTACACACTGTCTTTGGGCAAAGCAGATCAGGGCTATGGGAGCAATGCACTACCATGTCCTATAGACTGTATCAACCAGCAAGAGGAAGCTTTTACTTAGCTGTACACTAGGCATGCTTTTATTAACGACTTGGTTCTTCCATGTGCGCCAAAGATCTTACAGAGATCCCCATATCTCCCATGTAGTTTAACTCTTGACTTGCAGGAGAGACATACATTATTTTGCCTATTGAAAGTGGGCAATTAACTTAAATTCCTGAAATTCTTCTTTTGTTTTTGTTAATTAGTTTTGTGCTTGATATACCTCCTTTTTTATTTTAAATACATTTGAAGTAGGCAATATATACTTTTAGAGGTAAGGAAGCAGAATTTTTTCCATGAAAATCACCTTTGGGTATTATTTTGCAGAAGACTGAGATTATTAATCTTAGAATTAAAAGAAAAACCTTTCTTATTAGTTGCCTGCCAAGATGAAAAGACAGTGTGAAATATACTATGTTAGGTTGCCATCAGTTTGACTAAATAATTTAATGAATATCTTTATTATGTTTTTACCTTCGGGATCTTTAAAGTTAAAGGAATATTGTAGAAAAACAGTTTTGATATCTAATTACCTGCTGTGGGCAAGAGAGGAGGGTTATAAAAGTCACCTGTGCTTGCTAGTTTTCTGCCAACTTGACACATGCTGGAGTCATCTGAAAGGAGAGACCCTCAATTGGGGAAACTGTCCCCATATGATCAGATGTAGGACATTTTCTTAATTATTGATTGATGGGAAAAGCCAAGCCCAATCTGGTTAGTACCATCCCTGGGCTGATGATCCATGGCCTCTATATCGGCTTTTGCCTCTAGGTTCCAGGTCTGCTTCGGTTCCTGTCCTGTCTTTGTTTAGTGATAGACTATGATGTGGAAGAGAAGGTGGAGAAACCTTTTCCTCCCTGTCTTGTTTTTGGTCACAGGATTTTATCACAGTAGTAACTATGACATCACCTTTACTAAGAGAGTAGGAACCATCCTAGTTGAGCATAAGGCATGGTGCTAAGTCATCTGAAATTCCCTAGAAACATTAAGCCTACTCCCCTAAAATAACAAAGGCTCTCTTGCTTCTGAGTGTCCAGGAGTTTTGCTTTCAGAAGATTCACCATCTCACTCATAAAGAACACCCATCTCCTCCCTTACTCTTCCCTCCCACCCACTTTTCCTCTTCCCTCCATTCTTCTATCCCTCCTTTCTTCCATTACCTCCATTTTCCCTCATTCACTTCTCTCATTTCCCCTTCTCTTCCTCCTTAATTTCAGTAAAGAACTTGTGGTCCATACGAAAATCATTATGCAGCATCCGTACTTTGTTTAGCATAACCAATCTTTATATTCATAATAATTCCAAACTATACTACAATAGTCTATACACCCAGAGAAGATTTGGATTTACATTGAAATTAAAATTCAAACCCCATCTATAGTGAAGTCATGGTCTGCCTCCCCATCTATGCCTCATTCTTGGCTCAACTTGGTTCTTGTGTAGGTAACTCCAGCTGCTGTATTTTCCTGACAGGAATGGCCATGGCACATCCTGAAAAGAGAATTGGAAGCATTCCTCCCCACCCTCAAAGTTCATATTTTCTTTCTGCCTCCTCTTCTTTTCCATTCTCTAAGCCTTGGAGCAGAAGTTGATAAAGGTGCCTCATTTGGGGATGACGATTAATTTTTAAGATTTTTATACATATTCAAGAGAGCTATTCATAATTGCCTCTAGGGTTCCTTTCTGTGAAATCATTGGATTTCGTTTCAGAGGATGTCAATTTTTGCCTTAGTAACAGCATACATATTAGTCTTCATTTGTAGGGGTATATAATTCTATGGTTGCCTGTATCTCATTTGTCTGTTAGCACAACTGCTTCATTTTCTTTAGACCTGATATTCTCTCCATCTCCATATTTATTAACCTTTTAAGAGTCTTTATAGTTAAAATCAATTTGTTAGTTATGTCGTATAGTTTTGTCTTTAGTAATATATTTCTGAGACTTTATATTCTTAAAAAAATAGCAACATTTAAACTAGGGGATTTCAATGTTATAAAACACTGCTCAAATGGAAAAGAGTTGTTGCCTAATGTAAGGTAAGAAATATTTTAGTTATCAGACTATATGTGCAAATGCTGAAGATGCCTTTGATCTCTTGAATTTCACGTTTACTTTGATGCTCTTTTTAATGCCTCTCATGGTACTTGCCTTTTTTATAATTAGTTTTTAATATTCTTCCAAGGATATTTAGGATGAAATCAAAATTGTAATTGCTGCTAGTTCACATCAAATTAAAAGAATTTATTGGAATAATTTCCTTTGAGGTTGTGTTAGGAAAGCGTCTGGAACCAGAGAGCATAATTTCATTAATTATGCCCTATTGTGGATACCCCATCAGATGTCTCTAAAGCCCATCAGACAGTGGTAAATTTTAACGGATACTAGCAACAGGTTTGTAAGGTAAAAGTCACTTAGCCTATATGACGATAGCCCCTACACTTAAACATTGATAAAAATATGAGTCCTCAGAAGCATCAGCTGTGTACTGAGAGGGCTATATCTCTTTGACCATGGTTTTCCACTCCACTTCTCTTTATTATACAGCTTTTACTTTCATTTACATACATATCTATGTTTTCCAGCAAAGAGTGATGAGGGGGCAGATTAATTGGACCTGAGTACAAAGGGACAAGAGAATTTTGGAAGCGATAATATTTCAATACCCTGACTGTGGGAATGACATCAAATCCATGTAGACTGGCAGAGATTCATCAAGTGGAAGACTTAAAAGCAATTATATATATATATGTATATATATACATAAAATATAAAAATACTATACATATATTTTATATTATAATATGTGTACATAATTAAAGTGAATTTGCTTTGTATGCCTTATAAATTTTGTGCATATATACATAAATAAGCTCATATATATTGCATTATGTTTAATGCATTATATACATACCTCATTACTAGAGATCAAACCCTGGACTTACTAGACAAGTGCTTCTCTCTTGATCTATAATGTACCTTAGTGTGAGATTCTGTAAAATACACAAATAAGAATATTATATGATTCTTAAGAAGTTGGATATCTTTTTTATTTTTATTTATTTTTTATTTATTAAAAATTTCCACCCTGTCTCGAAAAAGAAAAAAAAAAAGAAAAGAAAAAATTTCCACCTCCTCCCCTCCTCCCATTTCCCTCACACTCCCCTCCCTTCCCTCTCTCCCTCCCTCTCCAGTTCTAAGAGCAGTCAGGGTTCCCTGCCCTGTGGGAAGTCCAAGGTCCTCCCACCTCCCTCCAGATCTAGAAAGGCGAGCATCCAAACAGACTATTCTCCCACAAGGCCAGTCCATGCATTAGAATCAAAACTCAGTGCCATTGTCCTTGGCTTCTCAGTCAGTCCTCATTGTCAGCCACATTCAGAGAGTCCAGTTTGATCACATGCTCCATCAGTCCCAGTCTAGCTGGCCTTGGTGAGCTCCCATTAGATCAGTCCCATTGTCTCAGTGGGTGGACGCACCCCTCGCGGTCCTGACTTCCTTGCTCATGTTCTCCGTTCTTCTGCTCCTCATTTGGACCTTGGGAGCTCATTCCAAAAAAAAGTGAAATCAAAAAAGAGAGAGAGAGAGAGAGAGAGAGAGAGAGAGAGAGAGAGAAAGAGAGAGAGAAAGAAAGAAAGAAAGAAAGAAAGAAAGAAAGAAAGAAAGAAAGAAAGAAAGAAAGAAAGAAAGCTAACCGAGGCCTACAGCTGAGCTTTCTGCATTGCGCTGGAACCTGCCTCTCTAACGTTTCTGCCAATATATTTAAAGCATCTTGATTATCACTTATATCCTGTTACTATAAAAGCTTAATAAAATTGTGCCCATGGAAACACAGAAAAAAAAAGAAGTTGGATATTTCAAAAAAGTCAAATTTGAAATGAAGGAAGTAAAGATTAATATAATAAACATTTGAACCAAAAAATAAGTTTGAATGCTGAAGCACAGTAGTGGCAGACACCTTTAATCCCAGTAGTCAGGAGGCAGAGACTGAAAACATCATCCCATCCTCGCTAAAAAGAAAGAGATTGAGTTTCTAATTTTATTTTACGTTTCTTTTTATCCAGTTTTTACTAGGTTTTTTTTTTTTTGACAATTTCATGCAATGTATTTTGGTCATATTCATCCCACCGTTTTTTAATTAAATAAAATTTTCATTTATTTTTACATACCTACTACAGTTTCCCTTCTTTCCTCGCCTGTTTCCTGCTCCACCCCACCCCCGCACCTACGATATACCTCCCTTCCCATCATCTTGCCATTTTAAAAAATAGACTTTTAAGCTACAAAGCTACAAAGAAACGCTGACTTGGGGGAAAAAAATAGACTTCAAAGCCAGAGAGATGACTCAGCTGGTCTGGCTGCTTGGTGCCAACTCAGATCATCCCGGAACCCAGGAATGAAGGAAAGCACTGATTCCTGCAAGTTGTCCTCTATACATGGTCATGTGTAGCACAGCACACGAATACATACACAGAGATACAATAATAATTAGTAGTAATATTAAGTAGATTGGTTTAATAAATGATATCCATGAATAAATAACCTTAAGTATAGTCTTCTATATTTTGATAGTAGCTAATGGAAGATCTCTCCCAAGAGTTTGGTCGAGGTGCAGTTTGAAGCCATTTGCCTGTTTGAATAGTCTAACTGGAAGTAACCTCTCCATATTATCCAAAGCAAAAGATTTACTTTGTCAAGGGCCATTTGAGGTTTCCTAAGAAACTAGAATAACTTTTCAGAGATTTCCATAATTATCAGTTTCTGTTCCAATGCCAGCATGTTGGCTTAAATCTGTGGTGGGTTAATAGTGTATATTAGCATCACTAATATATAGGTGTCAGATTATTTTAAAGCCAGTTTGAGATAATCTTTGAGAGACAACAAGAAAACATTTTGAGACCTGAAACCAATGTTTATAAATGTCATGTGCATGCTAAACTTTCAAGCCTGCTCATAAACAAGCATTGCTTACTGGTGGAATTATTCATTGACATGTCTGTTAGCTGTTTGTTGCTTATCATAAAATTATTAACAACGAAAAACTTGAGTTTAATCAATAATGCAATCAAAGCCAGAAAACACAGGCTAATATTGCAAGTGACTGGGCTCTCTCTATAGTAATTTAAGATCCTGTAATTCACTTAAAGTAGAATAAATAGTTAGAAGTGCCCCCCTGGGTGTCCATTAGAGCTTTATGGCAGATTTAAGGACTTGGAAGGGCCTCACTGCAGACTCAGGAGACTTGAGTGTCTCTTTGATCAATTATTATGCTTCCATTAAAATATATTTACTTCACTGTAGGGGTACCTCAATCACTCTGCATATTGGTAAAGCTGTCAGATCATCAAAGTCTTTTGCTTTTAGGTTATTACTTCTTAGGGCTGATGTGTCTTATGTTTAAGAATTGAACACACAGTAGATATGCCTTTCCCGCTGGATGGAATTGACTTCTTGATGTAGTAAAAGATGTTCAACATAAAATATCCTGTGAAATCTATGCACCGTCTCTCAATAGTTGGGCTGGCATAATGACACACACATTAGCTTTGGTGACTGTGCTCTGCCACTAGCTTTATAAGAAGACTAATTGGTCTAGATATCTGCTGTATCTGTCTGTAAGATATAGTGGTGTCTTTTTGCATTCTAAGTTGACCTAAAGGGTATTATTGGCAAATGCTCAGTCACTACCACAACCATCCTCCCTGTTTACCTGCGAATGGTAAATCTATTCTTTCAGAATTTGTTGGATCAGTTACTAAGTGGTAACAATGTGTAATGCATACTCATTCCAAAAGATCAGAGGGAAAATATGAAAACTGTTTTAAAATATGGAAAATATTTTTATGTCTTAATCTGTAATACATATAGTAATATATTTAATAACTGTTAAAAGTGTTTCTTATTACTACTTTATGTATTCAAGTTTATTACTTACTTATTTTATAATTGTAGAAAGATTTATACACACCTCCATATACAAACTGTATAGTCAAGTATTTTAAAGAGCAGACTATTGTCATATTTATATAAAGGCTTTGAGTGCTGATATCTTTAACTTTTGAAATAATTTTAATCCATATCCATTTATATTTGTTTCAATTCAGAATGCAATCTAGTGTAGTACCCTTTAGCATATAATGAAAGCCATGCTAGGAACTGGAAATGTAACTCAATAGGTGAATTTTTTTCTCTTAAGCACAAGGTTTTAGTTTTCAGTTCTCATACTGGAAACAAAGAAGAAAAAGCGATAAATTCAGACAAACATGTTGGCATTATAGGCAAACATCAATGTTTGAAAGTAAAATTCACATACTTGTTTGTATTTAAGTTACTTATTTTTAAATAATTATAGTTATACATGTTCATCTAAGATTACTTGTTTTGCGTTTATAAATTCTGTTTGAATTTCAGAATTTTGCTGTAGTCTCCATTTGTTCTTTCCTTGAATGCTTTCTGTTGTTTATGTAGAAAAACATGGAAGCTATATTGGCTTTCTTTGGGGTAGGGTTTAACACAAAACATGTGTGTTCTTCCTGTTCTGGAGGCAGAAAACCCTATTTCATGCTTGTCCGATGCTTTCTTCTCAGCTTCCAGGATTGTTGGGAATCACTTCTGTAGGAGACAACCCCCCCCCCAGCCTCTGCCACCACCCTAAAATAGTGTTCCCTGCTGTGTGGATCTTACACTCCTGGAGTAAGGTGCCTGCCGCACCAGGTCTCTAATTCAGACAACTTCTTCTTAACTTCATAAATTTGCAATGACCCAGTTCCAAACAAGTCACATTTATACACTTCAGGAATTGGACTTGAACATGTATTTCTGGAAAAATCAAGGAAATACATTTACAGAATATGTGTTCCATGCATATTTATACTGCATCATACTTGCTGAACAGATTTCTCATTCAAGTTTTTAAAAGGCTAAAACTACAGCTTTATCATCAATATAGCATTTCAGGCGTAAGTACTTGGTAACTTATTCACCTTGTCACCAAAGAGCATCAACTGCTTGTTTTACAGGCTCCACCATTGCAAATACATACGTGGGTTTCTCAACTTGTTCTTGTTTATATGCAATAGAATCCTAGGTATGAATTAAAAAGGAGCACAAACCATACAATTTCTACTTGCTACCAGACTTATTTTCAAAACTTGCAACACTATCTCTTTTCCTAGTAGCAACTGAGTATATTTTTCCCAGGTGTTTGAAAGAATAAGTATAAAACATTTATTTAATTTTTAATATAATGAGAGTTTAGCAATATTTTATTCCTTAAATTTGCATTTTAACTAGCATGTTTGATCATATATGTCCATACAATATTAATCATTTGTGATTGTTTAATGTTTTCTTTTCTTGACCCCAATTTCTTATGTACTTGTTCAGGAGTAAATGCCTGTTCTTAATTTTATTAGTACTAGAATTATATAAATTCTCTTCTTTGCATATTATTTAATGGTTCATCTACATTAAAATTTTCCTATTTCATGTTATAAAATACTAGTCACCTTTTTCATTAAAATGGTCTTTTTATTCTTTGATAATTTCATACACAATACAATAAATTATAAACAAATTTACCCCATTTCTTCTCTCTACCCCCCCCACATTCGTTTGCATATTCCTTTCCCAACTTCATGTCCTCTTTCTGAGTGACAAACCACAAAGTTCTATTAGTTCTAAACTGCCAGTTTTGACTGTGAAACTTTCCTTATGAGGATCTGATCCCTCCAGACTCTAACAGTCGTAGATGCTGGTATTGTAATTCTCCCACTCTTTCTCTTTTTCATGGTAATCAACTCCTTGGGTGCTCAGGCAACCATGTATTGACAAACTTTCTCATTCCTGGTAGGTGTCAATCATCTCTCACATGCCACAAAAACAGAACAAAATCACATCTTTTCAAAGGAGTGTGCTCCTTGTTTGCCTCCCAGAGGTGGAAAGAAATTGCTGAAGATACCATGTGCTTTGGCCACAGAACCCAGAGGACCTGAGTTGGTTCTGATCTGAAAGCTTCCTTCCTGAGAACTAGCTTTCTTAGTACCAGAAGTCTCTGTGAAAGCTTCCAAGCAAGGAAAGAAACCAACAGTCCTACCCAGCTATGACACCTATGGAAAACATCAACAACCAACACGGCCCGATAACACTAAGTATGCAGCAGTCACACCCATTCTTTAGCAGTAACCAAAAACTCTCTAATTGAACTTAGGACCTGCACACAAAAAAGTGCTTAAAACCTAGCAAACTGCCTGGGAATAGTAGTCATGGATTATGGAGCAGAACCTATGACCACTGCTTTCCTAAGCCAGCATAACCTCTACCTACGTTCTAAATATTTCTCCTTATACCCAAAGATAAGTGTAGATATCACCTCGCATCAGAGAAAACTTTCTTTGTACAGAGGTCATTACGGAAAACCACAAATGATCAAAATGCAGAGAACAAGAGATTGTGCTGGTAGCCAGGCATGACAGAAACATCTACAACACATGTAGCAAGGTGATGTGGGAGTCTCCTCTGTGTGCTGTGATTCTCATTAATGAATAAAGAAACTGCCTTGGCCTATTTGATAGGGCAGAACTTAGATAGGTAGAGAAGACAGAACTGAATGTTGGGAGAAAGAAGAGCAGAGCCAGAGAGACACTATGGAGCCACCACTGGAGATAGACATGCTGAGAATTTGCTGGTAGGCCATGACCTTGTAGTGATATACAGATTAATAGAAATGGGTTAAATTAATATGTAAGAGTTAGCCAGTAAAAAACTATAGCTAAGGGGCTAAGCAGTGATTTAATTAATACAGTTTCTGTGTAGTCATTTTGGGGCTGATCTAGCCAGGCAACCGGGAACCATCAGCAGGCCTCCTCACTACAGATTGGTACCCTATGTTGGGTGCCAAATGAAAAAGGACACTTAAAAGAAATCCCACACTAGCTTAGAATTGAGAAATAGATGGTTATTTATTTAGGGGTGGACTCGCAAATCAGAATCCTCTACTTGAACGGAGATCAGACACTGAAACCCACAACAGGAACCCGAGAGGCCAGAAAAGAGAGCGGACACAGGCTCTACATTGGCATATATAGTATAAGAGACTACACCCCAGTGGGGGGGTAACCACTGGCTGTAAGACTTCCTCCAACAACCAGGCATGACAGAGACATCTACAACATTTCTTCATATAAGCCTCAGGGGTCACAGGGGAAGAGAGGGCAGATAGATTGTAGGAAGCAGAGGAATAGGAAGTTTGCTGTGAGATTGAGTCTTCCAGAAATATCCAAGAGGCTACATCCAGGAAACATAATCAACATGGCAGCATAAATAAAACCTGAATAAGTACACCAACTGACATGTTAATATGGAAAGGGAAAAGCTTATGGAAACTTGACCCTAGACAAGATACTATGGGCAATAGGAAAATGCTGAAAGCAGAAGAAATAGTCTTCCTCAGAAACGAGCCCTCAAGTTGGTTATCCAGTACTAAGTGGGAGTCAGTCATGAGATTACATTCTTACAGGTGTCATTGTACAGATTAAGGAGGTTGTATTTATGCATTTTGCATTTGTGTGTGTGTGTATGTAAACACATATTTTAAAAAAGGTGATCATGAATTTGAAAGAAAAAAAGAAAGAAAGAAAGAAGTAGAGTGCAGGGGAGGGGTTTTAAAGGGGAAAAGGAAGGATGAAATGATGTAATTACATTATAATTTCAAAGCAAAAATATTATATAAAAATAAAACAAGGACATGGTTCTCCTCATGCTTCCTCAAATATCAATGAGTTTCTTTGAATCTTGGGGTTTTGGCTATGCTTAGTGGCTTCTAGGTAATTAGATCATAAGATACCATTCTCTTCATCACATAATGACCACATAAGCCACAGAATCATAGAAGGATAATTTCTGGGAGAGAAACAAATTGTGTTGCTTATATCAGTGTTATTAGGGGAGTAACTTACAATAACCATACACTTTCCCTAAACAATACAGACACCAAAGAATCTGACGTGTGTCACATTCTAAAAACGTGATAACCACATGTCAAAGGCTCTTTGAACTAAGTGGGATTACTGGAAGCTTCACTAACATTAAAATTTTGATTTTCTCATATAACTTAGTCTGTTTAAGCAAATAAGATATTTGTACCAGCATTTGCTAGAAGAGTATTTTCCAGAATACTCTTCAATAATTCATTAATTTCATGGTGTTTATTCAGGCTCATAGTAATTATTTTTGCAAAGCATTGCTAACAGAAACCCAAAGAAGTTCAAATAGTATCTTTGCAAATATGAATTCTAAGCTCCAAATTGAGGTTGACATTTTCCATAGTGAGTGTGAAAATTCTTGAGTCAGCAGATATACCTATGAAGATGGACTCTAAAAAGAAATCCCACAGTAGCTCAGAACTAAGTATAATAAAGGGTTATTTATTTAAGGGTAGACTCACAGACCACAGTCCTCTGCACGAATGGGGAACAGGAACTGAATCCAGCAGCTGGAAGAGAGAAGGAGCGTGCACTTTACATCGGCAATTATAGTATAAGTGACCACACCCAAGTGGGCAGGTAACTTAAAGGCTACTGGCTGTAGGATTTCCTACAGCACACCTAGATGCTAACACCCGTTTTCTGTGTTTAATAACTGCATGTACTGTGCCAAGCAAAAGACTCAACTCTTGTTCTAAAACTCTCAGTGAATGTTTGTTCACATGTTCTAAGAGTATTGTTTGGTTTAGCAAGGTCTTATTATCTATAATGATGATTATTATAATGATAATTCTCTTTGGTACTGAAGTAATCTTATAAAAGTTTGATGAGCAGATTACATTGGCAGTCACTCTTCATTTTTTTGTGCTTGTCTTTCTTTTATTAAACCTTCAATGTGAGTGGTTTTTTTCTGTTTTTATTTTTCTTTAGCCATCTTCTCATCATTTCAGGTAACTGCACTGTCACTTTTTTTTCTAATATCCAGATATGAACCTATTTCTCCACTATATGTGAAGAATGTTCTCTCATTTCTTTTGTGATGCCAGTCAGTCTATACCGTACAAAAATAATATCACTATTTCAGTTTTCTCATGACCCCTGAAGGAAGAACTGGATCAATGTCTGTCACTTTCTCTGAGGCTGCCTCCTTCATATCAGACTGTAAGGGTTATTTGCTCTTGACCCTCATGCCTGTGAATTAAGGTTGAAAATCTCCATTTCAAAGGTAAGTAGAGAGGCTAGGTCCTCAGCATCCTTCACTTTCTTGGAGCTAGGTTTCTCACCAAAGAAATTTAGTTCTTGTGGTAGAGACATATGCAGATGTTGATGTTTAGACATCAGAAGGTAGAAGAAAGCCCATTTTAACATCACACCAAAGGTACATTTGTATGATCCGTTGTCTTCCTGGGTAGTATGTCACAAAATTTATGTCTAGGACTTTTTGGAATGAAAGCTTATTTGGAAATATGCATGCTTTGGAAATGTATTTAGAGATCTTGAGATGAAATTATCCTGGATAATTTCAAGATGTCATATTTTTTTCTGCTAGTACTTCATTGTGTAAATGTATCACATTTTCAATATCCATCCTTTGGACAAGGGGAATTTAAGTTGTTTCCAGGTTCTGGCTATGACAGACCATACTACTATGAACATAATTGAGAACATGTCCTTGTGGTGTGATTGAGCATCCTTTCTTTGGGTATATGCCCCAAAGTGGTATTGCAGGGCCTTGAGAATGGTTGCTTCCTAATTTTCTGAGTAATTGCCGTACTGAAATCCAAAAGGGCTGTACCAGTTTGTCCTCCCACCAGCAATGCAGTTTTGTTCCCTTTACCTCACGTCCTTTCCAGCATAATTTGTCATTAGTGTTTTTGATCTTGGCCATTCACTTTGACCTAAGGAAAAATTAAAGATTAAGGAAGTCGCCAGTAGCTTGAAAGGGAGCATGGGCCAGATAATCCCTTCCAATACAAGCCAGTCTTCATCTTGATGTGGAAGGATAATTTAGAATAGCCTCAGCAAGGATGATATATATATATATATATATATAAAATCTTCATTTGTTCTCTCATCATCTAGCAAGACAGCTCAAGCTTCTTTACAAGTCAAGAGTCAGTGAAAGAGTAAACAAAATTGTGGATCTTCATGCCTCAGTATGAAGCCCCGTGTTCTAACCATAAAACAAATAAGCTGGCCAGGATAAGACTAATCATGGAAAAGCATTACTGCAGGGCAGAATTTGGGGGAGGTGTGAAAACTTAGCCTTAGTGAACTCAATTTACAAAGAGAAAGCTAACATTCTGATGTCTGCACTTGTGTATACATTTGATATCTGTTTCCATTTGTTTTATTTGGTATGCAAGAAAAAGTTAAGTCAATCTCTCTACAATCCATTCATTGTTTAATGGGAATGTACTCCGAGAAAAGAAAGAAGGCAAATTATCCTATCTAATTGCCTCATCAGTGTGATAGCTAGGACTTCAGATAAATGGACTAATAACATATCTTAGGGAGAGTCTATATCTATGGAACGTTCTTAATGGGCTGTCTCTGTGTATTGTTTATAACTAATTAACACACAATCTATACATTTATAAAGTTTGGATTCCTGGAAAATGCCATGCATAAAATGGATGTGTTTCATAAACTAAATAGTATTCATAGTAGCCTGTATGACCCACCAGAGACTCTGGGCTACTTGGCTACACAGTTTGTGTCTAATGGAGAAAGAATGAAGGATAGAAGTTCCCTGTGTCCCAGCTCCCAATTTCTACCCAACTCCTGCAAACTACTCCAGTATTTGTAGATGTTATTGCAAGATACTCATGTTTGCCAGTATTATCTAGCAGATAAACTCTGCTAGAGATCCCTGATTTGAGCAGACTGTAGTTGGAAATCTCAGTGTTTTGTTTTATTAGCACAGTTTATGTGGTTAAATAGTATGTTAGTCACATTTTTAAAATGCGGTGGAATATCATCTCCTGTATTCCACCGCTTTCAATCAGCATAAAATCAGTGATTTCATTCCTCTGGGGTGAAAGTTCTGCATTTGAATGACAACTGCTGTTGAACATTACAATTTACCCCAAAGAAGAAATATACCATATGGTTGCTCAGGACTGGAAATCCCACAACTTGGGAGACTGAGGCAGGAGGACTGCCACTAGTTTGAAGCCATATTCAGTTGAAGAGTGAGCTCCCTGCCAACCTGCCCCACAGAATTAGACACTGTCCCAAAAAGATCAAATCAGACAAATCACACACACACACACACACACACACACGCACACACACGCTTTAAATAAAAGAAGTAGTATTAGCAGATAAATTGTACTCCACTGATAAAATTGAATCTTAAAAATATTAAAGCAACAAAAATATGTCACGTAATTGCTGGGTGGTTACAGTGCTATTTGAAAGATGCTGGAGACCCAGATAAGGAAAAAGGCCAATCTGGTTTTTGAAAATGTCTTCACTATTTTATCTGTTTGCACTTGCACTTTTCTTGTTTAAGTACGATTTATGAAGAGTCTTCTATGAGCCAGTGCAAGTGTAAGATAATATAAAGTCTAAGTTAGATAGCTTAGTACAGGACAGGAAAAGCTAAAACAACCAAGACACATTGGCTTAGAAGAAAACAGAAATGTTCAATGTGCAATAAATAAATTGATAAAAGAAGTGTTGATTCCCAGAAGTGTTAAAGGGAATAAAATGGGAAGAAATTATTAGGTCAGTTGAGATTGTTAGCAGGGCTGCAAAAATAGTTGTGAGAAAAAGCCTTTTAAAAGATTTGCTGCAGAAGCTACTTTTTTTTAGGTGACTTGCTAGGCCAAATTGTGGCAGGAATTTGAAGCAACCAGTCCTATCTTAATCTGAATGGTGGATTATATGTGGTTACACAGAATAGTTTTGATGAGACTGAGGAAGGCTTGGAGAAGAATGTCCCAGACTAAGAGATTAGCTATTTGCAGGCTCTGTCTGGAAAACTTTATATATAAGGTAGAGATTATATCTGAGATTGAAGAGTTGAGATGGGAAGGCATCAATCAAACCATGTTGCAGGACCATGAGAAATATGTAAGATAAATGGGAGAGAAAAAAAATGAAAGAAGAAATGATAAAGGGAAGAGGGAGAAGAAGAAAGAGGAAACAAAAGTAATGAATGAAAACATTAACCTAGGGGCACTGAGGCTCTTAAAGATGAAGTTATAAAATCATACTACGGATGAAACATTAAGATCAGAAAATAAAAATGTGTCAGGGAAAAGACTATTTCGAATCTTTTCTGAATGCATGCTTGGTTTTCCTAAGAACTGTCTGTCATATGGGACACTGAACTGTTACTTCACTGTGATAATCTAAGCTCTTCCAGTGTCTGTTGTAAGCATAATTCAGGAAATACCCATGTAGAAAAGATCACAATCTCCTGCACAATATTTTATTTATACTGAGTTACCCAAGGAGACATTTCTAGCATGTTCTTGTGTAGATTTTATTTCAAACATGTCTTTAAAATAAAGCTGATTTAGTTACACAGCTTGGCAGGCATAATCAAGTTTGCTCTACCACCCTGTCTGTAAGCCTGCCATTTTTTTTGTCTTTCTGCTTGATATCTTCAATGTTGAGAACTAATCATTTAATTGTGCAAAAATCCCTGTGTTGTCTTAAAATGAGTTGCAATAAGTTATAAAATTTGAGATGACATGCATGTAATTTAACGTACAAGAACATTAGATTTCCTGGATTCATTTCGTTCTCCATTTGGAGTAGAGACAGGAACAAGACTAGGACTTAGTTTCCAATTTTAAATCTGTCAACCTTTGTTCTCACAATATATTTTTCTTCTTCATTTTTGAAGGTATTTGTGGATAAACATTAGTAAAAATATATGTTTCCTGAAGTCTAGGTTGTTATCTCCTTGTTATGTTTCCTATTTGAATCAGTGCCCCTGCCTTGGGGTCCTTACCCAGCCAGCTTGCCTATGCCAACAAGTCTTTCCAATACTAAATGGGTACATTGTTTAAAGAGAAGTATGTAGCCTAAATCAAGTGTCTATAGTTAGAAATGTAGTGAGCTGGTGACTGGACTCCATGTGTGTAATTTGAGTGAAAGAACAGCTGCTGTTTATCATTATTACTGACTTGATTTTTTAATTAAGGTCAATAGTTATGATGTGGACTCTTCCCCCTGTTTTGCGGTGGTCATGTCAGTGTGGAGATAGTGATAGGAAATGTCTTTTGTTTTACTCTATTACAGGGAACATCTGTTGTAGGATTGTGCTGAATAAACAGTTTTGCCAAAACTGCTCTAACAATGAAATGCAAAAACAACTGCACATGATATTTAGTCATGTGATAAGCTATATTCTAATAAAATTTTATCTATAGCCACCACCATTTTACTTGTGTGTAATTTTCAGTATCAATATTCTTATTGTAAATGTAAAAAAGTTCATATAAAAAAGTTGGTACATGAGGGTAAAACTTGCATTTTGCCTATGAATTACAGATTGCTAGCTCCTGAGATCATGTACATTGCCATTGGACCCATTGATGAAACTGAGAGCATTCTGGGGTGATCAAATTGTGAGGCATGTGTGAACAAGCAGTATTTAAGAAGCAAATGTTTGATGATTCTTTTCTTCCCTTTTAAGTTTATGTCGCACCACAGATGACAATCAAGAGATCACACCTGCCCTTTAGCAACAGCTGCCCTTGTTCATCTGGGGTGCATCCTGTAGCAGGCTCAGGACCTACAAGAAGACAGCTGACTTGTAGGTAGTTGGCACAAACTTGAACAGGTGCTTAGAAGTCTGACTGCTTCTTATATATAAGATAGGCTCCCACCGACAAGTAATTTAAAACACATACATTTATCTTTTTATTGTTTCCTTGGGCCCATTTTATACAATAATTTCAATTTCTCTACAGTTTTATATATCCTTCTCATTAGATACAAATGAATAAATTTACAATTCTCCACATTAAGGAAAAATTAAAAACCTGGCTTTTCCCCATAAAATCTCTACCAGAAAAATCCATAAAGTTTAATTTTGATTTGCACATGAACTAAGATTGTAAAAAAAGAAGTCACAAGAAAATCCAAAGATCTTTATGTTGACTTTCCCATATGGAATCCATCTGTGATCATTTTATGATTTTTTTTTGTCTTTGAAATGATAGTATAATTAAATAGTTTCCCCTCTCCAACCCCACATATGTAGTTCCTTATTGTCTCTTAAATTCATGGTGTTTTTTCTTAACTATTTCATTGTATATATATATATATATATATATATATATATATATATATATATATATATATGAATAAAGATATATATATATAGATATTCCTAAATATAAAATTATAATCTGCTTCATTTAATGTTACTTGCATGTATATGCTTCCAGGTGATGTGGGATGTCCGTCTGTATATGTGTTGCTTTTATTGGTTGATGAGTAAAGCTCTTTTGACCAATGGCTTTGAAGAATATAGCCAGACTTGAAGTGATATAGAGAGAGAGTAGATGGAGTCAGGAGACACAATGTAATTGCCAAAGGAGAAAGACACTACTGTATCCTTTCCAGTTAGCCACAGCCTTGTAGTGATACACAGATGATTAAACCCAGGGTAGTCTTTGCTCACTTCTGAAATTTCACATGTCAGACCTTTGTCTTCTGCACTGCTGTTGACATTCTTATTGCCAAGATACTAAAGAACACCTAACTGAATTCTTAACACTCAATGACTTTTGTAGTCCAAAGTGAAAAAGTCCACCATCAATACTCTCCAAATAATATGGGCAATTTTAGTCATAGTAATACCCCACTCCTGGTACCAACTCATCTTATTTAGCATTTCTATTGCTGTAATGAAACCGTGTGACTTAAAAAATGCAAGTTGGGGAAGAAGGGGTTTACTGGACTTATTCTTCCACCATTATATTTCATCACTGCAGGAAGCCAGGACAGAAACTCAAAAAGGACAAGAACCTGTAGGCATGAAGTGATGCAGAGGCCATGGAGGGGTGTTGCTTACTGGATTGCTCATCATGCTTTGCTCAGCTCATTTTCTTATAGAACCATAGACCACCAGTAAAAGCAGCACTTACAGTGGGTTGAGTCCTCCTACATCAATAACTAATTTAAATGTCCTATAGCAGGATTTAACGGAGGCATTATCTCAGTTGAGGTTGTCTCCTCACAGATGACTCCAGTTTGTATCTAATTGACATAAAACTAAGCACGACAGTTACTATAAGAATTATATTGATTCATTCATTCATTTATGCCCCGGCCATGCTTAAGCATGGATGGGCAGTCTGCTTATGGCAGTTTTCCAGTTGTTCCTATCCTGGGCTGTGTTATTGTCATACCCAAGGTTCCAGTGCCTTCCTTTATGCTGTCTATCCAGCATTTTTGTGCCTTCTGCTTTGCCTTATCCCATGAACTCCTCCAAGCAGCGCTATATTCAGGTATCTGCTGTCATTTATTCTCATAACATGACCAAAGTATTTTAAGTGCTGTTCCTGTACCCTTCTTTAAATGGAGGTGTTTCTTAGTGTCATTATTGTGCAGTCTATCTCTTTGTGTAACACATAGAATCCTCCTGAGACATGGTATCTCAAACATGTTCAGTCCCTGTTCTGAGGAGTGCTTTATTATCCCGGTTTCTGGGTTGTAAAGAAGGCAACTCAAGACAGGTGTCTCATATACTTGCAACTTTGTTGTTGTCATTATGTTTCTTGTTGTCCAAACCTTTCCTAGTGCCTGAAATGCAGCCCTAGCTTTCTCTATCTGCCTCTTGACATATGAAATAGTTCTTTCCTTTGAACTGAGGTTTCCCCCCAGGAGACAAAGTTGACTGTTTGATGTTCTGATTCCTTATTACAATGTTGAAATCCTCATATGCCCTTCCCATGTGTTGTATCTCAGTCTTTTCGCTGTTTTTTCGAGGTTGATCGTCTCTGCAGAAAGCCATTCTACGAGTGTTACTCTTTTTGCATAACAAACCATTTTCTTTGAAGCCTTCTGTTTAGATCTTTGATTTTCTCCCATTTGCTTTCTATATTTGTAAAGGATTGTTTAATGATTTTCCTCATCTTGTTTTCAGCGGTTCTGTTACACTTTCTTTGTACACCTGGGTTCGTCAATTGTTTACAATTGATCTTCCAATTCATCTTGCCTGGCATGCCTCTCCTAAATTTCAGCTGAATGTTGGCCATAACAACAAGTTGATGATCTGACCCTAAGTGAGCACCAGGAAATGGTAGGTTGTTTTGGATGCTAGATAAGAGTTTCCTGCTGAGCAGAATGTGGCCAATTTGGCTGTATGTGCATTTGTTAGGAGATTCACACATTCAGCATCTTGGTGGTTTGGCCTGCTTGAATTTTGTGTTGGATCTGTACAAATCATCTGCATAGCAGAGGTCAAGCAGTCATTGCCCTCTGTCATTTCTTTGTCCAAATCCATATGTTCTCATGATGTTCTAGTCTATTCTTTCTCTAGCTCTCACTCTTGTATTGAAGGCACCCATAACTATTAGTATCCCATTCTTTTTTTCTTGTCTTTTCTTATGTTTTTATTGAGCTATACAATTTCCCTACTCGCCTCACTTCCTCCCCTCTCCCCTTCTGCCCTCTTGTATGCACCCTGTTGACTTCATTCCATAGGTCTGCATAGAAACTGTTGATTACATCCTCTTCTGCTTCCACTATTGGCACATATACCTGTATGTTAGTTACCAGATATGCCGTTGTCTGAAATTTGGCTGATATAATTCAACCATTTACAGGTCTGTATCCAAGCATGAATTTTTGGGCCAAACTAAATAGTACTAAAGCTACACCTGCTGTGCGTTTTCCCTCTCCATCTGAGTTTATGCTCTTGTATCCACTTACTTCAAGTTCTTATGTTCCTGTCCAATGTGTTTCTGCTAATCCAATGACACCACACCCGAAGTGACTGAGCTCATGGATAAACAAGCCGGTTCCCCTGACTTAGTGTTCTCGTGTTCCAGGTCCCTGTTGTGGTGACTCTTTTTGGAAGTGCCTTTCCTGTCTGTTTCTATTAGCTCCCCTCCTTTTTTTTTAATTTATTTATTTATTAAGGATTTCTGCCTCCTTCCCGCCACCGCCTCCCATTTCCCTCCCCCTCCCCCGGTCAAGTCCCCCTCCCTCATCTGCTCAAAGAGCAATCAGGGTTCCCTGACCTGTGGGAAGCCCAAGGACCGCCCACCTCTATCCAGGTCTCCTAAGGTGAGCATCCAAACTGCCTAGGCTCCCCCAAAGCCAGTACGTGCAGTAGGATCAAAAATCCACTGCGATTGTTCTTGAGTTCTCAGTATTCCTCATTGTCCGCTATGTTCAGCTAGTCCGTATTTATCCCATGCTTTTTCAGACCCAGGCCAGCTGGCTTTGGTGAGTTCCCGATAGAACATCCCCTCCTTTCAACCTTAAGAGAAAAGCATCTTTTGTCCTATGCTTAGGATGTTTAGGTACTGGAGCACTGTCAAATTCTGGGACTTTAAGCCAGGTGTTTCTGTTGAACTAGTCCATATTGGATTTTATAGTCTGAGTTGAGGAAGACACCTCATCAGTCATCCTCATCGTAAAACCATGACAACCAATATGGACAAGTTTATTATATTCATTAACACCAGTCAAATCCTTGTGACAGTGCCTAACATCATGTAAGTGTTTTCTAAGTCAAGTAAAATTTTAATTGACAATTGGACACATCTAACCATGGAATTTGCTATCTCTTTCCTGCAGTTACATGTATTAGGATTACCTTTTTCATTTTCCCTTCCAGCAGCCTTACCTTCCAAGATCTGAAGAAGACAATCATAAGTGGCATAAAAATGAGAAATCATGAATCCTTTTTAATATTGTGACTTTCATGTTTACTTTTTCCTGAGTAAACAGCATTGAGTTTGCTTCCAGGGCAAATCAGACAAAGATATTGTTTATCGAAAACCTTAATGGAATGCAAAATACTACCCCCAAAATATCAGTAAACACCCTTTTCTCAGTTAATGCATGACATTTCTTTTAGAGGGATGACATTTTTTAAGCTTCTTGATTTTTTAAATAAAACAGTTGAGTTCATATAAATCCTAAGCCTCCTACCCAGAGGATATATAACCACAACATTACTTTAGGGTAGAAGCTGAACTTTCAGCATCTTTTAGTCAGGAACTGAATGGCCTTGTGGTTACTGATTTCTTTTCATACACATTTAAACTAATAGAAAATTCCTGACCACAGGCACCATAGTTACCATTATAATGGTGGTTTTGAATATATCTGGATACCTAATCTTATAGGTATAATTTTAAACCTGGAACTCAAATATATTTGTCTGTTTGCAAAAATTCTAGGTGGAATATAGATTTTTATTCATTGAACATATGAACTGTCGAACATTCTGATGTGATTAGTTGTCTATAGTCTCTAATAAGAAGAACAGATAACCAGTATATCCTTAAAATCGGAGATTTAATGTGATTCTGTGTGTGTCAAAGAGAATTCTATACCTGAAAAAGTTTTCATCTCACATTCCACACTCAAAAAACAAAAAACCTGTAAGAATCATTATGAGTAAAGAAACAAATACCTTAGAAATACCTTACATTAAGTCATCTAACTAGGCACAAAGTAGAGATAAGAAAATTGTATTTCTTCCTTTCCTGCACACACACACACACACACAGCAACATAGACTATCTTTTGATTTCTAAACAGTATTTCAAAAGGAGAGTATTCAGAGTTTTAAATGTCAATACATACCAGTAATACATCCAAAATAGTTAACTGATGTATGCATTCAGCAAATATTATTCAACAAACTTCCCTGTAACAAGGGTATAGAAAATTCATTCTCAGCTTCAACTTTATGAAGAAGTTAAGGTGCTTGAAGAGGGGCCCTGAGTCTAGTAATACTCTCTCCTGGACGGAGATAGGGACTAAGGAATTCTACACGACAGCTTTGGCATTTGTTCACAGATTATTATAGTGTGAATATAAGACAGTATTTGGTGTCATCAAGAAATAAATAAACGCTTAATATAATCTGCCACATATCTCAAAGCCATCACAGATAACATTTCAGTTAGCATCCTCACTAGTTGCCTATATTTCTCTAACTTATGAATCTCATTCAGATTTCTTTCATTTACTTAAAGTTAAAAGTATCTTGTTATTAAAATAAAGAAGCAAAGTTAATAGAAGTATATGCCTGCGAGTAAAATAGTATCAAAAACTTGCAGCTAAGTAATACCAAGTGACATTGTTCTGAATTTCCCAAAATGACTTAGTCAACTGGGGTAGAATTTTCTGGAAGGAGGGCTTTAGTTGGTCTTGACAAACAAGACTTGAACATTTAGAGACACACAACGGGGTTTGTACAAATTGTGAGTTCAAAACACACAGATACAAATAGTGCACAGTGACCAGCATGAACTGCTTCACGACTGCACAATGGAAGAGATCTAAAATCTAAGAGATTTTCTCCCATACTGGAGTAATGGATTAGAGTAGTCTGGTCAACTTACATATTAAATAAATCATTTTAAAAGCAAGTATATATACTTATATTTTTATTTTCACAGAATCCATGTTGACAGTAAAAAGAATACTCTAATAGTATTAGGGAAATTAACTAATAGTCTAGTAGGAAAACTAAAACTTGATCTATACACATATTGTTACAAAATCATAATGAATTCAACATGGGCTCATCAGAGAAGGAAAGTTTTAAATATCAGTGTGGGGTTGGTAATGTGGCCCAGTGATACAGCATTTGACTAGCAGAGAATATCCATGAATTATAATTGCCAGAACCGCAAAAAATATAAATTAAATAACCATGTAGTGAACATTAGTATCTATTGGGCCTAACTAGAGAAGGAAAGTTTTAAATATCAGTGTGGGGTTGGTAATGTGGCCCAGTGATACAGCATTTGACTAGCAGAGAATATCCATGAATTATAATTGCCAGAACCGCAAAAAATATAAATTAAATAACCATGTAGTGAACATTAGTATCTATTGGGCCTGTCTATCAGACTGTTAAGTACAATGGAAAAAGAATGAACATAACAGACCTTTTATGTGGCTTTTTGCTTGTCTATTTATCCTTGTATACTGATGCTAATAACATTGAGAGGCAATATACCAATAAGAAACTGATTCTATTCAGGTCCCATCATGTGTTACAGAATGCTTAATTTTCTTATATATCTTATAAAGTTTTACCCATGTTTAATTTTTGTAGAAAGGCTCAATTATTAAATAAGAATACATGTTAGTCTATATTTTCATTAACTCTACTGCATGTATAATGTGGCTCCCATTTTCCTCATTATAATTCTAAGAACTAGATAATTCTTTTTAATTTAAAGTTTCATAATTTACTATCAGATTGCAGAACACTGAGGTTGTTTCTAGTTAGTACTGGTATAGTTAATGTTGTAATTAATAATTTTATGGATCCAATTGTATTCCTCTTTTGAATAAATTTCCTTAGGATAAATTCACAGGAGAGATATTACTGGGTCAGAAGGAATAAAAGTTTTATAGCCTTTCAGACAAGTTTTCAAATTGCTTTCTGAAAGGATTTTACTATGTCAATTTATAACACCCTCGGTAGCTCTTCTGACTATAAGCCTTCCCATCCCTTACTGTCCATCACAGAATCTTCCACAAATATCTCTGTTCTGCATTATAGACTACTTTTAATATGCACTGCCCCAGCGTCATCATCCTTTCTTTCATTTCTTTAATATTATTAAGACACTCCTATTCCACCCACAACACCCTGTAGGATCATTAATATCTAGCATTTGGCTGGCAGCAAGAAGTTCATAATGAGTGAGTATTGCCACATGAAGAGAAATTCATAGAAATAGTTCACAATAAGGAAAAAAATCACAGATTAAAGTGTTTTTTAATGGAACTGAGTGTTTTCTGAGTAAATAAGCTTTGTGGCCTCCTGATGACATTAGAATACTCTAATACTTTGCCTTTCCTTGGAATTGGTGACAGGTCTACAGTTACATGTGACCCTGCTACTTTCTCCTATTTTGTGTTGCAACATTTTTTTTCTAGGCTTCTTAGACAATGTAAGAAGAATTTCTGTTTGGAGCAAAGTGGCCTCAGATTCTGGCATCAGAACTTAAAAACATGAAGACTGTGGAAAGGAAATCGACATCTCTGAGCCTCAAATTATTCCTTCGTTAAATAAGAATGATAGAACCCATCTTAATCTTATTATGAAGGTGACATGAGATTGACACATGTAGAGCTGATGGACGATGGAATACCTTCAACACATGCAGCCAGTGGAGGTCTGCAGAGTTCCTTTCTCTAAGCCAGTACCATCCACTATGAAATGACAATGGAACACTCTAGCATTCAAATACACTGAGCATTTGTGAAATATTTTTGAGTGGTATGCCTATCTCAATGAACATTTTTGAAAGTTATCTATTTTTTTTCTCTAGAAAAATCTTTCATCCTCACCTCCCAGACTCTATAAATCACACAGCCACTGATCTTAGGCTGAAGCCCTTGCTGTCTACAATAGAACATTGTTTTAATTAAGAAGAAACGAGATATCTGTAGTGTTTACTTGGCTCTATGATGCAACCAAAGATCTTTTAAAAAGCATTCCCCCTTTTATTAAACATAGATTCTTTTCTCATATAATATAAGATAGATACAGTTCCCCCTCTCTCTACTCCTCCCAGTTCCTCCCCACCTTCTCTCCCATCTGAATCAACTCCCTTTCCAAAGTCACTCATTAGAAGAGACATCTAGAAGATAACAACAAAACGCAACAAGATAAAATTAAAATCATCATATCAATTTTAGACAAAACAAACCATCAGAAAAATAAAAGAGCTCAAGAGAAGGCAGAAGAAGGCAAGAGGGCAACAGAGACCCCACTCATACACATTCTGGAATCTTATAAATGTACTAAAATGAAAGATATAATATATATGCAGAGAGCCTGGTACAGACAACTGTAGGCTTATGCATGCTGCTTCAGTCTCCGTGAGTTCTTATGAGTTTGGCTCAGTTGTTTTAGGGGGCCTTGCTCTCTTTGGGTACTCTCCATTCTGTTTTCCCCCAACTCCTTCTGCCTCTTCTCATGGATTGTTTCTCTGATCACTGAAGGGAGAAATTTGATGGAAAGATCTCTTTTGTAGTTGTGTGTTTCAAGTCCCTGTGCAGAATGTCTTGCCATGGTTCTGTGATTTGTTCCCATCACTGCTGGAGGAGGCCTCTCTTAAGCTGACTGAAAAGGGCTCCAACTTATGAGTATAGCAGAACAACACCATGAGTCATTTTATAACTATCTTTTCTTTTTAGATCAGTAGTATTTTGTTTTATCCTAACATTATGGGCTATCTAGACTAGTTTTTGGTCATTCAAGCAGTGCCAGGTATGGGTTCCATTTAATGGAGCGGACTTTAAGTCAAATAAATTATGGGTTGGTTACTCACATAAGGTTTGTGACACCACTGTCCTAGAATATTCTGTAGCTAGTGATATAATTTTAAAAATTCATGGTATAAGAAAAAAAGACACCATGCAAAAGAAATGATATGAAGGGATTTTTTCAATAGAGGAAAGGCAACATAAAAAGAGGGAAGGGGAGCAGGAGAGTGGTCTCTGGGAATGGGAACAGCAGAAGACAAGAGAGAGGCAGAAGTGGGGGAGAGACAGAGAAACAAGCAGAGAAATGGGGCTCAGACAGAAAGATAAATAAGCTGAGAAGGAGAGAGAGAGAGAGAGAGAGAGAGAGAGAGAGGAGAGAGAGAGAGAAGAGAGAAAGAAGAGAGAGAGAGAAAGAAAGAGAAATAGAGAGAAATAGAGAGAGAGAGAAATAGAGAGAGAGAAAAAATAGAGAGCAGAATAGACAGACAAAGAGAGAAAGAGAGCTGGGAGGAGAGCAGAGAATGTAGTGAACATGCACAGGAGGCGCTCTTAGTGGCTACAGGTGAGGTTGTATCTTGTTAGGATCCCAAGGGAGGCCAGTGAAGATGCCTGGATACTAACAGGCAGGAGAGATTATAGATCAAAGGTATTGCAACAAAACATCTTAAGAAAGTAACTTGAGGAAACCTGAGGAGACATTTCCAGGATAGACTCCATCATGCTTAGGAAATCATAGTGGCAGGAACTTGAGATAGCTAGTCATATTGTAACCACTATCAGAAAACAAAGACTGACGAATGAGTGTGTTCGTCAATCTTTCTCCTATTCATCCAGAATCCAACGCATGGAATGATTGGAATCACATATACAATTACCCTAATTTAGATAACCCTTCACAAACATGCCCAAAGTTTTTTTTTCCATGAAGATCCTAAATTCTATTAATTTGACTCTTAAAATTGACCATCATTACCTCCAAAATTTACATAACATTGAATAATTAAGAAAGGTATAGTGACCAAAGAAATTATTCATGTTAGCTTAAAATAAGTGGTCAAAAATTTCCAATTGGAGTCAATGTACTTAATTACCTTTATTTTAAGATAAGTATTTGTATTGAAACAACAAAATTTAAAATAAAAAACCCATCTTACAAAAAAAATCCAAGAAGTAATTTGACCATTTTGATTATTTTACTGACAATTCTGAAGGCCATACCTCTTTGATATTAACTACGTAGTTCATTTTACTGAAATCTGTCCCTAATTTACATTTTATGGAGCATCACTCTTGTTCATCTGGTATCAAGACTGAGAAGTCCACAATCAGCCACGTGGTTTAGTCTCCAGCAACATTATCTCCTAGGCAAGTCACAACCGATAATACATTAAGCAGGGTTTATTTCTTCAAATCTTAGATTCGTTGTATATTTGGATACATTCCATGCTATCAAAACCAAAGATATAGAGACCCATACAATCAGTATTTCCTTAACGGGTGCAAGGAGCATAGCTGAAAGAAGATATATTATCTGAACTTATAAACAAGCTTTTTCCTGAGGAAAAAGAGTTAGTAAACCTCAGATGAAGATGGAAACCCTCATCTTTTGACAAAATAATAGGCAATGCAGAAAAGAAGATATCAAAAGAAAAATAATTAAATGCTAATCATGAGAAATATTCAAACATGCTGGTATACACTTATAATGCTAACATTAATAGGCAGGTCAGGGTAATCCCCTGATTGAGATAAGCTTGCACTACAAAATAAGTTCTAGGTCCACTTAGATGAAATAACAAGACATTGTCCTAAACAAAGAAAAATAAAAAAAGGAGAAAACTGGAATAAAATGAGCAGTAGTGAATATAAAAGAAACACGTGTAAACTTGTGTTAGAAACAAGAGTGCAAAACAAGAGTGACTTACTTTAAAATAGTGACAAGCCCTTTGTGGAAGAAAAGAGACTCAAAGCCATCTACATGGAAGAGAGAAGATTTCTTTCTACACCAGAGGAACTAATATTGGAACCTTTTAACTTTAGCAGATTCTTGTGAATTAGAATTTTGAAGAGTCTAGTACCCATGGATTAATTTTCCTTATGAATTTTCCACAATAAATAGGGACCAATAAACTAAAATTAAAGGTGTGGTGGTTTTAAAAAAAATGGTCCCCAAAGGGAGTAGCACTATTAGATGTGACTTTGTTAAAGTGGGTGTGGCCATGTTGGAGGAAGTGTGTCACTGTGGAGGCAGGCTTTGAGATTTCATATATGCTTAAAGCACACCAAGTTGTTTTGTTAGGAGTATCACCCCATTCCCTGGCACCCCTTTATCCAAAAAGTCTGGGATGTATGGTTGGAAGTGTCATCCCAACCCCTGACATCCAGTTTGGAATGTAGGGTGGAAAGTTTCATTTCAAGACCCTTCCCTGGAAGTTACCTCAGTCCAAACACCACCTCTGAGAAAGCCCACCAAAAGATGACCCCTCCCCAGAGATGGTCAAGACCACTCCTATAGGCTATTTAAACTGCCCCAAAGAATGAGCACATTTTTTTTTCGGTTTTCCTTCCCCCTCTCCGTGTTTTCCCCAAATGCAACCCAGGAGCACTGGCAAGCATTAAAACTGACCCTTTTTTAAAATCTGGTTTGATTTTGTCTGAAATGGATTATTGCATCGGTGGAGAGTCTTATCAGGTATCTCAGACCACTCTCTGTAGCCTGTGAGTCAAGATGTAAGAACTCTCATCTCCTTCTCTAGCACCACATCTGCCTACATGCTGCCTTGCTTCTCATAATGACGATAACAAACAAAATCTCTGAATTGTAAGCCAAGCACCTCAGTTAAATATTTTCCTTTATTACAGTTGTCATGGTCATGATTTCTCTTCAAAGCATTAGAAACCCTAGGATAGGAGGTAAGGCAAAATAAATACAATAGTCCTCCTAAGTTAGTGTATTGAGCATCTCCTAAGTGCTGGATGATAATTTACTGTATGTGAACGGAAAGATATAGCCAAAACCCCAGAGGAATCCAACTGAAACACTCAAGCCCCTCTACTACCTGTAAATAGTAGAAAGACCAGGGAAAGAAAGTTCATAGGATGAAACTTGACACGCTCAGGCTTTTAACTACCAAGGTCAGGAACTGGAAAAAGAGGATCAGAAAAAAACCTAAAAAATTCTGAACATTCTTGAATTGCAGTGTGTGTGTGCTCGCGCACGCGTGGAAGAATTTAAGCCAAATATTAGCATAAGAAGGAAGAGGAGAGAGAATTCCCTTGGTACTAAAAAATGGAGCTGGCTTTTGTAAGGCATATAATGTTATCAGAGAAAGAATCTGACCCTGTTCGTAGGCAATATACTGACTGATGAACACTAAGACTAATGAGCTACATCCAAGTAAAGAGTTAAATTCTTCACCAATATCACTTAGTAGTCCTCTTCATTTAACTGAAAAAGAGTGGGACTCTCTCTGGAGTCAAACGTGTAAATTTCATAACAGCATGCAATATGAATCTCAATAAGGAAATAAAAGAGTCAAGTAAAGTGGACCTTGAAATTATGCAGAGATTGGGATTCTAAGAGAGGGTCTCTAAAATAGGAGTCCAGATATATAGTAAACGACATAGTAGAAGGGCAGCCAATGTTCATGGAAAGAGTAGAGAACCAAATGGAAATGATAGAAATGGAAAACACAAAATCAAATGTATAATGCATTTGTTTAACAGGAGATTCTCTAGAGTATAATAATGGGTCAACGACCTTGAAAACTAGTCAGTAGATACTAGGTAACTAAAACCTAAGTAAATGGGTGAACAAAGAAATGGATAACTTAAAATACACTCACATTTTTTTTTTAATGTTACTTTTCCATCAAGGAAAAACTTTGTAGTTTCCTTGGTAAATACAGTGTAGTTAATGGGATAAATTCAAGACTTCTCTGTCCAGGTTAGCCAAGGTTATCTCACTTTCTTCTCCCCAGATCACCTACCTTTGAAATTACACCACTATGCTATGAAGAAGCTCAAGTCTGAGTACAAAGGATTTGCATGTGTTCTGGCTGATAACCTGTGTCAACTAGCAGCATATGAACAAAAAGGGTTTTTTTTTTTTAAGTAATTCCAACTAAAGTCATTGCCTAAGTAGTGTGGTATGTAGTGGGACCCAACTAGCTAACTCTAGTCAATGCAAAATCCATGAAAATTAGGTGGAACAAATAATTTGGTTGTGTTTTTACTCTGCTAGATTTTAGATTGTTGTTACACAGATTAAGTCTCAACAGCAAAATAAGAGGAACCAAATGTGTCAAGCAGCACAAAATTATTAAATGTATGTTTTAGAGAGTTTCAGAAGACCAGAAATATGTATGGCATATTTTGCCAAAACTTTACAAAACTGATAAGACACTCCAATCTGGATATGGACCAATTGAAGGATACCCAAAGCTAAACTTTTATATAGAGCAAACATTGCAATAAAAAAGAATAAGTAGGGTGTAGGAAAAAAATACAGAAGGCCCTGGGCAGTGCATAATGATAGAGGATTCATCTTGCCTGTGTGAGATTCCATTTTTAATACTTGAACTAATATTTAAAATATTTTAAAGGGCATCACACCAATAAAGAGATGAATGAGGGTTCACAGCAACCTCATATGCATTGTCTACTGCTGCACAATTTCTAATTGGTCTTAATCAAAACCTGGAGTTAGATATGGGGATAAATGCTGAAAGATCAGAGAAGTAAAGGAGCCAGCCACTAGAGAAACCTTTTACCTCTACTGAATCCTCAGATCAAAGTGAGCAAGATCCTGTCTCCACGAATCATCAGACTGAATGCCTTAAGCTGTTTCCTTCCACCTTGTATTCCTCTCTCTGCCTAGCCTTATCACTCTTGTCTCCACCTCCCTAGTGCTGGGATTAAATGCATATAACCCCAAGTGTTAGAATCAAAGGGGTGAGCTCTGTTTCTTTAAGACTGATTCAATCTCATGTAGTCTAGTCTGGCCTTGAACTCACAGACATCCTTCTGCCTCTGTCTCCCGAGTGCTAGGATTAAAAGTGTGTGCTACCTCTGCCTGAGCTCTATGGCTAACCAGTGTGGCTAGATCCACACTGTGATCCTCAGGCAAGCTTTATTTGTTAAAGCACAAACAAAATGTCATCACAGTCTACAACTGGAAATAAACCAGTGTGTACCCACAAAGGCTCACTAGCATGAAACTGAATATCCTTGAGGAATACTAATGAGCAAACTGTGGGCTTACCAGCCAAAAGAAAGAGGACACAAAGAGCACATCCAGGGTTATTTCAATTAAATGACCTCTCCAGCCATGTAAACTAAGCCATGAGAAGGAAATCATAATAGGAGCTTTGGGTGCCAACTGTAGGTTGGATAGGAAAGGAGCACATAGGAATTTTCTGAGCAGCTTTGAAACCATATTGCTCTGAGTGTGTTACAAAACTGTTCAAACATATTAATATTATCTGTGTTATTGTGGATATTTGTGACATCTCAGTAACGTTCTAAAAATTATACAGTGTCCAGGAGAACCCAAACCACAGAATCAACTAAGCAGGGCCCATAGGGCTCATAAAGACTGAAGTGGCCCTCACAGAGCTTGCATGGGTCTATGTTAGGTCCTCTGCATATGTACTGTGGTTGTTTAGCTTGGGATTTTTGTGGTACTCCTAACAGTGGGAGTGTGGTACTCTTTTTTTTTTTTGCCTACTCTTGGTACCCTTTTCCTCTTGCTGGGTTGCCTTGTCCAGCCTTGATACGAGGGTTTGCGCTTAGTCTTATTTCATCTTGTTATGCCATGTCCAGTTGACGTCATGGGGGGTTTCTGCATTTTTTCTGAAGAGAAGCAGAAGAACAGTGGATCTGGAAGAAAGGGGAGGGAGTACTGGGAAGAATGAGGGAAGACTGTGGTTGGAATGTATTTTATGAGAGAAGAATAAATAAAAAGAAAAAAGAAAAAAAATGGTATGATGTCAAAATTTGTATTTCATTTTCTCTGTGAAGCAGTTCAATTTTCTATAAAAGTTTCTATTTAAACCATTGTTTCCAAACTCTAGTTTTCTTCCATCTTAAACCATTTAACACATGCACCATCTGTATTTATTGCAATATAAACTGCCTGTCTCTCTTCCCAGCTTCTGTTTTGGTCCTCCACTACAAGACCAACAGATTATAATTACCTCCACATTCCAAGGAGATGGCTTGAGCCTCCATAACCAGGCTAATTACATATCTAAAACTTGGGAACTGGACAGAAACCAGATCCTAAGTGATATGTAGAGCTGCATTAGCAATCTCAGAATACCCCCTCCTTTACACACTATTTGAAATAATCGTTTCCACTTATTTAAATAGTCCCAGTTGTCTTTGTGTTACAGACAGCTAAATTCTTTCAATTATTTCCCAACCACTTTAGTAGAAAAATGAAGATTTTTTTTTTCCAGACAGGGTTTTACTGTTTGTCTCTGGCTGTCTTGGAACATACTTTGTAGACCAGTCTTGTCTCGAACTCACAGAGATCTGCCTGCCTCTGCCTCCCGAGTGCTGGGATTAAATGTGTGCGCCACCACTGCCTAGTGAAAAATGAAGATATTTTTATCAACTCTTTGGAGAATAGTTAAGTCTTAATTCTTACAGTCATCTTCTTCGTGCTCCATCTTGTTCATCCCTTAGTAGATAAACTGCCTAAGACACTCAGTAGTGGAATGTAGCCATGGAATCTGAAGTGGAGTCGAAAGACCCCTTAAATTTGCCTAAAGTGCAGATCCATGCTGTTTTCCTGGAGATGGATGCCTGGTGTGCCCATAGACGTTTATTTTTAAAACATTTGGTCTCTACAGGCACCATCAGAAGTCTGGGTTAAGAGTAGTCTGAACAGCTGAGTAGTGGTAAGGCAGGCCTTTAATCCCAGCACTCCATGGGCAGAGACAGATAAAACTCTGTGAGTTCAAGGCAAGCCTGGTCTACAGAATAAGTTCAAGTATAGCCAAGGCTACTCAGAGAAACCCTGTCTTAAAAAAAAAAAGAAAAGAAAAAGAAAGAGTGGTCTGCACATTCAACAACAGAAAATATCTTCCACGAATCAAGCTGACACTGTAGAAGGTACAGAGTCATTTTCAGAAGATCCTGTTCTGGAAGGTTACCCATTACAATTAACTGAGATCTGTAATATTGAGTTGGAAGCTTCACCCCAGCCCTTCCCGCTGTGAGTTATCTTGGCCCAGACTCCACCGGGTCAGAACTACTCCCATTGGCTATTTAGGCTCAATCCAGTAAAGGGAACAAGTGGTCGGGGTTTTGCGTGTGCTCTCCCTCTCTATCCCCCATTCATGCTCCTGGCCACCTGAGAGCGATGCATTCATTAACTGTGGGCACCTTTGATTTGGTCTAATCTGGTCTAATTGGAGTTATTTTGTGTTGGCGGAGAGGCTCTTCTTAGGATTTTTCCTAACAGATGGAGGTTTTCCACAGAAAGGGTTCGTTTTTTTTTTCCTGTGGGCCCAGGACCGCATGCTGGAAAATGCCTGGGTTTTGGCTCAAGGTTTTTCCCAGTGGACACACGGTGACAGACTTGAGTTTCACAGGCTTGTGCTTCTTCTAATGGTTTTCTTTCTTGCAATTCCAAGCTGATTCCTAAAATGTCATTGGGCGGCCATTTACAAAAATCCTTTTTTTTTTTTATTTTTTTTTTTTTTACAAAAATCCTTTTAAATTGGGACTTTCTCACATCTTAAGTAAACAAGGCTCCAAAAGCCCATGGTTTCTGCCACATGCTCCTGCCCCTTCTCCTCCCTGTCTTCCCCCTCCCCATCTAGCTCTCTCACTCTACTAAACTACACCAGGATTTTAAGTTTGTCAGCTGACACACATTTCTAAGTGTTTTGTTTGTAAGGATAATGTGGCCACAGTATGTCTGTGTAAGTGTGTAAATGTGTTTTCGGGATGTGCTCAATTTAAGTTTTTGTATACATTTGTGCTTATGATAAGATCAGTAAAACTTATAACTCCAGACTATCATAGCTGCAGACAAATAAAAACATGTGGGTAGCCAACATTTTGACCTCAGTCCCATCTTGGTGTAAGAGAACCCATGTGTACTAACATTCTTTGACTTATTAAAATATTCCTTTTAATCTTCTTACACTTAATAGCATTGGTAAACTGTAACTTACTGGATAAAATACATGCCTAAATTTAGCTTATATGCCCAGTTTAAAATAACAGGAAATGGTACCTAATTCTCAAGAGCCTTTACAGATCTGAGATTATGGCATTTAACAAAAAAGCTTCTAACACAGACATGCCAGCTTCCATAGCACCCTTTAGCTCCTCCAAGAAGGCACATGGTTTCTTCTGCCTCTAACTTTGCCTTTGGGTTTGGCAGAGCCACACACAGAGCAAAAAAGTGGCCTTCCACCTCTTCAGCTTCCTGGATGCTTCACTCAGGGAATCCATCTTCTTATCCTGCCAAGACAGGTAGACTAAATCTTCCCCCAACAGGAAAAATCTTTGGACCTCTTGTACTCATTAGCTAATGGCAAGCACTGCTTCTAAAACTGGTGTTCTTCAAGGACCAAGGAGAGGATCTGGGACTGCCTGCATTGCTATAAAAAAAAAGCTGTCTCATTTTTTTGCTCATTTATCCTTCCCAGATCTGTCTAATGGCATTTGAAGGTACCAGTAGCTTGTTACTTTATTTGTGAAGTTTCCTGCTAAAATACAGACAGATGTACCTTTTTAACAGACTTCATAGTTCAAACAGGTTCCAGGTATTAAAGAAAACAGTCTCTAGAGCCTTTTGCTATGACAATAAGACGTAAATCTGTTCCAGTTCTCTTACAGGTTCCAGAAAAAGTCCTGCTATGCTAACCCCATCCAGTTTCAAGCATATTTTACAGGTCACTCCTGCTGTCTGGGCCAAGACCAACTTATAAAGTGCTCTTCAGACAACGCCAACATCTGCACCAGCTCCTGGGACTTTCACCATTGATACCAACTCTTCTAGATCAAGGATACCTGCCAACTAAATTCTGGTTTTATCTGCTATTGTGTCCCATCCCATGGCTAGCCCCATTTCATAGAGCCAATAATAAGGATATATTTTTCTACCTGCCTTCTTCTCATCTCCCTCAAAAAGGAGCTGCCTGAGGACTGCAGGATGACAGGAAACTGCATGCCTCTTCATCCACACCTCTCGCTGAGCATGAGTGCACCAACTCCCAGTTCTCCCCTCTCCCATGGTGCTCCATGCCCACAGGAAGTAGCCAGACTTAAGCTGATGCCCCTATAGCCACGGATTCTGGGGTGTTTGGTCAAAAGTGAGACCACAGCACTCTAACACTCCTATATCCAAAGAGTCTGGAATGTAATATTGAGTTGGAAGCTTCACCCAAGCACCTCCCCATCTACTCAGTGTTATTACAGTGTTATTCTTGAATCTAATCCTGTAATCCCAGTTAAGTCATTTATACAAGCATCAGAAACAGGAGGTCAAAGTTGGTGCTCGCAGTGGGTCTGGGACTAATGACAACACAGGAGCACATTGATGCGGAGACTGACAAACTGAGTTCAGTCACCGGAGTCTCAGCTTACTGAACTTTAGGACGACATGTGTGTGTGTGGACACACAAGGCTGGTGGGGGGACTTCTCTTTACGAACCTTAATGCTGTCTTGTTTTGCACAGAATTTTGATGGTTTTGCACTTCCACATTTGCCTCCAGCTTCTGAGTTCGGCCTGCCATCTCCATATTATCAAAAGTTATCTCATTGCTTCAAAACTATCAGGCACACATTAGCAATTTTTCCATGTAAAAATAATATCTGCTTATTAAGCCTTTCAATCCTTTCAGGTCTTTTCTAAAAAAAGTTTTGCCCTGTCACATGCTGAATATCTACGGAATTAATAAATGAATGGTAAAAGGTAGAATATGGTTCCACTGAGCATGTCTTCATGTTGCTCCAAACTAGCCAAGTTAACTCCTTTAAGGAAGGTGTTTAGTCACATCCACACTCAATCCACATATCCACTCCTTGTCTGGCTTTCTCCTAAGAGTTGAATGTGCCATTACCAATAGCTTGCCACTTCCCATCAGTCTCCACAGGATGCTTTCTTCTCTTTGAATCTGTGAATAATGAGTTGTATGAGTTTCTATGTTCTGTTGTGTTCCCTCATCTGTGTCTCTTCTCAGATTTAAACTTCATGGCATCCGAGTTCTGTTTCAGTAGCAATCTTAGTAGGGATAAACAGAACCCAGATTATCAAAGAGCCACAAGGGCATCTACTAATATAAACACTTTTGCAGGGATAAGGACACTTGGTCACGAGTTAGATATAATCATTAGGCTGTCTGCCAGGACAAAGAAGTATCTAGTGAAAAGCACACTGCAAACACCCACAACCAAATCCTGTAGTTCCCTGTGAAGACAGTGCTAAAGTTGATAGCTATTTTTATAAAAGGGACCTCAAAAGCAAACTAGAGAAAATTCAACAGAAATCTTCAGATATGCATGTCTTGAAGTACATAGCTGCTACAAGCAAAGAATTTGCACTATATAGTCACATTGTGTCTGGAGTAGTCAGAGGGACAGGGAATGAAAAAAGTGCACTTGTATGAAGGCAATGGAGGGGCCTGTTGTCTGTGGAAAGTTCATCCAAGTAGCAAACACTGGGTACTAATACAATCTGTAGCTGGAATTTCTGCACAATCCTGTTGGCCACATCTTCCCACCAGGCTAGAGCCCTGTTGCCTTTTACTCTGATCTTGCCACTCACTGCAATTCAGGTAACATTGATATTTCAATTATGTTCTATTCACCAAAGAAGGAAAAATCCAAAATATGACCATCACGCTTGTTATTTTTATTAAAATTTATGATCAGAGTCCCATATCTCTATGAATATTTATTACACACAGTATACTCAGGTGTGATTAAAATGATTATTTGATAAGAATAAAATGGACAGAAGGCCACTTTAATATTTTTATTTTTTAATATTTTTATTTATTTTTATGTGCATTTGTGTTTTGCCTGCATGTGTGTCAGTGGACGGGTAGCAGATTCCCTAGAACTGTAATTACAGACAGTTTTGAGCTGGCATGAGGGTGCTGGGAATTGAACCCAAGTTCTCAGGAAGAGCAGCCAGTGCTCTTAACCCTTAAGCCTCCAAAAGGCTATTTTCTATGTTGTACGCAGCAGCACAAAGGACAAAAGAGAAAGTGGTAGGATAAAGGAGAAGGAAAAGTGGGAGGTAGTTGTTTAAAATGATATTCCGTTATATACAAATGCATTGTTGACCACAACTTCATATTTACACACATAACATTATTTGAGCATTTTCATAAACACCATAAACATAACATTGAGAAATTAGGAGCCAAATTCAGAATTTCCTAGGATGGGGATTTAGTCTGACATCTGTGAAAGGAAGGGCAAAATGCCAGACTTGCAGAATAGCTGAGAAAGTAACAACCTTGCCCTGAAATCTAGCTTTGGACTACTAGAAAACTCGTGGCATTGGTGAAATTACAACTTAGAAAACGCAGCATCTCAAGGTGAATGCATTGGTAGCTGTCCATCACTCAAGTGCAAATTAGTGTTCAGTGTAGACTAACTTTTAAAATACGGTTTTCTTTAGAATGCACACAATTAAGTAGAAACGACAGAGAGTTTCGATAACTTTAACCCCATCATTTCTTTACTGGGTTTGTTTATTTGCTTAATTACTTAGAAAATTGTGACATGTGATTTAATTTTTTAAATGCATGCTCTACAAACACAAAGTCTTATCTTATGGAGAAAGCAAAGCTGAGGAAGGATTTGGGGAAAGGCTTTGTACCTGAAATAAAAAGGAAGTATTTTAATCGTTTCTAATCAGAAACATATTTTGTTTTGAATTCCAATGTCACATCCACGTTGAAGAATCTGCGTGGAGACAGCAAAGATTTCTCTATTAGTCATGTAGGCTGCCTTTGTTCATGTCACTGTGACCTTACAAAGAACACAGTGTCCTGAAGAACTAAAATGTTGTTCCACATGATCTCATAAAGTACATTAGCTTATGATTCTATCCCATGTGAGAGACGAGGCATAAGAAAAGAACAAAAAAGGTCCGATTGTGTTCTCCTTTAATGAAGTGGATGAAGGTTCATGAGAAGGCTTAGGAGCACAAGGGCGGTACCAGCCATTTGATTTTTAGTGTCGCCAACTGTGACAAATACATGGCAGTATGCCAACAACTTTCAATGATCCTCTTAATTTCAGATATAAAGACAGTAAAGAAAACCAGAGTATTTGCAAAGGAATCTTTTCCTTTCCAGTGTTAACTTGTTACTAGGTAATACTGGATTCTTTCTAACAAATAAAGATCACGTTTCATGGAGAGCCCCACATTCTGCAATCAACAGTTTCTGTGAAACACTTCATTGTCTTTCTCTCTTTCAAGAAATAAACATTGTGTTAGAAAACATTTTGGCCTTGGTTTAGGACATTGCTGGTAATCCAGTAACAAAATACAAGCCTGTTGTCTAGATGTTCTCAACTATATAGTTTAGGATATGAGAAACACCCTAAATAAGTGTGCAGGGAATTGTACATGTATAGAAAATTATAAGCAACATAACTTTGATTAATTTATTTATACGCTCTATATAATATCCTTCAGGATTTAACTAGTTTTTTTTTCATCTGGATATACATTCATATATACCTGAGTATAGGAACTCTCATGTGAAGAATTATTTCCATCATATTCGCCTGTGGTATATCTGTAGGATTTTTTATCATTGTTAATTGATGTAGGAAGGCCCAGCCCATTATGTGTCATGCCATTCTTAGGTAGTGCACCTGGGCTGTGTAAGAAAGGAAGCTGAGCAAGCCAGGGGAAACAAGCCAATAAGCAGAGGTTCTTCGTGGTCTCTTCATCAGTCGGTGACTCCAGATTCCTGCTTTGAATCACCGCCTTGAGAGATGTTTGGTGGTGGACTATACTTATGAGGTAAAATAAAGCCTTTATTAACAAGTTGGTGTTGGTCAGTGTTCATCAAAGCATCAAAGAGGTGAGCTAGGACAAGGGCTGTGGGTGTGGACTGAGCTAATGAATGCAGTTACAAGGGTGACCCACACGGTAAACCTACAGAATGAGGCAGAACACAGCTGTTCTCTTCTTCTGACATCAACACTTTAAATTATTGAGTTATATCAACTTTCATATTTCTTTTATGGAAATTAAACTTGTAATTCTCAGACATGTAAGTTTGATTAGAAATTGAAATCTATTCACTTTCAGATACTGTAAGTCACTTGAGAACCAATTTTCATAGGCATTCAAGTAAAATGGATTGTTCAACTAAAGCCAACATTCTGAGTAAGAATATACATCTACGCCTTAGGCAACTTTCACATTTTGTTTGAGACAGGGTCTCTCATTGTCTTGGAACTTTACCATGTAAGCTAGGCAAGCTGACCAGCAAGTTCCAGGAATATATCTGCTTACGTCTCCCATCTTACCCACAACCACTATGCCAAGATCTTTACATAAGTTTTGGGCATAGAATTCAAGTTCTCATGATGACAAGACAAGAACTTTACTGACTGAGCTATCCTTCCAGACCACTTCCCTTCCCAGTGACTGATATTACATAATGCAAGGTAAAGGCAGGGAAAGCGTTATTCACATTGTGGGCCATTTGGAACTCTTGGTGACTAATAAGGAATTTGGGCTTACAGATTTTCTCAGTGAGTGTGTGTGTGTGTGTGTGTGTGTGTGTGTGTGTGTGTGTGTTGGTGATATAAAGAGTATTTGTATTGTGCCTTTTAGAACGGCACTCATGTCATGAACATAAACAAATGACCAGGATGACTTTCTACAATCGATTTGCACTGCCACTTCCATTCAAAAATGGGTTATCCATCCCTCCCTGGATCTATTATTTGATTGCAGAGAGAAAAAAAGAAAGCAAGGTACAAACTGCTCTTGGAAACACTGATGTTATAGATGAACATTAATGCTTGTTCATATTTGCCACAAAAAGGAGAGCTTCTGCCTAGTTTGATAATATGACTTTTAAAACTACATACTATTCATAAAATCAAACATTGACCTAAAATGGAAAACACTTTTCAAAAGTTAAAATGAAGTTGTAATAATCTGGGACACAAATTGGTCTGATTTGTGTTCATCTTTTGACATCGAGTGCAGCTTACTCCGTTGTGGCAATTCATGTTTCTTTCGGGTCTTACTCTGTGCGGCAACTTTATTGTACTTTTTGTATATACTATTTCATTTGTCCTTTATGATAACCTTGTGTCTAGACATTCATGTTTATTAAAAACAACCGCTATAATAAAGAATCACATTATTTTAATACCTTAAAAGCAGCATTTTTTCATTCACATGAAATATTTTTTCCCACAGTGGAGTTTTTTATTATTACACTAAATAAAAACCCTTCATCATTATAAAAAAAATCAACATCAAAATGAACCAGACCCAAGTACGAACTCAATAATTGCAGAGCGATCATTCAATGGAAGCCGTGGAACTCATGTTGGATCTGATTCTAACAAATATGCTGCTATGCACTCATCAATCACCCCAAACAAGAAGTCCACAACAGACTTAGAACCAGAGAAACAATGCCTTTTAAAGAAATAGCCTTTCTTAGCCTCTTTTGTAATTTGTGCACATTCCTTGCATCCGTTCTTCAATATTTAGCCCTTCTTGTTCTGTTTTCTGCACGCTGTACTGTATTCACATGTGCATTTGTTTGTGTTAGAGTTCACATAGGAGTTTATCACTTAATGTTATATTATATATTATATAAATTATATATTCTAAGGCCACTCATTTTTCTACAAATTTTGTGATCACATTTTTCCTTTAGAGCGGAATAGTATTCTATGTTTTATATTTTATTTTATTACTTAAAAAATATCAATCCAAATTTCCCACTCCCTCCCTCCTCCCACTCTCTCCCACCTCACCCCCTTCCAATCCTAGGAGAGGACAAGGCACCCTGCCCTGTGGAATGTCCAAGGCCTTCCGCACTACATCTAGGCTGAGCAAGGTATACATCCAAAGAGAATAGGATCCCAAAAATCCATTACATGCAGTAGAGACAAATCGCAATGCCACTTCACAGTGGTCGCTTGGAGCAAAAGAAGCCATTACTCCATTCAGTCATTCAGGGATTGAAGGAGCTGTGTGCATGGTTAGAGTACAGAGCTTCCTATGATCTTAGGTCACACAGTCTGCCCACATATGAAGGCAGAGCTAGACGGGGATCCTGTGAGGTATAAGCTATGTTTTAAGTGGCACAAGAACCTATTCACAGAGTCATGGCAATGTGCAGGGTTCTGTGTGAGAAGTGTTGCCTAGATCTTTGCCCAGGAGGAGTGGGGGAATAGACAGGTTTAGGGAATAGCTATCCAGTATCTATTTTGTTACAGGTATATGCTATACCTGAAAAAGCTAATACATGAAGGAGTTTCAACATCACCATGTAATATACTACAGGACACATCTGTTGAGTTCATTACACGATTATATCATCTGAACCAAAATATCTAAGCTTCTGAATATAATATTTAGTTTGCATGTAACAGATGTCAAAAAATGGTTTGGATAAGTTTTTCAAATAAGCCTTAGTTTTATTTGGCAATAGGTTAAATCCTTGTAGGTTTTCCTGGTAGGCCAGACTCTTGAGACATCTAAGTGTGTGGTAAGACTAAACAGTCTTGTGATTTTGTTGAATAATGGGGTCTATTTAGTAAGTCTAAATGGACTGAGACATGGGTCTGGTGAAAGATGAATCCGAACGCAATGGAAAGCTACTGATGTGACATAAATAAGTCTAAAGTACGTGCCAAGGTGCACATAATCTTTTTCCTTCACTGAGGAGTGCTGAGAAGTGGCCTGGAGTCCAGCAAACCCAAGGAACGGGAATGTCTGCCTTCACCGCACTCTTTCCTGACTACATCCCAACCTCACTCAACCACCCAGGGATGGACTTCTCTCAAAATCTAAGTCTTTTCAAGAATATCCTTTAAATTTAACTACTTGGACCTGCAACAAGGGATCAATTTCATGTTCCCCCTGAGGACATATTGAATTTTATTTTTTTTCTTTTTATTCTGAGAAATGTTTCATATTTTTCTTGTAATGTTCACATTGGTTTAAGTTATCTTTGGCTTGTCTTACTTTCAGTCAGTTAATAGTAGCCTGTCTCCTATGAATTCATATTGTTTCTGTGTAGTGTGGATTAAAGTTAATATTGAAATCAATTTGGCTACTCAAAAATTAGAGCAAAAGAGGTTATGAATTAGGAATAAAGAAAAAATAGGTATATTGGGGAAAGTTTGGGGGAGGAAAGAGAAGAGGGAAATGACATAATTATATTATAATCTCAGAAAATAAAATTATTTATAAGAAATGAATAAATTTGTCATCCATTCATCCTATTTTGCATAATACATTTTCCCTCAAATAAGGCCTATTGTTTCTACATTTCCAGGAAATTTTCTCAGCAGTGATTCACACCTGATGTATTCAAGTGCAGTTCGGATTTTCCTGATGATGTTAGATAGATTTGGTCCACAACTTCCATCCTTTCATCCCATTACTTTGCCACATTTTCCCTGAGCAGCTTGTATTCCTGATATATCATGTTTAGATATATCTGCTCAGTTTACATATCTCCACCTAGAATTAACTTTCCATGGGAATGGAAAGTAGGCTTTACTCACTGGAAAGTCTCCCTCTTCAGAATAACAGTGGAAAATGGTATTTACTGGTTAATAATAAAACTTAAGGAAATAATGGAAAGAAGTGGAACAACTTCCCTATAAAACTTTAATTTTAAAATCATTTTAGATATGCAAAAGTTGCAAAGAGAGAGGTGTCTAAAGTACTTGAGACCAGAGAATAGTTGTTTTTCTTGCATAAAAAGTTAAATATATAACTAACTATATTATAATTAAATGTACGTATAACTATATATACAAATGTATATGTGTAACTGTATATAATTAAATGTGTGTATAATTTTGATCAGGGTTAACTCATATGTGGGAAGTCAAGGCAACAGCATTATAACTTTATGGTCTAATTCCTTAGAGATGGTAACATAATCATATGAAAAATGACAGACGACCTCCAAGTGAGGGATGTACACCAAAAAAATAACTAAAGTTACTCCTCACAATGCCATCAAGAACAAGGAAAGTCCAAACAATACATTATAAAGGAAGCCTAAAGAGCGTGACAACTGGATCCCATAGGCCCCGCGGATACGATGTTGCCCTAAGGTAAAAGCTGGATAGAATTGAGTACAACATGAATTTCTGCTTATAGTAATAGATGAATGAGTTAGTTACCTATAAATGGATTGTATTTATTCACAATGTTAATAACATGGAAACTAGCTGCAGGAATCTGTGGGAAATAATTGTTCTCAAGTTTTATGCAATTCTAAAACTAATCTTCAAATTTTGTTATTACAAATTTTCTTTAAACTCTTAAATGTAAGGGCCTCAAAAAGAGCTGGTATAGCCTATAAACCCCAGGAATATTATGGGCAACTTGTGTCTTTGCACTGTAATTAAGACTGTGCTCTGTGGTCTTGTTTGTTTGTTTTCCCTCAGATGTGACTTAGGACGCCTTGTTCTTTCAGCTGACTGACTTGCTTACATAAACTTTGCCATCACTTTTCAGCCTGTGGTTATTACCAACAGAAAACACACCAAAGCTTTTGTGCCAAGGGTTTCTAAGGAGGAAGGGAAGAAAAAACAGAAAGAGAAAAATCTCTAAGTGTTAACGTGTTCTGTGTGCTAATTCTAGGTGGCATATACTAAAAGCCCAACCTGAAGCAATAAAGTTTATCACTTAATATTGTAAATATTTCAAGGTGCCTGGGTAGATGCACAGTTAAAACATTAGTGATACCAACATGTTGGATAAGTATACCAAAAACTACCTACAGCTTCATCTTCAGAATCCCTGTTATGAGACTGCCATATGTTTAAAATGCCATTTAATCAGAGAGAGTAGTATTTGATAATTTATTAAAATGAAACAAAACTTAAAAAAAAGTGTCAGTAAATGATGGAAGTAGATGCAGAGATCCACATCCAAGCACCAGGCTGAGCTACAGGTTTCCAGTTGAAGAGAGGGGGTCAAGTGAGCAAGTGAGGGGGTCAAGATCATGATGCAGAAACCCACAGAGACAGTTGACTGGAACTTGTGGGAGCTCATGGGCTCTAGACGACAGCCGAGGTGCCTGCACGAACCGAACTAGGCCTTTTGCTTGTGGAGGACAGTTTTGTGGCCTGGTCTGTTTATGGGACCCCTGGCAGTGATGTGGGACCCCTGGCAGTGGGATCAGGATCTATCCCCAGTGAATGAGCTTGCTTTTTGAAGTCCATTCCAAATGGTGGGAAGCCTGCTCAGCATTGATGGGTGGAGGTTGGGGCGAAACTTGGTCCTGCCTCAACGAAATACCAGGCCTTGTTGACTTGCCATGAGAGGCCTTACCCTTTCTGAGAAATGGATGGAGGTGAATTGGGAGGAGTTGTGGGGAGCGGAAAGAGGGGAGGGAAGGTGAACTGTGCTTGGTATGCAAAATGAAAAAAAAACACTGTATTATGTGGGCACCCATCTATGTCTACATCACTGCACAAAACTACATTGTGTCTCATGGTTAGATATAATATTAAACCCCTATAATACTTTCACAGATACAAGAAAGTATCTGCTAGAATTCTCTAAAGAGACTCATTATATTATACTTAGTCAGGTTACTCTAGTATTACTAATGCTTCTGAAGCCATGGGCCCAGGTTCAAAGAAAGCATGACTTTCTATTTAAAATTAGTAGAAATAGATAGTAAATGGTGCCGTTCACCATCTACAAGAAGAATCCCCATGCCTTATGATGTATACGTCTGTCGCTAACTGGTTGGAAAGCAAGAGAAACAAGTCTTCATGATGAAAGGATGTTTCCCATAGTAAAATGAACGAAAGGAAACTTCAACTTAACTGTCCCGGCATGATTTAGCATCAGGAGAAACGCATTGCTATGGACCATGTGTCTTTAATGAATCGAGATTACTTTTGACCAAAGATAATGGTGATTTTATTGGTATGGCTTAATTGATTCAATCTGTCAGTGGGGTGAAGTACAAAGAGCAGCATTTCCTAATTTTCTCAAGGAAGTGAAATTTTTCTTTTTTTTTTTTGCTGAGTATAACATTTATTCCACTAATATGCCTGGGTGGAAAAAGAATACAAATTAGAAAACCATAGAAAATATTGGAGCTACTCTTCCAGAAAGCTCCATATGCTTTCTAACTTGGTACTCAGAGGTAATATTTGAATATGCCACTTTACTCCTTACTGAAATCTGTCCATCAAAAATTCCCCTGGAAGTTGATCAGTTCTGGATTTCAATGTTTACATTAATCTAACATTAAATATACTTGCTTAGCATTCTTGGTCATGAAATATTTTCTTAAGAGCTTGGTCACATGGGCCAGAGCCTCTTAAAGAAATCATTATGTATATTTGATTAGCTATTCCTGTGTTAAAGTAATGTTACTCAATTTACATAAATATTATTGGCATTTTAAACCTATTGGTCCATGGGAAGCAAAAAATTTCTACAATTCATTCAATTGATATCTGAAGTAGTTTGGGAATCAAGAAAAGAAGATGCCATCCAAATATTGGTTTAAAAGAGAATACCCTAGGAAGCACGGGGCTTTGCTAGGCATTAACCAAAGGTTCAACATGTAGAAAGTTACAGTGGAATTGGCGAATGGGAAAATGTCACAAAGTTTTTAAATAACAACATAATAAACGATGCACTTGAGTAGTTTGGTCTAGGGATGTCTTTAAGACTTACAGAGAAAGGATAGAAAGGAGGATTTTAGAAAGAGAACCAAGTGTCTCAAATACCTTGCTCATTACTGTTCTATATATTATGGTCTGCCACATGTTTTGGCATCCAGGCAACATCTATGAACAACATTGCCTTACCAGTGGTATCACTCATTGAGGAAAGAGATTTTCCTAAAAAAAAAGTAATGCATGGGAATGGAAAAAATAATAAACCTTTACTTGAAGAGTTTGTGTGTCTTATCAAAGCCTAATAAAATCTAGCAGAAGCAACTATTATCCCTTCTAAAAACTGCGTCTATAGATAACTGGAGGAATTTTTTAATGTCTAGGTAAAATATTGGGTGTTTTAAGTCATGTGCTTAGATTAGAAACCTCAGTTATATTAAAATAATAAAAGTCAGTAAGTCCTTTCATGGTCAAATATATGATTTACTAGCCAAAAGATGGGGCTATTGAGGAGGAGAGCAAGAATAATCTTTAGCAGGAATCTTGAATATTCTCTAAGTCCTTCTTTAAAAACATTTTATATCATACTTTATGTCTCCTGTGGGACCTTAACGTCTGAACGGAAAGGCCTACAGGCCATAGAGGCCCTGGTATCCTTAGACCCCAGCGTGGCAACAGATGGGGATAATCAAATACAGACAGGGCACTTAGAGGGAGGAAGCAAGACTGGTACCTGGCATTTCCTTAAAAAAGTCAGAGTTCTCAGAGTGCAGCAACAAATAGCTCACTGTTTCTTGGTTTGGTTCTGTGTTGATGCTGTACTGTAGCCCAAGTATAGAGAGGAGAGGGTATAGAGAAACTTCTATTTTATGCCATTTAAGCAACAGTGTGTTTCTTCAGCTTCCAGATATCAGCCTTCCTCTTTGCCTTTTTGGGCACATTCACTGTTCTGTGGGTTTAACAAATCACATCTTGATTAAGATATTCTAGTCTGGATTTTCACCAAGCCACATGATGCAAGCTTTCTCATTTGCACACTTGGAGTTTTCACCATTTCAAGTCAGTTTTATCTCGAAAAGAATCTCGTTTTCTAGCGGCTTCCCCCTCTCTTTGAGTCAACTATTTTGTTTCTTAGCTGATTAGTGGTTCTATATTCATTGAGTAGTCTTATTTAATACTTTAAATTGGCAGTGTCATTGGCTTATATCTTAAAGGGCACAGGTATTTTGTATTCATGTATTTTAACCCTTTTGTACATACATAAATGCATGTGTGGTAAGTGTATATATGTTGTATGTAGGCCCACACATGAACATGGGTTTGCATGCCTATGTGCACATGTGGAATTGAGAGGAGGACATTAAACAGCTCTTTTACCATTCTAACTTATTAACTTTGAGACAATGTCTCTCAGTGTGCCCAGAGCACCGCTAGCGACCAATTAGGCCCAATGATTCTGCTGTCTCTGCCCACCCACAGCACTGGGCTTGCATGCATACATGGTAAAGCCTGGCTTTTGACATCAATGAGCACAGGTCCACGGACTTGCACAGTAAGTATTCCTGCCCAATGAGCCTCTTCTCCAACCTTCACATGTATATATTTTATCTCCTTGTATGTATCGATGTACATTCATATACATGGTGTAGATGCAATATTTGTATGACTATATAATATAGTCTATATTTGTTTCTTGTTTTGCACAAAACTTTTACTCCCTTTAAAAAAAGCATAAATTATAAAAGTTTATAATTCTGCACTGTTCAGCATCTTATGTGTTTCTGATATTGAGAACAGATTCTGAAGAATGATTAAAATGCATATGCATCTACCCATATAGTACCTTATGTGACCTTTAGAAGGTCTAAGGTCATCACAAATTGTAAGCGTTTATATTACTCTGAATTCCCCAGATAAATATAATGGTCATATGATCACATAGGCTGATGATCCTATTAAGACCTTTGTCAGCCAACTGAAAACTCTTGAGAATAGTATTGTCCCACCTCCATGCTATCAGGCCAGTGACAGAGCAGGAAACCCTGGGTCTAGCTTGAGCATTTATAACCCCAAAGCCCACCCTCAGTGACGTGTTTCCTCTCCCAAGACCACACCTACTCAGGCAAGGCCACATCTCACAATCCTTGTCAGGTAGCTCCACTCCCTAATAACCAAGCATTCAAATTTATGAGCCTATGGGGGCCTTTCCTAAATAAACCATCACACCCTGACAAATCTCTGTAGCCTTCACCTAGGTTTGACACACTCACCCATCTTGTCTAGATGGTGCCTTCTTTTCATGACTTTGTTAGAAATCATACGTTTGTATGTTTCTGCAATTGCATCATATATATGTATCTGTGCAATTACCACCTCCCAAAGGACTTTTGATTTTTCTTTTTTCTAAGATGATAGATATCCGATCACCCTAACAAGCTAGTTATTAATAGGAGATTGGAAATTTGACTGCTAACCCAGAGAGGAATAAAAATAGACAAAACAGTAGAATTTCAGAAAGTATAGTCGTAGCATAGAGAGCAAGCACAATTCCCATATTGACCATCTGGCACCTGGCACATTCCCTCTCAGGAGTCACTAAGGTACAAACTGTATTGTTCTTTGGCTGGCACGTGCCCAAGCTTTCAATGACGTACAATTTCTTTGTCGTCATTTGTTTATGAGCACATTGAACCTTGTAGCAGATACAATCAATAAGCAGAAAAAAATGGTGCTAGACTAGCCAAGAAGCACTCCTCGTTTGCTGCCTTATTCTTCCAATGTTGCTGTCATGGACTAACGTCAGGCAGATCTGCATTTTTTAATTCGTTTTGTTTATGTGTAGACATTTGTTTTTGTGTGAGTAGATGCTGGCAAAAGCTAGAAGGAGAGGGTGTCAGATCCCCGGGAGCTGGAGTTACTGCTGCTTATGAGCCACATTACATGGGTGCTAAGATCAGAACTCTGGTCTTTTGAGAAAGCAATGCATGCTCTCATAATCCCCGAACCCCCTCTTCAGCATCAGGGGCTGAGTTTGAAATGGTATTCTGGTGTTCATGAGCGTGCCACGCGGTAGCATTCAACCCCTTAGATTATTGAGCTCTGACACTGATTGGTTTGGTTCAATAACCATTCAAAAGAATAAAAAAATATTCGAAAGTGACCAATGTATTAACTGGTCTGTAGAAATCGTTGGTATTCATTTGTCTCTTTTGTTCTACCATCTTGCATTGGCTTTTTCTTCATCATTCAGATCTACTCCAAGCATGCGTTAACTCAGGAAATAAGGTAGCCTCTCTCACTTGCTTGTCAGATACAGAACTGCGGGCTTGTCTCCTGCTGTTTTCAGTAAGAATTTAACTTTCTTTGTGTGTGTTTATTCAACCAACATTTGTCTCCTGCATCAGGAGGAAACTGGCCCATTGTCCAGATTCATCATAAAGTATGTTTCTGAAAATAATGACAAACAAAACCAAAATGAAAACTCAAATTAAGAGAATGGGAAGGCTGTTGTTCCAGTATTCAGGAGGCCGAGGCATGCCATAGATTCTGAGTTAAGGGCTATCCAAGGCTATAAAGCAAGGATGTGGAGACAGACAGACACACAGAGACAGATAGACACACACACACACACACACACAGAGAGAGAGAGAGAGAGAGAGAGAGAGAGAGAGAGAGAGAGAGAGATTTTGAACAAAAGTTATATCCCTTTTTATATGAACATCTCTGAAATTTTTAGCAGAAAGGATACTAACAAAAATATCAATTCTGTGTGATAAAATTGACACAGACTTTTTTGCTAGCAAAGAATTCAAGAATAGAAATTAGCTACAATTAAGAACACTTTATAAGGCAAAACCATTTGGACTGTATAGGCTAAAATAAGCAGTAGCTGGCCAATGAAGACATGGATTTCCAGATAAGAAAGCTAGAAACACACTTTGATCTTTTTGAGGTTGTAGATTTCAAATGGTTCTCTTAGGTACATCTTATTAACAAGTACATTTGTGGCTAAGTGAATGTAATTGAACATGATTAAAACACACCTCTTTGTATAAATCCCCCCCCACTTGGCTATGGGCAACCTCTGTCATTTACTTCTAGCTATTAGAATTTAGCAAAGGTGAAATGATTTGCACAGTTGGACTATTACTCTTATTCAGTTGATGCTCATGTGGTCCAAAGAAAGATTACATGCATCTGTAAGAGCCGATCAGGCTTTCTCTGAGGTACTGCGGGGTAGACATGGGTGCACACTCAGCTTGTCTGGCTGTGCAAACCGTGTGATACATCTCAGCCTTACAGCCACAAAATGGTATGCCAATCATCATGAAAAATCCACTCTTGAAAAAAAATCTGTGAAACTGCAACTGCTTTTTTTTTTTGTCAAATTGGTCAAACATCTCTAAGTCCACAAGGCTTGATCTGCATAGAAAGTGAATTCCATAGAAAACGTAGCCATAGGCAGTGTGTGTTAGTACATTGTTGCCATCTGCAATGTTTCTCATGCAGTGCCTCTGAAATGCATATGTCTAGACACAACTCATCTGGGATCTCCGCTCAGGACTAAGTTTTACAAAGTACATAGAGCCAGTGAAATAGTTCAGTAAGTTAAGGTACTTGCAAGCCAAGAGAACTGAGTTCAATCTCTAGGACCTACATGGCAGAAAGAAAGACCATTCTCCCACAAGTTGTCCTCCGTACATGCCTTCCCATGAACTAAACAGATAAATCTACTGTGAAAATAGATAGCGATAACAACACATTTATTATCCTCTGAGAGATGTTCTAATACACAAATCTCAAAAATTTAGCTTTACATGACCTCTTGTGTGGTTACAAAAACATGCAAATTAACCGCATTTTATTGAAAATAAATTGAAAAACCGACCTGATGGCTATTTGTGAGATACCATGGGCTTCACTAGCCCTTTCCACAGAGCCAATGTGCTTTTATAACAAACTCACATTCATGAATTCCAATCCAAAGTGTGTGTGTGAATAAGGGAGGATATAAGAAAACATAGTTAGGCATCTGGCAGGAAAATACCAATAATTATGGTGTTTCAAGTCAATTTGTTTCTTTCTGAGATTTTCTTTGAAAGCATACATGAACCTCATAAAAAGGGAACTGATTGCTTCCGAAGGGTAAACAGATCTCAATGATAGAAGTAATTTACTTTTGATTTCTTTTTAGGTGAGTATTCAGAAAGACACTCAAATGTGAAACAAATTTAATTGTCGTAAAAAAGGTGCAAAAAATATTATGGAAAATGTCAATCATTAGTTTTATGTGGAAGCTGGAAATTTTCTCTTGTTAAGAGGGTAGGGGTGTTGAAAAAATCTTTCACCATCTTTCCTTTCTTCTTTCCTTCCTTCCCTCCCTCATTCCTTTCTTTTTCCTTCCTTCCTTTCTTCCTTCCTTCCATAATCAATAATTACTGAATCTCTACTGTGTTCCAGGGGACTTCAGATATAGTAGACAAAGCTGTAAGCCTGTAGCTTTTAGTCAACTGGGGAGGACAATTAAAACAGTAAATATATGACATTTGAACTATACAATAAAAAAAGAGCAGCTCGTTGTGGTGGGGTGAGGCTTCTAGTTTATCCACTAAAAATATGTTCATTGGAGCATGTTGGCGATGTAATGAAGGGCACAGGAAAGGCAAGGTCACTCTTTATTTGTACTGGGGATGCTGACTCGTCCTCTACCACTGCACTGCCCTACCTTCTCAGGCTCTCCTTTGCTCATTCTGACTATAGTAAAACCTACACTGGCAGAAGACCAAAAGTGATGCATGATCAGGAGTTATCAAGGTCTTAAGAGTTTCTGAGACTAAGCGCATTGCCATAGAGAAGGCCTTTGGACATGTCTTCCTGGGGCAGGGTGAAAGACAGGATGTATTGCCTGTTTTGAGAGGTACACCTTATCATAGCTGTTTAAAGAGCCTCCTGAGGAAGTGCTGTAGGAACTTATCTGGGCATCAGGAACCAGGAAAAGGAATCATCCATAAGTGATTATCGAATCATCAGTAATCATTATAATCCCAGTGCTTCTCCGGGAAGTGGAGACAGCAGAATCTGCATATGTTTTGTGTCAGCTAACATAGTGTAAGCAACACTTAACAAGGTGGAAAGAGGGGACAGATGGTTGAGGTTTTCTTTTCTCTCATATACACATGTGCATGCACACACATGTACACACTCTCTCACACACACATATCACATTTACACACACATACACACACATTCTCTCTCTCTCTCTCTCTCTCTCTCTCTCTCTCTCTCTCTCTCTCTCTCTCTCTCTCTTCCTCTCCCAAACACCACATTAACACAGAGAGAACTTTATCTTTAATATTTTTCATACAATAAATATGGTCATCTTGTCTTCCCTCCCAGCCTCTCCCAGGTCTTTCCCTTCTCCTCCCTACCTACCCAACTTCACATTTTTCTAATTCTTTCAACCGATAGGCAAACATCAAAAAGAAAACATTAAAACCAGAACAAACAAAGGTTAAGGGGAAAAAACAGAAAGCCTACAAAAATCAAAGAAAGAAAGAAAGAAAGAAAGAAAGAAAGAAAGAAAGAAAGAAAGCAAGCAAGCAAGCATGGGGTCTGTTTTGTGTTGACCTTTGACTTTTACAATCTATTCACCTCTTCTTCCTCATAGATTTCTTGTCCTTGGGAGGAGGGATTTGAACTTTAAAAGCATAAAAAGGAAGCCAACCCAATAGGTTGAGATATTTAGGTTTTCAAATATAAAATATAAGCTTAATTCTTTTTCAGCAAAATGTGCTGAGACTTTTATTGAGATTTCATGTAACCTATAAGATAATTTAAAGATAATGGCTGACTTAACAATGCAGAGTTTCCAAATCCATCAATGTGGTTTTTATTCATATTCTTTCCTTTTGAAAAATGTTTTCCCAATATAATATTTTTATTGAGTATTTGAGAATTTCACATTGTGTACCCAATCATACTCACTTCTCAGCCTTCCAGGTCTAATTTCCACCCTTGTCACCCCTCTTAAAAAAAGAAGAAAAAGGAGGAGGAAGAGGAGGAAAAAGAGAAAGAGGGAGGAGAAGAAGGAGAAGGTGGAGGAGGAGGGGGAGGAGGAGGAGGAGGAAGAAGAAGAAGAAGAAGAAGAAGAAGAAGAAGAAGAAGAAGAAGAAGAAGAAGAAGAAGAAGAAGAAGAAGAAAATGACAACAACAAACAAAAAAACACATGTCTAATTTGTGTTGTCCATACATATACTGCATCATGGTCAAACTCCCAGTAGTCAGCACTCTTGTGGACCAGCCTCAACATAAAACACTTCTTGCTAGGGTAGGGGTGT